>NC_142337.1:64472500-65672500 GCF_054954075.1 Amborella trichopoda | reverse complement strand
ATGTTTTGCTTTTGGTTTTTGGTCGGTTGCTACTCAGACTCTTATTGTTGCAGAGGTTTATCTTCACATGCACATACTTGGTTTGTGTCTTTGGATAGTCTGCCTCAGTTGACTCAAATCACGAAGTGATTAAGAAACTTAGTGTAATAGTCTGATTTTATGAGATCTTGAAATGCATGATCATTGTTCTTTTCTATTAAGGGCGGGTTGTGTTGTGGGTGGGTGGGTGGGTGTGTGTGCCTGTGCACCCGTGTGCATGTCTGTGTGTTTGTGTGCGCGCGCGCCTATGTGGGTGGCGTTCATATCTATACAAAGTGACTATTGTGGTGTGCCCTTTTTACATGCGTTTATTCTAGGGTTCCAAACAGTGGTTTAAAAAATGGATCGGTGCCCCGGATTGGGCACCCCAAAAACCTATCTGGTTCGGTGAATCGGCGATTCGGATCAGGAACCAGCCGAATCGGTAGGATTAAGCCTTAAAAAAAATCCAAAAAAATTGTTAAAATTCATTAGAAATGTTGTTTTTTAGGAATCTAATAAGAAATGGGGGTACTACATTATTAACTTTCATTTTTTTCATCAATATGCGAATATTGAGTTGTTCTTTCCCTGTATGAACTTATGTTAGCCATTAAATTTACATCACACGAAAAAAAAATCATAGAATTATCATGGATGAAGTATATATTCATACATGGACTACAATAAAGAATGGTTTAAATCGATGAAAAAATGGCCATCAAAATCTCGAATTGGCGGAGAATCCTAATCCATTAAAAAGCAAAACCCAAATTATTACAACCTAACTAACTATATTCTAAAATTATTACAACTTAACTAACTATAATATTATATAATGAAATTGAAATTGTTGGTTTACATTTTATAGTTATTTATTATACAAATAATAACAAATCCAAAATATTTTATAATATCATCTAATTTAAAATGTATTATTGACAACTATAATAAAAAATAGTACATTACATAATTTCTAATGAAAATAAATTAAAATAAATAAAATAAAAGATTTGGTTATCAATGTAGAAATAAATTATAAAGTGGTATGAGTTAGTGTTATTTTTCTCTCTTAAAATATCCTTTAAACTAATATTTTTTAACATTCAATAGACTAGAATTAGTATTATTTTTTGTTTTTTTAATATACTATGAGCTAGTACTAAGTTTTAATCTCAATTAACTACTTAATTAATTATTAATCATATAATGAAATAATCCCGTGAGATAATAGCCTAATAGACTTTTTATGTTTTATTTGGGTAGGTAAATTTAAATTTTTTTGTGAAAGATAGGGGTGGTGAGCACCCAATTATTATTTTTAATAATTTTTTTCTTTTTTTATCAAATAATTTAATTACCAACATCGGGCATACACCCTTCTTATTCACGACAAGCATAGACCATCGGGCGTACACTGTCGCGCGTGCACCATCACAGCTTTTTACCTTTAAAGTTCAAACGTTTTATAAAGTTTCAAACGTATGTTAAACCTCACGTGGGTTTAGTAGGAAGCAAAGGTACAAAGAATAGTCCCACATCGAAGAGATGTGGGATAGAGAGGCTCTATAAAAGAAGCAAGCCAATCAACTTTGTCAACATATGTAAGCAAGTGGGGCCATATAGGTGGGTCGTGTACGCAGATGTGAGCAAGTGGCCTCGAAATTTGAATTTAATACAAAAACAGAAAAATCAAGTCAATCATGATGTCATCATGACATCATCGGGGTGAGTCGCGAGATCATGATATCATCATGTCGTCAGTGGGGCAATTCACTCTCGCAACTCGCCGATTTTCAGAAAAAATCGCCGTTTCAACTCTAGGGTCACCCGGTTTTCGAGATTTCGCTGGAATCGGCACTGGGTGGCCCATTTCGATGTCGACCCGGATGATTCCTAGTCGACTCGGCATTTTTTAAATCACTGGTTCCAAGTGAATCTTATCTCTTTCAAATTGAATTTCTTTAATGTATCTACGTTATATTGTTGAGTCATAAAATTGTACAAAAGGTTCTTTTCATTACTAGTCAGCTACATGGAAGGATAATCCATATACTCAGGCTCATCCTAAAATTTATTACAATGAAGGTTGCTTCACAGTAATCTATCCATGAGGCTCCATTCTGCATGAACGAACTTGTGTTTTTATTGACTTCCCTATACGCATGCTGAAACGGGATATCTGTAGGGTTACCAATCTTTAAAATTTCCTCTAAAGAATCTGCACGGCTTCAGGGATCATCGTAGACCTGCTAGTACATCTTTGGACTTTTTTACATGATTCTGTCAGCTTTGTGACGATATTCAGCACTTGCATCTGCTTTCAGCACATTTCATAGAATCAATTTCGCCAGAAAGTTTTGGAATTATATATTGTTTTGTCCACAGTCAACCAACCAAAAAAAATAATAATATACTAATCTGCCTTCCTTGAGTATACTTTTCATATGTTCAAACCTTCTTGCAATATTGTAATATTGATATATATTTAAAACTACTTTAAGAAACATATCTATGTTTTTCAAGTTCGGGAGAATTTAGGTGTGGCACCAATAGGTGATAAGATGAGAGAGAATAGACTTAGGTGGGTTGGCAATGTGTGGTGCCGACTAAGTACAATACCTGTTAGGAGGTGCGAGTTAGTTCAAGTGGAAGGGCTTAAAAGGGCTAGGGGTAGGCCCAAAAGGACATGGTTGGAAGTAGTTCGCAAAGATATGGAGACTTATGGCCTCACTGAGGATATGGTCTTTAATAGAGCAGAATGACAGACCAGGATTTGTGTAGCCTACCCCAATTAATTGGAAAAAGGCTATGATGATGATGATGATCTATGTTTTTCAAGTGTATAGAATTTGAGTTCGATTTTACTACCCTCTATAGAAAACCATTGCATATAATTCGATACTGAATTCCTGAAAAGCTTTCCAAAAAAATTCCCAACATAAAAGGCACAATAGGTAATATGCCGATAAATTCCCTCCAATATTATTTCGATAATGATAACTGTCACTATGCTTCTCACAATAACACACCTGCTATTCTCAAGCAATTCCTAACTCTTATGCATCGGATGTGTATGCTATGTAATGGGTACCTTTTCTGCTATTATAGACTTACTACTTATCTTGATGGTTCCATTATCAGAAAGGTTGAGATACTTGGGTTCTTGGCATTGACTTAGGTAGGGTGTTGGCTAAGTGATACTACCAAGTATGTCAATTGTCTGAAGAATGGTCTAGTTGATATCCTTATATCTGACTTTTTATCAGCCAAAGAAAACTGCTAGAGTTGGCATGCTTACCTAGAAGATTTTCCAGCTGCCATTGCATGGAGTCAACTTGTTTGCATGGCAAGTCAATTCTGCTTTCTGAGTTGCTGATCTATGGACACATGGATTTAGGAGATGGGCCCAATTTCTGTATTAGGCCTTACCTATTCCTGCTCCTAGTCATGGTCCATTGAAGCATAATAGCATGTCTCAAATGTTTCTGTGCTCATGTTTTCTGGATTGTTTGTTTCTGTATTTTCTCAATCTGTCCGAGTTATCTGATGCTCTAAGCCATGATTATGTGAGTTAGCTCCCGCTCCCCAATTTCGTAGGTTACTTAGTGATCAGGCAAGGGTAAGTCTTGACTAGGTGAATTATGATTTGATATTCCAAGTCATTGGTATTGTTGTGATAGTTCCTTGTTTTAAGTTTGGCACCATATCACTCTAAAATAAGCAATGAAAAATTGCAATATTGGATATTATGAGGTTTGGATTTTGGAACTGCATGGGGGAGATTGGCATATTTTGGCTGATCAAGTTGTTCAACAAAATTTTAAGAACAACAAAAATGCCAGATGACTGGAGAAAAGTAGTGTGGTACCTATTTACAAGAACAAATGAGACATATATAGTTGTACAAACTATCAAGGGATCAAATTTATGAGCCACTCTATGAAGACGTAGGAGAGAGTAATTGAGCAATGATTACAACATGAAATGAGTGTATCAGAAAATCAATTCGGCTATATGCCAGGGAGGTCAACCATAGAGGCTATTTTTCTAATTAGGCAATTGATTGAGAAGTTTAGGGAGAAAGAAAGAAGCCTCCACATGATCTTTATTGATTTAGAGAAAGCATACAATAGGGTACTTAGAGAGTTAATTTGGTGGGTGTTGGAAAAGAAAGGAGCATGTAGAGGATATATTGACATTGTGAGGGATATGAGGCAGCACTAACTATTTGTCCGGAGCATTAACTAGTTTGAGGACAACTAGTGGAGGGACAAGTGAGTTTTCAATGACAGTAGGCCTAAATTAGGCTTTCAGCATTGGGCCCATATCTCTTTGCTTTAGTTATGGACAAGTTAACTCGGCATCTACAGGACGAGATACTGTGGTGTATGTTGTTTGTGGATGACATAGCTTTAATTCATGAGACTGGAGTCGGTGCCAATGCAAAATTAGAACTTTGGAGGGATGTTCTAGATTTTAAAAGTTCTAAAATTAATCGGACTAAGATAAAGAGTATTTGGAATGCAAATTTAATAATAATAGGAGTAGAATTGAGGAATTAGTTTATGATTGATGGCCAAAAAGTACCTAAAAGGGATTATTTTCGATATCTTGGATCGATAATACATGAGAATTGAGAGATTGAGGAAGATGTCGCTCATAGAGTTAGAGTTGAATGGACGAAGTGAAGATGTGCTTTTAGAGTCTTATGTGATTGTCACATACCAATGAAGCTTAAGGGAAAGCTTTATAAGATGGCTGTAAGATCAGCTATGGGATAGAATATGTTGGGTGGTCAACTAAGATGATGATGTTGAGATGTATGAGTAGCAAGACAAGAAAGGATAGGATTCATAATGAATAAGTCTGGGGAATGTAGACTTAGGTGGCCTGGCCATGTGCAGTGACGACTTGGAATAGCACTTGGGATGGGAGTGATTTGGTTTAAGTGGAAGTTCCGAAAAGGCAAAGGGATAAAAGGACATAATAGAAGTAGTGAGAAAAGATATAGTGACTTATGGTCCGATTGAGGATACGGCCCTTGATAGAGTGGAATGGCAGAACATGATTCGTATAGTTGACCCTAACAATTGGGATAAGGCTTGAATGGTGATTATGATGACAAATATAATATAGTAATGCTCCTTATTAAGTTATAATATAATTGAAATTAGGTAAATGATCATTAGGAGGGTATCCATTATCATGTGAGTTTGTTACCTTGTTTACCTGGTTCCTATAATTGTAGAGCTGCCATCTATTAAAGTGGGAGATCTGTATGTTGGGGAAGGCCCTCTGAGCTGACCATTTCCCTTAACAATATTATCTGCTAATTTAGAAATTTTATTATTATTCTGTGATTAGCATATGAAAATAAGTACCAAGAATAAAGATCTTTATATGAGTATGTGATGCTGACTGAACCTTTTATTCTTTTTTCCTTTGTGTGTGTGTGTATTTATGTTTGTATGTATCTGTACCCGTGTTTGTGCTGAGCGTGCTTTGGGTTTCTGGTCTTGAAATTGAAATTGAATGGATTCGTTAAATTACTGCAAAGCAGTGAATAAGAACTTAAGAAACAATTACCAAGTCGACCTTGCAGGTTGCCACATTTTGTTAATGAAAAACACAGGTGTGCATGAGTTCATCTTTATGTAATATTTTTATGCTCTTGTGACCTAAAGGCGTCTTATGCAGTGAGTTTCAAATTGATGACACTTTGATAACAGTAAGATTTCTGAATTTATGACATGTTGGGTTCATTCCCCACCTGGGCGTCATTTTCTTTTTTAATTCCTCTTCCCAGAATTTTAAAAACTTCCCCGAGATTTTACGAATTGGCTGTTCAACTTATAGAGTCAATTCAGTTTTGGCAGAGACAGTTGACCACTAAATTTGAGTTTCTGAACATTGCTGACTGCCGCAAAGAGAATCTTCTCTTTCCATGATTGACCATTTGATTAACCCTGTCTACGTGCTTCTTGTTGCAGAAGGACCATCAACAAGGGGATAGGTGTGGATAACATGCACTATTTGAATGATGGTCTTTGGAAGGTATTTTAATGATGCATTCCATGAAATAATAACTGTCTTCGTTTCTGGTATTTATTTAGATTTTGTCCAATTAAATGGGAAATGTTTGCATAGGGAGCCTCCCATAATTTTATGGTTGGGAAAGACCCTAGCAACTGTTGGATCGATGGGCGGTGTCCACACGATCTAGTAGGTTATTGATCTGCTAGATTGACAGTTTGGATGACATTGGCCAATGATCCAGCGTTAACAAGAGCCTTTTCCTCACAACGTAACCAGAGCTTATTGCGTGCTCCATTTTCTGCCTTTTGCTCCATGTTGACACATGTTGACATGCTCTGACCCGGGTCCAAGATGTTATCATATGTGTTGGATGATTAACTCTTTGAAACGTGATGCATCGACATATATATCGTGTTACTACTTAGACATTTGGTATCAGATTTTTATATTATAAAAAATGTATAGGAATTCAACCCAACTTTTCAAACAAAGAATACAAGCCTCTACCACTAGGGTTCCCATTATTTTCTTTTATTGTTCTTTACTTCTTTCCTTTTCTCTTTCAATATCTAAGAATGAGAAAAAAATGGTACTTCATATCTTGGACTGGCCTGACTAGATCTTTCCATCATTCCCCTAACCGTCGATATATTATTGTAATTCCTGATTCCCACCCTAATTTGCAGATATTCTAAATTTCTGCTGCTTTTCTAAATTTTATGTAAGTTCTGGTGGTTTGGGAAATGTTTGAAATCAGCTATCTTCAATTCAGAACAAGCCAGCCACCTTGTCACTGTGTCTGTGTGTATTTGTGTGTGTGTGTGTGTGTGTGTGAGAGAGAGAGAGAGAGAGAGAGATACCTTATCACTGTGTGTGTGAGCGTGAGAGAGAGAGAGACCTCGTACTATATAGCTTAGGTGTTGTAGTTATAATTCCTCTCATTTTATATGTAAATTCTTTGGAACTAGTGTCTTTTTAGGGATCCCAATTTTATCTTCAAATCGGTCGCACTCTGGAAATTTTGCTATCGAGAGAATGCTCACATTATAGTTTAGGCGGTGGTGTGATAATTCTTATTGTCATATATACAAGTTTTTTTTTTTTTTAATTATTGTTATTCTAGTTTCACATTGCCATTGATCCACTCTTCCCACACCCAAGTTTATTCTAAACAAAAAGAATGATTATTTAACCTTGCATTATTTTTCAGACGGAGAGACTGGATTGAGGATGTGGCGTTGGAGGAACCGTTTTGAAAGAACCGTTTCCTCCCTTCCTATATGATGGCCAAGGTTCTATATAACACAGAGAGAGAATGTAAATGTTTACTACCTGATATACGTCGAGATTATCAAAGACTGTTCTTGTATGGGTTTGCAATAGTCCGTGCATATATGAGGCAGCTGTTTCACCTTTTCTTTGCCTGCTCAGATTGCATGTCTCTGCGATTTTGTTTTTGCTGGTGACTTGTATTTGCCGGTTGAGATATTTTTTTCTGTTAAAAGAGAAAATTATTTAGTCAACACATTTTGACAAAATCTTGAAAAAGAAGTACTGATGGTTGATGGCCAGATAGATAGAAAGATTTTGGCTGAAAATTTTGTGGACAATTGATCATACCTTAAGCTGTGATCTCTCTCTCTCTCTCTCTCTCTCTCTCTCTCTCTCTCATATTGCAGGATGCATGCCAACTATGCACATATATGGTCAACATGAGTGCGCATTTTTGCACTTCTCTTTCTTTTGTGTATGTGCATTATTGCAGGTTAAGCGCAGGGACCAGATATTATACTTCAAAGGAGTGTGGTATAAGATGCTCATACATCCATTATCCTCGTGTGTTGAAGGTGTGTGTGACCTTTATGGACAGCTTTAGAAGCAAAAAGGTAATTCATTCTCACAGTCAAGAACATAAAGTCGATATTAGGTACGAGAACCCATGACTAAACCTTAATGTGGTTGAAGGTTACAGTAAAAGAGATTGAGAGATTTACATTAAAGATTTGAGGGAGGAAAACTTATGAAAAAAACCAGTGGTGATCGAATTTTTTCTGAAATTTATAGTGATGTCTTGACTTTTTGTTTTCTTTTTCTCTAGTTTTGCTTCTCGATCTGATATTAGGGACATTTGACCGTGTCTTCTCCTTTTTTCTCCCAAAATGTAGGGTTGTCAAGGGTAGGGGGGGGATTGGATGTTGCTCTGATGTTCGAAACATCGGACTTCTCTGAAGTTTGTCTTTGGGTCATTAAGTCCGTCTTTTGGTGAATTGGGTGAGATTGAAAGGGTGAATTGGGTGTCATTAAGTTTGTCTTTTGGTCAGTTCGATCTTTGAAGCTTTGGACCAACACGATTTTTTTTTTCTGCCGTTGTTTTGGGTCGGTTCAATATTTTCATCAAATCGACCTTTACTCCTTAGTTTCTGTTTATAATGCATACTGATGTTTCAAGCATCACACAACATTATAAATGGAAACTAAAGAGTAGGAGGTGCCATGTTCCGATGTTAAAAACATTGCATCACATTATAAAATGGAAACCATAGAGTATAGGTCACTCTAATATATTTCAAACAACCCAATTTTAGGCAGTCCGATGTTTCAAACATTGACTGATTTTTTCACAGCATGATAACTCCGTTGAAGCAAATAAAAAAAATAAAAAAGAAAAAAGAAAAAAAAAGAATTACGATGTTGCTAATGTGGGATCAAGGGGAAAACTAAAAAAAAAATAAAATAGATGGAGTAAGACCTCCACGTAGTATCAGAAGAAAAATGGAATTATATCGTAATATCAGAAGAAAAATGGAATTATATCGTAATACCACATAAGAAAAATGGAATTATATCGTAAAAAACGTACTTTTGCTAGTGTATTAAGTATTTTTTTAATGGAAATACATGCAATAAGGCCATTTACTTCTGGTATAAAGAGGTCAAGATCATTATTTGCCATTAAATGTGAAATCCCGTAGTTGGAGATGTTTCATTAATTAGATACAAAGTTTAAAATAAAATTTCTCAACACATTTCAATTTGTCCGATTTTACATCTAATAACTATGAATATACCACTCCCAAAGGTGAATGGTTTTATAATATAAAATCTCTTTTCTATCTTATATTAGCCAATGCTGAGCTGGGGCATTTTTATTCTACTTGTTAAATGGCACCTGAGCATAAATTGCTGCCCAGTCAAACTACGCCTTGTTATTTATGCCCAGTCAAACTAGGCCTTGTTATTTGTATTTACATGCCTGTGGATGTAAATAATGTAAATTCAAATGATACTCCATATGTGCAAGCACTTGCAACATGTACATGCAAGAATTTGGACACAATGAGCATTGTTGCCATTGATTATCACCTTTGATGTCTTATGATGTTTGGCTGTGGAAGCACGCTACATGCGCTATTTTATGGAAGGGAGAAAGTTAAAAGTTTTATAAGTTCACAACAAAGGGTGTGTTTTGGCACGGCCATAGCTTCTTCATGTCATCCAATAAAAATGACCTGCACAAAGTCATTAAATTTGTTATTGATCGAGGCGAGGTCCAAGGGACAATTCCCCCCTATTAAAAAGCCATTAAATTTGTTAAAAAACTTCACATGCTATATTATTTAGAAATATATTTTTATGTGATGATTTGGAAACTTTTATTATTACACGCTTCATTTTTATTTTTCCTTTTTTGAATTTTTTAAAACATTTTAAGTTGTAAATCCAAATTTTCCATAATCCATCTTTCGTATGCATTTTGGCACTTTTATAAACTTTTAATGATTTCTATTATTTATTTTATTTTTTACTATTCTAAATTACTTTAACCATTTTCGTGTTTTTCTTTTACTTTTCAACAAAAAAATTGACATGTAGCTGAGTCCACTCAGCCCAGGACCGAGTCCAACATCCAAGATACTGATTTTAATCCTCATCTGGAATTAATTTTGAGACCCTATATTTGCGGATGTAACTTCTCCGACTCTTAAATTAACTCACAAAAAAAAAATCCTAATTGCACTTTCTATGCACTTAAAAAAATAATGTATCAAGATTGAAAAGAGACCGTTCAATTTTTAAAAAGTGAGATTAAGTATTAAGAAACTCAAAATTCAATTTTTTTCTTCAGTGAATAACAACCTAGTAACTTTTTGGGGTTCTCAAAATTTCGATTGAAGAAACACTCCCAAAGAAAATCTTCTAACCCAGGGAGTAGATGTAGACTGATCCCACTTAAGCATAGTATACGCACTCAAAACTTTTTTCCAATATTGTTTTTTTCACTTCTGAACCATTGCTACCAATGCAACAAATAAATTATTTATATAGTAAATTACTTTATTTATATTTGTTTAGTATTATATATATGGTCACAACTATAACTATAGTTAAAATTTTTACTGTAATTATGGTTAAAAATATTCTAGTAAATTACTTTGTTTACGTTTATATATATATATATATATGATTTGTGGGAACTTACTTTTATATGTTATCATATTAGATGAGATTGCCTAAGGTCTCGCGCACGTGCTCCTTACTAGACTCAAGTGCCATATTTTTATTTAGAGAGCTCATATTTTAAATTACAAGATTTTATGCTTTAAATTGTTCATGACTATTAATTGTTTTAAGATATTATATAATAATAAAAAATTTGCTTTGAGATAATTGTGCCCGATCTGTAATTTCTTTTGATATTTTTATATCTGATTTATATTTTCCTATGATTTGCAGTAGTTTTGATGACACGTGCATAGCACATGCTTTACAAAAACATGGTGATAGATTTGCACTTCTCATATCTTCTCAACTGGCCAATCGTTGGTGGTCACGTACACATCACTGTTAAATTGCATTTTGTACGGAATCCTTAAGACGGCTCTTACTCCTTTGTACGGAAGGCTCAAGGCCTCTCGTCCTCTAAACTCCTAAAATTAAACCCAAAGCTGTGTGACTAAACATCTGGCGCCAAGTGTACCAGTAAAAGTAGTAGCTTTTTGTTTTTTTTTGGAAATAACAAAAATAGCTTCTTAAGTAAATGCTCTCCGTCCGCCCCATAAAGATCAGGGTCCAATCTTCTAGGGTTTTGCATGCAGTTTTACTGTTCAGGCTTCTAAGGTTTTTACAGTAATGGCTTCGGATGAGCATAAGCCCTGCTTCTTCAAGATCCTTTTGGGTGACTTCACTGAGAAACTTGTATGTTTTTCACAGCTTCTAGTGATTCTCTTTTTTCTCATCTTTTTCTGGTTTGCTGAATTCCACTGCAAGCTTTGTGTCTTCTTTTTTTTCCTTTTTCTTTTTTTCTTTTTGGTTCCATGCCTGCTGAATAAGTAAGATTAGCTATTTGCTTGTAATTTCATGATGATTTCGGGAAAATTTCCAATTTTTCTCTGAAAAAGTAAGATTAGATATTGATTTTCAATGCTGTTGATTTGTGTGTTGTAGGTACCTTTTCTACTGCTTGTTATGAATTAAGGGGATGATTTGCAGGATTCATTGTTTAAATTTGATGAGTTCTTTGTGTAGCAAATGGCTCACTGTGATCAATTGAACTATATATGTAATGTGATACCAGAAAGGAATGGGACAGCGTCCACATCATGTGGATGCTTGAAGGGTGCACAATGGTTTAACCTAGCCTCATTCAATGGTTATAAAATAGTTTCGTATTTTGTTTTTTATTTTTATTTAAATTTTTTTTTTTTTAGAATTTGGGGGTGTAGATATATTTTTATATGGCATGCTGAATAGAACTAATAAAAATCTCTTGAACAAAAAGATTGACCTGCATTCTAGTCGGTTCTTTTTGTTCAAAACAATTTTTTGTTATTTTTATTTATTTAGCTATATAAAATATCTCTACACCCCCAAATCTGAGAGAAAGATAATTTTTAAATAAAATTTCAAAATGAAATACAAAGTTAGTTTGTAGCTGTTAAATGAGGGCTTGTTCAATCCAAACCATTGGAAGGTAACTTCAGTACCCTTCCACCATCCACATCATGTTGATGGGAGACTTTCCCTAACAATGTTGTAAATGGCGAAACTCAACATTAATTGAAGCTAGTTCTGTAATTCGGTTTTCTTGAGATACGTGGATTTTGTGGAAGCCTCTTTAGATGCTAAATGGTAAACCCCTCTTTTAGACTTTTTATTGGTTCCTGATTCATTGGTACAAAGGTTTATTCATTATTTTGTAAACCATATTTTCTTTTGAAGAAAATTTATGCGAATCCTGTTGGCCCGGGGTGTCTGAGCTTTTCTTGGCTTCCTTTCTCTTACATCACCTGGGAAGCTGATGATGTTGGCCGAGAATGGTAAACCGCATGTATCTTGTATTGGAATACTCTACACTGATATAGCTTCATGAGATGGCCCAACTAATAAACAGTTTCTAATAAAAGAACGGCCAACCATACATTCTATGAAATTTATGATCGGTATTAGTAGTAAACAGTTACCACAAAAACAAATGCCGGGCCCACTCCTCTACTTACCATCATGGCTAGCACTACATGTGGTGGCGATAGCTTGGGAAGAAAACAATCGGATTAATCAGTTTTTGTTCCTAAAAAGTGAGTTCAAACAACTGGCCTGAAAAATGGAGTGTCTTTAAATTATTAAATGAAAACAATATAATGCAACATTATTTCAGTTTCTTCAAAAAACCTTTCTAAATATTATTTCGAAAATCTGTTTTTAAAATATTAATAACAGGATTATTTTGGGAATAGGTTTTAAATAGAGTCCTGCTACGAAGGGCAAAATGATACTCACTGCAATGAGTATCTTCTATAGTTTCTACATTCATCTATGGAATCTAAGCATAGCATTGATTAAGCAAACAGTACATTACATTATGTGATACGACTCTAGCAAAGTTGAATTCTATATCACCTACTTTATAAAATGAAATCATGATCACACATGCTGGAAAACATGCAGGAATTTTTTTTTTAATCATTCTCATCAAAACATGCTAAACAATGGACCTATGTACCTTGCCGCCGCTGTCTTTCCAGCGTATAAAGAAATTTTTAAAAATGATGTGCATGCAGTAATATTTTGTAGGTGCCAGTTATACATCCTACTTGTGGAATTCATGCAAAACATTGCAAATACTATTAGAAGGTTGCGACCCTTGAGTTTATTCAAAGAAAAAAAAAAAGTTCATGACATGTTATGCAAAAAGTGTTACATACACATGAGGTCTCGTGGAAACTGTGGTCTATAATGTAGGTCATTTAAAGATAGTCACTTGGCAGATGGACAAAAGGCATATATATTCTATACCCAATTGCATCAAAACCTTATTTTGACATTCAAAGATAGTCTCTTGGTAGATGGACAAAAGGCATATATATTCTATACCCAATTGCATCAAAACCTTATTTTGATGTATTTCAATTTTTTTCTTGTGATAGAAAAGATAAAATAATGCATGTGAGATCCACTTCAGTAATAGTACTCAGGTTTTGTTAGATACATTGGTTGATTTGTTTTTTTTTTTTTGGGGTCTTGGATTTGTGAAGTTGTAACTCCTGTTATTTGTGCGTTAGCAGAGGATACCACCGGAATTCGTGCGGCGTAATAGAAGAGAGATATCAGCAGAAAATGCCGTCCTAAAAGGTCCTATTGGCAAGTTGTGTTATGTTAAAATGAAAAGTACTTCTAAGGGCCTGTTTTTTCAAGATGGTTGGAATGAATTTGTCAGCGATAACTCTTTACAAACAGGAGAATTCTTAGTTTTCAGATACGATGGTGATTTGCATTTTAGTGTTCAAGTATTTGGTATAAGTGGATGTGAAAGAATATATGCATCTGTGATTAAAACCGATGAAGAGAAAGAAACTCTTGATGAAGAAAAAGAAACTAAAGAAACTCTTGATGGAGAAAAAGAAACTTCCAATAATGCAAAGGAGAATCTCTTGGATGACAAAGACAGGGGGGATGACATGCAAGCAAAAGTAGAACCTCCTTACGGTGACTCCAGTGGTGATGGTGGAAAGTGTTTTGGTGGATCATCTGCCCTTAATCATGTTGATGGATTTACTGATAACTCAGTCCAGCCTAATGCCAATCCGACTAGTTTACCCAACATTCTTGCTAAAGACGATGAAGAATCTGATGATTGTAAGTCTTTGTATAATGAGCTCCTTTTGTCTTCCCAAGGTCTTTCTGGTTATTGCCTGTCTTAGGAATCATTCTTATAGAAACTGTGTGAATATGATACAGGTATTATTATCTCAGATGTCGAAATTATGTGTCCTGATGTAAAATGGAGTGGCAAACGAAATATCAGAAATTCATTGCGTTCGGGATCAGCGAAACCAAAGAGACAATCATTGAGTAATCAAAATACTTCAATGGCTTCTGATGCAGCCAGATCTTTTTCCTCGAGCAATCCCTTTTTCAAAGTACAAATGAAACCTTCTAGCTCCAGATTTGCGGTAAGATTTCCATTGATAAATTCAATTTACATTGAAAGAGGGTGACAATTTGCTGCTAATTATTAGATATTATTGTTTTACATCTGATGTTGAATATTGCGAAATGAAGAAACAATACTACTTTTTAGCTATATCACCTAAAATGAGACTCATTTGGGATTTCCTGATTTGCTGTCAACTCTAAAGCCTTCCACTTCATATTTGCAGAGCATGTGGCATTTACATGGCTGGGTTATTAACAGATTATGGAAGCTTAGTCTATTTTCCTGATAGTCAGATGTTTGAACAGTTCGATCTGGTGTTCTTTTTAAGAAAATAGGTCCAAAATTTTACATCAGTGTTTTGAAGGTGTGAAAAGATCTTCCTTATTTTGGGAATTATGTTAATTTATTGTGCAAATTGATGCATCCGATTCGTTTTGAGCCAAGGCCTTAAGCTTGGAACGGCCAGATGAAGGCGCTCATTGAAGCATGATGAAATTTCAAATATGGAATAATGATAAACTTATCTCGTAAGGTTATTTTTGGCTAAATAACGATTTATTTCATGTGCAGTATATTCCGGCTAATTTTGCTAGACTCCATATCTGTGCAAGTAGAAAAATGAAACTCCGAGTAAAGGGTGGGAAGTCGTGGAAAGTCTTTGTCAATTTGAGAAAAGTAGGATCTTGTGCTATACAAACTGGGTGGAAAGACTTCTATTTGGGGAATAATCTCAAGCTAGGTGACATTTGTATCTTTGAGCTGCTGCCGGAGAAGGATGAAATGATTGTTCATTTTTTCAGGGATGATTGAAATCTGAAGAACAGTTGACATGGATGGCATTTGTATGTAAAAGGACATAATTGCATAATATGTATGGGCTTTAATTTCTTCGGGTGACCCAATCCGCCCAACTGGCAGCAAATCAAGTAAGTTATGCTTTCGTTGTTGAATGTAGCAGCTTTGTAATTTGGAGTGGTGACCAGTTTAGATAAGTAGTTTGACATTAAATGTGCTTTAACTTCTTTGTTGATACTAGAAGTTCAATTCTCATATTTGAACATGAACTCAGGATCCTTTGGTTGCTTCTTAGCTTACATGCCGCTCTTTCGTTGGGTGCGTATATCATGCGATTCTAATTTGATATGTAGTGTTATAACATTCGACACCGTAACCAATCGAGTTCATGCCTGAATCTCAAGAAAGGGTAAGTTAGATTTATTGATGCTTTGGGACAAATTTCACGAGTTTGAACCCTTGACCTCCCTCATCCAATCACATATGTGTATCATTAAGCCAAAGCCCTAGGACGTCCACATACCACTTTTGTGTCAGACTACCTTTCTCTAGGAGCCTGCATGTATATAAATTGGGTTTAATTTCATATACTTACAAGTAGGGCTGCCAACGGTCTGGCCCGGAAATGTAACAGTCAGACCTGGCCCGGCCCGGACCGGACCATAGGGCCCTATTGGGCTGGGCCTGCCCATTAAGAAGCCTCTTTGTTTTTTTTCTCCTCTCCTGGTTTTTTTTTTTTTTTCACCCTTCAAACGTTTGTTGGTAGTAAGCCAAAAAAAAAAAAAAACATGTGCCCTTTTTAGAGGGAAGGAAAGAAAGAGAATGGGTTTCAAGAGAGATTTGGTTCTTAGAGAGAAAAAGATATATTGGGTTTTTAGAGAGAGAATGAGAGATTAGGTTTTTAAAGAGAAAGAGATATTGGGTTTCTAAAGAGAACATAAGTTTTTAGAGAGAGATTGGGTTTTTAAAGAGAATTTTAGAGATAGTAAAAGAATGGGTTTTGAGTAAGTCTTTTGTTGGCTCTTATTTGTCAAAAAAAAGAAGAAAAAAGAGATATTGGGTTTCTAGATAGGGAATTTCAGAGAGAGAGATTGGGTTTCTAGAGTGGAAATTTCAGATAGAGAGATTGGGTTCTTAGAGGGAGAACGGGTTTTAAAAAGAGATTGGGCTTCTAAAGTGAATAGGTTTTTAGAGAGAGAGGGTTTCTAGAGAGAATGAGTGGATTTTTATATAGAGAGAGATATGGGGTGTTTGGAGAGAGTATGTTTTTAGAGAGAGAGATTGGGTTTGTAGATGAAGAGAATGGATTTAGAGAGAGAAATTGGGTTTTTAGAGAGAGCAAGAGAGATTGGGTTTCTAAATAGAGAATGGGTGTTTAGAGAGGAAGATTGGGTTTTTAGAGAGAGAATGGGTTTTTAAAGATAGATAGGGAGAGAGTGAGATAGGGTTTTTAGAGATAATGGGTTTTTAAAAAGAGAGACATTGGGTTTTTAGAGAGAGAAAAAGATTGGCTTTCAAGCAAGAGAAAATGGGTTTTAAAATTTCTAAAAAATAGTTTAGCATCTATTTGTTTATTTATTTTTGGCTTATTACAAATAAAAAAAAGTTTGAAGAGTGAATATTTTTTAAATAAAAAAAAAAATCTAAATGAACTAGGCTGGGTTGCACTATGTTTTGGGCTTGCCAGGCCAGCCCGGGCCGTTGGGCACATTTTCGGGCTTTTCCGTGTCATTTTTGCCCAGCCTGTTAAATGGTACTGTGGATGGTGGCCCACCCGGCCCAAAGCCTGAAACATTCTTGAACATCATTGTCCTGTAGCGGCTCGAAATCAGGCCCGGCCCGGACCATTAACAGCACTACTTACAAGCATCTTTTTCCATAATATTTCCCCGCCGGAATACGAATTGCAATAATCACATGCTATTTATTAATGATGTGGTTTGTATAGGGCCTAGGTCCTAAACAATCAAAATAAGGCTCACATACAATAATGTCGTTTTTTCGTTACTAGAAATATTTATGATAGTTTGAAATATTATTTTTATATCTAATTATAAAATTTAAAGCTTCAAAAACAGTGTAGCTCGAGCAGGGAACACTTGAAAATTTTAAAAATTAACGGTTTAAAAAAAACATTACAAGATGCATTTTTTTTAGGTCTTAAAATATATTTTTCTCATTTGTCTGCGTCTTATGAGGAGAGGGTCCCCATTATTTCAGACACAGGTATATGCAGAAACCTTGATTGAAACACATTCGTTAATTGATTTGTTATTTATCGATTATGCATCCTCGAGGTATAAATATAACATAAACTTTTAAAAATCAGCAATCCGGATTGGATTGGATCCGCTCGAGCTGGGTCACTAATCGATGGAACCGGTCCCTAAAAAATATTGGGAAGCGACCGGTGCCCTCAACTAAAAAATGGCCAGTTATGTCGTAGAAGCGGTGATCCATCTACCCCAGCCCCACAGAACTTGACAACCCATGCTTTCTATTTCTTTAAAAATTCATATTTTTTATTTTTACTTTTATTTGAATAGGGTGGCAATGTGGCCCACCCATCACCTTTTTATTGGCCACAATCCCCGCGGCATGGCTACTGCCCTTGAGCCCGTTTAATAAGGGTGTACTTCCTTGTAATGAAGATAAATAGTCTCATAGTATACAATCCATGTGTGCGCGCTTGTAAGCATAGCTTCATGCTTTAGAGGATGAACGTTAAGCGGTTAAGAAACAATATATTTATAGAATGGGTATAGCTTGGATAAGGATGTTAAAATGGAAGAGTGGAAAAACAAGAAAGGATAAAATCCGAAGAAATACATTTGAAAGAACTTAGGGGTAGCTTCAAATAGGCGATAAGATGACTGGAGTAGATTTAGGTGGCCTAGATATGCACAACGTCTACCTAGAACAACACCAGTCAGGAGGACGATTTGGTTCCATCTAGAACAAAACTAGTTAGGAGGGCGATTTGGTTCAAATGAAAGGCTCTAAAGGCCAAGGGAAAGCTCCAAAAGGATATTGATGGAAGCAATGATAATAAATATGTCGACTTATCATCTGAAGGGTGTGGTTTGTATAGTGCCAACACTCTAAACAATCAAAGTAAAGCAAAAGACATTTCAATTTTGAAAATCTTTATGATGGCTTGAAAATTTATGTTTATCTTAAATTATAACATTTAAAACAAAAGTAATATAGATTGAGTAGATCTATGAACATTTAAAATTTTTGGAAATTATTGATCCAAAAATGTTTTACAAGATGCACTATTTTTAAGACTTGAAATCAATTTTTTCTCATGTCCATACATCTTGAGGTCGAGATGATCAATTTGAGGATTTTTGGGCTTCAAAACAACCTCTTTTAGCGATTTTTTTGAGGTACGCCCTAAATTGATTGTTTAGAGCCTTGGCTTTATATCAACCTTTTCCTAATCTATATGAGGATATTATACTTAATCGAGGCAGAAAATGATTTATGTAGCCGATATAGTTGGGCTAAAGCTCGATGATGATATATGGGTTATTTTAGAACAAAAAGGTTTCCATGAGTCATGTGGCTCATCTATTCATGTGAGTCCTCCCTCTCAAATCCCTCTCAAATCTATTTTAGAGAAATATTTTGGATCCAAAAATTTTAAGGGTTGATTAATGGTGAATATGAATAAATAAATAAAAAGCTTAAAAATAAAAAGAAATAGTTTTGGTTGTATGTTTTTATACCATTGATTTGTAAATTTTGGTGGGATCACCAACTTTTAAGATCCATCTTTAAGATGGATGCTAGCTACAGTAGGGGACGCACATGTAGAAGTGTGTCCCATGATGCATATTATTTTTTTTCTATTTTAAAATACACTACACTAATGGTGAACTACAAAACATTCAACCCTAAAATGCTTTTATGTATTGACTTTTGACTATAAATAATTTATGTATTTTATACGGAAATAGTTTTATGTAATGTTGCCATTTTAAAATGTAGAATTAGGGTGCACCTCTAAAATCCATCATAAAAAGTTATTTTGATGTTGGAAAACCTCTAATTGATCGTCTCAACATCGATATGTAAGAGTATGAAAAGGAAAAAAAAAACTTTTGAGTCCAAAAAATAGTGTATCTTGTAACACATTATTTGAACTGTCCATTTACAAGATTTTCAAGTGTTTATAGATCTACTTGATTTGAACCATTTTTGAAGTTTAAGATTTCATAATTAGAGATAAAAATAGATTCTCAAACCATCCTAACAATTTTTTACACATAACTTATATTCATCCTAATAATTTTTTACACATAACTTATATTTATGATAAATTTCAGAAGTACGCCTTAATTTGATTGTTTAAGGTTGTAATCTTATACAAACCACATCTTTTTATAAATGATATCTTTGTCCTTTTAAAATCACTCTAAAATTCAGTTTCAAATTTAAAAAGATTATTTGAACATTGAATGATAAGTAGATCTTTAAAGCAACTTAAAATTACAAATATGCTTGTCACAGAATTTTCAAACAATCTATTATAAATGTAATTTTTATAATTGTAAAGGTATTTTGTTGTAAAAAATTTTAGAGTAGAAATTGTAAGTTCACTATTAGTATGATATATTCTAGAATATCTACATTGTTGGCTAAAAAACAGTGAATCTTTTTAGTTTTCAAAAGTTACATTGTCATGCAAAGTGGGTTTTGAACTCAATTGGAAATATCATCAAATATGACATCCAACCTTCACTTGCTCTATAAAAAAAATAATACAAATAGCTTATTGTAAATTCCTTTAGGACTCCAAAAATATGCACAAAAATCACTAATTTTGTCATGCATAAAAGAATCAAAACCCAAAATCAATAGCAACTATTGTAGAATATCTACATTAATTTTTGTAATTTTTTATCATTACGAAAATTGTAAAAAAGGGTGTCGGTGAGGTTCTGAAAAATTGAGATTTTTTTTTCCGATTATAGTAAAATATAGGTATATTAACGATAATTTTCTTTTTTTTAATGTGATTCAACGTATATGAAATTTAATTCTTTGTTTTTTGGGATATTTTTGGGATACTTAAATACTTTTTATTTTTTAATTCTAATTTTTGAATTATTAAAATTTATTTAAAACTGGTATATTGTGATCCCCATCTCCTCTAACGTTTTCTTAGTATTTTGCATTTGTACTATGTCCCTCTTGATTCATCTATTTAAAATAATATTAAAAATCTTTTGATCGCATTTAGTCTTTTTTTATAACAAATATTATATCTGAATTATTTCCTCTGTTCATGCTTTCTAAATAAATTTTATACTTCTTAAGTTAATGCAATAGAAAAAACACAACCTATTGAAAATGGCGATCCCTTGTTAATAAGCATGCATTTTTTATTAAGCATAATTTATCTCTCTCACATACAAGTCATTATTTCCCATGCACAAAAAAATCCCCAACCCAATAAAAAAACGTAGATATTTTTATTTATAATATTTAATCCATCTCACTCAAGTTATTATTTTCCGTCTGTTGTTAATGGGAAACATGTGGGTTAAGAAAAGAAATATGTGTTAATCTCACTTGTCACCCTTAAATCTTTCACTCACTCTTTGTTCCTAATCTTTCTATCTTTTTCTTTAAATCTCTCTCCCCTCTAGTATTCTTGATCAATATATATAAATTCTTAGCACTCTTTTATTTATAATTAAGGTTAATGCTTTTTTATTATGCCTTAAGGGACTAATATATTAGATATAGATATTAATAGGATCTAATGTCTTAAACTAATATATTGGATATTAGCATTAGTAAGAGCTTGCATAAATTTATTTATTGGTTTTATTTATTTATTTTAAAGTATTTATTTAAATTATTTATTTAAGTCATCTTCATTATTTTATA
Organism: Amborella trichopoda; assembly: GCF_054954075.1. Lineage (NCBI taxonomy): Eukaryota > Viridiplantae > Streptophyta > Magnoliopsida > Amborellales > Amborellaceae > Amborella > Amborella trichopoda. The sequence goes on along the minus strand of NC_142337.1, from coordinate 65,651,310 downwards.
TGTTAAATAGATATGTGCTAATTAATAATATATTAAAAATAATTTTTACTATTACATTTGTTATTAACTAATAAAATATTCAATTGTGAAGATAAATGCATTAAAATCTCTCCCTAATATCCCAATAAAACCCTCACTGATACAACTCCCGGTCCCTTCTCACTGATACAACTCCATAATAAGAAAGCCTAAACGATATATTACGAAGCATCCTTAAAAATTCCTTTTATACTAACAACTCCCACTCCCTTCTCACTTGGGAGGTTTAGGATGAAGGGGTTGCACGGGAGTTGTACATTAATGGGGAAGTTCTTTCTTCCTCCCCAAACTTCCAATTTTCAAACGCGTCCAAAAAGTTATAAGGATCAGGGCTAGCAAATTGTCGCTTTTTAGTATCTTCTATGCCATATGCCCTCCTAAAATTGGGAATTGGCTCTATTCCTAAATTTTATTTGTCTTATTTGATGATTTAAAATCATCGAAGGCGATAGATTTCCTTTACTTTGGTTAATTTTTACTCTCTTTTTTTTTTAAGTTTTTTTTGAATCACCCATTTGGATCATCTGATTCCAAATGGTGTAGTACCTGACCGATCCATCCGTTTTTTAAAACCCAATGGCAGAGTGAGTTTGGAACTTTTGATTGGTTGAGAGGTGTATTAGGAGTAAGACTACAATTAAATACGATTCAAAGTAAAGCAACTTTTCTTTAGTTCGACGTGTAACGGTTTTAGAGGCTTATTTGTAGTGCTTTTAAAACATCTATAGTTGTCCAAACTGGATTGTTGGCTGGTGTCTTGAGTAAATAGTCTCAAGAGTAATAATAGGACTTGGTAAAGAATTAGATAATATCAGTGTTTCATTTGATAAGAAAAATGTAGTCATTATTATTGGTGGTTGACCGATTTTGACCCGTCAAATTGGTTCAGTTTCAATCTGGTCGAATAAAGTGAACAACATTTTTCTTAATAGATTGGTTAATTTATTTTTAAAATGTATAAACTAAGGCTATATATATTTGATATAAGAATATCACAATTACTAATGATCGTTGGATTTAAATGATATGGTTGGAGGGACCAAGTTTTAAATTTAAAATAAAATTTCTCTATCTTTACAACATATCTTAAGTTTTAGTATTTCACATCGAAAGTTTAGACTGATTGTGATCTCCCTATCCCCGTGATCTTAATTTATCCAAAAAAATCTTAATTTCGAAATTAAAAAAAAAAAAAAAAATTCGAGTGAAAGGATTTGGTGTGGAGTCCAATCTGGATAACTCTAATTCGCATTTCCCAGTCTCTCTTGTACGCATATACCACTCTCTCTCTGCAACATGTCGAGCAACGAATGGGCAGCAATTTATTGGCAGCCTCTACTATTTCAGTGCGTCAGGTGGATACTGTAAGACTCGAATATTTGTATGTCGGGTACTTCATTCCAGAGTTTTGACAGTTGAGATGGAGACTGAGATGGACCTTTTTCTTCTCTCTCTCTTCCTCTCGAATATTTGTATGTCGGGTACTTCATTCCAGAGTTTTGACAGTTGAGATGGAGACTGAGATGGACCTTTTTCTTCTCTCTCTCTTCCTCGGGTGTTCTTCCCCCTCCTCTCTCTCTCTCTCTCTCTCTCTCTCCGTGAGACTCATACTCGCCATCTCTCTCTCTCTCTCTCTGCAACTCTCTCTCTTTTATTGTTTTGAAGAGTAACGTTGTTTCTTTTGAAGAAAATGGCGCGATGTGGTGCGTGGTGTCGGAGGAGAAAATACTGGTTCTTCAAAGTGCTCCTTCGGGACTTCAACAAAAACCTCGTAAGCCCTTCACTCCGTAAATACTTATTCACTTTTATATTACATTACATTTGTTTCTAGCAAAATATGGCTTCTTTTTTCTCTCCTTATTGCACCATCTCTGTGGTTTTACCTGATTTGAAGGGCTTATTCTATTTTTTTATTATATACTCAAGGAGCATATGCATATAAGGGTGGGGTTTTTTATGAGACAGACTCATCTGTTGATGTGCACCCCCCTCCAAAATCTATTTAAAACATGGATTTTGGATCCAAAAATTTAGGAATGCATAACCTCCGCCACAGTGATCATAAATATTAAAAAGAATTAATAAGTCCAAATTTGAGAGTGATTTTTTGATATTTTCTACACTCATTTTAGAAGATGGTGACCATTATTTTTTTTTATTTTTTTATTTTTTTATTTTTTTTTACCTCCATCTTAAAGATGGACATTGAATATTCTGATGTTCATCCCGAAAGGAACGAAGCTGACGTGCTAGTAAAGGGAGGTGCCTTAGGGTTGTTTCCTTCTCTTTTCTTTTTTGTTTCCTTTTTCTCCTGTTCTCTTTTATATCTTGTCTTTCTTTTCTTTCCCTTTTGTTGTGATTTCTTTTCGCTAATCAATGAAAATCCCCTTGTTAAAAAAAGATAAAAAGAAAAAAAAAGAGACATTGAATATTGAAGGGCTGTACCCTCACACAGAACCTTTCATATATATATATATATACTTTACATTTTATACCCCCTTGAGAATATACTGTTCATTTACACCCTCAGGTAAAACCCAAAATAGGAATAATTTTAGGACCCAAATTTTCGAGTAGTAATCTCTTCAACCCATAGACTTAACGTTTGTAAGATAAAAAAAAAGTTGTGAATTGAACTCGCTATGTACCATAGACTTGACATTTGTAAGATAAAAAAAACGTTGTGAATTGAACTCTCTATGTACCAAAATAAAAAAGCTCAAGATTGAACAGAGGCCGTGCAATTCTTGGAGGACAAAAATCTAAGTGTCAAAAAGCTCAAAAATTTGAAAATTTTCTTTTAAAAATATCATCTAGTGAATTTCAGACTAAAAAAGTCCTCCCAAGTGGGACTTTTGACTTAGGGAAAAGATACATGGTATGCTCCTGAGGTGGCATAGTACACACCCATCTATATATATATATATATATATATATATATATATATATATATATATATATATATATATATATATAGGAAAAAGCTCCTGTGCCCAACGCCTAGATTGAATCTAGACCGATCCAATGATCATCGTTGTATTTTCGTAAGGTGCTAACCTTATACAATAGAGGTAAGGTGCACCTCAAAATCCACCCATAAAAGTTGTTCTGATGTCGAAAAACCCTACAATTGATCATCTCGACCTTGAGATCTATGATATGAAAAAATGGATTTTAAGTCCTAAAAATAGTCTCTCTTATTATTATCTAGGCCGTCTATTTTTTTTAATTTCTAAGGGTTTATAGATTTGCTCAATCTATATTAGTTTTAGAATTTTAAATTTTATAATTGCTGGTGAAATTTATTTTTTTTGGGACATCATAGGGATTTTTGACACTAGAACTGCATCTTGAAGCAAGATTTAGAGGTGCACCTTCCTTTGATTGTTTAAGGTTGACATCTTATACAAATCACACAATATATATATATATATATGAGTTCAGTTTGCTGCTTCACATATGAATTCTCACTAGTTTAGATATGTCTATTTCATTGCTTAGAGTCCTTGCAAGCTTTCATGATGAGGTTGATGCTATTTCTGCATTTTGTCAATGTATTAAGACTCGTAAGTCTTGTAATTCATTTTGCATGTTTAAAAGGAAATTATTTGATCAATTGTGGTTGAAATTCAACAAAAAATAATAAATGTGTTTGAGGATCAATATCTGGTTTTACTTGTACTTGTTCTAATTATAACTTACATGTAATCTTTGCGAGTCTGGTGTACAAATAGAGGTTAAGTAGTAATATCCCTAGTTTGATCTGATGATTTCCTAACAATTTGGTTAAATTGAAGCATAACTATCAAAGGAAAAGAAAAAACAAAGAAATTGGTTGAATTAAAGCATTAATCGCTCCTAAAGAGTTTTCTTTTATGGAAATCTCATCCTTGTTTGAAGGAAAGTCCCATTTCCTTCCTATGCCATTAACTGGTGATTATGACATTCTATTGCAAAGTAGATAACGGTGAACATAGGTTGGACTTACTTTTCAGGTTTCTTATCTTGTTTGTTGCTTGCTTTTATTCACATGGACTTTCATTTGTTAGAGCTGAGGCTTGATTCAACACATAATTTTAATATTTACTCCCACCACACTGTGATATAAGCTAGTTGATGAACACTTTATTGCCTTTTCTTATCGCAAGATTGTTCCATTTAAATGAATAGACATATGTTTGAGTAGATGATCTATACCATTATCATTTGCCTGCAGGCACAATTGATTTCTAATGGCTAATGTTTATCAGGATATATGAAATGCTGTTGATGTAGAATCCTTATGTATTTTCTAAAAGAGCTTTACCACCGATCAAGAGCATCTGTTTCACTTGTGCCATTTCTCAAATTCACACATATCTGAATCCCAATAAACAGTTTTTATTTTTATTTTTGTTGGGGATATCTATATATAATAAGGCCAGTCAGGTTTCTGATGGATCTCTGGGACTATTGTTTGTTTAAATGATTTTTTTCTGTTTGAATCTATTGAATGAGTGAGGGAGTTCTGGTGATTAGACTAATTATCTTGTAATGTTGCCAAGGCTCTAGGGATCTTAGTTGACTTTTTGTGAGGTGTTTTGGTAAAACTGGATTTATATCTCTACTTAGGGCCTTTCAGCCATGTTCTCTGTTCATGAATAGGAGACAAACTTGTGGAAATATTGAGTTATAGACTTGTGCATCTCAGTAATATTAAAGAGACCATCCGTTTTGTGGAATATTAACTCCAATGATATTTTTGTTATGCAAAAACTTAGTTTTTCTAGGATCATGCTGGTATTATTGGTTCCTCTTCATTAGTAAACCAAAATATATTGAATTTGCACAAGCCATGGCATGCAGCATGCACCATATTTTTTTATGTTTGCATTTTCCTATGACACTAAATAATCTGAAAGTTTTATGGTTGGATGTATTGCATTTCAGTCAATACCTTTTTATTTATTTAGTTATTTGTGATTGTTCCTTTCATCAAATAATCTGTTTGAGATGAGTATCTATGTCTTACAGCAGATCCCTCATGCGTTCCTCAAGCATATTAAGAAAGCAGCAGCTGGACTTGCCATATTGAGAGGACCAAGCGGAAACTTATGGCATGTTGAAGTAAATATAACTAATGATTCAGTGGCTTTCCAAGAAGGTTGGCCACAGTTTGTAACAGATCACTCTTTACAACTGGGTGAATTCCTAGTATTCAAACATGATGGTGATTTGCAATTTTCTGTTTCAATTTACGATAGATATGCATGTCAAAAGGAAAATGCCTATTTTGCCAAACCCTCTGAAGGAGTCAACTCTTCGATTAAAAAATGGAAGATGGCAATGGAGAATGAGCACACTTTGTGCTTAGAATATCCAAAGATAGGCAATCATAAAAGTATTGTCAAAGATAAGCATGAGATGCAAATTGTATTTGCACAGAAAAAATACCTTAAAAATGACAGGGCCTCTGTTGATCAAAGGTTTTCTGAGCAACAGTCATTTAGAAATGACAGGTTATGTGTTGATCAGAGTTTCGCAAAGGAAAAATCCCTTAAAAATGACAGGGTTGCTGTTGATCAAAGGGTTGCAAGGCCATCTCTTGATATTTGTTCAGATTTCATGACGAGGAATGGATCTAAACAGATCATTGCAAAAGAAGATCATATTGTAATTTCAATCAAAGAAGAAGATAATGCTTATTCTCCAAAATCAACTGCTGGTCCAAGCGCTTCTGCTACTCTTAAGCTTTCTGTCAGTGATAAGAATGAGAAGCCAAGGAGACATCGTAGAAAACCATCTCTTCAATCTGGTTCAGATTTAAGAGCTGGGATTGAGGGGCAGAAAAGCATTAGAGAACAACCTTATATCTTGCATGCATTTAAAGAAGAGAAAAACTTTAATTTTCCAAGATCAACCCCTGCTCCTCTAGCTATTGCCTACGATGATCAGTGTGAGTTCCTATAACTAAATTGATTAATTTTCTCGTTTATTATCTATTACTTCCCTACTGAGTCGATTACTTCTGATGCTGTAAGCTTTTTTAACAATCTTAGAACATGGTCACTTCATTATGGTTCAGATTCGAAAACTAGGATTGAGGATATGCAACTTAGAGAAGTGCCTTTTAGTGTGGATTTGACAGAAAAAGAAAAAGAGTTTTCTCATCCAAGATCAACTGTTCTACCAATTACTCCTGCTGCTCTATATATTGCCTACCATGATCAGCGTGAGTTCCACCTGTGCATGTTTCTCTTAGTACGTTACTCTAGCTCATTTTTCTCTTTTATTATGTGTTGATCAACTGCTTAGCCAATTACTGCTACTGCTTTAAACTCGTGTGAGCAGTATTAAGCAAGAATTGCACTGGATGGTTTCTTTGTATGTTATTGAAATTAGGGTGATTTTTTTCTTTTTGAGGAAAGATTAACTAATTAGTGTGGTTATTAAGCTCGTCTTTTATGTAATATTTTATCTGCAGGTCAACATTTCATGCCCAATCAGATTGTGACTGATGGACGGGAATCAGTTTTTTTGGTAAAAAGGCGACACATACATGAAGAAGAAAAGAGATTTGCTATTGAAGCAGCCAAGTCCTTCAAGTCAGATAATCCTTTTTTCACAGTAGTTGAACCATTTTACACATATCCATCAAAAGTTGAACTGGTAAGCTTTGTCAGTCCTACGACCTTTTCAGTTGTCATGTGTATTGCCTGCACCTCTCCTTGAAGATATCCTATGAGAAATACTATATTAAATAGAGGTTGAAGTAAAGTTCAAATTAGAGGCATTTTTCATTGACCAAACCTTTAACTGCTGCAATCATATCAGGAGTCCTTATCATCAGTGATCTTCTCTAAGAGGAGCTTACATCATTGCCAATATGTCCACATCATCTTCACCTCCTTGAGAACTGAGAGATTATGGGAGTCTAAACCTGTCTTATGAGGTTATGGAATTCTGAATCTTTAGAAACTAAGGTCAATGAGACTTTTATACGAGAGACTGTACTTAAAAACTGTATTTCACCAACTACCATTTATATGCAGACAAGACTACAATATGAACGTACAAGAATTTAGGAACTTCATATGTTCAGTTCTCCTCCTATTGCTTTAAAATGACTTCAAGCATTCCCACATCCGGATAAGGTCTTTAAATGATCCATTCTAAGGGTTTTGGAGGTTTTGGTGCTACAAAACCCTGAAAACCTAATATCCCAAAACCCTAACTTTCTCCCAAAGTAGCACATTTGGCATTTAGGCCACTCCACTATGACCTGCCTTGTTGTGTGAGGAATGAGGGGCATGGGATTATTTTTTTTGCTTTTGGTATTATTTATTTTTCTTCCCTGAAATGTCAGAGAGAAAGTATGAAATGATACCCTACTGATCATTGCTTTCCAAGAACTGCACAAGACCAGGAAGTTCACTGAGATATGCCAGCTTATTTGTTCTCAATGTTCCATCAAGGTTAACCCGACTGCTTAAGAAGCCCATTTTTTCTTTAGAGGACCAGTCCTCCGCTGTTCTAGGTGAACCCTCCTGTCTAGTTTATTTATTTCTTTGGAGTTTTAGTCCAGCCAGATAGGATTTTGGTAATTGTCATCCTCAGCTCTCTTTTTTTCAATAAGTAAAACAAAATGTCTGTAATGGGAGTCGAACCAATCCCGTCAACTATATCACAATTCTACCACATTAGACAAGACCACACTTACTGTCACCCTCAACTAACACGAATCAGTTTCTAGACTCAGGCCTGATCTGAGTCGGCTCAATTTGGTACTCCTTAAGCCTTTAAACAGAAGTACCCTTTTTAAAAGGTCTGAATCTTTAAATCACTTTCTTATTCGCAAACGAACCAAAATACAGACTAATCATTTTCTTATCTCAATGAGTGTGTCCTCTATTAGAAGAAGTAGTGGGGGAGATGGACTTTGCTAACCCATTTCATTTTACTCCTGGACTCTTTTGAGAGATGGGTAATGGAAGTGACAGTAGTCATTTCCAAAAAAGAAAATGATTACCAAAAGATCAAGAAAACAAGCAGTAGGGTGCACAAAGAAAATGGCTCCAGTTGGCCCTTCGATCAAAGAAAATAACGTTCTTATCCCAAAAAAGAAAAGACAAATAAAAAAATCTCCATTTTTTATAGATTGGTACCATGATCGAATTATTTCTGCATTTGTACAGTTCTATTTAATATCCATGACACCATTTTTGTTGTGCTTCCAGGATATACCAAAGGAGTTCAGGGTTAAACATCTTTCTACGTCAAGGAATATGACTCTATGGGATCCAAAACAAAAAGATTGGCCTGTTTTTTATGAAAATTGGGATACCTTGGGTGGACTCACATCAGGATGGTCCGAGTTTGCATTAGGTAATACCCTGAAAGGAGGAGATGTCTGTGTTTTTGAGCTTGTAAATGATCGTGAGTTCTCTATACACATTTACCCTGTGGTCAAAGATTTAATTTTTGTCGGTAAGTAGAAAGCCAAAAGACTTAACCAGAGAAAGTTAAACTGATGGATTTGAATTTTGTCGGTTGGAGGCATTTTGTCAAGATTGGTTGGGATGAACTTCATTATGTGAAATTTTTACAAGGTTCCATAGATTTGGATCCAATGATCTTTGCTTGCTCATCTGAGAGGTTGGAAGAATTGAAGAGTGAAAATGACTGATGTATCTACTACAATATGTTACGAAGAAAAAACCATTTTTGTGACAGTTTCTGGTTGGTATGGTGACTAACTTATATTGCAAAGTAATTTTGGTTTGTGACAGTTTAGCATCTGGAAATATAACCATGATTTTTGTGCCAGTGTTGCTTGCTAACTATATCCATGCACGAAAAAAAAAATTAGAAGGAAAAAGTTTATATAAAGCCGAGGCTCTAAACAATCAATTTAGGGTGCACCTCAAAAATCACTTAAAGAGGTTGTTTCGAAGCTCGAAAATTCTCAAATTGATCATCTCGACCTCAAGATATATGGACATGAGAAAAAATAGATTTCAAGTCTTAGAAATCATGCATCTTGTAATAAATTTTCGGACTGTCAATTTTCAAGTGTTCAGATCTGCACTACTTTTGGAGTATTGAATTTTATAATTAGAGATAAAAATAAAATTTCAGGCCATCACAAAGATTTTCAGTATTAAAACCGCATCTTTTGATACTATTTGAAGGTGTGCCTTACTTTGACTGTTTAGAGCCTTGGCCCTATACAAGCCACACTCAAATAGAAAGGTGGAATCTGTGCGAACCATTCTCTCAATGATTTTCATTCTATATATTTATTCATATATTTGTATCTTCCATTTAAAAAAACAAATATTTAACAATCTCTACAACAATATATCTTCAAGGATTTATTCAAATTGGAATTTGTCATAAGGGAAAGCTTCATATGTGACCCCATACCCCTGCTCTCAATCTACTCAGATTTGAGTAGATAGTTAGGATCACTTGAGTCACAATGTCACAAGTTGGCTCTTCGAGCGTCAGATTTTGATCCGACGGCTCAAAGTTTTTTATTTTAGATATTTATTATATAAATTATTTTGCATCAAAATTTGAGGCATACATATATCTTAGACGAGCACACATATAAAAATATTAACAAAATATTTCATTTGATGGAAAATTATCAGAATACCCCTGAAACTTTTCGGGCCATATAAGCCATTTATTTTCACGATAACATTTTTTGAAGATGCTCCCCAATAAGGTGGGACTCCCCAAATTTCAGTCAAAGGTTTTGTAGAAAAAAAAAATAGTGTTTTGGTGTGATATTATGAAATGAGCAATTCTAGTTGTACATTCAGATCGAATGGCAGAGGAGCATCGCATATAATTTTATATGGGCGGATCACGTAGAAAGCTTTCCTTTGTCATTATAGCAGATATTGAGGAGCTGAGAAGACATTTAGTTTAAAGTTTGATCTCCACTTTTTTACATTTCACTGTACCCATTTTCACAGATGACCCCATCTTTCATTAGTGGATGTTAAAATTACACTTAAATTACTAGTGCATTCATTTAGCATTAATTTATTCTTCTTACATTAATGATAAGTTGAACCAGCAGTTCATGTATATAAGTGCAATTTTAACATCCACTGGACCTCAATTTCTTTCAGCACCAATCGAACCTTGGGTGTTCTCTTGCAGCTCTCAAGGCACTGACACCATACCTGTCCTCAAATCCAATTTAAATTTGGTTTGCTTTTCCATTTGATCCTTCCATGTCGAAGCGTGCTCATACAACTCAAAATCCGTTTCTCTAGAATCTTCTATAATTTATATTTTTATGTTAGCTTAATAGTTTTAATTAGTTAAAATTAAAACTATTTTAATTTTAGCAATTTTACAAGGCCTTAAAATTATAAAGGATCAGAATATCCATGTACCATGTGTTGTTGAAGGCGATTCTTTGAATGCAATCAATTGGTATAATGTTACTTCAAAAACACTGTCGAAATTAAGATCAATTTGGGTGGAGATCATGGACTTACGCTTGGACTGTCTATCTCGTTTAGACATATCCTTCGACAGGGTAACAATGTGGTAGATTCTTTAGCAAAGAGAGGTGTTTCCTTTCAATCGTTGATTGTATCGGATAATCTTATTGCTTGATTACTTTGTAATGATTTACAGTCAATAAAATTACAGAATATTGGTAAAAAAAAAAATGTTTGAATTAGTAGGATGCATTAAATTAGTTAAAATATAATTACTTATTATAATTGCAGAAAAAGACATATATCCCCATCTATAATATAATAATCCCAAATAAACCCTTATATCTATGAGAACTCATAGACCCCCCTCTAAGTTAAAAGAAAAAAAATGTTTAACCCCTTTTATGCTTTTTTTGTTGTACAAATTACAGCACTCATTCTTTTTATTTTTTCCATTGGTTCCATCATCCAAACCCTCAAAGACTTCCCCTCTCTCTTCTTTACATGTGAACCCCTTCCTCACATTTTTTGGACCGTCAATTTTCAAGTGTTCATAAATATGCTCGATGAACACTATTATATATTTTATAATTAAAGATGAAAACAAATTTTCAGGCCATCACAAAAATTTTCAATATTGAAACAATGCCTTTCGACACTATTTAAAGGTGCGCATTGTTTAGGGCCTAGCCTTATACAAACCACACCGTTCAATAAATCCTCTCTTGCTATACCGTGTATGATAAATGACTTGTATAAACCACAGGGGTATAGGAATCTATTCCATGCATGGTCAAAAGTAGTGATAATTGATTAAAATTGAACAAATTTATGAAGTAAAGTACATGGCAAGGTTGTTCACTTTTTGCACAAATTAGGTTACAATCACTTGTTCACTTTTTGCACAAATTAGGTTACAATCACTTTTTGCTGTCGAATATGAAATCAAGTAATTGGGGGTGTGCCACTATAGTAGGCAAAGATCAAGAGAATTGTCTTCGAATTTTTGTTTGGAGAAATGATACTTCAAATGTTTGTTTAAGTACTTTATGGTTTAGGGTGTTTGTGACCCTTTGGCATTGTGGTTAAATTTCAAGATATGTCACCAAGAATTAAACACTTATTTTCTACACTATTCTCAATGTTTCCTTCTTCTCCTTCTTTTTCTGCTTTGAGACATTTTTCCTTGTTTTTGTTCTTTTTGAGAAAAATAAGTAACATCAAAATGTTAATGAGGTGTTCAAATCAACTACCATATTAATAAAGTAGTCACTTTTTAAAATTTTCACTTGCGAACTTAATCAAACTTTTATTTAAAATAACTAAAGATACTTATTCCGAAGTTTGGAACCCTAAACAAGTAATGGAATTTTTGTAAACGTGGCCATCGTAGTTGCTCAAGCTAAACCACCAATACAAAGAAAACTATTCTTTGAGTCAGCGGGTGCAAGAGCCCGCTGACTCTTCAATGTCCATCTTTAAGATGGATGTTGTATAAAGCACCAAATCAGGTATGGACAGTGCCAAAACCATCCCAAACAAGAAGAAGCCAAGGTTTATTATTTTATTTTTTATTTTTATTTTTAGTATTTATGATTGTCTTGGCTTAGATGATAAATCCCTAAAATTTTGGATAAAAAATCCATTTTAAATCATCTTGGATTAGATGATGAATCCCTAAAATTTTGGACCAAAAACCCCATTTTTAAGGTGAATTTTAGAAAGGGGCTGCATGTGTAAATATGAGTCGGTTGACTCATAAAAACTCCATCTTCATGAAAAATGCTTGTTTTAAATTTGAAACCCATAAAAAGGATGGCTATTTAGATCCTTTAGCACAAGTGGCATATGTCAACAGAAGTACTAAAATCCCCCGACTTGTTCTAGGTTTCAAATTCAAAACATGAGCAGTTGGATTATTTTTAACAAAATAATCAATAAGAGACTTAAAGTGAAAGCTTTTTTAAAAAATTACTACTTATGTTATTAATTAGTAGATTTAAGCACCTGATTGGTTTTTTAATACAGTTTGACCAATTTATTGATTTTTTTTTTTTCTTCAATTTAAAATTACAAAAAGATGTATAAGTGAACAATGTGGGAGCTATGAGGAACATGAAGGACTGAGGACCAAGAAAGATTCAACATTTATTACTTATTACCAATGGTTTAAAAAATGGATCGGTGATCCGGATCGGGCTTCCAAAAAACCGACCTGGATCGGCGAATCGGCGATCCGGATCGGGAATCGGGTGAATCGGTCAGAATAAAGCTTAAAAAAAATTCGAAAAAATTATTAAAATTCATTATAAATATTGTTTTTTAGGAATTCAATAAAAAATGAGGGTACTCCATTAAGAATTTTCATGTTTTTTAATGAATATGCGAATATTGATATGTTCTTTCCCTGCATGAACCGCCATTCAGCATTTAATTTACAGTATTTCGTGCTCATCCCTACACTGTTGCTGTTGGGACTCGATATGTGAATAATATGGCTAGGATAGGGTGGCCTCAGAATCATCATCTCTCTCGTTTTCTCTTTGAATAATATGGATTAAAAAATAAAAAATAAATTTTCAAAAAAATCGATCATGGATTAAAAAAAAAATCACAAATTTTCAAAAAATTCTATCATGGATTACAAAAAAAAATTCGATCATGGATTAAACAAAAAAAATCACAAATTTTCAAAAAATTCAATCATGGATTACATAAAATTCGATCATGGATTACATAAAATTCGATCATGGATTACAAAAAAAAACAAATAAAAAAAACAAACAAAAAAAAACAAAAAATTCAATCGTGGATTACAAAAAAAGAAAAAAATAGTTCGATCATGGATTACAAAAAATTCAATCACGAATTACAAAAAACTCTATCATGGGTTACAAAAAAAGCAAAAAACAAAAAATTCAATCATGGATTACAAAAAAAAAAACAAACATTTCGATCATGGATTACAAAAAAAAAACAAACATTTCGATCATGTATTACAAAACATTCGATCATGGATTACAAAAAATTCTATCATGGGTTACAAAAAAAAAAAAAAAAAAAAACAAAAAAATTCGATCATGGATTAGAGGAAAAGAAAACAAACATTTCGATCATGGATTACAAAAAATTCTATCATGGGTTACAAAAAAAAAAAAAACAAAAAAATTCGATCATGGATTAGAGGAAAAGAAAACAAACATTTCGATCATGGATTACAAAAAATTCTATTATGGGTTACAAAAAACCAAAAAATTCGATCATGGATTACAAAAAAACAAAAACAATTCGATCATGGATTACAAAAAAATCGATCAAGTATTACAAAAAAATCTATCATGGATTACAAAAAAAAAAAAAATTCCGTACGGAATCGCCGATTCACTGTTCGGACTCGCCGATTCCGTACAGTGAATCGGCGATTCACTGTACAGAATCGTCTGGTTCTCTCTAGAACCGGACGATTTCCGATTTTTTGGGCGATCCGGTCCCTTTTCATGATTTTCCGAGTCGAACCGGACGAGTCCGGTTCGACTCGGCGTTTTTTAAAACGCTGCTTATCACACACACAATCCCTCACCACGTTATTCAATCTACCAATAGATAAAAAGCAGCCAAATTTGAACAAATTCAACACCACACAATTATAAATATGCATCTCTGCTGAGGAAAAATAGAGAGAAAATACAACAATCTTGTGGTCTTGGGCAAGAAGCCATGGCCACCTCTGAGGAAGTGAAGATAATTGGTTCGTGGGGAAGCATCTACTGTACAAGAATTGAGGTGGCTCTGAAACTCAAAGGAATAAGCTATGAATACATAGAAGAAAACTTAATCAGTAAGAGCCCACTGCTCTTACAAGTGAACCCAGTTCACAAGAAGGTACCTGTGCTTCTGCATAATGGGAAGCCCATAGCTGAGTCACCCATTATTCTTGAATATATTGATGAGACATGACCGGATTTGCCATTGATGCCAAGAGATCCTTATGAGAGAGCTCTGCTTCGATTTTGGGCCAATTTCTTTGATAGCAAGGTAAAACATTACTTGTTTTTCTCTTTCTTGTAAACTAAAGATTCCAGCTAATGGAGTGAAATGATCTCAATTAACAATCGATGGTTAAAACTTTTTAATTTTCATTTCACACTGATATCTCTTTAGTAAAACCCAAACTTGCAAATTTTCAGGGTTAGGAGTTTGGACCTTGAACAAGGAAACTTTAGTAATATGATCCATTTAAGAGGCCCAACCAAATAACAAGAATCTTTCTTTTCAAATTAGTGAAGCCCTGCTTATTCAAGGTTCCAACCTTTAAGAGGGGAAATTTGGGCAACTTTAAAGATATTTTTTTATGAGATACTAAATGAAAAATAAAAAGTAAACGTTCTAATGTTAATTTTGTATTTATGTAGATATTTGAGGAATATGTCGAAATGCACCAAAGATATTAGCTATTTAATATTTTACTCATATGTTCTAAATATTTTTCAAAGTACACATGATTTTCAGTTGGAATGGCAGGAAAAAAAAAGGGTAAAATGCTAAATATTTCAAAAATTAGGTGTATTTTTGGTAAAGGAAAAAAATAATATAAGGTGTCAACTGTAGAAGTGAGCAACATCTCATAAACCCATCGGAAAGGGTTGTTCTGAAGCTGAAATTTTTTGCAATCGATCATGTGGACCCAGAGGTGTTGCATATGGCACAAGAAAGAAAAAATTCGAGTCGTAGTAATAGTATCTCGTAGCACATTATTTAGACCTTCCCTTTCAATATTTTCAATTGTTTATAAATTTGTTCGACCTGCACCATTTTTCAAGCTTTAAATTACATATTTCGGAATGGAAACAGATTATGAGACCAGTGTAAATTTTCGACAACGAAACTGCATTTTCTGACAAGGATTGAAGGTGCGCCTTACAAATGAATTTCCCCTAGTCTTCCTCTCTCACACAAGCGGCAGATAATCTCTCTCTTATGAGCATGTCACCTGACCTTTGGCGCCTTTCCACAGCTATCAGGCGGAACCATTTTCCTCACCCAAGGTGAAGAACAAGAGAAGGCAGTTGCAGTGTTTAAGGAGGGCCTCAAAACACTTGAAAATGGCCTTAAAAATGATTTTAGCAGCATGAAACCCTTCTTTAATGGCCAAACCCCTGGTTATCTCGGAGTGGTCGTGGGCTCGAACTTAGGCTGGATCAAATTCCTGGAAGAGATATCAGGAGCAAAGCTGATAGACCAAGAAAACACCCCATTCCTGTTTTCATGGCTTTCTGATTTTTGTGAATTTGGGGTGGTGAAAGAAGCTCTGCCTGATCAAGCAAGGCTGGTCGCAGTATCCAAGAAGAAGAGAGAGATGGTTTTTGAGATGTTATTTGAATCCACCAAACATCAGTAGAGAGTCATGTAATAATCCCATTTGCCATAAAAATACCAATATTTTACCGACTATACAATCAATCTATTCTGATTTCGGCATAGTGATTTAGCATCTATATATAAAAGGGAAAATATCTCTTTATTCCCCCACTTTTTTTTTTTTTTTATCAAACCGAAAGTTTGAAAGTGTTATTTGTATCATAAAATCTTTATTTTTTCTATCTTACAACCCCTGTATCCTTTTTACAGTTAATTTTTAACCCATGCAAATACTAAAATAACATCTATCTCTCAAAGCACTTTCAGACCCTCCATCTTTCTCTCTTGAACCCAAAGTTAACCTACTTTACATCGTCACTGTATCCTCTATCTTTCAAAATAAAACTACAAACCCTTTAAAAAACCCAAAGCAAATATCTTTCTTAAATCACCGTCTCTTTCTCTCAAACCTCCATCTCTCTCTTTGATACCCAAAGTTTGGAATCACCATCTCTCTATCTCAAACCTCCATCTCTCTCGTTGATACCCAATATCTGGAATCACCGTCTTTCTCTCTCTCAAACCTCCATTTCTCTCTCTCTGATATCCAAAGTGCAGAGACCCTCTCTACATCATTTTTCTTCCTCTCTCACAACAAATCATGAATTCAAAGGATAATTGCAACAAATAGAATTCATCAAAGCTAGTAAAATTCCTGAAACCAGATAGAATCTATGAATACGAGGTTGTAAACTATTACACAAGATTATAAGATGCACAATTAAATCAAGTAAAATCTGAGACTCGTAGTATTGAATAGCCAAATCAATCCTAAAGTACAACAATCAGAAACTAATCTAAAATCTAGAGAGAGAAAGAGGGAGAACTTAAGAGAGAGAATGATGATAGTAAATGAAACAGACCAACTCAGCTGAGGAGAGAGAAAGAGAGCAACCCACTTGATGTCTACACCATCTTTGGACATACGAAGACACATTCTTTAAGACCCAATCTTCAGCAGCTTTGACACTAGTAGCTAACTTAGCCAACACGTCATTTGGAATCCCCACCATCACCTGTAACCCTGATTTCCCAAGGGCATTCATTGTCTCTGCATCTGCATTAAAAAGCTTCACCTTCTGAAACCTATTTTCTTTCAACAAATTCACAACTATCGATGGGTTTAATGGGTGGGTTGACTGTATGCCCCAATTAGCTCCAAGCCCATGAGCAAAACCCACCAAAAAACGTACGAAACAAATCCTAATAATCACCGGAAAAAACCCCATATCTTCTCTTTGAGGATTCAGCAACATTTGCAAAAAGGACCCTTTCCCCTTATCTATGAATGGTGAAAGGGCCCAATGACTCTTAGAAAATAACTGTTCTTTTCTGCTCTTTATCTATGGAATAAAAAAGAAGCAGAGAAATGAGTTGTATTCTATAAAGATCCCCAATAAAGCTCCATGATTATTGATGGAGACATGGATTGAGAGTTGAGCACAGTGTGAAGTGGAACAGAAACCATGAACAGAACTTCAGTAAAAATCCAAATACAAGAGCATCAACAAGGACTCAAAACTCCCTTGTTTTATCAATAAAATCTCTTTTTAGTTATGCTCTGCAACTGTAAGACCATTCATACTTTTACCTCTTAGACCAAGATAAAATAGGACAGTAGGGGCTTCAAATCTGTGGGGTTTTTAGAGAAAGAGAGGATGTAGAGAGGGAACCTCTGCAACTCTCTTTAGTAGAGAAATAAATGGAATTTTGAGAGAGAGGGTGATGAGAAAGAGTGGAAGAAAGATATGTTGTCATTTTTTCAATTCTTTGAGTCAAAAATTTGTGATCAAAGGGATTCAGGGGGTTAAAAGATAGAAAAGATGTACAACTTGCTTTTGGTTACAGGTAATATTTTTAATTCTTGGATATAATGAGATATATAAGTTAAAACTAGGGGGTAAGGGGATATTTTCCCAATATAAAATTCTATTTTACCAACTCTATATAAAGGGTGTGGTTTGTGTAAGATTACAACATTAAACAATCAAATTAAAGTGCACCTCCAAATTTATTATAATATGTAATTTTGGTATAAAAACTTCTTAGGATTATTTCAAAATCTATTTGCATCTCTAATTATAAAATTTTAAACTCCAAAAATGGTTAAAACTAAGTAGATCTATAAACATATGAAAATTGACGGTCTAGATAATGTGGTGCAAGATGCATTGATCCGGACCGTTTTTTGGCCGGTTCACTGTATTTCCTCACAATAAAGTTGCAATTTGGACCGCTGATTCACTGATCCATACCAATTTTTAGGATGCATGATCTGGGCCATCGATCCGTTTTTTAAATCAATGTAGCGTGATGTAGGACTTGATCCCACCTTTCATAAAAATACCCAACCAAATATTTTACGAACTATACATACAATCTATTTTGTAAAGTAATTTCACATCATTCATTCTATTGAGCAACCATACATATAAACCTAATTCACCCCCAAAAACTTTGACCTCAATTCTCGGTGATACAAAGCCACATT
This sequence comes from Amborella trichopoda, assembly GCF_054954075.1. NCBI lineage: Eukaryota > Viridiplantae > Streptophyta > Magnoliopsida > Amborellales > Amborellaceae > Amborella > Amborella trichopoda. Next base: position 65,632,917 of record NC_142337.1, on the reverse strand, counting down.
TGGTCAAGTTTTATACTCAAAACGTAAATCAAATCCTAAGAAAAGAAGAATGGCTGGTAGTTACCAAAAAAACTCGATTTACTTTGTAAAAACGTTTTTTTTTTGTTGTCACATAATGCGTTACCAAAATAATGCATTTTACTTGGTAAAGATAAAGTAAAAAATACAATTTAATTGGTAACATACCTGGAAATGTGAAATGAGAAGGGTGTAAACTTCTACACTATAGAATCTCTATAAAATATGTGATTTTACAAGGTAGTTTTAAATATTTTACAGATATTTACATAATATCAGCACAACTCGAAAAATTATTGTAATAAAAATATTTTGTATACAATAAAAATCATCATCATCTGAGTATTATCCCAACTATGTGGGTTCGGCTTCATAGTGGAATATAAAATACAATGTAAAATTCAAAGTTTTACTTTCTGTTTTACATTGCCTAATAGCAAAGTATACATTAGATTTCTATCAATACAGAGTTCTATAGAGATTTTACAGATTTTAATCCGTGAAATCTCCCTAAAATATCTGATTTTACACTATAAAATATGTTATTTACGTAGTAAAATTAGTTTAAAGAATGACATGCAGATTTAGAGTAAAAGAAGGCATGTAAATCAAAATAAAAATGGCTTACAAAATCATAATACTTAAAGATTAAATCAAAGTAAAAATAGCCTGTAAAATCAAAGCAAACTCAGAGATTTACATAGTAAGTCAGAGAAAAAAAACAGATTTACAAAGTAAATTATAGTAAAATAAGGCCATATTGACTCTTATTTGGGGAGTACATTGACAATAAATTTATAGGAAAAAAGAAAAAGATTTATACAAAGTAAAATCATAAATTCAAACATACAATGGAGTTTGTACACACGGAAAGAAGATACTATGGGCTCAACCCTAGAATTCCCGTGTCCTCAAATTTTGGTGATGAGGGCAACCATATCCAGTGCCATATAGCTAATCTCTAGCTTGGACTGGTCAGGTATCTTTGTGTGCCATATATAATCTTTTTTTATATATAAATATTATAGGGGCCGTCATTTGGTGTGATGGTAAAAAACTCAGGTAGTCAGCGCAAGAACGTGAGTTTGAGTCTTGAAAGTGGCCACTTTGTGCATCAGCCAAAAGTTATGACCATTTCCGGCCCACCCCTCTCAGGTCCCTCCTACTGGCCCACCCCTCTCAAGTCCCTCCTTAAGAGGGACCAACACCGGGTTACTGCCCTTATATATAAATATTGCAGCAGCCACTTTATGCATCAGCCAAAAGTTATGACTATTTCCGGCCCACCCCTCTCAGGTCCCTCCTTATGAGGGACCAACACCTGGTTACTGCCCTTATATGTAAATATTGCACCAGGTTACTGCCCTTATATAGCTATACTTAAAGGCAGATACATATCACAAGAATAAAATGAGATCCTTTATTTAGAGAGAGGGTAGGGCATGTATCTTAGAAATAGAGGGACTCTTTTAAAAAAGAGATATTCTTTAAATAGAATATTATTGTGGCCATATATAATTTGCTAAGTTGGATGGGGTAGATCTATATCTTAGTTATTTGGGTTATCTACATGGGAGTTACATGGGAGAAACTTTAAGAGAGAAACATGGTGTGAAAATACTTCCCATCTAATTTTTTCTTTATTCTTTTGAAAAGGTTAGAAAGAAAGACATAGGAATAAGAGATTCTGACGTATCAAAAGTGGATATCTCTATCCTTAAATCTCTTTTCTTTTCCCCCAAGATTTATAACAAACCAGGTTCATGTACTAATGAGAGGTAGGTATTTTTCTCTTAGCCTTAAACTTCCATTACTCTTTGTTTATTTATTGATAGTATAATGAACGTATTATTCTCTTTTATAATGTTTTTCTGTGTTGGAATGGTCTATTTTATTGTCTAGATTAGTTTTAAGTGGTTAATTAAGTGATTTAATAAAATATAAATTTATGGGTGGGAATTACATATTTTTTGTAATTTTTGCTCAATTTTAAAATAAAAGTTATAAAGTTAATAGACTATTCTTATGTATTAAAGTATTTTAAAATATAAGGATTACTTGATGGCTGCTTGCATGCAATCATGTTTTTCTTTTTAAAAATTGTAACCTTTTAATGAAGGAAAAAGTTTATATAAAGATGCTACCTTATAAAGGAAAATTATGGATGCCCCTCAAAAATCCATCGGAAAAGGTGGTTTTAATGTTGAAAAACCCTTTGATTGATCATCTCGACATCGAAATATATGAATATGAAAAATAAAAAGATTTTAAGTCAAAAAAATACTGCATTTTACAACATATTATCTACACCGTCAATTTTCAAGATTTTCATATGTTTATCGATCTATTTGATTTTAACCATTTTTAAAATTTAAAATTTTATAATTAGATGTAAAAATAGATTTTGAGATAATCCTAAGAATATTTTACATCAAAATTATATACCATGATAAAGGTGCACCTTATCTGTACACCTACGGATGCATCCGTATGCAAACTGCACCCTTTAAATGAATTATAAATAGAAGGATTTCAAGTCTTTGAAACAATGCATCTTGTAATGAATTATCTGGACCATCCATTTTTAGATTTTAGAGTGTTCATAAATCTGTTTGATCTACATTATTTTTTAAACTATAAATTTCATAATTAGATATAAAAATAGATTTGAGGACCTTCATAGAGATTTTTGGCACTTGGACCATATATTTGGGCATCAATTTGGGAGGGGGGGTCGCCTTACTTTGATTGTTTAACACGCCAACCTTATACAAATGTCACCCCTTTTTAAAGTCTTTTATTTGAGTGCCTCCTCGAAATTTTGTTAAGAAAAACCTAAATTACCAAGGTTCCAAGTTGTGGAACTCTGAACAAGTAAGGGGACTTCTATAAATTTAGTTATCTTTGTTGTTCAAGCTAAATGGCCTAAAAATACTTGTTTGTTGCAAGCTCCTTACCCTAAGCATATTTTTTAAACTAAAATTCTTGTTGCGACTTTGGAACGGCCAAAAAAAACACATTCAAAGAAAAAAGTAAGGCCAATATAGCCCCCAGTTCCAGGTTCTAAACTCAAAAGAATATATTTTAAAAATATATTTGCTTTGGATTTCAAACCTAGAACAAACAAGGAGTATTTAGGTTATTTGTGGCTTATATAAACTAATTTATCAATGAGCCTCACTTATTCTTATTTCCAAATCCAATTATAGGCAGTTGAAACATTTTCAACAAAATAGTTGATAAGAAACTTAAGGAAAAAATTATTACAAACTTAAGGGACTATCTTGTTAATAAATTAGTTGATTTAACTACCTGATTGCCTGTTTTTTTAAGGTGGTCTAACGAGTTTATTGACATTTATTCACATTACAAAAACAGTTGTCTAGCAACAAACCCTAGGAGATGAGGAGGGAACCACATGGAATACATGAAGGATTGGGGACCAAGAAAGCATTCAACATTTATCAATTATCAACTATCACATACGCAATTGTTCACCTCATGGTTCAATTATAAAAATCAGCCTAAAATTTGACCAAATTCAACACTCTTAACTATAAATATGCACACCACTCACTTACCCACCAACAAAAAATACAACCACCTTCTTTCGTTTGCTTGGGCAAGAAGCCATGGCCACCTCTGATGAAGTGAAGTTAATTGGTTTGTGGGCAAGCTTCTATTGTGTAAGAATTGAGGTTGCCCTAAAGCTCAAAGACATAGCCTATGAATACATTGAGGAAGACCTGATCAATAAGAGCCCTCTTCTCTTACAAATGAACCCAATCCACAAGAAGGTACCTGTGTGTTTTTGCATAATGGAAAGCCTATAGTTGACTCACTTATTATTCTTGAATACATTGATGAAATATGGCCGAATTTGCCGTTCATGCCGAAAGATCCTTATGAGAGAGCTCTGCTTCGATTTTGGGCGAATTTCTTCGATACAAAGGTAAGACAATGGTGGTAGCACCCCTACATCCCAATCACCTAGCGGTTTTCATTTCTGCTGTGACCACTCCACTAACACCGTTCAATCTTTTTTCTCATTTTGTTTCGAAACTTGTGCGTCAAGAGATGCAATTCTACATTTGCATTCCCCACATGCAAAAACATGGTAGTCAAATATAAAAGCAAAACCAACGGTCTAATTTTCTACAAGAAAATTTGCTTTTAAATTTTAAGATTTATTTATTTTTACATATTATTGCTCCCGATGCTAGAGATTATACATTCCAAGAACATTAAGTTTAAAATCCATCTCAAAACTAGATTATAGAGAGAAGGCGCATTCCTGCATATGAGTCAGCCGACTCATAAAAACCACGTGCTTCTGTTTTTGGGTAGCACATTGAAGCACCCAGGCTTGGCTTATTTGTTGTTTTTCTTTTTGTTGTATATTTTCTTGCCGTGATTATGAATTGCAAGGGGTGGCATCAGGTCGGGTCGGGTCCATGTCCATCTAGAGCGGGACCCAGACCCTACCAGACCCAACCCAAAAAATTAAAATATTTAATGTTATATAAATATAGTTTATATATTGGGACTTAAAAAATATTACCAAACCTTAACCTAACACCCAAATAGTATTCAGGTCCAAGATTTAGATCCGGACCTGACTCACCATCCAAATTTTAAACCCATACCTGGACCTTGATCGGGTCTAACCCTCGGGTCCTGGGTGGGTTCCAGGTCCATTGCCACCCCTTAAAGAAAGGGAAGATATCATTTGAGGGTTTTGCAAAATAATTAGGGTTCAAAAGATTTACAAAAGCATTAAAGTGTTAAAAAGCTCTCATCTAACAAATAGAGGGTTCATTTTTTATTTTCATTTTACATAGTACTTTTTCAAAAAATATTTTAAAAAATACCCAAATTGCCAATATTTAGGGTTAAAAATTTTGAACAAACAGGGTATTTTAGTAATTCACCTTACCTAAGAGAGCCCAACCAAATGATGGGAAGTGTCAAAAATGCTTTTAAATTGGTGAAATGCCATGCTTACTTAGGGTTCCATTTCCAAACAAAGATAATTTGAGTATTTTTTCAAATATATTTTTTTGATAAAGTACTTGAGTTAAATGAAAATTTAAAAATCAACCTTTAATGCAAATTGGGATCTAACTGTTTTAATAATTTTGTAAGATAATTTGATTGCTTAAATAACATTTCCTAAAAAAACATAAGGGCCACATAATTTCTCTTTCATAAACGCAATCTCTCTCCCTCTCTCTATCATGCGTGTCACCTAATCCTGAGTGTCCGTCCACAGTTATCAGGTAGAACGATTTTCATCACCCAGGGTGGAGAACAAGAGGAGGGAGTTGCAGAGTTTAAGGAGAACCTCAACATACTTGAAAATGGCCTTAAAAAATATTTTGGCAACAAGAAGCTCTTCTTTAATGGTGAAAACCCTGGTTATCTCGAGGTGGTCATTGGTTCGGCGTTTGGCTGGATCAAATTCCTGGAAGAGATATCAGGAGCAAAGTTGATAGACCAAGAAAACACCCCATTCTTATTTTCATGGCTCTCTGATTTTTGTGAATTTGGGGTGGTGAAGGAAGCTCTGCCTAATCAAGCTAAGCTGGTCGCCTTTGCCAAGAAGAGGAGAGAGATGTTCCTCGAATTAGCTCCACACCAATAGAGAGAGAGAGAGATTTTAAAAATAAAAAGAATAGAGGTAGAAAATGATGGTATTTCGGTGTTTCTCTTGTTATGGGTTGAATGTGTAGTCTATTCTCAAAATAACAGACCTTTGGATTTGGTTTCAGCTGCCTAAGCAATCCAAACTTGAGAGAGAAACTATGAATTATCATGTAATAAATATGATTACCTTGGCTGTCCGATTATTGAATGAAAATTTTCTTCCGATTATTGAATGAAAATTTTCTTTGGATGTCTTTTTAATCATTATGGTCCCATCAGATTTACTTGTACAAAGAGTAACAATAATAGTCACCATAATGGTATTTATTAAGGGATTGTACACAATGGAACCATTTACCTTTGATATAATGAAATCACAATTCTTTATAACCGTTCAATGTGAAATTTGATAACTTATGTCACAAATTTCGAAACTATTTACTAATGTTTAGATATTTGCATCATGTATAGTACTCAACCCGAGGCCCCAGGTGTGTTCAACTAAATCCCTCTCTCTCTCTCTCTCTCTCTCTCTCTCTCTCCATGCTCGTGCTTCCCAAGATGAATTGCTAGTAACTAAATGAATAGAACCTTGTAACTCGTTTTCCTTTTGCAATTGATAGTAACTCAAAACAGTTATATTTTAAAATGAAGATATTCCTAAATTTTTCTTGTGTTTTTACATAACCATTTTCCATATTTAATTCACCAATTTTAACCCTTACTCCTCGTCTAAAGACTAAAGTCTTCATACCAGATCAGGAGAAAATGTTCAAAATTACACATTCCATTTAGAGCTACAGCCTCTTCTTAAAATAGAAGATCAGTTGGTCTACATTGAAGAAAAGCTGTGAGATAACAATAGCTTTGTCTCATATATACAACAAGAGACAAGTCTTAACCCCCCCTACTCCATTACAATATTCGTTCCCCGTACAACATATTTCTTCACATAGAACATATGTCAAGAATGAGAATCATGCATTTTGTGCTACTCGTTACCGAGTATGTATGCTGGTAAGAGAAGGCCTCATCGCATATGAAGCAGAAGAACCTCTGGGTTTTCGATCAAGAGCTTCCACTCATTGCAAAATCTTGCTACCGTTGCTCCATCAACCACTCTGTGATCAGCTCCAATTGTCACCTGATACACAGCAATAAATTATAAATAGAAACAAGCAAAGACTCATAAATGCAGACATGCATAAACACATGCACTTGTATGTTCAGTTGCATTTTGAGGTTGTGTAGTTGGTTTTACTATTCAGCAAATGATTTGCACGTGTACCAATTTACAATGGGTTTGGTTTTACATATACATGCATAGATGCACATACTCATCCAGGTATGTAGATATTCTACATGAACATGGTTTACAGAGACGTGCATAGATGGATATATACATTCACACATCAATGATATCATCGTCATCATCATAGCTTTCTCCCAATTAATTGGGGACAGCTACATGAATCCTGGTCTGCCATTCTGCTCTATTAAAGACCATACTCTCAGTGAGGCCAAAAGTCCCCATATCTTTTCGAACTCCTTCCAACTCGTTTTGAATCTACCCCTTGTCATTTTCAATCTTTCTACTTGAACTAACTCACACCTTCTAACAGGTGTTGTACTGAATCGGCGCCACACATGGACAGACCACCTATGACTACTCTCTCATTTTATTATCTATTGGTGCCATACCTAAATTTTTCCAGATTGATTCATTTTGAATATAATCCCTTCTTGTCTTGCCACTCATCCATCTCAACATCCTCATCTCTGCTACACTCATTCTATGGGTATATTGTTTTTTGTCCACCCAGCATTCCTCCCCATAAAGCAAAGCTGGTCTTACAGTTGTCCTATAGAACTTACCCTTCAGCTTCATTAGTCTATGACGATCACATAAAATTCCAATTGTACATTTCCACCTCGCCCACCTAGCTCTAATTCTATGTACGACATCTTCATCAATCTCTCCATTTCTAGAATTCTTGACCCAAGATATACATTCACACATCAAATCCAAAAACATGTAGGTGTCAACTATGGAACTCTATGCATTTGTGATTGCACCTAAGTATGCCCAAGTGCATATATAGGTCGTGGATATCTTCATCTTATGCATGATTTGAAGAATTACCAATTATTATTATTCTTCAGTAGTTATATTTACCATCCATGAATACAGGAACCCATCAAATGCAAGGCTGATGCTTAATTTGGAGGTGTAACTTACAAGAGCTACGGATGCAGGGTATATTGTCCCATCATCCGCAAAACGGGGGAGCTTTTGGATTCGACCAATAGCAATTATAGCAACCTCTGGCAAATTGAGGAGTGGATTTCCAAACTTGCCTCCAACTGCACCAATGTTACTTAAGGATATTGTTCCACCACTAACATCATCTGAGCTCAACTTGTTGCTTGATGCCAGTTGTTGCAATCTGGACAATTCCTTGGTTATCTGAAATACAGATCAAATGCATAAGTTTATAAGATGGGCATCAGTGAGCAATACATATTGGGATTTGTCATGCTATAATATCACTTGAGTTTCCTAAAGTTTCCTAGCATTACTCCAACCATTCAGTGTTACTTTGAGAGGAGGAATTACAAGTCAAATAACCACTTTTTTTCACATCCTATGGTAAGTGGAGTGCTAAGAAAATGTTGGAAACCAAATTGATACAATATAAATGCTTCAATGGCATGGCAATGGAAGAGTTCTTGCACAGAAGCTGGGTGTTATTTAATGTCATTCACATCCTATGCTTAATTGCCCAAAAAGAATGACTGAAGCATACCTCGAAAATGGAAAGCAATTGGACCTTCTTTACATTTGGAACAACAAGACCCAAGGGCGTCGCCATTGCGATCCCCACATTGTGATATCCTAGATTTGATGCAAAGAGTGATCAACATAAACAGAAAAGTGAGAAATGCCTCAAGTGAGCTTTAAATGCTTTGTTAAGTGTACCAAGAGAATCACATGTGGACGATTTTAAAAGGCATCAGTTTGTTTTTTAAAAGAGGGGGGAAAAAAGAAGAAGACTCGTACAGAACTAGCAGTTGCAATAATTGTATTGATGCAGCAAAAAAAGAGACTCCAAGAATACCATTGCCTGGGCCTCAGCCTCAGCCCCCTGCCCACGGCGTCTAGCCCATCTCTTCGATGAAATCGTGCATATAACTAGCCCACTTAGTGCCTCGTGGAGGCACGTATGGAGGGAACCAAATGCTGAAGCGGACCTCCTAGCTAGGGAGGGAGCTTCCAGTAACCCTCCAGAGGGGTTTCTAGGCACCTTTTTGAGCTACTGAACCCTTTTTTATCCGACTCCCACTGGTGGCTTTTAGTAAATTTTCATTGGGATTTTTTGGGCCCCATGAGGTCTTCTGTATAGGGATCCCTGTTGTCATGGGTAGCCTACTTACTGGTTTACCAGTTTTACTTAACTTGTCTACTATTAATACAATACAGTTAACTTCATAAAAAACCGGAGGATCTATGAAGTCCATGAGAATCATATAACAAGCACCAATAGTAGGACTTAAAGAGTGATACAAAATGCATATAAACACCTGGGAAGATTTATACAATGTATTCAAAAGATTAATTCCTTCAACAATGAAATGGAGTTAGTTTTCACATACATGAGCCCAACATCTATCCAGTATATCCAATTTTGAGCGTCACTCTATCAAAAAAATAAAATCTTGACAACTGAGCATATTAATGATGGCATGCAAATTTACAACAGCGATGGTCGAAGATCGAGTACCTTTGTAAGTGACCTCATTGGACACCTCATCAAACATGCTATTCAATATGGGATACTTTTCCAGTGCCATCGAAAGGGACTTCACCAGGAATGGCAAGTAAGTGTGCTTGACATTATTATCACTACTTGCATTCTGAAAAGCAACTTTAAGTTCTATCAATGCATCACAGTTTATCTCTTCCATATAATGAAAATGTGGAACCTTTGCTGCCATGGTCATTGTTCTAACCATTGCTCGTTGGAATCCCCTATAATGAAGCAAAGTAGTCATGCATTCATTTTTGGAAAAGAAAGTCCATTGCAACAGGAGATGAAAACAACCAAAAGCCTACATAAAAAGAATCACAAAAGAAAATGGTATCATATAAAGATATGTGGGCCATCTCATCGGCATCTTCAGCTACAATATGATGGAATAGCTCCAAGCTCAGATAAGAGACTTTGAAGACCTGGTATTTATAATCACAAGGCAAGCATGTGCATTGATCCATAAGGTACATCAGGTGAAGGGTTATTCATACGTGTGATTCCAACTTGGCAAGGGGCCAATTGAGTTCATCTGGGAAAATGCAATTGACATATAAGGCATGCAAACTATAAGGCCCTCTACGGACGTCTTGGTAGTCATACCAAAGGATATCTTTAATTGCACTTATGGCCATTCCTAAAAAATGTGGTCTTAAAAGGTCATAGTCATTTCAAAGGACTCCTCCTGTTCCCCACCCCTCCTTTTTCATTTTTTGGGATAGAGTAAATAGGATTTTTTTATTATAGAGGCAATGACATATTGGGGGGCGCGTTTCCGACACAAGTGGGGTATGAAACCATAAGCTAGCCCATGAATTGTGGTATGCCAAGCTGGAATGCCTCACATTCTTTAATAAGAATAACAGAAACATATTTCTACTGTGAAAAAAGGAGCACCCAAATGGGGCATAAAGCCATCTATCTGCAGACTGAACGCACGAGGAAATTATTTATCAAACTTGCAACAGTTAAACAACATGCAGGAACTCGTGTTCATGAAGACCTTCTCCCATTAAAAAATGAAAATTTATAAAGTAAATTAGTCATATCAGTAAAGACATAAACATGAATGACAAGACTCATAGGAGGAGAAGAATGGTTCTCATGCAATCTCCCACAAACTACTGCTGAATCATTTTCAAAATGCAATCTGTGCATCAGTTTTTTATTTGAGATTAAAGGTTAATGTGCTATACCTGAGGGAAAAGGTCTTATCCCGATAAGGTTCTCCAGTCAGTTCCATTGCTTGTTCCTTTTCCATAGTATCATGCTTTTCTATACAAGATACTTCTGAGGAAGTCATTGAATCCTCAGGCATCACCTTGGTAGGACAACACCGAAGGACATCTTCTTTTAGCACCCTGCCACCTGGACCAGTACCTGTAATATCCTTGATATTAAGACCATACTGCTTTGCAAGATGGCGAACAGAAGGAGTAGAAGGGACTCTGTCAGCCATCTCTTTGTTCCCCAATGTATCAGAATAAGTTGACCCAAGTAATGCCTCAGTCTCAGTAGAACTGGATCCAGCTGAACTCAGAGGCCCATTCTGGGTTTCATTCAGAATTATGTTCAGAAGGGTCTCACCAACCTGCGGTGGTATTCAAATGAGATGAATATATTATCAAATGGCCTGAAAAGCAAACAAGTAACCGATGGGAGGGAGGGAAGAACCAATTTCATAGAGTACTTTCCCTTCACTATTTTGCTACAGCTTATACACAAAAAGTAAAAATGACATGTTCATGTTATAACTATGTACAGTTTACACACACACAAAAACACACTGACAGAAAGAGAGAGAGAGAGTTAAAACTGTCATACTGGAAGAGTATTTATCAAAAAAAAGCAACCCCATATTTTCAGAATGACAAATGTGAAAGAACTAGAGCAGTTAAGTTTAGCATGTTAGTTCTTTCTTGCTTTGTGTGTTATGGAAAGCAAACCTAGAGACAGATTCCACCAGCCAGGGCTTTCTTTCTTTTCCTTTTTTTTTTTCGGGGGGGGATTTTTTTTTTTTTTTTCTTTGGTGGGGGGTGGTGGGGGGGGGTAGGGGGGGGGGGAGCAGAGCTTGTAATTTCTGTTTTTGTGAACCAAAAAATATTTAGGCCAAATAAGAAGTTCCCACCCAAAGCAATAGTAGGATAGGAACCAATCCCAAACTCACTCTATGAAAATTTCAATTTGCATGTTATCTATGAATTAAATAGCAAAGTACATAAAAAATTGATTTAACAATTTTCCCTAATGTTTCAATATTTTATAACTATGTTCCCTAGATTTCCTTATTCTTTCTATTTTGGTACTTCTAGGCTATTTAATTATATTAAAATATATTTCATTTCTTTGGCACATCCATACTTGACAAGATGAGTTAACCATACCCACCATTCATCAAGCCATCCTTTATTCTCTAGGCGGCAAACTATCATTACAACACTCGAACTCCAATCAGTTGTTGAATATGTGGTTGATTCTTATACATGGATGATCGGGGAAGTTCTATAGTTCCGTTGTAATACCTTAACAATATCACCAGGAAGGAATCGGATTTGGGAAACTTTTCCCTTGTATCGACTTGTGATCTCTATGGTAGCTTTGTCACTCTGAACTTCACATAGAGGCTGAAACTCCTCAACTTGATCACCCTAATAGAAAACAAAAACGTTTAATGCTTTTAACAAGAACAAGTTATAAATAGAGTGCTGACCAATTAAAAAATATATGAGGACATAAACAGACAAATTAATATTGAATAATAACTCCTATGAGCAACTTGTAGAAGTAAAAAAGAAACGAAAGGATCCTATTTCTAATCAAGGACTTAATTGGTATAAATTGAGATTTTCTCAGTTTCAAAAAGGCAAAAATGGAGAAAAGAAAATGAATGACCATTGAACAAATTGAGAATGAAAAGCTTGAGGGGATTGAGAAACAGTGTTACAGACGTGTAATTTTCTATATTAATATATTCTCATCAACCAAAGGATTTCTTTATTTATAACTCTTTTGAACAATCTGTGAAGATGCACGGTTTCACTTTTCGGATCCTCCGAACATATTCGCTTTCAGGACAATATTTCCTGTAAAAGAGTAATCCAGTAAGGGGGATTTAATTAGATTTGGATACGTTCCATTAGCAAAACAAGGTTTAGGAGAGTACATCAGGTAAGAAAAAGGAATAAGATATGCATATTTTCAGAATGACAAAAAGAGCAGAAGCAGCACAAAATGAGAACTGTGGTCCTATGAAACTCGCTTGATAACGAAGCAGGAAAGACTTCCTTTTAGAAGTCTGTTCAAGGATAAATAATTACATAGCATTTAGGATTTTCCTTGAGCAATTATTCAAAATACTTAATATGTTTTATCAATATTATAATGATAAGGAATTTCCTTAGTGAAAACTTTCATATACTCATGCATCAATATTTTGCAACATGTTGGCTCAACTACGATCGAAGTTAGACCTGGTCTCGGCCCAACCTTCTCAAAGAAGAAGTGAATTAGAAACAGAACAGACCAATACAGTTTTCCAAGTTCAAGCCATGCAGCCAAGAATAGTGCTCAACCCAAGCAGCATGCCACCAACAAAATCATTGCAAGGCTCATGGAAAGCTAATTTTATCTTTCGATATAGAGATTGTCAAGCAGTGAAAGCGGAAAAAGGAAAGAAAAAAGGCACAACCTTCAGCAAACTTAGAAATCAAGTTCACCCTTCCCATGTGGAACTGTTAATGGGTTATTAGCACGGGGCAGAAAAATCAATACAGTAATATTAGTGGGATAAAGCAGTTGGTTCCGGGGTGTCCTTTGTCCAACTCAAAAGCCAATTTCCCTCCATCTGCCATAATAAGTGGTGAATACATTAACCATTTTTCAGAGGTGTTTAATAGTCGAAAGAAATTAGATGGGTCTCCAATACCATTATAATATTTGAAAATTACCTCAATGAGAGAAAGAAAAAGAAGACCTCTTGAAACATCTCAGACCTTAGCCAACCCAGACAGTTGTTGCTCCTTCCATCAAAATTAAATTTGCTAAAGCCCACAACACATCATACAAATTTTGTGAACGCGTGGAAGTTGTTAATACTTCATTAATGATATTACAAAATCAAATAACCCAAAACACCTTTCTAATGCCCACCAATATTAATAGGCCTTCCCAACCTTCCAATTGACTCCAATGCGAGGGTCAACCCAACCTATTAATCCAAATACATGGCAACAAACCTAAATGGCAGAGAAATTATGAAATAATTCTCCCTGGTCTCCACAAAACTGCCATATAGTCAGCATTTGAAATCTAGTGCTCTTCAAATGATTACAAAATCCATCTCTTACTAACTCGCACAAAACCTCCACTTAACCTGAAAAACCCCATATCAGAATCTGACCAAATATCCCCAGAACGACTCCAATTTATAGGACATACCATTCCTGTAAGGGAACTCCAAATGCAGGCCCTTCGGTGCACTTATCAACTGAATGCTAGCACTTCCTTATCCAACAATCACAATACAGGTGAGTTGCCAAACTTTCAACTACTAACTGGTTGAAAGTTGGAAACTTGTAGTGATGTGGCCAACATGATAATGCAAGTGAATTAGGACATGACATTGCAAGTTTAAACCCAAATATCATAGCATGAAAAGCATTCTTCTAATCAATGCTATCATGCTACCAGTCCAAGTTTTATGGGGATACTTGCATAAGACCAGATAAAGTATTTGAAGTATGCAACCATACTGATTAGAGGTTCTAAAGGAATACATATGGTGACTCAAATTATCAAAAGAGAGTTCACAATATCATACATCAACAAAGTAAATCCCTATGGTATAGAACTTGCCTCATGCACAAACCAACGGAGGAGCTCACATTCTGCAATACCTTCACCAGTTTGTGCCAGTGGTACTTCAACTATTCCTCCTACTGGAAGATCTACACAAGCTAGGTTTGAAAAGCAAATCGCATTTGGCCTCATTAACTGTATAACCTGCAACAGGGAAGGATAAAAGTTGGTAAGCAAAAAACCATTTTGAAAAAATAACTGGCAATAGCATGTGCCATCAGTTACTTCACAAGAAGTACATGACAAGTGCTTCCATAACATGGCTCCAAAGATTTTTGAAAATGGGGGACAAAAAGCTAAATATCGTCATTAGCTTTCATTTTTTCTTTCCAGTAAGTAATCCATCATTAGCTTTCTAGTTGATGTGATCTAGCAAATGATATTTTCCTAACACTAAGGCATGAATCTATTATGAAATTACAATTCATGAGCTTACTTAATGTGCCCATTTATTTCTCTAGTGATTCCTTCCTAGTATCTAGTAAAGCCAATCACTTGAGGAAACATAAGCAAGCATCACAGATGCATGCCCACAAACCTTAGAAGAAACTGCAGACTGGTGTTATTTTTTTCACAGAGCTCAAATAATCTTCGCTAAGTAATTTGTGTTTCTCTGCTGATTCTTTTCACAAATTACAAATAGCTTGCAATAGAAGTCAACAGTGAATCAACCTCGTGCAGTCTAAACAAATTATTTGCACTATGGAACTCTAGAAGATAAAAATTCTGTGTGTGTGTGTGTATGCGTGTTATGTGTGTATGTGCGTAAAAGATGTGTAAGCCTACCATCCTATTACACAGTATGGGCCAGCCAACCCAAATTGAAGGACAGGAGGAGATCCAGATGGTCTACATTTACCAAACATGCCAGACACATTTTAGCCCACATTTTTTGAGTACCCTTTTTTTTTTATTATTTAGTATTCCAAGAAGAGGCGTACATGTGTACAAAACTTGAAGTCCGTCAGTATTATACTTTTTTCCAAAAAAAAAAAAATTCTAAAATGTGACACTGGTCATCGATTTCTATGACCAGTGTCTAAAATTCTATCTGGGCAGTTGCGCCTATACTGTTCCAGAGGCCCATAGGCTCATATGATCTCTCTCTCTCTCTCTCTCTCTCTCTCTCTCTCTCTCTCTCTCTCTCTCTCTATTTTATATATATATATATATATATATCCACGCTGAATGCATTCTTCTGGCAAGGTTCAAGATGGTTCACCTTCCTGGAGCTTTGATAGCTCCAATATCCCTTTGATCTGTACCCAATGTAATAGTCACTGTGGTAGATGAAGCCCTAGGGGAGGAACGCGTGAATGAATAAATCGGCTCCTTTCATGAAAGGATCCCGAAACAAGACTGATGATTGCCCAAAAGGATAGTGAAATCAAGGCGTTGACAGCAAGAATGCTGAAATCACAGCTTTGATGGCAAGATAACTACACGCACACGCACACGCACACGCACACGCATGCATATGCACATGCACACACAGACACATAATAAGGAGGGAAGGGATCCTTAAGAAAACTCAACTAGGTTAAAATGTTATACACTACAAATCAAATGATTCTCCGTATCTAAAGAGAAAAGCAATTACACCATTTCTATAGCCAATTCAAATCCATAGAGAGAGAGATAGCCAATAAATATAAATACTCAAAATCTCACTAAGATAGAGAGAGAGAAAGGGGAGTGCGGTTCTGTCCTTAAGAAAACTCAACTAGGTTAAAAAGCTATAAACTTTCAATCTAATGATTCTCCATATCCAAGAAAAGCAACTAGACAATTTATATAGTGAATTAAAATCCCCAGAGAGAGAGAAAGAGATGGCCACCAAATACAAATGCTTATAGTCTCAATAAGATAATCAACCAGAAAACAAGAATTGAGACTACGGATTCTGAAAAGAGACTAATTACATAATCACTTGCTTATGCACTGGTGTCAATCAATCTAACGATCAGTCCTAATTTGGGAGTGTCTCAAGAGTAGACATATATCTATGTTGCTCTAACACGAGCTGCAAACTATAACTACTATAGGTACCATCAAAGGAAGACATGAATGGGTTTCCCTTAACAGGTGAAAGAAGTGGCAACTGAATGGAGAGAAAAACTGACAAAGCTAGATATGATATGGGTTTCAATAAAGAGTTGAAATAAGCTGCAATTGAGGTGAGACAAAATTCTACAAAGCCAGCTGCTAAATGGGTTTCCATGGACATGCGAAATAATTGGGCTTGGGCATGATTGGTTACTAGTTGATGATTGCAATACCACATCTCAACTTCAATTCCTACAGGTGAACTACCCAAAAATTACATTGGTTTCCATGAATTCATGAAATAATCTGCATTTCACGAGAGAAAAAGACCAAGAAGGGTAAATATGTTATGTGTTTACATGAAAAGTTGAAAAAGCAACAGTCGAAGAGCGAGAAAACCCAAAAGATCAAGATATGAGGCGGGTTTACATAAACAGGTGAAATAATCTGCAACTGAAGAAAGAAAAATCAACAGCGCCAGATATGATATGGGTTTCGATGACAGGTGAAATAGGCTGTAACTGAATAGAGATAAAAATCAACAAAAGTAGACATAAAGTGCATTCCCATGAACAGGTGAAATAATCTACAATGGAAGAAAACTGAAAACCAATATAGCCAGACATGATAAAGGGCTTCCAACTATCCATGAACAGAGGAAATAAGATGCAATTTAAGTGAGACAAAAACTCACAAACCTAGATGTGGTATGGGTTTGCGTGAACAGATAAAAAAGCATAATTGACGAGAGAGAGAGAATCAAACAAAACTAGATTTTACATGATTTCCATGAACAGTGAAATAAGTTGCAACTAAAAGCAGTGTTTCAAAAAGCGGAGCACGCCTAGGCGCCCAAAAAAAGCAGCATAGAAACCGCCTCGGAGGCCGCCCAACACCTACACCTGGGGGGCCACCTAGAGACAGCACCCCACTCAGAGGCGGACAAAGCACTCAGTGGGGATATTTTTTGCCATTCTTTTTATACTAGGGGCCCAAAAATGTGGGTTTTAGGTTCATTTGAAACCTAAAACTCATTAGACCCCATTTTAGAGAGAGAAAACCCCCAAAAACTAATTTTTGGTGATTTCTTTAAGATCAAAGGGTTTCTCAAAGTTATGAGAAATTTATCAAAACATCACTCATTGATATTAGATTTAATTTTTGATATTTTATAAATCTATTGGGGGTTTTTTAGAAGATTTTGAGTCCTTAGAAGCATCTTTACAGAGGAAGTCTGAAGATTGAGCAATCAAATTAAGTAATTTTTGTTATTGCTTGTATAAGTTGTATTATTTTGAGATATCTTCTTCGGGATCTAATAGGAGTGGTGATCCCAGCAGAAAATATGGCTACAACCTAGATCCTAATGATAAAAATTGCATAAGATGCAAGTTTTGTGAGAAGAATACAAAAAGGGGTATAAATCGCTTCAATAAACATCTTGCCGGTATTAGGGGGGATGTTGCCCCATGTAAAAAGACTCCTGATGTTGTTAAAGAGAAAATAACCGATTTTTTTAGTATGGTAAAAATGAAAAAAGATGAGAGATTTGCCTCCATAGCACAGATTAGGTCTAGGGTTCTTGCCAATAATGATGATGATGATAGTGATGAGGATGGGATTAGGGAGGGATGTCAAGAGGTAGAACAATCCATTATTAGGGGAAAGGGAAAGGGAGTTGTAATTGCTTATGGTTCTTGGAATAAGAAGCCTCGGGTTAGAGGCCCTATGTATAGTTTTTTGCCTCGACTTGACCGTGAGGTTGCAGGAGAGAAAACAAAGAAGCAAACCACCACTGAAAATAGAATGAAGAAGGAAGAGAGAGATAGAGTTGTTTATTATGTTGCTATATGGTTTTATAAGGCGAGCATTCCTTTCAATACCGCTCGCCTAAGCAGCTTCTATGCCATGATAGAGGCAATTGGCCAATTTGGACTTGGGATGAAACCCTCAACCCCATATAAGCTTTTAGAGCCTCTTTTGAAAAAAACAGTGAGTGTCATGAAGGAAGTTGTAGAAGTTAAGAAGGATACATGGGCTCAGTATGGGGTCTCTATTATGATTGATGCTTGAAGTGATAAGAAGAAAAGAAGTCAAATGAATTTCCTTGTGAATTGTCCTTTAGGGACTAATTTTTTGAGGTATATTGATGCTTCTGATCATATCCATGATGCTCATTGCGTATTCCAAATTATAGAGAAGGGAGTCAAGGAGGTTGAGGAGCATCTTGCTGTACAGGTTGTCACAGACAATGCTGCTCCTAATGTTGCTGCAGCTAATTTGTTACGCATAGCTTATCCTAGAATCTTTTGGACACCATGTACAGCACATTGTATAGACCTCATGCTTGAGGTTCTTGACGGTTTAACCGAGATATCAGGTACAGTGAAGAAGGCAAAGTCAATTACAAATTTCATTTATAGTCACCATCTCACCCTCAGCATGATGCGTAGATTTACAAAGGAAAAGGAGATTGTGAGGCCTGAGGTCACGAGATTTACGACCTGGTACTTGTGCTTAGATAGCATACATTCGAGGAGAGTGCAGTGGAGACAGATGTTCACCTCGGATGACTAGAGAGCATGCAAGTAGTGCAAGGATCAGGTTAGAAAAAAGGTGGGAGATACTATCCTTTCTAAGGGTTTTTGGCGAGGGGTGGAGAGTGCTCTTAAGGTATTTTTTCTTCTTGTCAAAGTTCTTTGCATGGTTGATAGTGACAAGGCTTCTATGGGCTACATATATGAGGCTATGGAGAAATACAAAAAAGAGATAGCCCAAAATTTTGATGATGATGAGAACCGTTAGAAGCCTATTTGAGATGAGAAGTGGGATAGGCAGCTACATCGGTCATTGCATGCAGCTAGTTATCATTTGAACCCAGCTTTTTTTTATGTTGACAAGGATATACACACAAATGACACAATTATGACTAGATTTAATAAGTATGTAGATGTGCTAGTCCCTGATCCTAATATCCATGATATTATATGTGTTGATGAGCTGATAAATTACAAGTGCTCATTAAAGTCTTTTGGGAGTCCAATGGCGATGAGGCAAAGGACTAAAATTGATCTAGGTAGTAATAATATTCTTAAGTTCATCAAGTTCAAGTAATCAAGTTTCATTTTTATAATTCTATTATAATTCTTTGCAGCCAATTGGTGCCAACATGGATGTAGTTCTCCAAATTTATAAAAGTTGGCCATTCGGATCTTAAACCTAACCACTTCCTCATCTGAAGTGCAATTGGAGTACTTTTGAAGAGGTAAGGCCATAAGAGTAATTTGTATAATTGTATTAATAATACATGAACATGCTTGAATCAAAGAGGCTGAATGACCTAGTCTACGTCAAGTATAATTGATTCTTGAACGACAGGTTTGCTAAAAGAGATAAGAAAGAACCCATCAAATCAAAAAATATGGATAATGTTATGGGGTAGTTAGTTGATGATGATGCGGTCGAGGGACATGAAGGATTGACATGGGACATGATCATGGATTCTTCAGGGACATAGCTGACCCTC
Source organism: Amborella trichopoda (assembly GCF_054954075.1). NCBI lineage: Eukaryota > Viridiplantae > Streptophyta > Magnoliopsida > Amborellales > Amborellaceae > Amborella > Amborella trichopoda. The sequence goes on along the minus strand of NC_142337.1, from coordinate 65,613,015 downwards.
TTAGGGCCACTAGATCTTCTGCACAGGGGACGATGGTGGAGGAAGAGGAGGAAGAAGAGGCAGATTCAGAAGAGACGACGGAGGACGACCAATATGTCGAGGAACGTGACAACTCCGATAAATATGATGCAAATGCAGCCAACCCTACTTTTTATGATGATGAATGATGAATGTTGAATAATGATTAAACTTTGAACATTGATTAAACTATTGAAGATTCTTTTGAGTCTTCAAATATTCCTTTTCATTTTTTTTTTCTCTTCTTGGTTGTGTATTGTGGATAGTGGATTTATAGTTCCACTGGTTTGGCATTTGGTTGGTAAATTTTAAGTTTTAATTCAATATATACCGATTTATGGTATGGATTGTGTGCTAATGTAGTATAGTTTGAATTCTGATGTGCCTAAATACCTAATTCTTATATTTTATAAGATATATAAATGTAGAATCCCAGTTTCTGGCCCTACCTAGGCAGGGCGGTGCGGCTGGACCCAAACTGCTAAGGATCTGCCTAGCCACTGGGGCGGCCTGGGTCGCTTAGGAACTGCCTAGCCAATGGGCGGCCTGGGGCCACTTAGGACCTGCTTAAGACTTTTTGAAACACTGAGAGCAAGAAAACCCAACAACACTAGTTATGGCATGGATTTCCATGAACGGCCTGACCCAGGCCGCCTAGGACCCGGCTCGCTTTTTGAAACGCCAGTAGAAAGAGAAAAATTGCTGAGAAATCCAAAACAGATGAAATAAGCTGCAATTGAAGAGAAAGAAAACCCACCAAGAGAAAGAGAAAAATTGCACAGAAATCCAAACTTACATTGCTAAATGATGTTAATACAGTATGGGAAGAAACACTTGAAGGAAAAGTAAGATCCTTTGATTCAAACGCCAACGCAGAGTCCCTTCCGTTAACCCTGTTCATCCTATTGCATGCCCCCAAAACCACAGCCCTTCCTCTCCAAATGCGCCTCAAAAGCATCATCACATATACTGCTAAAAACCAAAGGAGAAAAATGAACCAGTGATTCAAAACAGTAAGGCAATCGCAATTTTTTATGTCTGATAATATAAACACGGAAAGAAATTCCAGAAAGGAGGGGGGAAGAAAAGAGTGCGCATAAAAATTACAGTATTCTCTTTTAGCTCTTTGTTTCTGACCAATACTTCGTAATCAGAGTTGCAGCATCAAGAGAGAGAGATGGGGGTTAAGATTTAAGAATTCAGAAAAGTTGCAGGCGAAGGATTAAGATTAATGGCACTCGCTCTTAGCATTTATTCTTCAAAGTTAAAAAGACTTTGGAGGGAGGAAGCCTGCTAAGAATAAGATACACGTTTATCCCATGTATAGATAAACTGACGTGTAATGGCGTCTTTCTGGTCTCTCCCTCCTCGGGATGGTCTGGGAAAGGCTTATATACTTCTTTTTACTTCCCCAAGAGCATACAACTTGTATACTTCCCCCTCCATCCAGCCGATCAATTTAGATCAAGTCGGCCACTAACCTTTTGATTTAGATCTAATGTCTCAAGGTATTTTATTTTTAATTTTTTTTGTAAGTTGTATGAATATAAAATTTAGTTTATATCATGTTCTCAATACGGTGGACCTAAAAAATATTAAAAATATTTTTTTAATAAAATACAATAACTAAAATATCCTTGGAAACTTCCAGGTATATTTTCATCATTTTTATTTTATTAAGAATATTTATTATATTTTTTACAAGGGTGAGTTTAAGAGAATAGTGGACGCCTAAAATTTGGTGTCAAAATATTTTGTAGAAAAAAATTAAAAATAAAATAGTGTAGCAACATGATATTTTGATTGGGATCATCTCAGCCGTCTATTCAGAATGAATGGTTGGATAGGGGGAAGTATACAAGTTTTATGCTATAGGGGAAGCATAAGAACCTTGCTCTATTTACTTTTGGGTGGGGTTTTCATGAGTCGGCCAACACATATGTACGTATGCAGCCTCTCACTAAAATTCATTTTAGATGATTTTTTTTTTTTTTTTTTGGAGATTCATCAGCCCAAGATGACCTTAAATAAAAAAATAAAAAAATAATTTTTTTAGTATTTTTTTATGCACCGCCCATATCTTATTTATGGCTCTTATGCCCGCTAACTCATGAAACAATTTTCTTTTACTTTTTATACAAGAGGCCCATCATTCTTATCTTTTAAATTTTAAAATGGTTAGTTGTAAGAGTATTATTGAATAGACATAAGGATAAGTTTTTGGTACCTCAACAGACGCACACTATTATTGTGCGGTCTCCCTACAAAGTATATCTCAAAGATGAATTTTTATCCAAAATGTTAAAGTCCGATAATATCAACCATGACAATGATCTAAATTTGAAATTTTTTTATTTCAAACAATATAAACGCTATTTTTTTAATTCCTTTATTCACCGTCCATTTTAAAGTTTAGTGGATGTACCATTTTTTGACATCCATCTTAGAGATAGATATTAGATACACAAGAGACCGCACTGTAATAAGTGAGTCGGCTGACTCACTTTGAACTTATTGACTTCCCCAAGACATTCAATTTGACGTCTAATGAGTGAAAATAGTTGTGATTTCTTATAATGAAGAAATAAAATAATACTAGTAAAGAGCACATGCTTTGCACATGTGATCAAAACTATTAAACATCATATGAAAATATAAATTAGGATTATCTACAAATATACTCTTTATTACAAGGAGGTCACGACTATTCCCGCTCATTCAGTATCAAAGTGGATGGTTTGGGGTGAGTCACAAAGTCCAAGAATTTTTTGTGTCTATTTCATAACACTTGCAACCACTTATTTTGAAATTTGAAAAACGAGAATAATTGTGATGTCTTTGTACAAAAAGTAAATGATCTCTTTGCCGACAATCTCATATATTTTACCTTTTTTTATTTTTTAGGCCAATCTGATTTTTTTAGATCCTCTAAATCACCGCCCTATAAACCTTTATTTTAGTTTCTCATTTATTTTATTTATTTTTAATATTATTTTGGATAACCAATTTGTACGTTTCCAAATTCAATGAGATCACCAATTTGGCAATCAAACGGGATTATGTTAGCGCTGTGATATCTCATCAATAAAGTGATGCACCTAAAAGCACCGTGGTTGCCGAGAATAACAGCTTCGGGCATCACGGCTTTAGAGCTGTAATGCTTCATCCTAAAGCCGTGATGCCTCATCCCATGCCTAATCCGGCTTAATACAGTTAGGAAAATTGTCTTATGTGGTGGGGATCGCATTTCTACATTTGCGGTCCTCATGATATAAAACATTTATGTTAAAGTTTGATGCAAATACGTGGTCCGTCTAAAAACAATTGAAACGTGTGTTTTAAAATTCGGCCGATGCCACTTGGCCTTGCCCTATGGGCTAGGCGGGTTTTGGGTGAGTAGAGTATACAACATGTTAGTAAACGTATGTATATTACTACGTCAGAGTTAATTCATTCATGTATGAGAGGCTTCATGGTTAGTAGGGGCGTGTAAACCTAACTGACCTGTGGGTTCAAATACGGCTTGTGAGAATGTGTATTTTTTCAACATCGTCTTTTTTTTTCATATTATAGAAGTTATAAAAAGATTCCCGCTAATTATAGATATTACGTTTTTTTTTCATTTTCTTTACCAAAAAAATTGAGCAAATTTTTTTTCTTCATTTTATCGAAGTTGTAAAAAGTTGCCCACTAATTATAGATATTACGTTTTTTACTCATTTTCTTTACCAAAAAAATTGAGCTGGACTCGGGCGAGTTACTCGGACTCGCCTGAGTAAATCGGCTCGGTTAGGTGCCGAATACCTTGACAGAGTCTTTTTGAACACTGACTTACTAAAACTAACTGTCCAAATGTTTCCTTTATAGAATTATTATTTTAATTTTCGAATTTTATTTATTTATTCATATTCATATTCATGATCTCCATATTAGAGATTACATGGCTTTAAAAATTAGGTCCAAATATCCATCTCCAAAATAGAAGTTTAAGAGATGGCTCATTTCTACATGAACTCATAGAAACTGTCCAAAAAGCTATGATGTACCTCAAGGAACCGTGGCGCTTCCTGGATAGATTTGTTGGGTTTTACAAAGCTTGGATTTGTAGAGGATTAGGAGGCTACCAGCGATTTCAAGTATCTAGAAGTTGGCTAATAGTTTCAACAGTTATGGAGCAAGATTTTTTTAGGGTTGATCGAGAAAGAATGAGATTGGGGGCCGTCGCTTGGTGTGATGTAGAAGGCTCTGGTTGTCAGCTTGAATATATGGGTTCGAACTCTGAGGTCGGTCCCTTTATGCAAAAATGCCAAAAGTTAAGACTGTATCCAGTCAACCGTTCTCCGAACCTGCACAAAAGTGGACCATAACAGAGTTACGGCCCTTTTTAGAGAGAGATTGAGATTGATTTCGTATCCTCTGTGAGAGAGAGAGAGAGAGAGTGAGAGAGCAACACACTGTCTAGTAGGTGAAGTAGAGTCTATCACGGTTCCATTAAAACTGTCATTTTGGGCAAAAAAAAGATAAATATGGACAAATGGGTATGTATGTAATTTTTAGAAAGGGTTTTTTTTCTATTTTTTCTTTTAAAAAAGGAGATATTTTGATAAGGGAAAAGTTTATATATAGAGCGGAGGCTCTAAACAAACAAATTTGAACCTACCTCAAAACTTTCACTAGAAGATGTTTTGATGCACAAATATCCTCAAATTGTTCATCTCGACATCAAGATGCATGGACATGAGAAAAAAATGGATTTCAAGTTTTGAAAATAGTGTATTTTGTAATGAGTTTTTTGACCGCCAATTTTCAAGATTTTTAAGTTTTCATAGATATGTCGATCTACATTATTTTTTAAGCTTTAAACTTTATAAATAAAGATAAAAATATATTTGAAGGCTATCATAAAGATTTCCAATATTGAAACTGCATTTCTCGATACTATTTGAAGGTAGGCTCTAATTTGATTGTTTAGAGCCTAGGCTCTATACAAACCGCACCCTTTTGATAATTACCCTCATTAATATATAAATTAAAATTCAATTTACAACTAATTTTAATCATAAATGGACTACATAGGATTATTCACACTTTTCAATTATCCATTTCACATACGCTAGGTGATTTAATAAATCATTATTGACACCCCTCTTTTTTGAGTCAAAAGCAATAACCAAAGGGATTGTATATTAAGAGACCATTTATTTGTAGTACAAAAAGGTAACAATAAAATAAATGGATTTTTCAAATTTTAGAGTTTTTTTAATCCAAAATTAGTAATCTTCGATTTCTTTCCCATTTTTTTCACCAAATTCATTCAAATTTATCCCAGAATGTTCCAATCATAATGATATATAAAAGCCCTAACAATTTTTTTGGATCAAAATAAAAAATCTGGAATTCTGACTTTTACTATTTTTTGACAATTTTTCTGCCATTTATTTTTTCAATATGTATTTTTATATTATTTTTATTTGTGTTTCAATTTGTTGGTTTCAAATACTAGATTTAAGGTTTTGTTTTTGGTTCTTAAATGCTAGCCAACACGCGGATCAAACTCGACTGGAACCCGGTTCCCAAGCTGAATTTTCAAATATATTTATTTGGCCCCAAGATGGAGAAAGAGGAAAGGCTGTGAAGATGGGGGAGGGTAGAGGGAATAAATAATTGGTGACGACTTTTTTTTTTGGTAAATCATAATTGGTGAGAACTACCATCTATGAATAATTGTTTTGAGCTCATTTCAATTCAAAGGTTCAAACTCATTTATCCCCCCTCTTTCTCTCTCTCTAAATTTGCAATGTATAAGTGGCATAAAGCATCAAACTATCCATCCCTCTCCTGCTTTGTTCTTCAATATCATGAAACTCATTTTAGATTTAAATTTGGAATCATAATGCACAAAAGACATACCTAACGGATACTTTTGCTCAACGATAAAGCCAAAAGACTCGAGGGGTATTTTAGTCATCACAAAACAAGGTAGTCTTCTCATGACCTTTATAATAATAACAATAATACCCCCTCTCTCGTAGTACACAGTACCAGTACACCCAATATGCCGGGTCCACTTGTAGCTGTACAAGTCCGGTACAAATCACTATAGTGCTTCTAAATTTTGCCGCCAAATTACAACCAAATATTAGTAAAAAATAAATAAAAAAAATATATCTTTTTTTAGGGGCCGTGTTTTGCTAGTCGAGAACGTGTTATCCTCTAAACTTGTGACTCTAAAAATTTGATGGATTTTGTATTTAAATTTTTTTAAGGCAAAAATCTCAATTATCACAGTCAACAATCTAGAAAAAAAAAGATTTTAAGTGTTAAAAAAAAGGAATTTTGTATAGAATAAAAAAATATATAATTTTACTGTAGTTTTGGATCGCTCATGTTAATTCTATGCAGACTGTCAGATCCATTCTAACCACACTATTTCGTAAACACAAAATCATGGATATAAAATTAAAATCCACCTAGAGTAACTCATATTGTATTTAAGGTCTGAGTTCACTTTTTGGATGGGCACATTTAAACTTTTCCCTTCTCTAAAAAATGAAAAAAAAAAAAAAAAAAGTTAATGGGTTACCCTTTAGGATGAGGTGGTCAAGCTGGCAAGCAACACACATCATTTTAGGTCACAAGTTAACATTCAAAAAGAAAAAAATTTAATCAAAAGAGACATGAGTGATCAACAATTTAACATTTTACCTATTTTTAACTATCCTAACGCATGTTCATGTATAACTGATTGGTATTTTGAAATGAAGTAACAAATATAGATAAATTATTCAATAATTGATATATTATGTGCAATTTTTATAAGGAAAAAGTTTATGCAGTGCTTAGGCTCTAAAGAATCAAATTAGAGCACACTACTTTTTAAGCTTAAATTTTTGAAAAAAGTGCATCTTGTAATGTATATTTGGACCGTCAATTTTCGAGATTTTCAAGTTTTTATATATCTTCTCAATTTACACTATTTTTTAAACTTAAAATTTTATAATTAAAGATGAAAACTTATTTTAAAAGCATCACAAATATTTTCATTATTGAAACCATATTTATCGACACTATTTGAAGGCGTGTTTTTTTTTGTTGTTCAGAATCTCGGCCTTATACAAATCCGCATCATAGATTATGTGTATTTTTTATAATTTTCTAAAAACATTACAAGTCCGTACAGCGGTATTTTTTGCGCTTACAAGAGATAACCCTAGTAGAGAAACTAAGTGAGGGGCATTGGAGTAATTTAAGACCGTCTGGGTTTTGTTTGGTAATTATATAAAAGGTTGGAGTGTTAGAGGTCAATGTACTCCTATAAAAATAAGCTAAGCCTAAGCTGGCAGGACAGAGAGAGAGAGAGAGTGAAAGAGAAACCGAGAAAGTATCATAGAGAGAGAGAGAGGGAAAGATAAACTGAAAGTATCAGAGACAGAGTAATGGAAGTAGAGAGAGAGAGAGAGAGGGGGAGAATGCCAGAGGAGAAGAGGGAGAAGAGAGGGGGAAGCCTAATAGTACCCACAAAAGATGAAGGGAAGAAGCCAAGTTCAGCAATGATAAGCCCTAGAAAGAACCAGGTCACCATTAAAAGCGCAGACATGAAGGAGGAAGTGCAAAAGGAAGCCATTGATTGTGCTATTGCGGTAAATTGAAGCACCATCCATCACATTTTTAATTTACTTGGTTTATCATAAAAAGAACCTCCATTTCATCCTTCCCCACTTTCTCTTTTTCTCCTTTTTTTCTTTTTTCTTTTCTTTTTTGAACATATTCTTTCAAATTGGTGTTAATTCTTTTTATGTTCTGTACTTTTTGAATTTCTTATTTTATGGGGTTTGTCAAATTCCTTTTATTTTAATGGGTTATTTTTCCAATGAACTTTGGTTTTTGCCATTTGCCACGGTATACCATTTTTAACTTGAGAATTCTGATTTGTTTCTTTCATCTATGCCATTTTTTGGGTTTTTTTGCTTTTTTAATTTTCATTTGACTGGTTCTTTTCTGATCTGTGTTTTCATAGGCTTTTGAGAAACACAGTGTGGAGAAGGATATTGCAGCGTACATAAAGAAGGGATTTGACAACAAGTATGGCCCTACATGGCATTGCATTGTTGGCCGCAATTTTGGTAATCAAACACTATTGCATTCTGATCTTTTTTCTTGATATTTTTTTCTTGATTAGTGAGAATGCCCAAATCCCTCTTTTTTATGTCATTGCTTAATTTAGTTTGTGAATCTGAAAATTAGTGCAGGCCATTATTTTTATTTTATTCCATATTTTCTCTTTTGAATATGATGCACATTCTTCTGTTCATTAATTTCCTGTTGTAAGAATTTACATCTAGTGTTAGTATCTAAGGCTTGATCTTGGAATCTAGAATGGTTTTGGAAGGTTTGGATTTCATTTCCAAAATTCATTTTCTTAATGAGAACTTCCATTTCGGAACAACTAAGGCCAAATTTCTGAAAATTTTGGGTTGTTAAAATTAACCGATGATTCCATATTGTTATTATGATAATTGCTCTCATTGACCATAATTTGAGGTGTAACTTCCACTCTATTGATGTTTCTTCCAAAATTCATTTTCTTAAATGAGAACTTCCATTTCGGAACAACTAAGGCCAAATTTCTGAAAATTTTGGGTCGTTAAAATTAACCGATGATTCCATATGCAGCCTAAAGATATTGTTATTATGATAATTGCTCTCATTGACCATAATTTGAGGTGTAACTTCCACTCTATTGATGTTTCTTCCAGTACACATTGTGGCCAAAGGTTTGAAGCTAATTTTCAACTGTGTTTTAATGGAGTTTGCAGTCATGGTTATGTTTTTGGAGAGCAGCCGTTAATTCTATTGGAATAGTATCAGCTAAAGTCCTTTTCTTTTTGATAAATTCTAGTAAAAGTCATTTCTGTAATCACGTTGTTTATGCACTTTCGTATGTCACATAAGCACTAGATGTTTGTGTCATTTTGGTTCCATAAGTTCCTTTGTGTATGTTCTTCTACTGCTTGGGGTATCCATTTGGTAACATGTCTATGTTCAGAGTTGAAGATGAAGGTATACTGTTGCCAAACATTCCTACACGTAAAGCGACCTCCAGTTGCTATCAAAACTGTTTTCTATTCATGATTTAAATATTAATTGGATAAATTCATATCAATATTGTTCTGTCTTCTGTATATTTGATGATTGGAACAATTTTGGCTTGATGTCATAGGATTGTAGCTCGGTCGGCATATTGATGTCTAGTTGTTTTTTGATATTTTATTCTAGATAGGCTTCTTAAAATAGTTTTGAGTTCATGATACAAAAAGTACTATAGAGGGTTTTATGAAAAACTTGTTGTGGCTCTTGTATATTTGCTCAATGCAATAATTTGGAGCAAGTCTTCTTGGATTGTGTTTGGATTCAAGCTGTTTGAATCGTCCTCAAATATTTTTCTGGAGCGCTGTATAAGGGGCTGGGGATTGTTTGCAATTGAATAATTGATGTAAACATATGATATGCCTTTGCCACGAGTTTCTCGTGTTTTTCCTTTGCACAATGCAATCCCAAAAAGGGTTAGATATTTCTGGAACAGTAAGTCCACAGTCTAGTAGAACTCTTATGTTATTTATGTGCTGCACAGTTCCATTTAAGCATCTGGAATTAAATTTATGCATATTTTCAGAATGCCCCATCAGAGAGAACTTACCTAATTACCCTTATATGAAGCAACCAAGATGTCTCTTGGTGCCGTGCCCTTTTTTGCCCTTTAATTTGCAAAATGACCTTCGATTAACAACTATTAGAATACTCATTGATGGGAATAACCCTACAATGGTAAATTACGAAACTTTCTCGAGGAAATGAAAATATGAGAATGTCTTTCATGCGTTGGATGTTAAAATTTCATCATGATAATTTGTTGGATATTTCTTGTCTATTTTTCCTCTATTAGGGCCAGAGTGAAAATTCACTCTTGTTTTTAGCCTTCAGTAATCATTGATAGGATGACAATTTTGTCTTGGAACATGTTGGACTATCATTTTATCATGCAAGGATTTGTTTCTGCTGTTTCTTGGTGGCAGCCACTTATCTCTTGAGATGATGTTGATGTTATTGGAGTTATAGTAACTGAGCACATATTTTAGTATGTCCTATAAGGGGTGCTTATAGAGTTATAGGATCATAGAGAATCCCCTAATGGGATTTGTTGAGCTCTCAATTGTTGTGCTGGGACTTCTGCTTTTCTTTTATGCCTTCTTTTTCTTTTTTCTTGGGTTTCTTGATGTGGATATTGATGCTTTGTACGCTATAGTTATTGTGCACTTATTTCAGAACTAGAAGGGACCAGCTAGATGTTCATTGGGATTGGTGACTGTTATGAAGATCTTAGTAGTAACTGATTCTAGTTACATAGCTCATGAAGATGTCAAGATTCTGATTGCTTGACATCTTTTTAGCAATTTGCTGAGCCTAGTTTGAAGCAATGACATGCAAGAGTTGTCCGATATTTGGCTTCATCTGGAGAATTTAAACTCTATATGTATGCCATCTGAGGTCTCACAGATCATTTTATTAGATATGAGCCATGGTCAGCTTTGATGCATAGAAGTACTAAATTCAAGTGCAAAATATTTTCCTTTCAAGTAGGGGAATTTTAAAGGGCAAGATCTAGCATTCTAGACCACCTTGTTATGTGTTATATAGCCTGTGTTTCATATGCACCTACATGAATCTCATGTGTGCACGTATATTTGTGCCATGACTTTCTAAACTCATATAAGTAGCTGTAAAAGCGGTATGCTTTTAGCTATAAACCTTTCTAATCAAAGATAGGTCCTATGGATTCATTTTCTAAACTCATATAAGTATCTGTAAAAGTAGTATGCTTTTAGCTAAGCCTTTCTAATCAAAGATAGATCCTATGGATTTTCCAATTTACTTTCTCTTCTCTTTTCCTTGTCTAGCTGTGTAAATGGTATGGTTTTAGCTATAGCTCTCTAGTCAGAGGTCACTAAGGATTTTCTACTCTACTTGCTCTTACCCTTATCTTGTATATGCGCTTGTGGATAATGCTGCTATCATATCATGCTTATGCACCAAATTTATTTGTTAATGTAGTAATGCATATTAAGAAGTTGTACAAGTGGAATGAGTAGTAGCAAGATGTGGAGATAAGGAAAAAATTGTGTTTCTACCTATCTAGCCTTAGGATTTAAGCAGTTGATCCTTAGAATGTGCTAATACGGCCTTCAACATGACCTCTAAAACTATTTATGTCATGATGGAATTTTCTCTCTGTGTTTACGATTAGAACTTTTTCGGTCGTGGTTTAAACCATTTGCCACTGCAACTTGAAGCATGCAAACATATGAAGAATCACATTTTACTAGTGTCAGTTTGTAGAAGAAGTTTCCCAGAGACAAGGAATGCAATAATCTCCATGTGTCCTGTGAAGATACTATACACCTAGTTTTCAATGATCTGCTCGAGGTGGAAAGGATACCTAGATGACAGTGCGATAATATGGGCCTCCTGAGGTGGCAATTCTGTGCATCTCTTCTCTGTCCTTGTGTGTCTAGAGACATGGAGGTTGATGCTTTAGCAGTGGAGCTTGTTGCCTCATTTTCATTTCTTTACACCTCGTATGAATCTTGGGATTTTGGAGAGCAGCCTGCCGATAGGTGTGGGTTGCTGCTTCTTGACTTCGAGGCGTTTGTCTCGTTTCACATTGTGTAATAGCCAGGTTGAGTGGATGATGACAAGTTTGATTTTTCTTACCGTAATTGATGTTTCTTGATTACCATAGTTATAAGGACTTGGTAGTAAATTGGTGGTACCCAAACAAAGTTTATGCGTGAGAGGTGATTGTAAGGACAACCTTGTAAACACTAGGGCCTTCTAGGCTCCTCCCTTCTACAACCATCCAGATGCTTTCATGCTAAAAGATTCTAGAAGCATGCATACATACCTAGAACTTTCTAGCAGGCAATTAGATTTTTCTAGGCTCTTCTAACAATTCAAAAAACTTCTAGAATGACTTAGATGCATGGCGCAAATCCAATTTGTAACTTTGGCCTCAATGAGGGCCATTAGCAACTTGATTTGAATCCTTGATCTGGAAATAGCCTTTTTCCATCTAAACAATGTTGGCTATAACGAAGTTTAGGCTTTTTGTGGTGCAATTTCAATGGCATAATTAACATATGAAAATAGCAGCCCAGACCTAATACAACACCAGTTAGGAAGTGTGACTGGGTTCAAGTGAAGATTCTGAAAGCGCTTAGGGAAGGCCCAAAGAACATGGATGGAGGTAGCGAAAAAAAAATATGGGGACTTATGGTCTTACTAAAGGTGTGGCCTTTGTTAGAGCAAAATAGTGGAACATGATTTGTGTAGCCGACCTCAAATAATTTAGATAAAACTCTAATGATTATGATGAATTAACAGACGGCAATATCCTTGTGACTTCATCTCAAATGCAGCCCTAAAATTATAAAAAATAAGAAAACGGTAAAGCAAGCCTGATTACATATTACATGACATTGGAACAGTTCCCTGTTATTTGTGAGAGTGAGAGTGAGAGTGAAAGTGAGAAGGAACTGTTACCGTGGCTGGAAAATGGTACCTCATGCAACTGAAATTATTGACGAGTCTTCTTTTTTTCTTATTCAGTGAGGTTATTGAGAGAGAGAGAGAGAGAGAGTGGCTGGAAAATGGCAGCTTGCTCAATTGAAAACTTCGAGGAATCTATTTTATATCTTTTAATTTACTGAGATGAATCTTCTTGCTCTTGTAGGTTCCTATGTGACTCATGAAACAAACCATTTCATGTACTTCTATTTGGATCAGAAGGCAATCTTGTTATTTAAGTCAGGATGATCGTGATCAAGGATGGCTGACTTGCTCTTTGATATTTTTTTTCTTTCTGGAGTCTTTCACCATGCGAAGAGTGAAAGATTACATATAGAGATGGATTTGCTTACCTTAAATCTTCTTCTGTATATTCATCATAAGCAATGTAGCTAGACATGGTGCGTGCTTCAGATTTTTAGACACTCTTAAGCTTCATAGTGTAGTTGTGTGTGGCAATTTTGCTCTCTCTCCGTCTCTCCATACAGTTTTTTAGATTTTCGTAAAGCTTAGGCTTGTACTCCTGTGGCAATCTCTCCTTCACTCCCCCCTAAAATGATTGCATAATGGAGGCTTGGAAACCTAGGTTTGGGTGAGAATATACAAGAGCAGGGCAGAAAACCAAAGTGGAGGAAGTGTATCTTGATTTACGTGAAAAATATTGGTGCTAAACTTTTAAAAGTTGTGGTGTGCATGAGTCATGGATGGCGTAGCTCTTTAAGGCGGTGCTTGGTGCGTGGTCCATGCCCTCTTTTCGGCCCCGCAAATGTACAACCCTAGCTTTTTAAATAAGCACATTTTGTTCGTGTAAAAACATTCGAAATTTTTTTCTCATATGGGTAGGTAAGAGAACTTTTTCACATCTTTTCGCACTCGTTCGTTGGTAACTATTGAGGAATTTAAATTTTTTTAGCATGGGAAATATTTTCATACAAACCAAACGTACGTCGCTACAAAATATGTTTTGCCCGGAGTAGATACAGGTTTGGGGCCCAAAAACACTCTTGAGAGCATGTTTCCTTTCTGTTTGTTATTCACATGGTTATCGAGACTAGATTGGAACGGTTGGTTTGACTGATTGGATTGTTGAATGGCATCTTAACTAGTTTAGTTTGAAGCGAAAATTGAGTTGTCGTCAAAACTAATTCATTTGTTTTGGCCGGTTAGATTTTACTCTACACTCTAATTTGGTGTATGATTTTTTATGGATCTTGAAATTTGAAATATTTATGGTGCCATTAACTTTGTTAATATCTTATCATCTAACCCCTTGAACCCGCACGGAAGTCATTTTGAAGAACTTATTTGCCCTAAACAAATCTTATATGGACACACACATCCATCTCTCTCATGCACCATCTATTGCAACCCCCCTCTCTCTTCTCCTGCAATTTGAGTTTTGTGCCATATCCATAGTTAGCAAATTAGCAAATCGACGTTTAATCATTGATTTTTTTAAAAAATCAATGTTTTTATGGAAATAGTTTTAAAAGGTGACTTTTTGAAAAGGGTGGGAAAAGTCGTGTAGTTTCCCTAAAAACGTTTAAAACGCGCTTTTTTAATAATATGTTTTAAATCCGGTCAAAAAATCTCATCTTTTTTTACCTATAAATTTTTTTTTAAAAGATATATATATTTTTTCCTGTTTTGTGTATTAGCCATTGCTACTTTCATGCTTTTGAAAAAAAAATATTATTTAAAAAAAAAACCTAAAATAGAAATTTTTATCTCCACTATGTTCTTCAAAGCCACAATTGTAGATTGAAGGTATGAATTTTTTTTCCCTTTTTTTTTTAAACTTAAACTAGTAGAGGCAGATTTCAATGTCATTATAGAAGATTGTTGTGTAAATGAAATACTGTTTATAGCAAATCATTTTGTAAAGTAAATCATCATATACATTCAGATTTTTGTGATTATTTGTGATAATTGTTTTTATTGAAATACTGTTTATGGCACAAATTAGAACTCAAAACACAGTCTTTTATTGATGAATGAGAAGCAGGGAGTGTGACTACTAGATAAAGTAATCAATATTTTGCTTTTGATTATGTGATAACAAAGATAAACCATATAGCGTAAATTGTAAACTTACAGGAGCAAGCAATTGTATATATGTAAGATTAATCCCCAAACTTAATCCTTCCCCTCTGCTTGCTGTTTCTCCAAAAAAATAGAAAACCCTCTTCTTTTTCTCTCTCTAAAAATCAGTTAAAGCTTCTTAACAAATCAATATAGTTAAGGCTTTCTCTCAAACAACATCCCAAATCATACCTCTTCAAACTATCCCAAATCATACCTCTTCAAACTATCCCAAATCAACATTCCATCTTTTTTTTCTCTTTCTAAAAATCAGTTAGGGCCTCTTCTATTAAAGAGTTTCTGAAGCCCATGACTTCTTCCTTCTTCCTTCTTATCTCTCTATAAAAACCCTGGCTATGACCTCAGCCCTATTTTCGTCTCTTCTTTCTTCCTCCTCTCTAAACCGTAGACGGGCCTCTTTTCAATTAAGGAAATTCGTAAAACTTTAACCCTAGTTATGATGTGACCATAGTCTCCATAACGAGAAAACAAAAATCGTGCCATTTTTTTTGTACCTACCAAGTAGGTGTGATGTTTAAGTATTTAATGAATAAATTTATATAGTATATTTGTCACCATACTATAGTTAAAGTATTTAATGAATAAATTTATATAGTATATTTGTTTTTGGTATGTAATGGGTAGATTTATATGGTACAATTTTTTGTTGGTATATATTAGTTAATTATGTATTTAATATCGGAGAATTACATCAAAGACATCTAAATTAATTGACTTAATTATATTAGTTTAGTAAAGTTTTTATAGATGAATTAGTTATTGCTGGCTTTGACATCATTTTTATTTTTTAGAATTTCAAATTTTCTAATATTATAAATTTATCCAATTTTTTGAGGCTAATCCGATATATTAACGATATCTTTCTATGAAGTATTTTTGGCGATCTATATTTTTTATCCGATTTTTTCATCATGACTTTAAAAAAAAAAAACGATTTGTTTCCAATTTTATAATAAACCTATTTATTGATAGTCCCACTTGCTAACTATGACCATACCCCTCGCTCTATCCCAAGCCCTCTCTCTCTCCTCTCTTCCTCAATTTGAGCTCTGCTCTATACCCCTCTCTCTCTCTCTACCTCAATTCTCCCCCTCTCTACCAGTATTTCTTTCTCAATATTTCTCATCTATGTTTGTTAAATGGATTGACATTGCTCTTCTGAACTCTCTCTAAACACAAATGTGGTGCACATTTGTTGCAGTTAAGAATAGTGACAATCATCTTCCAGGACATAACCCTTGAAATGCTTTCATGTGGAAGTGTTTTCTCGGAAAATATTTCTATCAGGCTGCGGCCCTGTGGTAATAAATAAGGCCACAGCCTTGTACTCAGTCTATTTGTTTTGGACGGTGCAGACGTTACTGGTACACAACAAGAGTGACGAGGGCACAAGAAGACCCGGTAACCTCTGGTTTTCTTTCTACTACGCATAGGACTTTTCTCTCTTCAAGTGCGATTTGAGAGGAAGGTTCCATGTTCTCGTGGAGATTGATAGGAAGGCGTAGAGATTGAGAGAGAGGATTCTCTTTCTCTCTCTCTCTAACCCTTGAGTGGGTCAGCTATTGAAGGAGAGGCCCTCTGCTTGCCTGGTTCTACCCATGATAACAGACAACCCTCCTTTTATTCTTTGACCCTGGCAAAAACCCATCTCCATTTGCTTCACTTTCACTCTTTATCACTCATTTTCCATCCTCTCTTCCCTATTTTCTTAAGGTACTACAATGACCTCTCTTACCTATTGGATGTGGGTTTTTCTTATTAGTCCCCTTCTACCTTTTGCTCACTTACAGTGGATTCAGCCATGTAAGCTCTGCATTGTGTGCACATTTGTAGGGGAATCAGCCATGAGAGCTTATCAACAAGAGCGGTTGAATTGCTTTGTTTAGGGGAATCAAGTGGCTGCCCAGAATTTCTTAGGAATCCCCATTTGGGACCTTGAGAGCAGAGGAGTCCTATCGTTTGTTGTAGAGAGAGGGTAATGGTATGGGTTTGGCCAAGGAAGATCCAATGGTGCATGAGCTGAGCAATTGAAGCGGTGTAGTCTTCTTCGATACCGTCCATCTTAGATGGACCGCTCGCCCTTCGTTTTCTTTAATTGATGAACTCACATATGAAATTCACGAGAGTCATGATATAATGATACGAATTTGAGCTGCTTCTATTTAGAGAGAAAAAATGCATTGTTATTAGTGGGATGCATAATAAAACTAAAATAATTTCAATAATAAAATGAATATAATCAAATTAATATGATGGGATCCACATGGTTTTTAGGAATTCAATATGTAAATAATGGGGTACTCTACCTTCAACTGTGGACTACAAACCACACTAGCTTTATCGAATCGATCTAGTGTTTCCTATGACTCACAGTCCAAGCAGGGGCTCATTAATGGGTCACCAAAGTTAGGTCGATGAATCAAAGGGTCGCAAATTTCAGTGTGTAGATTACAAGTCCTCCCCTAGAGACAAGTCAAGGTCACCACGACCTGATGCAACCACAACTCTATGGTGCATAGGGTATCTCTCACACATGCATACGCTTCACCTAAAGGTGGATATCTGGCTTTCCCGAACGATCTATCAATTTGCATGCCGTGTGACGGAATATGGATGAGGTTTTGGCTGCCGTTTCGTAGGCCTACCATCACACACAAGGGTCACACAATATCTTGGCTCTTTCATCTAGGCATAAGCTCTGACCTCATTAAGGATTAACCCAAAACCCTCCTCGGTTAATTCTTTATGCCGAGGGACCTTCAGTTTTCCAACCGACTGGCCTAGATCGATAAACACAGTCCAGTATAAGCAACATCATTCGTTTAGTATAATCCTTGAGAGACCACACTCCCACTGAATTTATGTTTCACTATAATAAAAGTATTTCAATACACACTCATTAAGCTTTTAATAGCCACATAAACCCAACAATTAGCTATGTTATCCGTGGGTTACTAGAAGCTTCCATTTCCTTATGAAATGCATGCCTCATCTCCACCATTCAAAAATAAATAAATAGGGCTGCAGCCCCATCCTTTCCTCTCTTTAAAAGGAATTTAGCTAGTAGTAGTGTATCTCTCGCGCTGTGGTTGCAGTGTGATGTGTTGTATCAGGCCTTCAAACTTTGACATGAATTCAGCTGAATCGCTATGAGTGTTGAGCTCATCTGGTCACAAACATATTTTACGTCACTTTCTCTCGAGATTCACTAGAGAACATGAAAATCCCGGAACCTCCTCTCGTGAGAATTTGACTGTTTGAGACCTTGAAATAATAGCTTAAGAGCTTGAGCCTGAATGCTTGAACCCAATGAGTATGGATGATTCTCCTTCTAGATTCAAAAGGTTTGGGGCTCAAAACGACGTTGCTCAACAAAGCCTGATTTGTTTAGGGTAGTGCTCAAATGGGCTGGCACAGGGCTCAAATTGTGTGTGTGAGAGAGAGGGGGTTTGGGGTAGAGAGAGAGAAAGAGGGGGGCTAAGGCGCATAGCTCAGATTGAGGGAGAACATAGAGAGAGTCAGATTGAGGGAGAACATAGAGAGAGTGGATGAGGGTAGGTATGGGGTAGAGAGAGTATCCTTGTAGGATTTATTTAGGGAAAATAAGTTGCTCCAAATGACTTCCGTGGGCTAAAACTATTGTACAATTTTTTTTTTATACTTTCCCCACAGCATAAAATTTATATACTTCTCTTTATCCAACCGCCCATTCTGAATGGAGAGCTAAAATTGTCTCAAGCACAATGTCAAGTCTCTACACAATTTTTTTTTTTTTCTATACACTATTATGATACCAAATTTTAAACGTTCAATCCTCTATTAAACTTGCACTAGCGAAAAGTATTAAAAAAATATTTCCAATAAAAAAATGACCAAAATACTCCTGAAAACTTCAAGGGGTATTTTGGTCATTATATTTTATTGAAAAATTATTTTTAATATTTTTTATAGGTGCGCCCCAATGAGAAGATGGCTCATACTAATTTTTTATTCATACAATTTGTTTAACAAAAGCTAAGATCAAATGGTGAGTGGCTCTCTTGATCAAAATTGAACGGCTGGATGGTAGGAGAAATATAGATCTTCTATGTTGTCGGGGAAGTATGGAAACCTTTCCCAAAACTATTTAAGGGGTTAGAAGATAAAATGATAAAGTTCATCCCCTTACAAATGTTTCAAATTTCATGGTCTATAAGAAATCACATGTCAAATTGGAGTATACCGTTAATTTTTTTCTATTTTTTTTATATATTTCATATTTTGAAACTATTATTTTATTATTTTATTTTATTAAAATTTAGTAGAATTGAATTCACTGAGGACTAGATCGATTTTGACAGGACTAAATCCTTTAGGATAATATTTTTTGTGAGTTGTACTATCTTAATACTTCTTGCATTTTGCTTCTTTTTTTGGTTAGGAGAAATAAGACTGGGAATTTAAACCAAATGTGTTAAAAGGCAGTTATTTCCAATTTCATTCATGTTTGCGTTTTCAATTTTATTTTAATTGCCATGATTATGAATTTCATTAGCAAAAGAATTAGGACCCTGTTTGTATGCCCCAAGAAGTCAATTAAAGATGTTTATTTATTCATTAATAAGAGAAAAATACGTCTTTTAATCATTTTTTGCAGCATTCACTGCGCTCTGAAAGTCGATCGCCCAACAATATGGGAGCTGACCAATATGGGCAGATTTTCGCTCTTAAATTGGTGGGGCAGACATGAATTGAAAAACTTTCTTTCGAAAATGTTACATTTTTCATTCAAGGAATGGTAAAATGTACAATGAGCTTGATGAACAATTATCATAAAAATGGAAGAGGAAGACTATACACAGGGCTACAAGGTGGATGGCTAGGAACTTCCTTTCATTCCATACAATTACTGGTTCATCATGAAAAGAATTTCCATCATCTGACAAAAACTGTGTACCATGAAAGAAACTTCCAGGATTCCACGTTCTTCCTCATTCTCATGAGGATTCAACCCAACATCTTATCGATTGGAGATCAGCAAGCCCCCTTTTGCTAATTGATATGCCGCACTATTCCTTTCTTTGTCGACATGTTGAAATACATATTCCTTAGCGGATAGCAGATGAAGAACTTTGCCAACTCCATGCTGTTTTGGGTTAGAACACCATGCTATCACATTTCCAGAATCCCCCTCTATAAACACTTTCATAAGGGAACTTAGCAATACCATACTTAAGTGCCCATAGTTAAACCTCATTAGCGGAACAAGGGTGAGAGGAGCTTGTATGAGAGAACAGAACAAGGGTGAGAGGAGCTTGTATAAGAGAAAACAATAATGCCCAGATCATTTCTATGCAAAACTCTTGCCACAGATACACCACCATCACTTCTTGAGCTATGACTAAAATTTAGCTTCAACCAATTAAAAGCTTTTCTTTGACATTTGCGGTGGGACAAGGCTGGTATATGCAAATCGTTCAAAATATAGCACAGCTTGAATCCCGGTAACCATTAACATTGTAGCCCATGGTTTCACCTCTTCCCTGCTGCAGGTCTTAGCCCTCTATTCCTTTCTTTCCAAATGGACCGATTTTCACTCTTAAATTGGTGGGTGGGAGTGAATGGGCCAATTGTCACTCTTAAATTTGTGGAGGGGACAATATGGCCGCATTACTGAAATTTGGCCTGCTGAAACTTGCCCTAATTTGTTTAGTTTTTAAATTGACATTATATAGTAATGCGCAGGAAATATTGATCCAGATGACCACCAGAAAAATGGTCACGGGAGGTCATCACAGCCCATTTGTTTGGATTGACTTGGACGATGAACTGAGAATCACCATGACCATGTGGAAGGTTGTCCATCACCATAACATAATTTGTGCATTTTTTTTTCCCTTAATGTATCCTTTTCTCCTAGCCCTCAATGGGAAAGAAGTAAGTTATCTCCTATTTGCAACATCTTCAACCAATATGAGTATAATGGGGAGGTTGTTGTGGAAGGTGATACTAGGTGGGAACACATTTGTTGAGCAAAAAGGGGACAAGGTAGAGAGGATATTGGATAGCCACATCATCTCTACCCGTGGGGATTACAGTTGGTATTTGGTACAGTGAAAGGGCCAGCCTGACTCAGAAAGTTAATGGATTTTTAATGAAAAATTGATGAAGATTTGACCCAGAAGCTGTTGAGGGGTTTATTGTCAGCTTGAACTCGAGGACGATTTCTCTTTAACCTACAGACATTGATGAAGAACAAAACAAAAAAAAAAATTAACATTTTGTGGACTGCATTTTCTCATATAGTTTTTTGGTACGCAGGGGTATTTGGGATATTTTTTGTAATTTCTGAAATTTACAGAAAGCCAAGACGTCCCATTTAAATTTTGAGCCTAAAAAAAATTAAAAAAAAAGGTTAGGATTTGAATGTAAATTTCTCTTGGAAAAAGGAATTGTTCATTTGGGACAGTATTCATTAATACTCTTTAGAGAGTCTAATTGTGCATGGCATGGAAAAGGTATTTTGCATCACTTATGAAGGGGTAGAGTCCATTAATACTCTTGAGAAAGTTAAGAGAGCTTTGGTTTAGAAGTCAAGCCAGGTCTCTCAAAGATGAAGACTTTAGCCTGTTGGAATCAATATTTTTTATGTAAAATTCCAAAAATCAGGAACTTAGTTCCCCTTTTGGGTTGTCTTTGTACCTCACACAAATCATTGAAGCTAGGTTTTGTTAGCTTTAGCCCATTGTCTCTGAATCACAATTGGAATTTCTTAACTTCTTCCCCATTGTGAGTTATTTCTCTCCCTTTTCTCTCTATTTTACGTTAGGATGTTGAAGCTTGTAGCTCCCAGTCACCCCAATCACCTTGTTGCAGTGAGTCAGAGCGAGAGGATTTGTCTTTTCCTTTCATCCAGCTATTCTCCTTATTCCACCAATGTTTTAGAGGTATTTATGCAATTTTAAGTTGAAGATTAAATGATTTTTTTATTACAAGAAAAATAACATAAAGTATTAGACCTTTTTAGAGAAACCTGGGTTGACTTTAAATTTTCAGAATCTGCGACGTAGAAAGACTAGGATCATTTTCAAACAATTTGACGAGTTTTTATTATATCTGACAATCAGAAAAGTAGCAGCAGGGCTCAAATAGAACTGATCAGAGGAATTCTTCGATACGAGAAGTCAAAAGACTAGGTTATATTCAGACCAATGGTTTAAAAAACGGATCGGTGATCCGGATCGGGCTTCCAAAAAACCTATCCGGATCGACGAATCGGCGATCCGGATCGGAAATTGGGTGAATCGGTCAGAATAAAGTTAAAAAAAAATTCGAAAAAATTATTAAAATTAATTATAAATATTATTTTTTAGGAATTCAATAAAAAATGATAGTACTCCACTAAGAATTTTCATGTTTTTGAATGAATATGCGAATATTGATATGTTCTTTCCCTACATGAACCGCCATTCAGCATTTAATTTACAGTATTTCGTGCTTATCCCTACACTGTTGCTGTTGGGACTCGATATGTGAATAATATGGCTGGGATAAGGTGGCTTCAGAATCATCATCTCTCTCATTTTCTATTTGAATAATATGGATTAAAAAAAAAAAAAAAACAAATTTTCAAAAAAATCGATCATGGATTAAAAAAAAAAATCACAAATTTTCAAAAAATTCAATTATGGATTACATAAAATTCGATCATGGATTACATAAAATTTGATCATGGATTACATAAAATTCGATCATGGATTACAAAAAAAAAACAAACAAAAAAAAACAAAAATTCAATCGTGGATTACAAAAAAAGAAAAAAACAATTCGATCATGGATTACAAAAAATTCAATCATGGATTACAAAAAACTCTATCATGGGTTACAAAAAAAGCAAAAAACAAAAAATTCAATCATGGATTACAAAAAAAAAACCAAACATTTCGATCATGGATTACAAAAAAAAAACAAACATTTCGATCATGTATTACAAAACATTCGATCATGGATTACAAAAAATTCTATCATGGGTTACAAAAAAAAAATAAAAAACAAAAAAAGCCATCATGGATTACAAGAAAAGAAAACAAACATTTCGATCATGGATTACAAAAAATTCTATTATGGGTTACAAAAAACCAAAAAAATCGATCATGGATTACAAAAAAACAAAAACAATTCCATCATGGATTACAAAAAAATCGATCAAGTATTACAAAAAAATCTATCATGGAATAAAAAAAAAAAAAAAAAAAAAAAATCCGTACGGACTCGCCGATTCACTGTTCGAACTCGCCGATTCCGTACAGTGAATCGGCGAGTCACTGTACGGAATCGTCCGTTCTCTCTAGAACCGGATGATTTCTGATTTTTCAACCGATCCGGTCCCTTTTCGCAAATTTTAAAACGCTGATTCAGACTATGTAGGAAAAAAATTATTATTTCTAAGAAGTGTTATTCAGAGACAGAATTCCTAATATGAGATATACTGACAAATTTTACCACCATGGGAATCGAAACGCATAATGAAAAGCACCCGACTGACCTAAACACTAACCCACTAGGAATAGAAGGTACCATACAAACAAATCACCAACATGGCAGATAAACCAATACAGAACTAGTTTTTTCAGTTGCAAATACCATAAACTAACTTGGAAAGATCATGACATAAAAAGCTATCCAATTCCTGTGCAAGGAAAACATTAATGTTGCATAAAATCATGCTCCCAACCTCGAAAAAAATGTATAAGCCTTCTGATATGTAATGTAGACGTTCTTCTTTCCAAATACCCCACACTTATTCAAACCTATGTCTATATATACGTGCATATGTACATATATGCATACATATATACAGTAGTGGGAGAGTGGGAGAGAATAATCTCATGGTGTTCCAAGGACATGTAGACGCATTTTTGAAGGAGACTTCTCCAGCTTGACAACTTCAAGACTTTTACCTGTGAAGCATTTTTGAAGGAGACTTCTCCAGCTTGACAACTTCAATCAGTGATGACGGAGTTAAACCGGTTGCATGGAACAGGCACCAAGGGTCCAGATTGGTTGTAGTATAAAGGGGCAGCAATGGTAGGATAATTTACATTGGAGACATTGTTGATAATCTGATTAACAACATTAACCATTTGGTAGGAGACCTCCTTGCTTCGAAACAAGGATTCATTAGCAGTGTATACATCCACACATGGGAGTATATCATCCAGTGCTGTCCTTGCATGAGGGTGATCTACCCATTCTTGCATGGCAACAGAAGTATCTGAAACAACACTGCTCATCAAGAAGCACCAAAATATCAGTCAGGAAACAGAAATCTATGGACTCATCCTCCCCCCACCCCATAAAAAAATAAAGTAAAAAATAAAAAAAATTAAAATTGAGAGAAAGAGAGTTTCAGGATGATGAAGGTGGATGTGGTGGTGAGATGTAACAACTATTTCACAACCGATTATGAATACAACCTTCAAGATTGTCACTATAGGCAATTTTTTCTGTTACTTCAGCATGTTGGATAAGACAATGAAGACTAATGCCTCCTATGCCTGTAGAAAAAATTTAAGATTAAATTTTAGTCCTAGTTCAGATTCTTTTTCTTTTTTCTTTTTTCTTTTTTCTTTTTTTGGTAATCAAAATCTGTAAAAGTCATCCAGTCAACATACAATATTTCTTTCGTCATAAAGAGAGTAAGACTCGAAGACTTCAAGGTTGTTCTAAAGATTTTACAACTATGGTGCAAGTTTCATTTGTATGTTACAGCAAAGATTTTTCCTATGTATGTTGTTAGACCTATTTCCATTCCAAGATTTTGGTGAGAGTCACATAGACGTTATGATGGAATTGCTAATCCCATTTTCTTTTCATATTCGACAAGTGTGTCTCAGTTCACCAACAAACGTTCTTCAACTCACAATAACACCAAAATTTTTCATATCTATGTTTGTTATACCAAAGACTTTCATATCTATATTCTTAATCACATTTTTCATTCCAAGATTTCAGTGCTACTCAATAGATATTATAACTCAATTTGCTAGTCCTGTTTCCTTTTCATATTTCAATAAGTGAGACTCAATCCAGCATAATGTTTGTCAACTCAGAATTAGACAAAATTCATCAAGAAGAGAATCATAAAGAGACAGAAACACAATCATTTCCTAAAATTGAGACGTGAGAGAGACCCAGTATTTCAGTAGAATCCATATAAAAGCAAGGACAGTGTGCATGCCTCTTGTTGCTAAAGTTGTGTCAACCAAATATTAAATAACAAAAGCAAATCCTTCAATTTTCAATTGATACGTGCAAATATTAGTCCTACCTCTGCATATCAGGCCCACCAAATCATCCGTATAGATGCAATGCATTTATTACACTTCGCATATCAAAAATTTCAACCTTAGGTTAATGTTATTTCTGAGTTGATCTCAAAGCATTAGGTGAAAAGCTGTGGAATGGAGTCAACACAGTCCCATTCTATAAGCCCAGCTGGATAATGCGAAGAGTTCTTACAATAAAATACTTCCTAGTGAGGAACCTGATAGTTTCTCCTTACCCTATATCAAACAACTTCTTCCCCTCAAATGGGACAAATTTCTAGCATAGAATAACACCCTAGCAGCATTTCATTTCTTTTCAAAGGATGCTGATAATTGATCCCACAAGATTATCTAGCAAAAAATGAAAAGAAAAGGAACCCACAAAAGAGAATGTCCCTTTAGCTTGACACATGCAACCATGACTCTCTGCACATTGAACAACAGCGTCCAGAAGAAGAATTTCTCAAGAAAACATAATAAGTCCAAACAAATCCTCAAATTCCCATAAAAGTCTGGAGGCTCTTCATGTGTGCCACAATGTTTTCTTCCATCAATTGCCTAAATAGGCCCATGGCTCCCATATTTTCGAGTTCCTCCGGAGCATGAACACAGATTGCCCTGACTAAGAGTCTTAAGACTAAGAGGCATTCAGAGCATTATTCTTCAATTCTTCTGGATGCATCATAAATTACATCAGTTGCTCAGCTTATTTTTGACGCAATTGAATAGCTTGGTTGCGAAATCACTCCTCAAGTACCCCCAAGAAACAAAAACCATTTTTTCCATCCTTGCTACTACCATGAATTACAACTCATGAATCCATCACTTACTTGATCCGTCCCCAAAAGGATTGGAACATCAAAAACCTTTTAGACTTCTTTATTTTTCCAAAGACTCTTCCAGCTCTAGAAATAATGACAAATGTGAGAACTATCAAAAATAAACTTAAAAGTCTTAAATCAAGCATGAATCAAAATGTAATCAACAACTACTCTTCTGCCCTAATAGCAACCAACTTGAAGAGAACCTAAGAAGATCCTAAAGTCTCTCATTGCTGCCTGTCGTACAGCCATCAAGAGTTAAATGTGAGCAAAAGACTACTACAAATTGGGATTTCAGACAGTTGTCAGAGGATTTAACAAATGTCTTGATATGATTTACAACCTAAACACATACAAGCATCTAAAACTCAAAGAACAAGGAACCTATCCAGTGGAAAACCCAAAGTCCCACGCGTTCTACTTAGATATACAGTTTCTCAGCCTCGAGTGAAAGGATCAACATTATGGAAACTGAGTCAATGCAAGGTTTCTGGCTGTTATTAAAGTGCTCAAGTATGTATTCTGCTTTAGAACTACATTTTCTCAGCCTCACTAAAGGGTACAACATTATATGAAACTGATTACAGTGCACATCCAGAGTTTCTTGCTCTTATAGAAGTGCTCAGAGTGTTCTCTGTGATACAAATCTGCCTAATATATCCAAAATTTTCATGAACAACAGTAAAGAGAAGCCATAAATTATAACATAACTACATAAGCAACCAAACTAGTTAAAAACTCAAGCCCCGAGAAAAAAAATCAAACATAAACACAATACTGAATCAAACTATAATGAACAGCATTGAAGTTAACTTGCTACTTAAAAAATCAAGATTTGTACAAGTTATACGTCTCAAAGCTTATGAATCTATGTATGAACTATCACACTGAAAAAAAAAACAAAGGAAATGATTAAGCTAGTAGAAATAATTTAATAAAATGATACATAATAAGTTAACAACTCTGGTATATGGCACTTTCTTTCAGGTATGCCCTAACCACATAATTGAAGTCATTACTTACTTGTTGAGAAGAAGAAATACACCACATAAAATGAATGTCCCAGCAACTAGAATCCAACCAATGATAACCAATCTGCACATATCATTCAACATATGATTATTCAATGATAACTTACTTAAAACAGTGTCAGTCTGAAGATAATAATGTGAAAACAAGAAAAATGATGCTCAATCAAGATACTTACATGTATACAATAACTTGAATCCCAAGAATAGATAACACGACAAAATAGCCAACAATGGAAGTAATAATAGACAAGTAGAACTAAAAATAAACAAGCAAAAGTGCTAAAGAAATTGAAAGAATAGTGTCTGAACACAAGGTTCCTAAGGCTAAGGATTTAAATGCTTACGAAATCCAATAAATGCTAAAAATAGCATAACTTCAGCCATGACAATCACGACAATCACGACAATCAGAAAGTATCTCCTGCATCACAAATTCACAATAAACAAAATGAGTCAATCCAACACAGGATTCAACAATAATTTAATTAGGTAAGCATAGAACATCCTATTAAAGATTGTAGGAAACCTATTTTAGTTCATAACCTATTGAATCTATATTCCTCAAATAAGAAAAAAACACACTTCAATTGGAATATAATTTGATGGTTTTACCAGTAAAATATTTCAAATAACATAAACTAAAGTACACAGAAAACAGAAAATGCGCAGGCAAATGTCAAAAGGCGGCTATTGCTATTCTCCTACTATTGCAATTCGTTTTGCGCAGGTGTTGAATCTGAAATGTGTGTGTCGAATCCGAGATGCACAGTAGATGTATCGGGCCTTCTTACACAGTATCAAGCCAATTCTGAATTTTCTGAGAATTGCACCCCGTCCTATTCTGGAGAGTATTAGCGGACGCATTTAGCTTTGTGACAAGATTATCGATCTTAGCCTGATCATCAGCAAGAAGGAAGATGCGATAAACCCCAATGCTCTTAGCAGCTGATAAACTCAGCAAGAAGTTCTTAAGATTGTCAACTGTCGAATAAGCCTGGCCCACTACATAATCTCAGGTGCATTTTGTGCTTCCATGGAACTACCCCTGACCAGTATACAAAACAACACATCCAAATCTGCAACAAAAGCAACAAAAGTCAAGTGGGTCATCAGAAAATCTGTGTGAAACAAGCAAAATAAATACAGAAATAACATATAAGATAGAGAAAAAACCCAATGAAGTTGAACCAAAACCAGTATGAAAAAATAAAAAATAAAAAACTCAACAACCCAAAGCAAATTCTTTGAAGACAATGAGAGAGAGAGAGAGAGAGAGAGAGAGAGAGAGAGAGAGAGAGAGAGAGAGAGATTACATGGCAGCACAGGTGAAAAGTATGAGAAAAATGGGAGATAATGCATAGGCAACTCTTGAGTAGTTTGGAATTCTTAGGGGCAGCAACAGTCGCAGCAACAAGTGAGAGAGGACCACCCCAAATACCACGAACCAAATTCCAGCGATCATAAACAGGGGAGCAGTGGAAAAGCCACAGACTGCAAAAATAGAATTAAAGCCAGGAAACATGAAATTAATTAGAAAAAGCAATAAATTAAGAGAATTTAGTAAAATCTGAAACATGAGTGGGAGTGACAGGCATTTAATAAAAGATATAGACACCATAATAAGGATAAATAAATAAAAAGAAAAAACATAAAAGAAAAAAGGAATATGAAAAAATATATGGAGAGAACAGATGAGCCAATCTCAGATACACAATAATACAATTCAAAGAACCAAACAAAATGAGGATAACAGAACTTCAAGAGATAGAAATACGAGAGATAGTGACAGAGAATGGAACAAGAATTAATCAGATTATGGAAACAAACCCAACAAACACCGGGTGAATCAAACGCCGGGTGATGAGTTAGTTCGATAGTTTGATCAATTTTGACTGGACCAATTCCTTTACTTCCAGGTGGCTAGTCCAATCCTGATATTACCAGTCAAAACATAGAATGTTGCCACTCAAAGCAACTCGATATAGACAGGAGTCAAGCACCGAAGTGACAAGGTTCTCTCGCTCTGACGCAACACAAACATTCAACGATATTTGTATCTCTCTCTCATACACACACAAACACACTGTAGTCACAGAAATTGGTTTCATGAGTATATGGAAATGTATATATGGGTAGGTATTATAATGGGCAACAACAGTCAGATGAGATTTTCTTCCTCTTCTCCACTCTCCCACTCAGCAGGTAAATCTCCATTACACCTCTCATCTTTCTCATCATCAGATTCTGCTGGTTTTTTGTGCCGCTTGCTTACTATCACAGTCTTAGACTCGTCCATCAACTTCATGAACTTCTTTCTCACTCCTAAAATTGGGTGTTTCTCTATCATAGAATCCTTATTGTATGCCTCCTTCAAAATCACATGGCAAGTCTTGTTTCTCAGAGACAAGTAGAATATATGAGGATGGCGTTCAAATGCCTTATGAAACTTTTGGGGCAAGCCCAACTGCTTCTTCAGAAAAAGCAATTTCTTCCTCTCTCCTAAATTTTCCACAAAAAGGCCTAGCAATTCATGCAAAACCCCAACAACTCTCTTCTCTGAAATATCACTGTTTGGATTCAAATCAGAGGGGTCTTCATATGGAGATATATAGGGAAGATTCTGCAATTCTTCAACCCAATTTTCAATTTTTCGCTTTAATCGAAGCCCTTTTGAGGGGTACAGAGAGAAAGCAATTGGCCCACCTTCTCTGTAACTCCCTTCTCTCATAGATTTTTGCTGAATAAAAGAAATGGGTACCTCCAGTGCTTCACAATTCAAGCTTAGACCCTGCTTCCCATCTACCATATCATAGAGAGAGAAAGACCCACTGGAATTAATCTTTAAAACCTTCAAATATTCCTTGGGTAAACCCAAATACCACCTCATACCTTCGATTATTTGTAAAGGAAGCCTTTTCTCTTTGGTCATGAACAGGAGCTTCTTCAGCCTGTCGATGAAATCTGACAGATGATTCTGATACACTGCCTGTTCTTCACTGTCGAGATCTATCGCTTCTTGGGTCAACCTAAACCATGGGAGGTTGTATTTTTCACCTGTAACTTCCTTAAAAATAGTTGGGTATTTCCTGAGAAAGGTTGCAACTCTGATGGGTATTCCTAATTCAAAGTTCTTTTTTGAAATGCAGGAGATTGGGATGCAAAAATCTGGTTCTTTTATGATATAGTCTTTCACAGCGAATATTGCTTTCAGATCATGGATTTTATCCAAGACAGGAAGAGAGTCTAAATACCGGTCCTTTTTCCATTTCATTTTGACCTCGACATAGGAGAACCTCTGCGTATAACAATGGTGGGGTTGCTTTGTGAGAGGTTCTATGGGAGAGAAAAGTGAGGATTTGCAGGTCAGGAAATGTAGTGTTTTGATTTTCCTCATTGAACAGAGAGGGAGATCAGGGTTTTAGGGGTTCTGAGGTTTGAGTACCTCGAATGCGAAAGATTTTACCAGAAAAAACTTATGAATTGAGGTATAAGGATTGTTGGGTTTGGGTTTTGTTCTCGAGTGAGAATGATTTAAAAGCAAGTGCACCACATATAGAAGAATGGGGCGGGGCGGACGGTTACTTCTCTTTGATGATCTATGTAAGGGGAGAGATCGAAGGAAATAGAACAAATTTTCTTTCTTTCCCTCCAAAAGTCATGGCTTTGACCTCATAATAAGAGTGTGTGGAAACAGTTCATATAGACAATCAAATTAGAGCCTACCATCAAATAGATAGCCTTAAAACATATTTTCATCTTTCATTATAAAATTTAAAGCCCAACAAATAATGTAGCTCGAGCATATCTATGAAAACTTACAAATCTTGAAAATTGACGTTCTAAAAATACTTTACTAAATGCACTATTTTCAAAACTTGAAATCCAATTTTTTCATAAGTCCATGCATCTTGATGTGGAGATGATCACTTTGAAGATATTTGAGCATCAAAACAACCTCTAGTGAAATTTTTGAGGTGGGCTCTAATTTGATTGTTTAGAATCTCAGCTCTATATAAACTATTACCAAAGATAAATGATCGACAATCTCTATGCATATATGGGTGAGGTTTATATAAGGTGTCAACCTTATACTATTAAAGTAGGTTGCAACTCAAAACTATGTTAATTATGTAGTTTCAGTGCCTAAAGCGTTGCGGTGATGTGAAAATCTATTGTTGCCTCCAATTATGAAATTTAAAGTTCTAGAAATTGTGATAATCAAATAGGTCTATAAAAACTTGAAAATCGTGAAAACGGATAGTCCAAACAATGTGGTAGATGATGAACTATTTTTAGGGCTGAAATCCCTTTTTCTCATGTCTATGAATCTTGAGGTGGAGATGATTGATTTGATGGTTTTTTTTTGCATATGAACAACCTTCTTCAATAGGGTTTTAGGTGTAGCTTACTCAAACCGTATAAGTTTGATACCTTATATAAACTTTTTCATATATATATATATATATATATATATATATATACATATATATATATAGGGGTGCGGTTTGTATAGAGCCGATGCTCTAAACAATCAAATTAGAGTCCACCTTCAAATAGTGTCAAGAAATATGGTTTTAATTCTAGAAAATTTTGTGATAACCTTAAATTATGTTTTGTTATAAAATTTCAAGCTTCAAAAATAGTGTAGATAGAGCAGATCTATAAAAACTTAGAAAATCTTGAAAATTAACGGTCCAAAAATGTGTTACAAGATGTACCAGTTCTAAAACTTTAAATCTTTTTTTTTTTTTTCTCATGTCCATGCATCTTGATGTCGAAATGATCAATTTGATGATATTTAGCATCAAAACAACCTCTTCTAGTGAAAGTTTTGAGGTTGGCTCTAATTTGATTGTTTAGAGCCTAGGGTTTATATAAACTTGTTCGTATAGGAAAATATATATTGAGGCCATTTACTTTTGATATAAGGTCACAATTATTTTTAGCCATTGGATGCATAAACCAATAGATTGAAGTGTGTCACAACATTTAAAAAATTTTATTTTGAACGTTGTACCAATCAATGACATATTCTCAACCAACCGATTTCACATCCAACTGTCAGTAATAATTGTGACTCCTTGTATCATAAGTAAATGATCTTATAATATACAATCCTTAATTTATGTATGCAAAATAGCTTTTAAATTTGTCCCAACAATTCATCAATTTATTAATTGAGGACCCCAAAAGTTGTAAAAATCTATGTATATCCATTTCTGCTCCAAAAAAAATTGGATATGGAGCTCCCATGATAGTACAAATCTGGTTGATCTAGTGGGCATTGAAATGGGCAATCCCTGTTGAATTTGATATGACATTCAAGAAAACTTTTTAGGACTCGAGATGCATTGTTTTGAAAAATTGATCTTAGGGGCGACAAGGATGAATTTGTAGTATGGATCCTCATTTATCCAAAATATGGATATACGGCAAAAGCCACGAATTTTAGGCTGAGGAGCCTCACAAATTACTTTTCCCTCGAGGGAAAAGTATTTGGTGAGTCAGCCCATTCACCTATTATTATACGGTCTCCCTCCAAAATATATCTCAAATATATATTTTCAATCTAAAATTCTGAAGTTCGATCATCTCAACTATTACAATGATCTAAATTTAGAATTTTTCTCTTTTAAAATTTATAAATATTGTTTTTTTGAATTCCTTTCACCACCGGTCCATTTTAACTTTGGAAAAAGTTTTTATAGAGCCTAGGCTCTAAACAATCAAATTAGAGCCTACCTAAAAACGTTTGCTAGAAGAGGTTGTTTTGATGCCAAAATATCCTCAAATTGATTATCTCGACATCAAGATGCATAAATATGAGAAAAAAATGCATTTCAAGTTTGGTAAATGGTACACATTGTAATGCATTTTTGGACCGTAAATTTTCAAGATTTTCAAGTTCTCATAGATCTGCTCGTTATATACTATTTTTAAGCTTCACATTTTATAATTAAAGATGAAACTATAATTTAAGACTATCACAAAGATTTATAATATTAAAAATATATTTTAAAGGTGGGCTCTAATTTGATTGTTTAGATATCGGCTCTATACAAACCGCACCCTTTAACTTTTACTGGATGTAATACTTTTAGACATCCATGTTAAAGATGGACGTTTGATAGACAAGGGACCACATGGTAATAGGTGTGTGACTCACGAAAACCATATCCCTCCCTTTTGAGTAATTTCTTAAGTACTGTGCAAAATTCCAGTACCTCTTAAAGACAAAGCCTTTTCAATTTTTGGATGTTGAAAATTTGTCAAAGCTTATCTCCACTCATTAATGTTGTTTTGAAGGATATAGCTTGGGTGATTTCTAGGAACTAAACTTTTTCGAGGATAAATTTTTTTCTATTTTAATCTTGCAGATATTAGTCCGGGGAAATCAAAATTTTCTCTCCAAAAATCAAATTCGTTAGGCAAATGAACACGTCTCAAAATCTCAACTCGTAAATATTTCGATGGGAGCTCATCAGAAAAAACAAATGAACTTCACTCGAGGCTTTTATCGGTGCTTGCTCCGCTTTCGATATCTCTGATCTCTGTCACTTTTAGAACTCGACTCGGAGTCTGAATAATCTATTGAACTTGAACTCTCAGACCCATCATCAGAAGAGCCAGTCGTGTCGAATTCTGATACTGGTTTGTGGTGCTGCATTATAAGGCGATCCATGTTCTTCAAATACTCCGTAAGCTCTCTGTGATGCCACCAAGACCGATAAGAAATAAAGAAATTTATCACGAATTTAGTGTTCTTGGGATTATCCTTAGGAATATGGATTCGAATGATTCTTGCATGGTCGGATCATTGAGCCTCTGAAAATATAGAAGATTTTTATTTTTATTTACCATTTACGAAGAAATTAACTTGGAAATGAAAGTCATGTGAAACCATAGCAAGCAACTCAAGTTATTCAGGGATTGAAACCCATATTGGAACCCTGGAAAAATACACTTCATAAATTGGAGAATAATCCCCATCCTCGAAACCGTTACCAAATTTATGCAGCTTTCAACTTAACCAGAGACGAAAGATATTCATATTTCAATAATTTCAAAAAAGAAAAAGATCAGATAAACGTTAAGCATGCTCCTAACCTCTGACATAAAACCGCACAAAAGTGAGTAATTGCACTTTATTTTGAAATATCTAGAATCCATTAAGACTCCTAATGGATGTCGACAATGCAACTATGGAGCAGAAGTGCTAGAACATATGCTTGTTATTTTAGCCATCCTTTAAAAGTGTGGTTTCGGAACTGGTAACTGAACATCTTCTTCCATTTCGTGGAAAAAGAAATACTAAAACAGAGATGATTTCCTCCATTAAAAATCTTCTCAAGAAAAGAAACCATTGCTGTGGCCCCATGGTTAGGCAATGTAACGCACACCCCTGTACTTACAATCTGTGCTGAGTTATTATGCTAGCATTTGTTTTCTCAAAGGATTCACAGTTGGGCAGTGAATCCAATTATTGAAACAAAAAAACCCTAAAACAGTAAGATTTTCATAATAAGAAAGCATGTATGAGGACATAACAAAGCACTCTTACCGTGGGTAATCTATATGATAACGGGTTTGCAGTTTTAATAATTACCAATCCTCAAGAGAACTGGACTCACACTTGGGTTGTGAACCATTCATATTTTCTTTTCTTTTCTTTTTTTGTTTTTTGTTTTTTTGGGCAATGGGGAGAGAACCCCCTACCGTGGGTAGAAATTGAGCCTAGGATGTAGCGTTGTACATGGTCAAGTGCTAAACAATTAAGTCTAGGCTTTTTTTCTAAAAAAAATTGTGGTAAGTCAGTGGGGATTTGAGCCATTATTCGTTGATGAGAATGGAGCCCGAGACCTCACCATAAGACTTGACAATAGTAACATCAAGGCCCAGGCTATTATCAAAAGTGGTAAGTTAATGGAGGAACGAACATGAATCACTGGATTACAAAACATCCATTGCTTCGAATTCGAATATGATCTCCTTCTATACCTCACAACCAGCAGTTAGCTCTGGGCTGTACTTGGTAGCTTCAAGGTATACGACATACAAATGTGAATAGGATCAAAATCGATAGTCTTGATTTATCTTAGGGAACCCATTCAAATTTTATCATAGTGATCCCATCCAATTAGTACGAATTCATTTATATTTTTGTTGTTTTTTCAATTTTTTACCGACTAGTAGGGATTTGAGCCTCTACCCATTGGTTGGTGAGAATGCAGTTGGAGACCATGGGGCTCGACAATACTACTGTCAAGGCCCAGGGCATTCTCGAACCATCCATATTTTCAAAGTCAACAAATAACAGAAGCCACACGATTTTCAAATGACAAAGCATATTAAAGAGTTCAGAGCAGAACTCATTTTACCATGGGCTCTCTAAACATGTTATCCATAAATGAACATGGTAAGTCAGTGGGGATTTGAGCCCTTATTCTTTGATGAGAATAGAGTCCGAGACCTCACCATGAGACTTGACAGTAGTAACATCAAGGCCCAAGCTATTATCAAAAGTCGTCAGTTAATGGAGGAACGAACATGAATCACTGGATTACAAAACATCCATTGCTTCGAATTCCAATATGATCTCCTTCTATACCTCACAACCAGCAGTTAGTTCTGGGCTGTACTTGGTAGCTTCAAGGTATACGACATACAAATGTGAATAGGATCAAAATCGATAGTCTTGATTTATCTTAGGGAACCCATTCAAATTTTATCATAGTGATCCCATCCAATTAGTACGAATTCATTTATATTTTTGTTGTTTTTTCAATTTTTTACCGACTAGTAGGGATTTGGGCCTCTACCCATTGGTTGGTGAGAATGAAGTCGAAGACCATGGGGCTCGACAATACTACTGTCAAGGCCTAGGGCATTCTCGAACCATTCATATTTTCAAAGTCAACAAATAACAGAAGCCACACGATTTTCAAATGACAAAGCATATTAAAGAGTTCAGAGCAGAACTCATCTTACCATGGGCTCTCTAAGCATGTTATCCAGAAATGAACATGGTAAGTCAGTGGGAATTTGAGCCCTTATTATTTGATGAGAATGGAGTCCGAGACCTCACCATGAGACTTGACAATAGTACCATCAAGGCCCAGGCTATTATCAAAAGTCGTAAGTTAATGGAGGAACGAACATGAATCATTGGATTACAAAACATCCATTGTTTCGAATTCGAATATGATCTCCTTCTATACCTCACAAGCAGTTAGTTCTGGGTTGTACTTAGTAGCTTCAAGGTATACGACATACAAATGTGAATAGGATCAAAATCGATAGTCTTGATTTATCTTAGGGAACCCATTCAAATTTTATCATAATGATCCCATCCAATTAGTACGAATTCATTTATATTTTTGTTGTTTTTTCAATTTTTTACCGACTAGTAGGGATTTGAGCCTCTACCCATTGGTTGGTGAGAATGCAGTCGGAGACCATGGGCTCGACAATACTACTGTCAAGGCCTAGGGCATTCTCGAATCATCCATATTTCCAAAGTCAACAAATAACAGAAGCCACACGATTTTCAAATGACAAAGCATATTAAAGAGTTCAGAGCAGAACTCATCTTACCATGGGCTCTCTAAGCATGTTATCCAGAAATGAACATGGATTACCGTTCAATCACCATAAAATCTCAAACCAATGTTGTCATAGTTGGAACGGCCAAAACGGGAGTGGGAAGAAATTTAATAATTAATAAAAATAATACTAAAGCCATAAAAATGGGAAAATAGAGATAATTATGAAAAAGCAGGAAAAATCTGGAAAAAGAAAACTAAAAAAATATTCTAAATAAATATAACTCATCAATTAATAAATGAATACTCATTAACGGTACAATAACTCAGATAACTATCAAAGACACAAAACAAATAACTCGTTAACATACAATACAATAAGTCAAATAACAATACAATGCGCCTAACATACTTCGTTTCTTTTCTCTTCCTTTTTTTCTTTATTATTTTTTTTGTATGTTTTATTTTTCTGTTTTTTTTTCATTTACCAAAATAATTGTTGGGGTTATCTCGTTTTTATAAAGTCCAAAATAGCAAAGAATGAAAAGCAGAAAATTCAAAAAAAGAGAGAAACAAATACTTCAAAAAACAGAAATTTATTCTGTGTTTTTTTTTTTTTTTTTTATTTATCCGTTTTTTGCATTCTTCTATTTTCTTTGTTGCATTTTTTATACCAAATTTGAAGAGAGGAGTAAAAAACCAAAAAGCGCCCCCAAACATATATCTTTTATTTCGTTTTTTGCATTTTTTGTTCTATTTTTTACTTTGTCTTAACGGCTTCAACAAAATGTAAAAGCCCTTGCCAGTTGCAATCTAAATATCAAAAGTACCAAAAAAAAATTTATTTCTTTTCTTTTTCAGGTTTTCAGATTTACCTATTAAGGACTTTTACAAATTTCAATTGCAAAATCCCTTACAAGTTACAATATTAAATGTGAAAAGTAAAGCCATATGTGTAAAAATAATAATAATAATAATAATAAACCAAAAAATGTTAAAGGTTCTTCTGTTTTTCACATTTTCAGGTAATCATTTGGGGGGCTTTTACAAATTATGAGAGGGGCTCATACAAAATATAAAAGCCCTTCAAAATAACCTAAAACCGCACTAAAAAATCCAAAACACATTCCAAAATTGAAAAGCCATAACTTCATAAACTCAACAAGGCAAATACATAAATTTTCAATTATTTTTGAAAAAATTTACCTATCATTCTCTTTCTTGTAGGTATAGATTTCTCTTCGTGCGTTTTAATACAGTAATAAGCAAATATTGCTTTTTTGCTTTGCCATCAATTTACCTATCGTTCTCTTTCTTTTAGGTATAGATTTTGTTAAAAAACGGTTTGATCGAAAAAGGAGCAAAATATAAGGAATTCTTTGCTGTTTTGTGGCACGCATTAGTCTTTGTTTAGGCCTTTAAGGATATAGTTGCGTCCATTCGATACTGCGAGAGGTGCTCGTTTCGGGATATAGAAAACACATTTACTTTTTTATTTTTATTTGTATTTTTTTTATGCTTCAAGGCACTATGTACCTGAACATAAAGCCTACTATATTAGGGAGAGAGGGAGAGAAAAGAAAAAAAAAAAAAAAAAGAGAGAGAGAGGGAGGGATGAGTGCCAAAATTCTTAGAAAAATAGTTCAAGAGTATGGTGTACACCGTGTTGGTTTACAAAATGGTAAAAGATTATTGTATAAAAATCTAAGAGGTTATATTTACTATTGAACTGGTGGGACCGCCCTTTCTCGATGGTTGTGATATGTTATAAGCTTCTATATCTTCGATGGCTAGTCAGACTTGTATGGCTGTGATATGTTATAACCTTCCAAATCTTTAATGGCTAGTGAGGACTTGTAAAATGTTATCAAGCCTCGAGCCCGACCCGCATACATATGCTTCGGTGAGGCATGCGTTGATGAGAGCATGCAAAGTGTGGCATCAAGTACTCTTGCAAACGCGCGCGCCACATGCTTGTAGCTTTGTACATTCATCATCGCTCTAACCTTTGTGTTAAGAACATGAACCATGAGAATACCCACACATAAGTACCACTCAATCCATACTCCCTTCTTCAATGTGAAACTGAAATACCACATGTTTTTCTCTCTACAAATTAAAAACTTAGAAAAACCATACAAAACATATTGTTATTTTGAAATATACACAACTAATTTACAAAATTAGAAATATTGATACACTTATGGCTTCATTAAGGGATATGGCTTTCAAGAGAGTAAAATGCAGAATTTGTATAACCAACCCCAATTAGTTGAGAAAAGGCTATGACAACGATGATTAACCGATTTATCTCTTAACTTAGGTTTATATAAACACCGCCATACCTAGTAATCGTCCTTTTCAATTATTTTATTCTAGTATTGTGTATGTTTATATTCATCCTTAAAGGTGAGTGAAACACTTTCCTTTTTACTAATTATTTACTAGTTATTTATACAATTTAAGAGAAATAATTATGAGGTTTTGAATTAGCTTAGGATTCATAGGAGACAAAATACAGTACAAGAAAAAAGGTTCATCTCAAATTGTGATATTTCAGATGATCAATTCTCTTTTGTCTTTACTATGGTAAATGACCATCGTATTTGATCTTAAAAAATACACTTATGTTTAGGCTGCTTTATTTACTTTTGGGTTGAAGGTCCCTATATGTTTTTACTCTTGATGCATAATGCTTAGAAACTCAGGTTGTAACGGTTAAGTAAATGTTTTTAAGTCACAGTATGAGAGTGCCTTTGAAGTGGGGACCATTTTTTTTTTTTTGTTCGTGTTTCA
Organism: Amborella trichopoda; assembly: GCF_054954075.1. Taxonomy (NCBI): domain Eukaryota; kingdom Viridiplantae; phylum Streptophyta; class Magnoliopsida; order Amborellales; family Amborellaceae; genus Amborella; species Amborella trichopoda. Next base: position 65,573,776 of record NC_142337.1, on the reverse strand, counting down.
GAGGACCTCACTGGACAGTTGAGTGAATATTTGATGTTTTTTTGCTTATTATGTGGTACTTTTAACATCCTTGAAGTGGCAGAAATACCGATGTTGAAATAGTTACTGTATCATTAGAGTCTTTTTTAGAACAATTGCTATGATTTTTTTGTTTTTTGTTTTTCTGGGTGAATTAGTGGGGATTGGGACCTACCCATTTTTCATTAATAGGATAAAAAAATATACAACCTCAATCGTGTTACGTTCCTTCCGTCCGTGGGTGACTTTTGTTGTATCGTATGAAAGTGGGAAAGAGAAGAAGTCCAAGGGGTGGTACCTCTGTATAGTACTTTATAAAAGCATTACAATCCTCTTTGTTAGGAAGTCAGCAACCATGTTGGCCTCAAGAACGACATGGGAAATTTGCGGTTGTTGACCAGCATGGGTTGATATTGTGAAGAGCCAATTAGCTGGGAGGGCGTGTTGTCTCCATGGGGATCTGTATCGGCAATGCACAGTTTCTACAAGAGCCTGGGAGTCGCTTTCAATTAGCAAGGGGAAACCATTTGCAAGGTCAATCCCGATCACTAACACTTTGAATTCTGCTACATTGTTTGAAACATGGCCAAGTGGTGATGCAAATGATGCTACAATTCCCCATCACTATCTTTGAGGATACTTCCACAACTAGCAGCTACAGAGTTTTGAAAAGAGGTGCCATTAATGTTGGCTTATTCATCATTGTTGAGCTTGAATAAGCCATGTCTTTTGATGTTGTCTGCCATCATTTAACAATAGTTTTTACTTCCTCATAATGATCAAGTTGGCTCTCACTTTTTAATTATAGTTCATGCTAATGTCATTGAATAAATTTGAAGTTTAGAAAAAAAAAACAGTTTTTCAAACTTTATGATACATCCTAAGCCGTCTAATAGCTGATAGCAATTGCGACCTCATGGCATCAAAAATAAATAGTCGCGTATTACACAATCCTACAATAAAATAGACTACAAATTTTCACCCCTAACTCACAGTTTGATAGGATCTATAGGTTTGTTGGGGACTACCAAGAGGCCCTCGGTACTCTGCGAGAGTTAGACTTGAGTGGTAGGATTAAAACTTGGGATAGTATTACAGAAGTCAGAACCCTAACTAATTCATCGCAGCAATAGAGAGCAATTACAATTTTTATAAAAAAATCCATAATATGATTTTTGTATTACGATTTTTATAAAAAAATTCCAAAACATGAGTGTGTGACTTGTTATAATTGATCATGTTGATAGTACATAGAATGGACATAACGTCTCGATAAAGATGGTTCTATTTCGTCAGATATTCAGTAGAGTATTTGGAGCACTTGAAGGCAGCGCAGTCTGGACCCAAAATATTTATGTAGAACCATATCTGACGGGTCCAAAAAAATACTACCCATACCCATACTCAAGAGGATAATGAAGACCAGGACTCGGGTTTTCTTGGCTTTTTTTATGTGTTTGAACCAATGGTTTAAAAAACGGATCGGTGACCCGGATCGGGCTTCCAAAAAACCGATTCGGATCGACGAATCGGCGATCCGGATCGAGAATCGGGTGAATCGGTCAGAATAAAGCTTCAAAAAAATTCGAAAAAATTATTAAAATTCATTATAAATATTGTTTTTTAGGAATTCAATAAGAAATGAAGGTATTCCATTAAGAATTTTCATGTTTTTAAATGAATATGCGAATATTGATATGTTCTTTCCCTGCATGAACCGCCATTCAGCATTTAATTTACATCACACAAAAGAATAAACATATAATTATCATGGAATCAGTATATCAACATACATAGACTATAATAAAGCATAAAATTAGTAACATATGATCTAAAAATAAAATGATTGACGACGTTATTGTTCTTCTTGATCACGCTGGTGCCATTGATTGAATTCGTTTAACAATTCATTGATTCGATCTAAAAACGAATCATCGATATTAGCAGGCGTCTGACTATTCCCAAATCCTTGAGTGTTAGTGTTTTGTTGTGTTCCCAATCTAAAATCCCCGAAGATTGTCCATCCTTTATGCTCACCTGCATGGTCGTGCTCATCCCTACACTGTTGCTGTTGGGACTCGATATGTGAATAATATGGCTGGGATAGGGTGGCCTCAGAATCATCATCTCTCTCATTTTCCCTTTGAATAATATGGATTAAAAAAAAAAAAAAACAAATTTTCAGAAAAATCGATCATGGATTAAAAAAAAAAATCACAAATTTTCAAAAAATTCTATCATGGATTACAAAAACAAATTCGATCATGGATTAAAAAAAAGAAATCACAAATTTTCAAAAAATTCAATCATGGATTACAAAAATTCGATCATGGATTACATAAAAATTCGATCATGGATTACATAAAATTCGATCATAGATTACATAAAATTCGATCATGGATTACAAAAAATTCGATCATGGATTACATAAAAATTCGATCATGGATTACATAAAATTCGATCATAGATTACATAAAATTCGATCATGGATTACAAAAAAAACAAACATAAAAATACAAAAAATTTAATCGTGGATTACAAAAAAAGAAAAAAACAATTCGATCATGGATTACAAAAAATTCAATCATGGATTACAAAAAACTCTATCATGGGTTACAAAAAAAGCAAAAAACAAAAAATTCAATCATGGATTACAAAAAAAAAAAACAAACATTTCGATCATGGATTACAAAAAAAAAACAAGCATTTCGATCATGTATTACAAAACATTCGATCATGATTACAAAAAATTCTATCATGGGTTACAAAAAAAAAAAAAAAACAAAAAATTCTATCATGGATTACAAGAAAAAAAACAAACATTTCGATCATGGATTACAAAAAATTCGATCATGGATTACAAAAAATTCTATCATGGGTTACAAAAAAACAAAAAATTCGATCATGGATTACAAAAAAACAAAAACAATTCAATCATGGATTACAAAAAAATCGATCAAGTATTACAAAAAAATCTATCATGGATTACAAAAAAAAAAAAAAAAAAAAAAAAAAAAAAACCGTACGGACTCGCCGATTCCGTACAGTGAATCGGCGAGTCACTATACAGAATCGTCCGGTTCTCAGCCGATTCGATCCACTTTTACGATTTCCGAATCGAACCGGACGACTCGGCGTTTTTTAAAACACTGGTTTGAACATAAACTCTCTTGCTTTTTTTTATAGTGCTTACACCCGCGTTACTCTATTTCCACAAAATATACAAGAGGGTATAACTCTATTTCCACAAAAAATAAAAGAGGGTGGAGTTAGAGAGAGACAAATACGGAAATTCAGAGATTGGCCAGCTGGCCCCTATTTCGCTCCATGTATTTATGTGCAATTTTGCTGCATGCATTTTTATGCAATGGAAAGAGACAGACACCAAGCCCTGCAATGGAATTTAAGAAACCACGCCAAGAAATCTCTGCCAAGTGCCTCCTCAATTAAACTCCAATGGGAGGGGTTAGAGAGAGAGAAAATTGTTGGTTTGTGGGGAAAATATTTAGTCCCACATCTAAATGATGTAGAGAGGTAATGCAAGGGCATTTGTTATAAAATGAAGGGTAGGTATTTAAAAGATTAAACAAATTCGAGTCTCGAGTCTGTTATGGGATGGGTCCACTGGTACCTGAACCCCTACTTAAGAATCTTCGGATTCATTATGAGAGTTTTGAACCCTACCTGCAGGTCCAATGTGTGGACTCATACCCAGCCGTTCCCGGGGTTCGGTCCATTGCCAGCCCTACTTAAGAATCTTCGGATTCATTATGAGAGTTTTGAACCCTACCGGTGGGTCCAATGTGTGGACTCATACCCAGCGGTTCCCGGAGTTCGGTCCATTGCCAGCCCTAATTTTGGAAGGGTGATGGAGGGGCGGTATGTTTTTCCTACTTTTTTTTTGAGTTTTTGTTACAATTTCTTAACCTCCTAGCTTCCAATAAGTTCTTTATACCTTATGGCTTTTGAAGGTAGGACTTTCAGTTGCAATAATGCCATTAATGACTTGATGAGTCGACACCTTGGTAGACACTTGGGCTTATTTATGAATAATGTGCTCTTTGGATGGCACATTCATTCAAAGAAAGAAGCCAAACAAAGCTTTACCAACAAGGTGTCTAATAATCTTTTCTCAAATTCGGGTTGAATTTTTTGTAAAAATAAATGACGCGCTCGTAGAGGTACCTTTTGATTTATCATACGCAAAATATCCTTTAAAGGATCGAGAACCCCTTTGCATAGTCAAGAGGGTTCAAAAATCTTAATTAATAATATTAAAGGACTCACTTTTTAACTTTTACTCCGGAACCAAAAATCTTTATGAATATTTAAATTGTCTTTATTTATAATTGGTAACTCTGAACAAATAGAGACATTTCAATATTTTGATCCATCCTGAAAGGGGTACACCAATCATTTTATTGGGGTTTCTTAGGTGGGGGCCAATTATTGAAACAGGCTCTTTATAAATTCTTAACACTGAATAAGGGTAATTTAAGTATTTTTAAAAATAATTTTCAAGTAGACCCTCAATGATTTTTATGGTTTTTAGAATTTTTTCTTATATTTTTCCATATTGGAAGAGCTCCTATAAGTGAAGCATTCACTTTATATAATTAGGTTCTTACGAACTATGAAATGTGGAATATGTAAAATAAGATCGATGATTCTAAAAATATTTTAGAGATGGTAGAGACAAAGGAATGTGCCCCAACCGTATAGAGAGTTGAATGAAAAATCAAGTTCTTTTTTCTTTCGTCTTAAAGAGAAAGCTGCAACCCTATGAAGAAATATTTCCTTGCATTATGGGAGTTCTTAAAGTATCCAGCAGAAAATGCCAGTCAAATTGGAATCGGCACTAGTCAATCCGGTTTTGGTGGTTCACCTGGATATTTTAAATATAATTTAAAAGAATTTATATAAAATCTAAAAAGAAAAAATGGATTTGTTTATAATGCGTTTTTTGAATTTTTGGTTTTGGTGGTTCGTCTGAGTATTTTAAATATAACCCAAAAAAATTTATATAAAATCTCAAAAGAAAAAAAAAGGATTGGTTTATAATGCATTTTTTGAATTTTTTTATCATTTAGACAAATATAGGAAAGTGTTTTAGGTATGAATACTTATTTTTATATTTTCCCATAAAGTTTCAAAAACTACCCTTGTGCAAAAATCAATTTTTTAAAATCCATTATTTTCATTCATTTTGAGCTTGGCTGTGCTTTGTTTAATCATGTTTTAGATATGCTTTCCATATTTCTTATATTTTTATTTTAAAATTTGTTTTACTCGTCTGGACTTGTCAGTTAGGCCAATTGAATTGGCCGGTTTACTGAGTACTCGGAAGTGGCACTTGTCCGGTTTCCGATGCCTGTTTGATTTTTCGAACACTAATATCAAGAGCATTATTATGATCCAGTAATAAAATCCAATTTTTATCAATGTAATCACATCATCAACTATTCTAAAAGTGGATAATTATTATCCAGCCAAAAAAGAAAGTGGACTTCTCATCAATCTTTCAAACCATAAAGAATGTGATGATGCCATTTTGTTGTGGGACTCAAAAAAATATCATGGTATCCCATCACAAACTTTTCGAGAAAGCAAGCTCCTGATCTTTTGAAAACTTCATCAAAAGCCCCTTTTAAATCCACATCAAAGAGTTTTAGAAAACAAAAGACGGGAATTGACAGGAAAGAAATCTTCCAAAATTTGTGGCAAAATGACATGTTTTTAACTTTTTATGAAGCAAAGAACTCCGAAAACTTTTCTCACTTAATGAAATTATTCCAAAAATTTATGTAACTAAAAATATATAAAGAAAAACAATCTATGAAATAGTGAACACACATATTGGTTCTCTTTTTTACTTTCTTGTTAAAAGATTCTATGCTCCATCTAAGGAGTAAGTTTGGATCACAAATTTGGGGGACATCAACATATATATATATATATATATATATATATATATATATATATATATATATATATATATATATATATATATATATATGGGAAAAAATGAGATTAGCCCATTAACTTATTTGAACATATAAGCCCAACGTCACAGATTGAATATGGGCCGATCTGACAATCACATATATTCGGTAGTATTTGAATTTTAATTTTCTTTCTATAAATCCAAATCACTTGAAATTTTAGGCATGTGTTCATAAAAAATAGATGAATCTTCAAAAAATGTCAAGAAAATATTTTACATGAAATAAATTGATCAAAATACCCCTGAAAAGATTTAGGAGGTATTTTGATCATTTTATGTTTCATGAATAATTTTTTTTATATTTTAATTAGATGCGCATTGATGAGAAGAACACACACTTAAAATTTCAAGTAATTTAGATTTGTAAAAAAATAAATAAAATTTACTATTAGATATCTGTAATCGTCATATCGGCCTAGATTCAATATGGGCTATTGGGCTCATATGTTCATATGAGCTAGTGGGCTAATCCCATCTTTTCCCTCTCTCTCTAATTTTCAGGTTAATATGATTTAAATCCCTATCCATTTAGGTTTTAAAACTCAAATGAAAACAAATTGGAGATATTTCATGTTAATCTGATTTAAATCCCTACCCATTTGCGTTTTAAAACTCAAATGAAAACAAAATTGGAGATGGCTCAAGATATTCGGTTGATGAGCTATTTCACAAGAAGTTAGTTATGTTATCCGAGCTGCCATATGATGAGCTATTTCACAAGAAGTTAGTTATGTTATCCGAGCTGCCATATATTTCATCTGCATGATGCGATACATTAATTAATAAGTACAATCAAGATTATATAAAAAAATTTAATTTAAAATAATAAAAAATTATCACAAATATATCTTAATTTTCGTTTAGAAAAAAAAAAACTCTAACTATCATAAATCTCGTCCACACATTTTTTTTTTTTTTTCTTTTTAAAATAAATTTCGAAATAGTCGTACTACCATAAAAACCATCGCATCTTATATGGTATTTAAAATGCCCTAATAACTTGAATTAATATTTGGGTGCCGTAAAACATCAGCCGGCATTTGCCAAAAAAAAAAGGAGAGATTCTTGTTAAGAAGAGAAGAGAGAGGCGTTTGAGGGCAGGAACATGGGCAAGAGAACATAGAGGGATTTGAGAGTAGGAACATGGGCCAGAGAAGAGAGAGGCGTTTGAGGGCGGCAACATGGGACTGCGAGAGAGGTGTCATCCTTCCCATCCAAAACCCCCTATGCCTGCTACACCTCCTAGGCCTACCTAAAATCTTCCTCCTATCCATCTCAAATGATCAATTTTTCGCATATAGAGAGCACTGCAAAACTCGAAATCACTGTCTTCTTCTATCCATATGGGCTTTTTCAACTAAATTCAGACAGTTTGGGACTCAATTGCCACATAAATCCAAGCCTTAATCGGTCCACCATGCACTAATTTTCTCTCTCTCAAAATATGCAAAAGGCTCAAACCATTGAATACCACCCGCTCTCAGAGAAACAACAAGGCCTTTAAAAAGATAAGAGAAGCCAGAGGGATCTATTCAAAATTTTCTAAATCCAAACTTTCACAGCTCTGAGAAACTGCTAAAGTCGTTCACTGTCTGCTGTAAAATCAAGAAGAACGATTTTCCACAAATCAAACCTCTCTCTCTCTCTCTCTCTCTCTCTCGCTAAAGGATCTCCCGCTGTACAAAAACCCCAATTTCCCACCCCCTCTTACAAGGATTTACAACCCTGAATTTCTTCCCCGTCTAAGATACCCGCTCTTCTCTCTCACTAGCGAAGGAAGGCACACGTCGTACTGACTACTGTGCTGGCGTCATTGCCTCTGAGTTAACTTTGTCAACAAAAAACTCTTCTCATTTTACTCGTTAGTTAAAATGTCTTATAACGTAGTTTAGGTTTGATGGTGTTAAATATCGTAATATTAATTCAAGTTATTAAAGTTATATAAGGGTTGTGAAGGTAATTTTGATCAGCTCAAAATTAAATAAAAAGAAATAAATGACGTTTATGAAAGTCTGAAATTTTTTTTTAAATAGATAAAAATTAACCTATATTTGTGATAATTTTTCTATAATTAATCTTGTGGAATGAAATATAAATACTTGGCTTTTTCAGGTTGAAAGTCACCGGATACATATCAGTTTGTGGGGCCTTAATTTGGTTTCAATTACATAAATAAAGAGTTGTTACACTTCGTTACGTCATGCATAGTAGATTTTAATGTTATTTTTGATGCCCATCTATATCTCATTAGTTTCATAGTCAAGAAGTCAATAACACATGCACAAGCATGCATTAATGCATGACTTGCGAGCCTCAGCTAACTTTGGTATTCATCATCTCTCTCTCTAAGTAAACTAGTATCTCTCTCTCTCTCTAAGTAAAGCAGTCAGTAGTGCAGTACGGTGCAAAAATAGGAGGCACAATACGGGGAGTGAGGTGAGCACAATTTGGTATTATTAAACTAGATTTGATGGGACTGCCGTGTTCATTGGGCGTTGTCCCTTTGGGTGCTTACAAAGAACATAAGAGAGAGAAGACAGAAGCAGATTTTGATTTCTTGGATGATCTTTGATTTCTCCAGAAAGAGAGAGATAGAATCATTCCATTTAACCGAGATAAAATAGGAATCCGTCTTAACTCAAGACGGCAGACACCGAGTTTTCATCGCACAACATTTCGAGTTCTATTCTTATATAATATTATAAATAAAAAAAAGGCGATTGTAGATATTATTTACCTTTAGTACCGGGGGACAACAACGGCTTATAATTATCCGATGTGAAATTTTTGGTATAGAGCGTCACAATTATTAAAAAAATATTTGATGTGAAATCTGATCTCATGGATACATCATAAAGTTCAAAAAAAAAGAAATTTGAACTTTAAACATGGTCAATAAAATAAACAGACATCTAATTTTACATCTAATAGTCAAGATTAATCGTAATAACCGTGTACCAAGGTTAAAAAGTCTCATTAAATAAAAAAAAAAAGGGTGTTAATGTGATTTGAGATCAAAATCAGACCTAGATTACATGGGTGCTTTACGAGTATTGTAGCGTAAAGAAGGGGCCACTTGAGAGGAATGGGGTCAAAGGGAGACAAAAAAATTGATGGGATTTTCATGCATTAAGTAAGAGAGAGAGATAGAATAGTTTGTTGTTTCACCACCTTCATCATTCCTTGAGAGAGAGAATTTTCGACCCTCATCATTTCTAGGGAGAGCCAATCCTATCATTTCCTCAGGTGGACCCGCATGGGACAACCATAACACCTCGATCGACGTGCATTCCGTGTTCAACTCTTTGAATCAACTCCACGACCCCTGCCACCCTCTCTCTCTTGCGTAGGATGCAATCTATTGAAGCTCGAGGTCCTCATCATCATGACGCTTCTCAAAGAAGCATAGAATGGATTAAAAAACATGACAGACACACGTCTCAGAGGTCAGGTTTCTCTCTATGTAATAATTATACTTGGGCAAAACAGTAGAAAAATATATTTGCTCATGAATGTTCTTCTTCATTTTTTGTGATAATCTCCACAAGCATTTGATGGTTGTTAACATAATTAAGTTTTCAAAGAAGAAAATCATGCAGCTTGCTTTTCTCAGGAGAGAAAGCCATCACCTTTTTCTTTTCATTTGCACAAATTTTAGAGAGAGATTGACATTTTGTGCAGACAAAACTTGGGTTGATAATACCAAATAGATTATTAATCAAACTGACTCTTCTATAATGAAGCTATGCAATTTCTTTTGGGGAGATAAGACCATGGTTTCTTTCCAAATTAAGAAAATATATGTGCAGCTTGTACTGGAATGTAGCTTTTCTTTTCCTTTTCCATTTTTTTTTGAAAGGTAACACTCATTGGAACTTACCAGCAACAAGTTCAAACCAGTCTAAAGGAATTTTCACAGAGAGAGAGAGAGAGAGAGAGAGAGAGAGAGAGAGAGAGAGAGAGAGGAGTTTATGGATAAAGATGGGGCAATTCAAAGTCCATGTTTGGATAAGAGGAATTGTTTTTTTTATTTGGAGGCTAGAAAAGAAGAGGAATGAGATAATCGAAGTTTGAGCATGTTTCATTTAGCTAAGGCAAATAAAACGATAAAAGCATTAAACATCAATGTATTAAAAGCTCAGGGAGAAAGTACCCTTGTCTCTTGGAGCCGCACCAACAACGAACGCTTCAAGGTTAGAGAGAGAGAGAGAGGTGTGAAACCCATGTTGGAGAAGGGGAGCACGTGCAAAGAGGACAGCACGTGTGTTTGCACGTGCCCTGCTTCTCCAACAGGGGTTCATCCACCCGCACGGGCTCTTGCACTCACCGTAGGCTCTTGGAAGCCACTCCTCCAACTCTTGGCTAAAGCCATGTATATATAGTGAGAAAAAAGAGTGATGAGAGAGAAAATGGACTCATAAAGTCGACATGAGAGAGAGAGCAATGAAGTAGATGGTGCTAGTGTAATAAGAGAGTAATGGACACGGTTTTTACAGAGAGAGAAAGAGAATAATGAAGCATGGGTCTTTATAGAGAGAGAAAGAGAGTAATGAAGCATGGGTGTTTAGAGAGAGAGAGAGAGAGCGTGAAGGATTTGACGAGAAGTGGAGTGGATGATGTTTTTTTTAGAGAGAGAGAGTGTGTTGGGAGTGTAGAAGAGGGGCTTTCTTTAATGGAAAGGAGTAATTGGGTGTTGGGATTATTTAATTTTTCAATTAAAGAATGGGAGGGAGGCCTGTGGGGTTCAGAGCTGTCGGCTCTGCAAACCCTCAACCCCTTTGTTTGTCTCAATAACAGCAAAAGAATCAGATCCCATCAAAATGGCTTTTCTTTCCCATAAAAACCATTTTAAAACACCTCATGACTACCCGAAAACCCCCCATTCCATTCAAAATATCCATAATGCTCACACATTTTCCTCTTTCTCAGCTTTTGGAATGAATTTGTTAACTCAAACTTACATATGAACTGCTTAAGAAGGCAAGTTCAGTGAGTTCTAAAAATCATAAGCAAAAAGGTCAAAAATCAAAAGAGCGAAACAGTGATTTGGTACAGAAATCGGCCTCTGAATCGCCAGACACCTGATTTGAATCGTTGCAGAGATACAATACACAAAAAAAAAATTCAAAATTGAAAGAATCACGATTATTCTGGTGCGTCTCAATCCATAAATCACCCACCTTGCTATCCCGATCTATCAAGTTAGATGGATTGACTTGGTTTCGAATTAGATGGGCAATATTTAAAGGGAAAAGTTTATACGGAGCATAAGCTCTAATCAATCAAATTTGAGGCTATCTAGAAGAAGGTGTTTTTGACATCCAAATATATTCAAATTGATCATCTTGACATCATGAAGCATGGGCGTGAGAAAAAAAAAAAAAAAAGATAGAGATTTCAAGTTTTGAAAATAGTGTATTTTTGTAATGCATTTTTGGACCATCTATTTTCAAGTTTTCATATGTCTATCGATCTACACTATTTTTGAAGCTTTAAACTTTATAAATAAATATGAAAATATATTTTAATGCTATCACAAAGATTTTGAATATTGAAACCATATTTCTCGAAACTATTTGAAGGTATACTCTAATTTGATTGTTTAAAGCCTAGGCTCTATACAAACCGCACCCCAATTTAAATGAAAAACTTAATATAAGATTGACAGCTTAAACTGTAGAATTGAGATGTACCTCTAAAATCTTTTGAGCAAGGTTTTGCTTTGATGTTAAAAAAACAACCAACTCATAATATCAACATAGAGATAGATATATGAAAATAAATTTCGAATTTTAAAAATAGTACATCTTGCAATACATTATTTGAACTGTTCACTTTCAAGATTTTTATTTGTTTATAGATCTTTTTGTTTTCAATATTTTTTGAAATTTAAAATTTTATAATTAGAGATAAAATATGTCATTGTAACATATTAAGAAGGATTGAGACCAAAATTACATCTCACTACAAAGTTTGCAAGTGCACCTTACTTTGATTAATTAAAATTACAACCATATACAAAGGACACCCATTTTTTAATGAGAAGATAAGGGGAAGCATTATGAGGTAGAGCAAAGGTAGAAATAAATAAGCACATAAGCCATAAATAAAATAATATGCAACATAGAGCTCTTGTCGGAAGGTCATTGATGAAATTGTGTGCAGTGGGCAGAGGTAATTTCAGCAATGAATGAGAAAAGGAAAGTTGCGTGAGAACATGGAGAAACTTAAAGAGCAGGTCGAGGGATCTCTGCCGTCTTCACCCCCACGTTTGGGTGGCAGAGATTAGAGTGAGAATTTAAAATCCACGGATTTGGCGGAGATAATGGGACGATTGCCTCTCTCTCTCTTCTTTCTCTCTCTTGCTTACGCAAGCATTCCTTTCATCCCTAATCTCCCAAAATTACTAGTTTTTTACTACACAACTAATCAACTTAGTCTTCTAAATTTGAAAAATGGCCATGTGCCCTAGGTACGTAGAAAGACTTTAAATTTCCCAAAAAAGCATCTTAATTTTTATCTAAAATTTTATTTTTTTGGGGAACTAATATCCCAATCGATTATTTCCAAGTCAAATTACCATGTCACTTCAATCAAACTGAAATTGAAATGAGATGTAATTCCACCTTATCAAAGAACTACTGTTTTAAAACTCGGCGACCTGGATTGGGATTCACTCCGGAATGAATTTGGTGAGTCGTTGAGCCAAGTCTAGTTCCCCCCATAATATTATTTTTTTACTAAAATTTTGCCAACTCAAGTTATTCAAATTGGATATATGGATCGATACGGGCGGTGGGCAATTCGAGAGACGATTCTAAGTCTTGAAACATCACAAAGAACAATCAGTGATTTTATTGTTCTAAGAAATAGGGCCTATAATTTATTTTAGAATTGGAAATGTATATAATGAGGTTATTTATTTTTTATAGAAGAAAGTCACCGTTATTATTTACCATTGAATGTGAAACTGAGCAGTTAGAGATGTGTTGTTAATTAACATAAAGTCCAAAATAGTTTTTTTCAAAAGTTATGATGCATGACAATACATAAAATACAACATTCAATTGCTACGACTAATTGTGACCTTTTTGTACAAAAAGTGAATAGTGTTGTAGTAAGGATTTATAAATTATCTTTTGTGCATGGAGGTCATCATCATTCTCACTCATTAGATGTCAAATTGAACGACTTGGGGTGCGTCATAGAGTTTAAGATTTTGTTTTTTTTTTGGAACTATGTCTAATCAATGACACTTTTACAACCACCCGTTTTGAAATTTAAGCAACAAATATGATTGTGACTTTCATGTACGAAAGATAAATGATCTCTTAATAGATAATCATATTATATTATACTATTTGTAGAATTATAAAGGAGAGTTTTCTCAACCTTTCATTAGATTTCCTCAAAAAAAAAAAAATGTTTTGAAAGAAAGATAACCTCAAAATCTTATTTTTGAGAAGGAAAAAGATTATATAAGGATGCAACCTATAATGTAGAACTACGGATGCCTAAAAAATCCATCGGAAAAGGTAGTTTTAATGTTGAAAAACCTTTTGATTGATCATCTCGACATCGAGATGTATGACTATGGAAAATAAAAAGATTTTAAGTCTCAAAAATAGTGCATTTTACAATATATTATTTACATCGTCCATTTTCTAGATTTTGAAATTTTTATAGATTTACTTGATTTTAATCATTTTTAAAATTTTAAATTTTATAATTAAATATAAAAATCGATTTTAAAATAATCATAATAACATCTTATATCAAAATTATATACCATAATAAAATTTGAATGGCACTTTACCTCTACACCCTGTGCATGCCAACTGTACTCTTTTGAAAAAATAGAAAGACCATAAGGGTATTATCGGCATTGTGAGAAAAATGTAGTGGCTGGGGCCCACACTGAATTCGTCTCCCCATTTCTCGCCTATTTGCTCCCAAAACCCAACTGTTCATTGGTCAAAGGAAATGATGATGGTTTCAACCATTTACTTCACCTCTAGTAAAACAATATAAAAAAATAAAAAGGTAAAATTTATTAGAAGTCTTCTTTAAGGAATCTATAGAGATGCAACCTTAGCCATCTAGGCACAAGGTCTGCAAGGAATTTAGGAAAACAAATATTTTTCTTTGTTTCCACTAATAAAGTGTATCCTTTATGTCTTTTAAAAAGATTGGTTTTTTTATTCACTAATAGCAAATTGCAAAATAAATTGGTACATAGAAAACAAATTACCCATTTTAAACAAATAAAATTAGAATTGATAGAAACTGATGTGCTTCTACCGTGGAGTGTAGACATGAATAAAGTTACCCCTTGTCTTTTGTATTAACATATTCTTTGATGACTAGGAAAAAAAAAAAACGTAAGGGGAGGCTTTGTAGAAGGTGTCAATTTTAAACCATCACGGTAAAGTGTACCTCAAAATCTTATTAAGAGATGTATTTTTTATGCCGAAACTCTCATTATGACATAAGAGTCTATTTTTACCTCTATAATGAAATTGAAAGTTTAAAAAATGATGCAGATCTAACAAATCGATAAATACTAAAAAAATTTAAAAATAGGTTGTTCAAATAATGTGTTACAAGATGTACTATTTATAAGATTTAAAATTCATTTTTTATTTCATATCCATACATATGGAAGTCAAGATGATCAATTGGAGAAATCTCTGGTGACGAAACAAAATTTTTCGATAGGTTTTTAAAGTGCACTGTAGCTCTACAGTATAATGTTGATCCCTTATATAAACTTTTTCCAAAAAGTAATACCTCTAATGAAGTGGCCCAAAGAGCGTGTTAACCGCCAAAGCTATCCAACTTGGCTTGCAAGTTACAATTTATTTGATCTAAATTGGCCAGCAATCGGTCATAACTTCCAACAAATTCCCGCTAGTTCTTATCAGACTCCACCAAAATTGGCATGGGAAAGCCCCATATGGGTTTGTCTAAAGTTCCCTGAAAAAGGTGATCTTACCTATAAAAAGAGCTTCAGGGGAAAGATCTCAAATGAAAACAATACCCTGCATGGAGTCATCAATGTCCATTGTTCCATTCGGTGTTTTAAAACATGCCCATGTCCTGTATGGATCGCTGATCTGGATGTAGAATTGGTCGGGACTGAACTAGTTTCATAATGGTAGGGATTCTCACCCCAATTCTCCCTAAAACCCTTCTTTTCATTTATTTTTTGTCTTTAAGATTATCGAATGTTGTCCTTGGTCTCCCTCCCCCTCCTCTTAAATCCCACCCTATAAATGTCTTTTATTTTACTTTATTTATTGTAAATTTTCTTTGAATCACCGATCCAGACATCTCAAGGACAATTTGGATCGTCAATCCAACTGATCTAGATGAGGATCAGGGTGGATGATCTGCCTCACCAATCCCTTTTTTTTAAAAAAAACACGGGTTCCGTTACATAGTTTTTAGTAGTGTTTCAAAAATCAAAATTGGATGAATTGAGCTCTTACTCGGTAGGGATATTACTTAATTCCCTAGGTCCAACCCAATCAATCCCCAGGTCGGACCATGCAATCATAAACAAAAAAATCAAAGTAAAAATAAAAAAACTAGGAGATCTCGGTGACTCCCCTCCTCGTTGCAATCCGAGCCTGCAAATTCCAAATCGAATCACTATTTTCGAAATATATGTTCAGCATAGTTCATAAGATATTTATTGCAATTCACCTCTATAATGGAAGATCAAATCAGGTAAAAATAAAGTCACCCTCTACTTGGCTTTTATCGCTTGTAAAATGTCAAAAGATACCAAAAAAAAAAATTGTCATGAAAATAAAGCAAACTCTTAAGAAAAAGGTATTGAACTATTGATTCTGATTTCTTCAAAAATAAGATGAATGTGAGAAAAAAAAAAAGAAAAAAAAAGAAAAAATCTAAATGCTCAATGATTAGGCTTCCCATAACAAAGACCAACATCAACAAATTCAACTCTCAACCAATTAATGTTGGACAACTTGGACCAGCAAATCTTTTTTCATCAAACACCATTGTCTGGGAATGTGTCTAAACCAACCACAGGACGGCACTGATGTTGGTCACCACAAAATTCTCTTCTTTTCTTTGAAAAATGGTTTGATTAGAGTAGGTACTTCAAAAGTATGGCGAACATTAAGCAACAATAGGTATGTAATCTTGGAAGTGGAATGGTGCTAAGGAGCACTACCAAAGAATAACTTAACTTTGGTAGATAAATATGGTTAGTTAGAAGGCCCACAAGCTTTCATAACCGCATCAAGTTTGTCACAAGTGAGAGTGATTGGGCAAGTGAAAAGAAAAAGAGAGCCTCAAAATTTTTTTTTCGGGTAATTTAATGGGGAATACAGGTTCCTATCTTTTTTAAAGGGTGTGGTTTCTATAAACAATCCAATTAAAAGCGCACCTCCAAATTTTGTAATTTTGATGTAAAAAATTCATAGGTTTATCTGAAAATCTATTTTCATATCTAATTATAAACATTTAAAATTCAAAAATGATTAAAATCAAGTAGATCTATAAATATATGAAAATCTTGAAAATGGACGATTTAGTATCATGTTGTAAGATACACTATTTATGGGACTCAAAATCATTTTTTCTTCATATTCATATAACTCGATATCAAGATGATCAATGAGAAGGTTTTTCAACATTAAAACAACATTTTCTGATGGGTTTTTGAGGTGCATATGTAATTCTACGTATGAAGGTTGCAACCTTATGTAATTTTTTTTTTTTTTTTTAAGTGGTTAGATTTTTTAAGCTGTCAGTGAATCAGAGAGCACGATATGCGATTAAGGCGTGGGACATGCTAACACCACGACCCCTTGGCCCTTTCCCAAAAGGGAGGCTCATTCCTTGTGAAAGAAGTTTCTTTAAGATCATGTATATCCTGTTCCTGCACGAAGAGACTGTATACATAGTCAGTTAGGTAGTAGACCCACTTAGAGGATGCTTATCGAGTACTTACAGATTTGAAATTTTTCTATCCACTCGAGAATCACCAGATGAGCATTTTGAAAAATGAAAATATTGGATTTTGAGTTTTTAATAAGTTAAATCATAAATTGAAACTGTCTTTTTTTAATCAAACAATTCTACTTTTTTCAAGCTTATGGTGTCTATATATATATATATATATATATATAAGAAAATGTTCCGATTAGCTTATATCTATAAATCAGCGCAATGGCCAAGATTGAATCTGGGTCAATTTGACAGTCATAACCTATATATATATATATATATATAGCTCATATGAACATATGAGCCCAACGATTCAGATTGAATATGGGCTGATCTGACGATCACGGATGTCTGGTAGTGTCTGAATTTTAGTTTTTTTTTTGTATAAATCCAAATCATTTGAAATTTTAGACGGATGTTCATAAAAAATAGGTGAATCTTTGAAAAATATTAAAAAAATATTTTATATGAAATAAATTGACCAAAATACCCCCAAAAAGCTTATATGGGTATTTTGGCCATTTTATTTTTTCGAATAATTTTTTTTATATTTTTATTAGGTTCACATTGATGAGAAGAACACACACCTAAATTTCAAGTGATTTGGATATGTAGAAAAATAAATAAAATTCAAGCACTATCGGACATCCGTGATTGTCAAATCAGCCCAGATTCAATCTGGACCGTTGGATTCATATTTGTTAATATGAAATAGTGGGCTAATCCCATTTTTTCTATATATATATATATATATATATATATTTGAAATAATTTCACTAAGTGAGAAAAGTTTTTGGGAGTTCTTTGCTCCTTAAGAAGTTAAAACCTTTCATTTTGCCACAAATTTTGGAATATTGCTTTCCTGTCAATTCCTGTCGTATGTTTTTCTAAAAATATTTGATGTGGATTTAAGGGCTTTTGATGAAATTTTCAAAAGATTTCTCGAAAAGTTTATGATGTGATACCATGATGAATTTCTTGAGCCACACAACAAAATATCATCAACACATTCTTTATGGCTTAAAAAGATTGAGAAGTCCACTATATGTTTTGGCTGGATAATAATTGTCCACTTTTAGAATAGTTGATGATGCGATTCCACTGATAAAAATTGGATTTTTATATGGGATAGGTTTTTATTCTTCTCCCTTACTTTATACAAATATATATATACTTTCCCTGCTGTATAGTAGATAGATAATCCCCCTATCTAGTCGTCCAATATAGATCAAGTGAGCCACTAACTATTTGATGTTTAATTTTTTTATAAATTATGTGAATATTAAATTCGGTACGTACCTTCATCTCAATGGGACGCACCTAAAAAATGTTTTTGATAAAACAAAATGATCAAAATACCTTTGAAACTTTTAAGGGTATTTTTGGTATTATATTTTATTAGGAGTATCTATTTTATCTTTTTTTTGCAGGTACGAGTTTAAGAGAGGAGTAGACGTCTAAATTTTGGTATCAAAATATTTTGTAGAAAAAAACTAAAAATAAAGTAGTGTAGAGGCGTGACATTGTGATTGAAACCTATCTCAACCTCCCTTTAAAATGAACGGTTGGATAGGAAGAAATATATAAGTTTTATAATAGAGGAATCATATAAAGCTTGCCTATTTTACATTACTAGAGTGTAATAATGCTCTTGATCCTCTAAGAAGTCCCATAATACATCAAAATAATTTTCCATATGGTTGGAGCTTCCCCTTTAAAACATGAGAAAACGAAGTAATTTTTCATTTCAAAGCTCTATACGGTTGGGGCACATTCCTTTTTCTCTACATTCTCTAAAATATTTTGAGAATCATAGAACTTATTTTACATATTCCACATTTCATAGTTTGTAGGAACCTAAGTGTATAAAATGAATGTGAATGCTGCTCTTATTGGAGCTCTTCCAATAGGGGAAAATATCATTCTCAAAACCATTAAAATCATTTAGGGGTCCCAATTAAGATTAGAATGTTTATTTTGTAATTTTTATTTTACTTAGGTATTTACTCAAAAATTACTTAAAAAATACCTAAATTACCCTTGTTTAATGTTAGGAATTGATTAAGAGGCTGTTACAGTAATTGGGCCCACCTAAAAGACCCCAACCAAATGATTGGTGTATCCCTTTCAGGATGGATCAAACTATTGCAATGTCTCTATTTGTTCAGAGTTCCCAATAAGAAATAAGTGAGAATTAAAAAGTGAACCCTCCAATGTTAATTGAGAATCTTTAATCCCTTTAATAATTTTGCAAAAGGTTTCGACCTTTGCTTCTGATAAATCAAAAGAAATCTCTATGAGCTCATTGTTTGTTCAACCCGAAGTGCGAATCTTACCAGCTAAGTTGAAGTCTTGCAGCATACAAAGGGCCGTCTTATGGAACTATGAGCTAGGGACTTCCATTTTATTATATACCAATCGGGCTGAGAGCACGATGCTAGCGTTTATCGAATACCTTTAAAATAGCAGGACCTATTTTCGAAAAGTGGGAGCCAGCTCAATCATCACGGGGAAGTAAAAGCCACTGTTACATCAAAGCACATGGATGGCTCATTCAAGCTGATGGCTCCTCTTTTCAGAACCCGGGGGCTGTTGGTAGTAGAAGTATCCTCAAAGATAGTGATGGGGAGTCATAGCTTCATTTGCATCACCACTTGGCTCCGTTTCAAACAATATAGCACCACTTGGCTCCATTTCAAACAATATGGCAGAATTCAAAGCCCTCGAAATCGGAGTTGACCTTGCCATCAGAATGAATTGCTTCCCCTTGCTAATCGAAAGCGACTTTCCAAGTTCTTGTAGAAACCATGCATTGCCCATACAGATCCCCATTGGAGACTACATACCAATGATTTAAAAGTCGGCGAGTCGCAATGGACTCGCCTGAGTCAGCACGAAAATGGGTATACTCTTGTCGATTCCGCTAAAATACATTGGATCACCCAGCTAGAGAGAATAACCGACGATTCAGCACAGTAGACTCGTTATATGACGTTATTAATTGCCTGATTCTGACGTGCATGGGCGGTTCTGCTACAGTAATTCGTAATTTCCCAATTCTAACGTGTCATGTATGGACGGTTATGCTACAGTAAAATCCATAATCGCCCGATTTTGACATGTATGGGCAGATCTGCTACAGTAATCCCATTAGAGACTACACACCGACGTGTATGGGCGGCATGTATGGGCGGTTCTGCTACAGTAATCCCATTAGAGACTACACACCAGTGATTTAAAAGTCGGGGAGTCGCAACGGACTCGCCCGAGTCAGCAAGAAAATCGGTATGCCAGTGTCGATTCTGCTAAAACACACCAAAGAACCGACTATTCAGCAAAGTAGGCTTAGAGAGAAGAACCGGCGATTCAGCACAGTAGACTCGCTATATGACATCATGTAATGTTGTTCTGCTATAGTAAAATCCATAATCGCCCAATCAGTGAAATCCATAATCGTCCAATTCTGACGTGTATGGGCGGCGCGTATGGGCAGTTCTGCTACAGTAATCCGTAAGCGCCCGATTCTGACGTGCATGGGCGGCGTGTATGGGCCGTTCTGCTACAGTAATCTGTAATTCTGACGTGTATGGGCGGTTCTGCTACAGTACTTCGTAATTCTGACGTGTATGGGCGGTTCTGCTACAATACTCCGTAATTCTAACGTGTATGGGCGGTTCTGCTACAGTACTCCGTAATTTTGACGTGTATGGGCGGTTCTGCTACAGTAATATGTATTTCTGACGTGTATGGGTGGTTTTGCTACAGTACTCCGTGTACTCCATAATTCTGACGTGTATGGGCGGTTCTGCTACAGTAATCCGTAATTCTGATGTGTATGGGCGGTTCTGCTACAGTACTCCGTGATTCTGACGTGTATGGGCGGTTCTGCTATAGTAATCCGTAATTCTGACATGTATGGGTGGTTCTGCTACAGTAATCCGTAATTCTGTGTATGGGCGGTTCTGCTACAGTTCTCCGTAATTCTGACGTGTATGGGCGGTTCTGCTACAGTTCTCCGTAATTCTGACGTGTATGGGCGGTTCTGCTACAGTAATCCGTAATTCTGACGTGTATGGGCAGTTCTGTTACAGTACTTCGTGTACTTCGTAATTCCGATGTGTATGGGCAGTTCTGCTACAGTAATCCATAATTCTGACATGTATGGGCGGTTCTGCTACAGTACTCCGTAATTCTGACGTGTATGGGCGGGCGGTTCTGCTACAGTAATTCGTGCGTTAAAATGGACCAATGATCCTTCGGTACACCAAACTCGCCACGTGGGCGATGACCAAAGGACTTCGGCTTGATTCGCATGTGTTACAACATTGGTTCGTGCATGTTAGATGTGTAAAGAAGTATTTATTCACATGAGTTTAGTCCCAACTTTTTGATGTGGGATATTGTGGAGAACAAGTAATAACATAAAACAACAATGTATTATAGTAATTTATTTGGGCTATTTATATCACACTGTGGCATGTGGTCTATTGGTTAGCGTGAACCTCATATGCATGGAGGTTGGTGGCTTGAGCTCGCTTTTGCAACTTTGTTTTTGTCAAATTCTTTTTTTTATTAAAAAAAATAAAGGGTATAAAATATTTTTGTCAATAAAAAAAGAAAGAAAAGTTTTGGATTATAGTTAGTTAGGTTGTAATATTTTTGGTGGCCATTTTTTCATAAATTTAAACCATTATTTATTGTAGTCAATGTATGATTATATAATTTATCCATGATAATTCCATGATTTTTCTATTGTGTGATATAAATTTAATGGTTAAAATAAGTTCATACAGGGAAAAAACATCTCAATATTTGTATATTGATGAAAAAAATAAAAGTTAATAATGTAGTACTTCGGTTTCTTATTGAATTCCTAGAAAACAATATTTATAATGAATTTTAATAATTTTTTTAGATTTTTTGTAAGGCTTAATCCGACCGATTGGGCAGATTCTTGATCCAGATTGTCGATTCACTAATCGAGATGGATTCTTCGAGTACCCGATCCAAGGCACGAATCCATTTTTTAAACTACTGCTATACACCGTCGCAATTAATTGCCTCTTGAAGCCGATGGTTGCTTACTTCCTAGCAAAGAGGGATGTAACGTTTTCAGAAAGTACTATATGGAGGACCCGGCCATCGGACTTTTTCTCTTTGCCTCTTTCATACGATATAGCGAGAGTTGCGTACAAAAGGATTGTAAGATGATTAAGTTTGTAATTTTTTTTATCCTATTAATGAAACCTGGGTAGGGCCCCTAATCTTCGCTGATTTACCCTAAAACAAGAAAACATCATAGCACTTGTTCTAAGAAAGACTCTAATAAAACAGTAACTATTTCAAAGGATGTTAGAAGAATGACATAATAAGAAAAACAACATCAAATATTCAATCAACTGTCCAGTGGGGTTCACTGGAAACACAAACCTCTTATTAGAAAGTCCCCACTTGAAAGGCATTCTTACCGTGAATTTTATGAGCATCATGCATCAAGGGTAAAAACATAAAGGGGCCCTCAACCCAAAAACACGCATAAACAGCCAGGTGAAGGCTTTCAGTTATTCTCAATCCAAAATCTTCAAACATAAGTGTATTTTTGGAGATCAAATGCAATGATTATTTAGCATAGTAAAGACAGAAGAAGAATTGTTCATTTGAATATCACAATGTGAGGAGAACCATTTTTCTTATATTGTATTTTGTCTCCTATGAATCCTAAGCTAGTCTAAACCCTCATATTTTATCTCTTAAATTGTATAAATAACTATTAAAAAATAAATGAAAAGGAAAATGTTTTACTTACCTTTAAGGATGAATGTATGCACAATACCAAGTATGGCATGGTTTACATAAACTCAAGTTAGATGATAAATCTAATAGTCATCATCGTCAGAACTTTTTTCAAACTAATTGGAGTTGCCTATATAAATCATAATCCGTCATTCTACTTTATTAAGGACCATACTCTTAGTGAGACCATAAGTCTGTAAATATTTTTTCTTTTATAAAATATTTGTGTATTTCAAAATGACATTATGTTTTGCGTTGTTTTTCTAAGTTTTTAATTTATAGAGAGAGTTATGGTATTTTAGCCCCATATTGAAAATGAGAGTATGGATTGAATGGTATTTATATGTGGCCGTTTTCATTCTTCAAGTTCTTAACACAATGGTGAGAGTGATGGTGCATGTGCGAAGTGATGAGCATTTGGGGTACACGCATGTGCCATAGCACTTGATAACGCACTTCAGATGCTCACACCAGCACATGAGGCACCTCTCTCCCGAGCATGTGTGTGGGTCGAGCTCAAGGCTTGATAACGTCTTACGAGTCGTGACAAGTGTAACCAGTGTGGAACATCTAACTATCACTAGCCATTGAAGATATAAAAGCTTGGGCTCAAGGCTTGATAACGTCTTAGGAGTCGTGACTATAGTGTAGCACGTGTGGAACAACTAACGATCACTAGCCATTGAAGATATAGAAACTTATAACATATCACAGCCAACGAGATTATGGGCGGTATATGTAACTACTTTAATAGTAAATACAGGCTCTTAGAGCTCTATATAATAGGTTTATTTCCCATTTTGTAAAACAACACGGTGTACACCATTTTTATACTAATTTTCAAAGAGCTTTGCCACTCATCCCTCCCTTTCTCTCTACTCGTTTTTTTTTCTCTCATTAACAGAATAAGACTCTAGTGCTCTATAGTAAGCTTTAGGTTCATGTACATAGAGTGCTGAAGCATAAAAAATTAAGAAAAAAAAAACTTATGTTTTTTTATATCCCCATGACAAATTACATTTCTTGTGAACACTTCTTATACTATTAAATGAGGGCAAATATTATCTTGAGAAATTACTCTTGCATACCGAAAAACATCAAAGAATTCATCTTATTTTTGCCCCTTTTTTACCCAAACCCATTTCTCACATAATCTATATATAAAAGAAAGAGAATGATAAGTAAATTGATGACAAAACAAAAAAGCAATATTTGCTTATTGCTGTATTAAAACCGACTAAGGAGTGCAAATGATGGAATAATATGTCATTCCAATTATGGTTGGACCCGGACCTAGACCCAAACCCGAATGTATTTGGGTCTAGGTTTTGGACCCGGACTCGACCTGTCGGGTTCAAAAGTGGGACCCATATGTTATAATTCGTGGGAGCATACAAGGAGATAGAAGAAGACAAAACACAATATTTATGTGGTTCAGGCCGAAGCTTTACGTCCACGGATCCAAAGCCCAAACCGGCTACATCTTTACTATTTGGATGAATGTTTATATCAATAAGTACCTTAAAAGAAGAGAAAACGCAACATTTATGTGGTTCAGGCCGAAACTTTACGTCGACGGATCCAAAGCCCCAACCGGCTACATCTTCACTATTTTGGATAAATATTTATATCAATAAGTACCTTTATATATAGAGGACAATCATACAATTAGAAGAGATAAATATGGTTTGATTCTTGGAGATATAGGTAAATAGTAGTAGGCCTTATCACCAAACTATCTTGATGACCAAGATATATACACATACATCCATAATGATGTATATCAATATGAACTTGAGATATCCATATCCTAACACTCCCCTTCAAACTCAAGATGTTATGACACAATGCAGCTGGAGTTTGAACAATAATAAGTTGTTAAAAATGAATAGTGATCTTCAGATTGCTTGAACACCAAAAGTAAGTAGTGATCTTCAGATTGATCGGATTGCTTGAACAGCAAGTACATATTGCAATGGCGAATCAATAAGCCTCAGGAACAGAGGGCCTCAGTAGCAACAAACGGCTTCAGGAACAACAGATAGCTTCAGAAACATCCGGGATAGAGTAACGAAAAATTCGATCAATAAACATGATCGAATAACGGAAAGAAATTCGATCATCTCATAAGATGGAACAACGGAAAGCTCCATCATCGAACATGATTGAAGACTCAATCATTAAACATAGACATCTGAATCAGACATGATCAAGTAAACTTGATCTTCATATAGGATGGAATAATGAAAAATTTCATCATCAAACAGAATCAAGTAAAAGAAAACTTGATCATCAACCAGGATCGAGAAATTCGATCGTTATACAGGATGGAGTAACAAAAAACTCCAGCATTAAACGGGATCAAGTAACAAAAAACTTGATCATCAACCAGGATCGAGAAATTCGATCATTAAACAAGAGGCACATGGAAGAGCCAACAGAAACCAAGAGAAAATCCGAAAATCATCGGAGGCAAAAACCAATTCTATTGTGAGAAAGTAAATCTCTCTGCTAAATTTCAACCCAAATCCGTATGCTGTCCCACCAATTAAAAAAAAACACAATCTTCACAACATGAAAATAATATCTCAAAATAACAAAATGTGCAAACTTCCGTCCCTTTTTTTTCTCCTTTATAGGCCTATTTTTTTCTCTTTTTTTTTTTTTTGAAGCCATCTTATGATGCTGCATGCCCCTACCCATTGCTTATATGAAGAATCTCATAAAATTACATCGATGAGGAAGCTTCTCTCCAACCTGGGCTGACGGCTTTTAGTTTAGAGAGAGAGCGTTCCTGCCTTTGAGAGGGGGAATCCAACCAGGTGAATTATCAACTTCTCTTGGGGGTGCCCTAGGGCGATTCAAATAAAAAATACGAAGTACTTTCTCCGTCCATCCCTTCAGTGAGAAGAAGCTTTGTATCCTCAGAGAAGGCACATGCACGAACAATGTGCTTGTGTTCGAAGAAGTGCAATTCATCACCAGTTGAAGCATACCAAAATTATCCCAGAGTGTGAGAATCTTTTTTATTTTGCATCAATTGGTGCGTGCATAAAAATAACAGAATCAAACATGCGTCCATTTTTTTTTTTTGAGGGTTGGGGAATCGAACCCAAGTCCTTTGTTCCGATAAATGCCACGCCATCATGACAGCATGTTATATGCCGTCACCTCACCAAATCGCCCAAAAAAAGTGACTTGATT
Organism: Amborella trichopoda; assembly: GCF_054954075.1. Classification (NCBI taxonomy): domain Eukaryota; kingdom Viridiplantae; phylum Streptophyta; class Magnoliopsida; order Amborellales; family Amborellaceae; genus Amborella; species Amborella trichopoda. The sequence continues at coordinate 65,547,774 of NC_142337.1, read as the reverse complement.
GATATGGCGTCTCATTCTGAACCCCAAATATAATGAAAGTAAGAGAGATGAAGCGATCGAGAGAAGAGATCAACTTAGGTCGAAAATGGCGGTCTCTGCAAAAGCAAACGCGTGTCAGAAAATGGTGGTTCTACAAAAGCTCAAGCAGCTTTTTGATCAAGGTGAGTGCACAATGGAATTAGTCTTTTTAGAAGGTGAACCTTCGCTCTGATACCATGTTAGAATTCGTAAGAGCATACATAGAGATAGAAGAAGAGAGAACACAACATTACCTTCGCTCTGATACTATGTTAGAATTCATAGGAGCATACATGGAGATAGAAGAAGAGAGAATACATGGAGATAGAAGAAGAGAGAACGCAACATTTACGTGGTTCAGGCCGAAGCTTTACGTCCACAGATCCAAAGCCCCAATTGGCTACATCTTTACTATTTTGGATGAATGTTTATATCAATAAGTACATCTATATATAGAGGACAATCACACAATTAGAGGAAATAAATATGATTTGATTCTTGGAGATACAGGTAAATAGTAGTAGGCATTATCACCAAACAATCTTGATGACCAAGATATATACCCATACATCCATAATGATCTATATCAATATGAATCCGAGATATCCATATCCTAACACTATACCCATACATGTACCTGTTGAGTCTCGAGTCTTGGGTATGGTTGGATCTATTGCCACATTCACTATGAGCTTTCTTTTTTGTAGCTTACAGTGGTGAACAACAGAGAACTAATTTTTTAGGGGCAGGCGATTAGAGAGATACATTCGTGATCCATAGAGAGAGCTATGTCTCTAAGAAACTGAGAGACGGAGAATTGCACAGAGGGAGGATGGCGATGGAGTTTGACCGTTTGAGGAACTAGGAGAAGATAAAAAGTATTGAAACGATTTTAGGGTTGGGGCTTTAGCCTTTGGGTAAACTAAAAGTTCGGTTCTGGATACCCACTGGGTTGGGTGTAGCACGGCTTGTACCTAGACCCGGGACTATCCAGGTATAGCACGACCTGTACTTGGACCTAGGACTATCCAAGTATAGCATGACCTGTACTTGGACCTGGGACTATCCGGGTATCTTTTATTGGACGCGGACCATACCCACGGGTCCAAAACTTGAACCCATACCCTGACCCATGTCGGGTATACCTGGAGGGTATGGGTCGGTCCGGGTCCATTGCCACCCCTAATTCCAATCAATTTTCTAGACCCCTTAAAAGTGAAAAACATTAGTTTTATGCTTCACAAGACGAAATGAACTCCACACCTTTTTGAGATTTCAATTAAAAAAAAAAAAGAATAAGGAAAAGAAGCTTTTACAGCTTATAGAGATTTAAAAAATAAGTAGGATGAAGACGTGTATTCTACTCTTGTTCAAGTTTGAGTCATGTTATTATCAAGTTTGAGTCATGTTATTATAAAGTAATAGAAGCAAATGAAGTTAAAAATAGATTGAACTTCATCGCGTTTGAGAAATGTTGAAATTATTTTTGTAAGCTACCGTCTTTAGTGAGAGAATTACATAGAGAGATCTCCAAAAGCCAGATGAATTTTGGATTATAAATGCCTCATGTGGAGAAGGGCTTAGAATGGGTTGGATCGGGTCCTGGTCCACTGATATTCGAATTCGGATATGAAAAGTATACATGGGATTCGTATTTGGATCTGGATCTGATTAGATCTAGAATATTTGGATCTAGATCCAAATCTAACAGGATCCAAATATTATTTTATAACTATAAAGTAATATATAACAAAAAAATACTATATATATATATATATATATATATATATATATATATATAATGTTCTAATAACTGGGATGGATCCACCTATACTCAGATCCAATCCGAATTACTATACAGATAGAAAATTTGAATCCAAATCCGACTTGTCGGATCCATACCCGTATCCAGATAAAGTTTGAAATTCAAGTTTTGGATCCAAACCGGATAAATTCTCAGCCCTAATGTGGAGTCCATATACATGTTAACATTAGATTAGAGTTCTTATCACTATCATGATTAGGGAGTATGAGGGAGAGTGGAAGAGATAAAGTGAATCACTAGATTCTCTCTCATAAAATATTTTCTATTCCGAACTCTCTCTCTCACACACAATTGGGTCACCTCTTAGATGAAAGCCACTTATTCCACCCCAAGCTGTGGCCTAATATATACTGAGTAGCTACACATTTTGATAGAGAAGCACAACACAAAACTTCCTCTCGTGGAAATGTTGTAAATTATACATTTGCTGGATCTAATGAATAGGAAATCAAAAAATTATGGGGATTATATAAATTTAAATGTCAACAACTACATTGAAGCTTGACTCTTATTTAAGAAGCTTCAAACCCTAGGTACCAAGATGAGAAACGTGGAAATGCAGCGAGATGTTGCAGCCAGAATGCAGTTCAAAGAATTTCAGGGAAACAAGAAATGAGAAAATATTCACATTTCGTTGGAGAAAAGCCATTGAAAAACATCTGAGGAAACGTTTAGGAGGACGTGTGTTGGGGAATCATGTAGGGGTTGCGATGGGTCCGGTGGGGTCTGGGTCTGGACTTGGACTTAGAAGCGAAAAAATATTATGGGACTTGGACTCGGACCCATACCTGACCGGACTCCATTGGCTTTGGCCCTTTGTACGAGGACATAATAGGAACGCTCCAATGACTTGAGGAGCAAGTAGTTGGAGTTTAAATAGTTAGCAAGTCGGCGTTTAAAACACGACTTTTTAAAAAATACGGAGTTTTTTTAAAAAAATTTAGAACTGTGACTTTTTTCAAAGATTGACAAAAATACGTGTTTTTTTCACGTAAACGTTTAAAATGCGTCTTATTGATCTTTACGAACAAATCGGTCCAAAAAAACTGTCTTTTTTACCTGTATTTTTTTTCTCTAAAGATGAAATTTTTTTTCCTGTTTTATGTTATTGTTATTTTCATACTTTCTAAAAAGTATATTATTTCCAAAAAAAAACTTCATTAAAAAATAAATTTTTATCCCCAAGTATATTGTTAGGGTTTATTATCTTATGGTTTATTCTAAATCCATTGAATCAAGTTAGAATAAAATACCATAAAAACCATTGAATAAAAAATCCCCAAAGACTTGGCAAAATTCCACCAAAAAATCCATTCAAATTAGGGCACAAAGACCTAGATTATTACAATTTGTACAACATCTTAAATCCCTAAAACAAAAGCTTTAAAAAAAAAAAAACAAACCCAGAATAGAGCTCAATCCCCAAACCAAATTCATGACTGTAAATCTTGGATTAGTGAATCCCTAAAACAAAAACTTAAAAAAAAAAAAAAAAAAAAAAAACCAGATTGGGGCTCAATCCTAAAACCTAATTTATGACTAGAAATCTTGGATTAGGGTTTATGTCCGCCGTGTTCTTCATCTTCTATGAGATTTTATGTCCATCTTGTTTCTCTATTGCTTATGCATGCTCTCTCTCTCACTCTGCGTTCTTTATGGAAGATTTGTGTTTTCTTCTCTCTCACTTTGCGTAATGCTCGTCTTCTTGTTTTGTGTTTCTTCTTAGTGTACTGCGTTTGTTGCTCGTCTAACAAAAAAAGGTGTACATCTTCCCATTGCTTAATGATGGTTATATAAGGACGGTTACCATACGAAGAGAGAAATGAATATACCCAACTCAATTCTACTTATCTCACATTGCCTTGTTTTTTTTTTTTGCATTACGTACTAAGTATGTGAGATGTTTATTAAAGCATTTAATGAGAAAATTTATATCGTATATTCATCAGCAACTTATCATTTTATTTTTTAATTTCAACTTAATTTTATTTTAATTTCTACTTACTTTTATTTTAAACATGTTCGTTGTTTTCACTCCGATTTTTTGAGCCTAGTTCGATATATTTGCGATATATTTACATAAAGTATTTTTACCGATCTGTATTTTTTATCCGATTTTTTTGTTTGACTTTTCAAAATAAAAACGAGTTATTTCCGATTATATGGTGAGGCGATATATCGATCTTCCGCGATTTACTGACTATGGTTGGGAGGCCAATAAAAGGGCCCGATGTGTTTGATAATTTGATCGTCTTTAGAGTGAGAGATACGTATGCTAACTCCTTAAATAGAGAAGAACCCTCTTTAGGAGAAAAAGGCCAAGGGAAAGAAACCCTAGAGAGAAAAAAAAACCTACGGACGAAGTGAGAAAGATTTTTAAGTCATGAGAGACATTATATCTTAAAACAAGGTTGTTTATTCCACCGTATCTCATGCAACCCCATTATTTGTAGTCGGCTGTTCATCTCTTTATCTTATAGAAACAACCCGAAAAAGGTGAACCACATAAATCTTGATATTTGTTATTGTTGTTTTTATTCTAGTTTTTATTTTTTCCTTTGATATCTTTCCACTCCTACACACATACAAAGAGTTTGGTATCAAAACAAGAGTTCGGTATCTTGTCTGATAAGAGTAGAGGGTCCGTTCCACGCATCGTCACACTTGTTAGAGGATTCGAATGTGTAAACCAAGCAAAGTGGTATCGGAGCTTAATTTCTCTCGACTCTGACACACTACTAGTGATCTATATCACCATTTTCCGGCTGGAGTAAGACCTAGCAGTTGTAGGACAGGCAAAAAAGAAACCTCCAAGTAGGTAGGAAGGATCCTTGAGACCAACAAAATTGTGCCTTCAGTACTATACCGTCAATTGAGACGGTCAACGTGTGGCCACTGTATCAAGTGATATATGCTTGAGCAAGAGTGCATGCATGATCGTCGGACCCGGGATGCCACTCAGAATAAGTTGTTGCTGCTAAAGAAAATCCATACTGCCAATAATAAGTCGGATATGATGAAGTAGACGGTGGCCACACACCTCTGATCTCAAAGATCCTACTTTTTTTAAGGTTTCTTCCTTGTTCATCCTATGCCCGTTAGGTCTCACTTCATCGGCAAATGGTAATAGGGATGACCAAAGGTGTGTCAAGGGAAAACAAGCTCTCATATTAATTTATGGGAAAGTATAGAATGAGATCATTTACCTTTGATATATCACATTAATCTTGACAATTGGATGTGAAATTGGGTCCATGACCAAACTCAAACTTCAAAAGAAATTTTTTCGAATTTCATGACACATCCAAACTATCAAGTTTCACATCAAATGGTTGTAAAGAATTGTGACCACCTTGTATAAAAGGTAAATGATCTCATTGTATACAATCCCTAAATTTATTGGGCTCACACTGTTTGAGCCCTCTTACAAATATGCAGATGGGCGCAAAAAAGCCTTTATTCTTTTGGGATAAAATGTCAAACCCTTTGTGCGTGTCTGAGTGTACTCTTCTGGGATAGCATGTCAAACTCTTTGTGTGTGTCGGAGTGGGAAAATAGGATGTAAAGAATTTAACATATAAAAAAAACACCAGACACGAGATTGTTTCACCCTTTTCGGACTACGCAATAAGGTTGGTAGAATAAACCAATTTCTTCAAAGAGGTAATGCTTTAGATGTACCCAAAATCTCTCTCTCACACATACAGAAAATGGATCAAATGCTATCCCATTATGTTGGGCCTTTTATAGGCTTCTCCATGGCTTGCTACTCAAATCATTGGGAATTTTCCTTCTCTCATGCAAGCCATTGACAATAAATGGTGTCTCGATTTTTAAGTATAATTTGCATCATTTAAATTGCAGATATCAAGAATCAGACGCAGTCCAACAGCCCCCTACAATGTCCATATTGGGCACTTTTCGCAAAATAACTACTAAATGAAGAATGGGGTTGAGGTCGTAGTGGTACACCTGTCTAAATTTCCATTTCCACTTACGCATTCAAAATTCATTAATTATTTCTAAAAATGGGTAGGGACTTGTCTTTCCCATTGATCTATCAAAAAAAAAAAAAAAAACTACCAACCTTTACCTTAATTAACCTCGACGCCAATGGGATATGTTTCTATTAGAAAATCCCAGTGTTTGAAAACTCGGATGGGCCTGGTGAATTGGTCGTCTAAAAAATCCATCTGGATATGATTACGATCGGCAAGTTTGGATGGATCCAGCCTTTAAAAAAATTCAAAAAATTTCCAAAATTTTTTAATCATCTAATTTGTAGGTTTTTAAGAAAATTGGTTATTATATTATGGATTTTTATTATTTTACAAAAAAATCTATAAATACTGTGAACTTGTTTCATATGAGTATTTGTTGAGCATTTCGTTCATTTCCGGTCAAAATGAAGTTTCAAATGAACTCGTTGCAATAAAATGAATTTATAAGAGCACAAAATTATCAAGAAATTATATTATTATATTGTGTCAATATAATTATTTGAAATTCAAGACATTTCACAAGACGACACTCATAGAATTCCACGACTGCCACAACGTAATCCAAAAGTAGGCCACATTTTTTAAAAAAATTCGGAGCTCCTAAGAACCAATATGCATGTAAGATCCAAAATTTTAAATGTAATAAGATACAGTTTTAGATAAAAATGTAATAAAGCTTAAAATAATGCAAATCATGTTGTTGCATCATTGCAAAAGAGAGAGAGAGAGAGAGAGAGAGAGTTCATATAAAAACCTCTGAATGAAAAAAAGAAAGAAAATAATGCACAAAGCCACAAACAGTATTGTTGCATCACGCGGTCACTCCTTACTCGTAGAAAAGAGTCTCTCTTACAAAACAAGGGAGAAAAATCCCTAGGATTTGATAAAGGAAGGCAATCCCTCTAAAAAAGCATTCTCTTCAAATTAAACAATAGGAAATTCCTAAGGTCACAATTCTAAAGAAGATTAAAAATAGGAAGGGCCAAATGGATCCAATCTTCAAAATGCAACTCCCTAATCTATTGAAAAAACGGGCATGGGTTTGTCTTCTCCACTTAATTACCCCAAAAAAAAAAAGGAATAATGAAGGTGAGAGATAATTACAAAAACAACACCAAGAAATTTTATAAAAAGGTGAGATTGTATAAGGTTGCAACTTTAAACAAACAAAAGAAGATTTGTCATAAGATGCGATTTTAGTGTCTGAATTTTTTAGGATAGCCCAAGAATCTATTTTCATCTTTAATTATAAAATTTTAAACTCCAAAAATAGTTCAAATCAAATGGATCTATAAACACATGAAAATCTTAAACAGTCAAAGCAATATGTTGCAAGATATACTATTTTTGGGATTTCAAATCCTTTTTTCTTTTTCATATCCATATATTTTGACGTCGAGATGATCTATTAGATGGTTTTCCAATATAAAAAAGACATGTTTCAATGGAATTTTGAGATTGCATTTTAATTCTACAATTTAAGAGACCAAACCTTATTTAAACGTTTGCCTTTATAAGGTGAACATGACTTAGAAGGAAAGATGAGCATTCATAGTTTTAAGGGAAATTTACTTACGGATCGGTTTTTAATAGCGTTATAACAAAATGACCTAAAAATATATTGTTATTACCTGAAAAGACGGGAATTTTGAATTTTATAATTTTTACTGAGTTTGCCCCCGGTTTTAAAACCTCATAATGCTTTTTTTTGAAAATTTTCCTTTTTGACAAGTTTGGCCGGGCCTATTTTTGAAACCTCCGACCGTATCTTATGTTTTTAACATCGGACCGTACTATTGAGGGGAAATGGCAGCCATGGCTACGTATCATACCTTCTAACATGTACAGAAAATTAATGGGGACCATTTCTTGAAAAAAATTTAATAATACAATCCGTTCCTTCGGCTTCTCAGGAAGTTGTATGTATACTTCGATTTTTGTGTTTCCTCACTTTCTCTCCTATTCCCATAATATTTTCTGATCTCCTCTTGCTTATTCAGCAACTGAATTTGGTTTTAATTGTATTTTTGTCCTCTCTCTCATATGATGTTTCTCTCTCGCATATGATCTGTTTGTTTAATGGGTGGCAGAGGAGTTTGATTATTTACAAGACAGCGAGAATGAGGCCAAGCATTGGGGCAAGCTCCATCCTTAATGCACTCCCTGCTTCACCAAAGGGTCGAGGTTCTGCCAAATTTGGGGGCATTTAAAGAGGGAATACGGACCACTGTATATATATATTTTTTTTAAAACACCGTGTGAGGTTTAAAAAATGGGACATGGGAAACTTGCCAAAAAGAAAAAATTTGAGGAAAAAAAAAAAAAACGGTTCGAGATTTAAAAGATTCGACTGGGGGCAAACTTGATAAATTAAAGACTTCAAAGTTTTTCGTCTCCGACATATTTTTTGGCCAATTCATTATAAGTCTAATAAAATCCGATGGATAAATAAATTTCCCTAATGTTAACCCGCACACATACATACAAACAAACAAACAATAGGTGACTTGACGGGATGTGCGGCGCAGTTAGCATCAAGTTTGCTGCGAAATAGTGGCATGCTCATAGAAATGCATCCATGTAGATGCCTGCCTTGGGAAAAGGCCAGAGATGAGAGAGAAAAACGACCCCTCTCTCTCTCTCTCTCTTTTTAAGTGATGAAAACATCTTCGTGCATTTCTATGAGCATGGCTACTTTTGTCATTTAAGAGAGAGAGAGAGACTTTATCACTTAGAGAGATAAGATATCTGTATCATTAATTATCACTTAGAGAGAAACCTCCTCTCTCTCTCTCTCTCTCTAAAGTGATAAAGATGGATATCTCTGAAGGCGTCTTCGTGCATTTGTATGCGTATATGCCAAATAAAGAGAGAGGGAGAGATGATGATGATTTCGTCCGTACACTTCACATGAGTTTGTCTCCAAATTTAGTCAATAGGCATTGAGAACCTGGGTGCATATACATACGAAAGCAACAAACAAATAGGAACATGCGTTTTTTAAAAGGGAAAAGTTTTTGTACAATCATTTCTTAATAGACTCACATATTAAAAACAATATCTGGCGGAGCGGCATTAGCTTTTTAAAAAAGCTATCTCCTAACCTGTAAACCTATTGGACTCTATTTTATGATATTTTAAAGTTCCAAACAAATTTTGAAATGACGCGCTCTCTTTTTCTCTCTCGCTTTTTATCATTCCATTTCTCTATCTCTCTCTCTCTTTGCAGGCACAGTGTAGTTCTGGACTCTCTTCGTGTCTTTCATCATACCCAAGGAGACAGAGAGACAATAGGATGATGGTAAAAAGGAAGGAAGAAAGCGAGACTGTCATTTTAAAAATTATTTTTGAGGTAAAAAATATAATAAAATAGTGTCAAATAGATTCGGAGGGGGGTGGCAAGATAGCTTTCTCGAAAAATTAATGCATATGCTTCCAATATACTTAGAAATGGCACACCAAATTAGAATGTAGAAATAAATTTTCCCTTTCTAAAATAGGCAAGCCAATTACCCGTCCGATTCCTATCCACACTCAGGTGAGTCTCACCAATATCTTTTTAATTAAAAGATAGGCAATTTCCCAGAGGAAAAAGTTAGTTTATATTAGGGTGAGGCTCTGAACAATTAAATTAAGGGGTATCTCAAAAGCTCACTAGAAGAGGTTGTTTTGATGTTGAAAAATCCCCAATTCCATCATCTTGACCTTAAGATATATGAACAAGATAAAAAATAGATTTCGAGCGTTAGAAATAATTCATTTTGTAATGTATTATCTAGATCGATTTTCAAGAAGAATTCATAGATTTGTTTGATCTATACTATTCTTTAGTCTTTAATTAGATATGAAAATCAATTTTCAAGCCATTATAAAGATTTTTTATACTAAAACAATATATTACGGAAATATTCGAAGGTGTGCCATACTTTGATTGCTTAGGGCCTAAGCCTTATACAAACCACACCCACACTTTATCAAAATATTCATGAGAGATGAACAATTTAACGTCTTATTCAATTGTTTGATTTAATTTTATAATATCCATCAAAGTAAAGTGTTAACCAAAATTCGTGGAGAATTTCGAGTAACGATTATATTAAAAGATGGTGAATCCATATCATTCTTCGATATCAGAAGAAGAGTATCATAACTTTCTATTTTCTTATTCATCTACTCCGTTGTTTGAAAAACCGCCTGATCTAATCGAGAACCGCTCAATTAGATCGGGACCGGCCCCTTGCCAGTTTCGGGGCCAGTTTCGGTTTTGGTGATCGGTTAATATTTTAAAAATAAAAATTCAAAAACATATTTATAAAATCCAAAAAATAAAGAATTTGATTTGTAATACATTTTTTATTTTTTTTACATCATGGTAAATATTAAAAATTGTTTTGGTCATTAAAATCCATTTTTTCGTTAATTTTCTACTTCATTTGAATGTGTTTTGTTTTAATCTTTCTTTATATGTTTTTCATATTTTAGTAGATTTTTTTTGCATATTTTTTATTTTTCTCAACAATTTTTTGGCCGTCCGTGACTTGTCCGGTTAGAACGATTGAATCGGCCGGTTTACCGGTTATGCCGATTAAACCGCTTCTGGCCCCATGTCCGGTTAACTGTTCCAGTTCGATTTTGCGAACACTAATCTACTCCCAAAATAAATTGAGATTAGGAAATGTAAACTCTTTCATTTTAGTGCCTTGGCCGATGTACCGAAAATAAAAATCGAATTTGGTCGAAAACCTATTAAATTAATGTATGACCGAATTTGGCCAATTAGACCTGTTGGTTTTGACATGTTCAAGTGGCTAAATGAGGTTGGATAAAAAGATTTAAAATATTTCATATTTTTAAACTACTATTTAAAATTTTAATTTATTATTTTTAAAATCTAGTTTAAAGCGTTCAACTAACTGTTGGACTAGTTTTAATTAGACTAGACCCTTCCCAAATTCTCCATTCCCATACGGATAACATTGATTTTAGCAAGCTCTGTAATCATATGAAAAATGCTCATATATGGAGATGGAAAATGGTTTACGGTAGCCTAGGCTGCATTCATAAGCATGTGGCTCAATCTCATTTTACCAATTTTTGTTTCTTTTTTAATGTTATTTCATTTGACCATGTTTTTCGATGGGTGAATACCCAACAAGCTACGAAATCACTCCCTTATCGTCTATCATCAATCTTCTTGTTTCCAAAATTAAAAATAAAAAGGATTTGGAGCCATACAAATGTCTCAAAACACTGGGAATCTAATACGACCAGTTCATTTCAATCAATAGATGCTATCACGTGTCAATCTTTGACTACATAAAAATGAATAAAAATTATGTGAGGGCTCAATGCATAGTTCAAACTCAAATAATTTTAGCATGCCATCATCTGTAGCACTACTCCGCATCCACATGTTATTTCGTAAGAAAGGATAAAAATATGTTACATATAATAAAAACTATTAAATTTTATTTATTATACAATAACTATATCAACCTTTTAGGCTGAAATATCAGATAGCTAAAACACTTATGACACCTACACTTACATTGGTGTCCACTGTTAAGAATATTGTTGAGAGATAGTAGTATCTCTTTATTAATATGAAGGTCAACATTGTTACTAGTCATTAGATGTCGAATTTGATGGTATAGGGCGTATCATAAAGTTTAATATTTTTTTTTTTTTAACTTTGAATTTAGTCAATGATACATTCACAACTATCCGATTTGAAATCTAATTGACAAGTGATTGGTTAAATCTTTTCCTATTGTTAAATACACCAAAATGATTTTGCCAAAAGATTCCATATTCCTGCCTCCGCATATCCTAGATTTACTCCTTCGGCAAAATTTTTACTCAAGACACCAAAATTTTGGGATGTAACATACTTAACCTCATGATGAACCGCAGAAAAAAAGAAAATGCTGCATACGTGCGTGAAAAATTAACGCCCTAATATTAAATAGAAATTATCTAATTTTTCAAGGGTCATATTTTATTTAAAAACATATAATCTGGTTTTCTTTTAATGAATATACTCATAAGGTGATTAGGAAGTGGATTTTAATCTTCATATTGGGAAATCCTTCTAAATCTTTTGCATAAGAAACTAGATGTACAATGTGCTCCTTCCTAAACACGCACAATAGTGCCGTCAATAGTATTTGGAAAAAAGAAACCCCAAATTGGATTTTTACACACTTTACCCATCCAACTTTTCCTAGAAACTTCCTACAAAAAAAAAATTGATTCCCAGCAAATATCCCTATACAAAAAGTTAATTTTTTTTACGAAAATACCCTTCCTTCATGTAACAAATCATTTTGGGATACCAATAAAAGGAAACGGTGGACCGCACTTATACAACGCCGCACTGCTCACTTCAAAACGTGCAACCGCTACTTCAAAAGGTCAGACTGCCCCTTCAAAATGCTGGACCGCCATATCAAAATGCCGAATTGCCCCTTCAAAATGCCAGACTGCAACTTCAAAACACCAAACCGCCCATTCCAGCAAAAAATAATAGTCAGACCGTCCTCTCGAACGAAAATAATTTGTTATGTGAGGGAATGGTACTTTCATAAAAAAAAAATGAACTTTTGCATGGGGTATTTGCTAAGAAAAGTTTGATGGGGTAAAGTGGCGTAAAAAGTCGATTTTGGGGGGTTGCAATTTCCCATGACTTTTTTTTTGGGTAAATATCCGAGGAAAGGTTACTTCCCATAGAAGACATATACTCCCCCAATCCAATCATCCAATTTTAATCAAGTGAGTCTCTGATCATTTGATCTACATCTGACGCCTCATAGTATTTTATTTTTAGTTTTTTTTTACAAATTCTATTAATATAAATTTGGTACGTGCCATCATCTCAATGGGGCACACCTAAAAAAATATTAAAAAGAATTTCCCGATAAAATCTAATGTTCAAAGTTCTCCTTGAAGATTTTAGTGGTATTTTGATCATTTTATTTTATTAAGAATATTTTTTATATGTCGGAATTTAAGAGATGAGTGGATGCCCAAAATTTGGTATCAAATATTTCGTAAAAAATAATATTAAAAATAAAATAGTATAAAGACTTTGATTGCGGCAATCTCAACCGTCCATTCATAATGGACAGTTGGATAGGAGAAGTATATAAGTTTTACGCTGTCCAAATATCTGTTTGATACTTCGGGCCTGTTTGACAACTGGAAGGTAAATGTTCCTTGAAAATTGGAAGTTGTTCAAAGAAAGAAGTTATTTAAAGAAGTTATGAGTGTATATGTTTGATAACTTGCTGGACTGTTAAATAATCGGGCCTGTTTGACAACTGGAAGGTAAATGTTCGTTGAAAATTGGAAGTGGTTCAAAGAAAGAAGTTATTTAAAGAAGTTAGGAGTGTATATGTTTGATAACTTGTTGGACTGTTAAATAAGTTCTAGGTACATGTGTTTGACAACATGTTGAAATATAAAGTCATGTTTATTTACATATCATTTAAATATTATTACAATATGAAAAAGTATAGAATGTGACCATTTACCTTCTGGTACAATGTGGTCACATTAATCTTGACCATTGGATACGAAATTGGGTGACTGCAATTATTCCATTGACCAAGCTCAAACTTCAAAAGAAATTTTTTCAAACTTTGTGACACATCCAGCTATCAAATTTCATATCTGATGGTTGTAAGTAATTATGACTACATTGTATCAAAGGTAAATGATCTCATTATATACAATCCCTTAAAATATTATATAGTAAATATTATTTTTATATTAGACATATAACATTCTATAATGTATATTGTATTGTAAATATCTATTACATACACAAAATATATTATGTAACATAATATATTATATTTTAAAATATTATATATATATATATATATATATATATATATATATATATATATATATATATATATATATATATATATATATATATATATATATATATATATATATAAAATCTTCCCAATGCCTATAGGTGAAAATGAACAGTGATTTCGCCTACCCTCATCATCGTCTAAACTTTATCGCACGGTCACGATTATCTGGTAGTATCTTATTTTTCTTTTTTTTTTCTACAAAATTATCTAAAATTTGGAGTGTGTGTGCATATTTGTGAGGCGCACCTCATAAAATATATAAAAAAAATAAATTATTTAAATAAAATTGACCAAAATATACCTGAAACTTTTTGGGGGTATTTTGGTCAACTGTTTTCATGTAAAATATTTTGTTTAATATTTTTCATTGATTCACCTATTTTTTATGAACACACATTACAAATTTTAGGTCATTTCGATTTGTAAACAATTTTTTTTTTTATAAATTCAATTTACTTGAAATTTTAGACGTGTGTTCTTCTCATTAAATAGCACCTAATAAAAATGTAAAAAATAATCTGTAAAAAATAAATTGACCAAAATACCCCCAAAATTTTATGGGGGTATTTTGGTCAATTTTTTCATGTAAAATATTTTTTGATATTTTTCGAAGATTCACCTATTTTTTATGAACATATACCTAAAATTTCAAGTGATTTGGAATTGTAGAAAAAAACAAAAAAAATTCAAATACTATTGGGTATCCGTGATCGTCAGATCGGCCCAAATTCAATATGGGCCATTGGGCTCATATCTTCCTGTAAGCCCTTGAGCTAACAGTAACATCATATATATATATAACACTACAAAACGCTGATAGGTGAAGTTCTACAGTACTTCACCTACAACTTTATCACCGTTCAAAGTTTATCACATGGTTATAAATATCTGCTAGTGTTTGAATTTTAATATTTTTTTACAAATCATACTGATCTGAAATTTTGTAGGTGTGTGCACCTTAGTGAGATACACATGAATAAAATATAAAACAAATCATTTGAATGATAAAAATTACATAAAATATGCTTATAAAGTTTCAGGGGTTATTTCGTTATGTCTATGATTTTTTTAATATTTTATTTTGGTGCGACTTGGTCATATGTACATCGTCCCTAATTTTAGATAAATTTGATTAGTACAAATTCAAATACTACCGAACAACGGTAATTATGTGATGAGCTTTTGACGGTGATGAGGTGTACGCAAAGTACTGTAGAATTTCACCTATAGGAGTAAATAAAGATACTACAAAACACCTATAAGAGTAAATAAACAGTGATTTCGCATACCCTCATCGCCGTACAAATTTCATCGTATAGTCACGATTGTTTAGTAGTATTTCATTTTTTAATTTTTTTCTATAAATTGGAATGACCTGAAATTTAGAATGTATGTTCATAAAAAATAGATGAATCTACGAAAAATATCAAATAAATATTTTGCATGAAAAACATTTACCAAAATACCTAAGAAAAGTTACAGGGGTAGTTTGTTCAATTTTGTTTTGTGAATTATTATTTTTTATAGTTTTATTACGTTCGCCTCATTGAGATGTACTTATGCTCTACATTTCAGATCATTTTGATTTGTAGAAATAAAATGAAAAATAAAATACTATTGGACAATTGTGACCGTGCGATGAACTTTGGATGGTGATGGAGGTAGACGAAATCACTGTTCATTTTTGTCTATAGGCGTTAGAAAGACTTATATATATATATATATATATATATACAACATAATATAATATATTATATATTGTATTATATATTATATATAATATTATATATTGTATTATATATTTATTCAATTAATCTATATTTTTATTATATACAATATTATAAATATCTATTATTTAAATAAAAATATATTATTCAATAAAATATATTATATATTATACAATAAAATAGAAAATATATATTATTTCACAATCGTATTTTTTATTTTTTTTATATAAATCCAAATCACTTTAAATTTTTAGCGTGTATTCTTTAAAAATATTAGAATTCAATAAAAAAATTTTAAAAATATTTCATAAAAAATAAATTGACCAAAATGCCTCCGAAATATTTTAGGGGTATTTTGATGAATTTATATTTTGTGAATTATTCTTTTAATATTTTTATTAGGTTCACGTTGATGAGAAGAATAGACGCCTAAAATTTTACATGATTTGGATTTTAGAAAAAAGATTTAAAATTCAAATACAAAATGAAGTCATATTCGTCTGATCGGTCCAGATTCAATCTGGACTGTTAGACCTATATGTAGTTGTAGGCTAGTGGGTCTATATATATATATATATATATGAAAACACTACGCAACGCCTATAGGCGAAAATGAACAATGATTTCGCCTACCCCCATCATCGTCCAAAGTTCATCGCGCAGTCACGATTGTCCGGTAGTGTTTCATTTTTCATATTTTTTTACCAATCAGAATGATCTAAAATTTGGAGCGTGTATTCATCAAAAATAGGGAAATCTTTGAAAATTATAATAAAAACATTTTACATGAAAAATATTGACCAAAATACCCCCGAAATGTTTTGGGGGTATTTTGATCAATTTATTTTTTGCGGATAATGTTTTTATATTTTTATTAGATACGCCTCAATAAGATGTACATACCCTCCAAGTTTTAGGCCATTCTGATTTGTAGAAAAAAAAATGAAAAATAAAATGCTACTAGACAATCATGACCGCGCGATGAAATTTGGTTGGTAATGAGGGTAGGCGAAATTACTATTCATTTTCCCCTATAAGCGTTGGGAAGACTTTTCCATATATATATATATATATATATATATATATATATATATAAATGAAAATGTATAATAATAATTTAAATAAATATATTATATATAACGTAATATAGTATATATAACGTAATATAAAAGTATATACTATATTACGTTATATATAATATATTTATTTAAATTATTATTATACATTTTCATTTATATATATATATATATATATATATATATATATATATATATATATATATATATATATATATATATATATATAATGAAAATGTATAATAATAATTTAAATAAATATATTATATATAACGTAATATAGTATATAATATAGTATATTTTATATTTATTTTATATATATTTATATTATATATAGTATATAATGTAGTAAATTATTTGATTACTATCTATTTGTATTATATAATATAATATAATATAATACAAATACAAATATAAATTAATATTATAAATATAAATACAAGGAGAGGGGCAGAAGAGGGTTCGAGGGACCAAGTTTATATTTAAACTTATATTATTTTAGATGGAATTTTTTACTTAAGCACAAGGGAGTAACGAAGTTCTTGGAGAACTTCTTTAATGTATAAGTTGAGTGCATCAAACACGAAACTTTTATACTAATGAGAAGTTCCTTCTTTCTCCCCGTAATTTTCTCATATCAAACATGCCCTTCGTCTAGAGAAAACTGCGAAAGTTACTACGGCAATTCATAGAGTGAGCACTACGCATTTAGGTGGTAACAGAGAGGATGGGATCGTCAGTGCAACAAAGAGACTGCTCTCCCCATCTCCACCGCCATTCAACCATTGATTGGGCAGTGATGAATTATTCGTAATCACTGATTATATTATCTTAGGTTGTATTAAATTATGTGGATTGACTTCATGTTACTATTTTATAGTAATGATTTCTCTACTTCCCCTATAATATATGAGTTATATACCTCCTCTCCATCTCGCCGAGCAATTTAGATTAAGTGAGCCAGTAACCTTTTCCTCTCGCTGTGCAATTTAGATTAAGTGAGCCACTGAACTTTAGATCTAGATCTAAAACTTTAGATCTAGATCTAAAGTTTCAGAGTATTTTATTTTTGAAATTTTGAAACGTATTTTGGTCATTTTATTTTATTTTGGAATATTTAGTTTATACTTTTTGCAGGTGTGCATTCAAGAGAGAAGTGGATGCTCAAAATGTAGTATCAAAATAGCTTGTAGAAAAAAATTAAAAATAAAACAATTTGGAGGCGGGACATTGTGATTGGGGCCTTCTTAGCTGTCCATTTAGATCAAATGGCTGGATAGGGGTATTAGATAACTCATATACAATAGGGGAAATATAGAATGCTTTCTCTATTTTTTTTAATTTTTTTTCTTTTTAACGTTGATTTTTTTTTGGGTAATTCAATGGGGATGACGAGCCCCTACCCGTTTTTTAAAATCGTTAGTGGTTTTTTAATGCATTAGTTGAGAATGAAAGCTTAAACCTTGGCTGGAACACAAGTGATGTTACCACCACAATCCTAATCCCACTCTAAAAAAAGTGGTAAGTCAATGGGGATTTAGGCCCTACCCTTTGATGAAAATGGAGTCAGAGACCTCATCATGGACTCGAAAATACTACCGCCAAGGCCCCAAGCCATTTTCAAAAAAGATGGCAAGTCAGTGGAGATTTGGGCCCCTAACCTTTAATAAGAATGGAGTCAAAGATCTCACCATGGGGCTCGACAATACTACCTTCAAGGCCCCAGGTCCTACCATTTAATGAGAATAGAGTCAAAGACTTCACCATGGGGCTCAACAATACTACCACCAAAGCTCCAGGCCATTCTAAAAAAGTGGTATGTCAGTGGGGATTTGAGTCCCTATCCTGGGTGAAAATGGAGTTGGAGACCTCATCATGAGACTTGATAATACTACAGCCAAAGCCCATGCCATTCTCATTGACGTTGATTGTTGGGACGAGAATTGTGCCGATGCAAAATTTGTGTTGATACAAATGGCAGGAAAATGATTTTTTAAAATAGCAATTTCATTATATTACAATGCAATAATGACATAAAATCATTTCCCCATTGTATTATATTTTGGTTCCCCTAACTTTTGTTGTAACCGGCATTAAAATCTCATAATCTGGTCCTCGATCAGTCCTCCAATTAACCAATCTCGATCAGCAATTCTTATCCAGATTGGCCGTTTCTCTAGAGTCAAATAACAAGGAAAAAGATAAAACAATAATTTGATGGGAATCAAGCAATTAACTAGATTCCCTAAACACACATCTCCCACGAACATCAGTTCATCCCAATCCGGATCACAATTTCTAACTAGTGGACCGCCCAATATGTCACCAATAGGTAAGGCATGCGGCCCACAATTTGCATGTGCTGGTATGAAGGAGGTCAAAGTTAAAAGAGTTTCACATTCAAACCTTGAATTTGATGAGAACCAGGTCATGCTAAAATACCAATATACACCATTTTATTTACCACAACTATCAGTGAGGTTTCTTTTGGGAAAATGAGGTGGTAAATCGAGGATTTATTTATGGGTGTGCTTTCTATAAGGTTGCAACCTTAAACAATCTAATTAACGCACACTTTCAAATTATATCAGAACAAGTAATTTTGGTATAAAAAATTCTTAGGATTATTTGAAAATCTATTTTCATACCTAATTGCAAAATTTTAAACTCCAAAAATGGTTAAAATCAAATAGATTTATAAACATATGAAGATCTTGAAAATGGACGGTCTAGATAATGTGTTGTAAGATGTACTATTTTTCGGACTCAAAGCTTTATTTTTTTCTTCCATATTTATAAATCTCGATGTCGAGATTATCACTTAGAAGGTTTTTTAATATTAAAACAATATTTTCTGTTGGATTTTAGAGGGGCATCTTTCATTTTAAAGTTGCAAACTTATATAAACTTTATTTATTTGTTTATATTTTTTATTTTGGTAGAAGAAGGAAAAATAGTATATGATCCCTCCACATGGATCATACAAAAAGAAAGGTGTGTTGTTTAAGGGAAACCAGTGTTCAAAACGACAAATCGGGGACAGGACTTAGCCCATGCCTGGGCCGAGTCCAAGTTACGCAGCCCCGGTGAGGCATAGTCCTGGCCACGCTAAAAAGTTTTAAATAATTGAAAGAATATTTAAAATTTGAAAAAATATTTTAAAGTAAAACTTAACTAAATACATCTAAATGAGGTTAAAAATTGGTGAAAAAAATAGATTTTTAAAAAAAATCAATTTGTGATGGAGGTATTTTAGAAGTAATCCAAAAAGAAGACAAAAATGTAAAAAAAAATATTATTGACCAAAACATTTCCATTCTTTGCTAAATTGATAGAAAAAATTAAAACATATATATATTACAAAAAGATTTCTTATTTTTTTTTTGGCTTTTCATAATTTTTTGAATGTTTTTATGTCCGAGTTGACCAACCAACTCAGGGATACTGGACCTCGCCAAGGTGATGAATCTGAGTTACTCAGGCGAGTTCGAGTTAGCTCGACCAAGTTTTTCAACAGTGCAGGAGACAATCAAAGGGGCCCCGAAAACCACTGGTTTGAAAGTTTTACTGAAATATGTAACAAGATCACCCTATTTTTCCTATGCAATCTTTGAAAATGGTAAGAACTATGTCAAATACCAGCATCAATGAGACAAATTACCATTTCTACAAGAAAGTTACAATCAACATTAGCCATCAAAGTCACAATCAACTTTAACCATCAATTTTAAAGAGCTTTCGCAAGAAAAAAGTCTTCTAAAAATTTCTCTTAAGAAGTTAAACCTGATTTGGATATTATTTTTCATTTTATTTCTCTCTCACTTTTATATATGGGTTGTCCATCTTTTAAAAATAAAACCTTAAAGCATTATTTTCTCTCATCTTTCATTTTCTTCTCATGGCTTCTTCCCTACTCTCATGTTCTCTCCTCCCTGAATACCCAGTACATTTTCCCCTCTCACATTCTCTCTTCAAAAATCCAACTCATTCTTTTCTCTCTCTAGAAACCCTGGTCATTCTCCCCTCCTCTCACTTTTTCTCTTTGAAAACAATGCCCATATTTTCATCCTCTCAAATTCTCAAATCTAAAACTGAATGAAAGAATAGGAAGATAGAGAAATCAAAACACAAGAAGAAATTCTATCCTAACTGTAGAACCCTAAGCTACAAAAATAAAGGAGAGCCAAAGGCAAATAAATTCTCAAGAAATGCTATTTTTTAAAATAATATCCTAAAAGACTTTTTTTGGTTATTGCTTTCAAAAAAAAATAAAAATAAACCCATTCTAGATAAGATTGTTTATCTTTGTAAAAAAAAAGTCCCAATCACCCTTAACCACCATATAAGATTGTTTATCTTTGTAAAAAAAAAAGTCATAATCACCTTTAACCACCATATGTTATCTGAGTCCACCGACAATGCAGCAATAACTGTGTTGAACCTTGTGCGGAAAACTATCATGCCCGTGGCTATGCAATTTCAGTTCTAATAGTTAAGGGAGAATTTTTTTTTTTTTTGTTGTTGTATGTGATCAAAATGAAACTCAAGACATTATGTTGTAGCAACTCACCACCTAGCCTTGAGCCCATTTCTGAATTGTGACATTGCACAGATAATTAATAAAAAACATTTTACTTCGAGAATAATTAAAAATGGGCCAGTGAAATATTGACCCTTAAGTCACCCAAACTTGACTTACCATGTCATTCTAAATACCAAACTAATGTTTCGAATATTGAGAGTCAAATTAACTATATTTTGCTTAAAGGGCACTCTATTTTTTATTTTTATTTTATTGAGCTGTGGTAACTTATGTATTTTCATTTATTCATAGACAAATTATATATGAAGTAAAAATTTATGCATATCTAAATCTGATAACAAGCAACATTGGAGTGCCAGTGCCTTGGCTTCGCAAGAGAATCAGCCAAGGTATTGCACTCTCTGAAGAAACATTGGAGTCTCATTACATGAAGTCATCCTCCCCTTCACTAATGAGCAACCCCAGGCAAATGATTTTTCTCTTAAAACCCTAGAAAATGTTTAATCTGGGATACAAAACTACCAAAAAAATAAAAATAAAAAAAAGACTATAGTCACAGTCACAAAACCAATAAAGCTATTTTTAACCCCTTTTCCCACTACTTGACATGGGTCAATTTCTATTTTGAGTTTCATTATACTTTTGTATTTTATTGTTGTGGCACATTTTTTTTAGGCAGTTCAACAATAGGATTCGAACTTGAGATGTAGCATAAAAATATGGCACTTGAAAGAAGCCATAAAAACTAATTCTGGCTCACATAAAAAGCTGCTGAATAACATCCAGACACCGGCAGATGAACCCAAAACTAATGGGGTATCTGTAAAGACCGGCCCCATAATTGCTATTGGGTGAACCATTGTCCCTTTATTTGCATGGGAAAAGTGTTTTGTGAGTAAGCGGGCTCACTAGCCCGTTGACTCACAAGCGTTCAATTGTAAGATGAACTTCTACAACTAAAGATTCCTATCCGATGGATAGAAAAAAATTTAAAAATAATATTTTTAAATTTTATTTTATCTTATCTTATTTTGTTTATTCATGATCATCATACTGTAGATCATCGGTCTTTACAAATTTGGATCCGTGATCCATACCAAAAATAGGTGTTAGAGAGAGCCTACACGAGAATAATATGAGTCGGGGGACTCAAAAAAAGTAGGAATCATATCTCTACATATGAGTTAAAAAAAAGGGGATCATGCCTCTTCTTGCAATAATAGCAATGCTGATAATTATCGTCCGAAAAGGGGCCAGTAATCTTAGAGGACGATTCACTTTCCTGTGAACCAAGATTGATACCCTTTCTAAACCCACTATGATGTCCAAAAACTACTTTTTATGACTTTAATGGATAAAAGGGTTGTCAATAGTCAAGACAATCACTTTGATGTCTACAAAACAACCGTCACACAGAGATAAAAAGCACCACTTTCATTGCTTTTTTTTGGATAAGTGGGTACGGATTTTGGGCCCCTACTCATTTTTCATTAATAAATGAAAAAAAAGACATACTATTTATAATACAATTCTTTCGTACAAACTTCTAGCCATATCAGAAGAAAATATTACTTGTTGGGCAATGTGTGTTTGCTCCCATAGGCAAAATCCTAGTAAGGTGTATTTTAATATTCAATTTTTTGAGCAAACAACCTACTCAACACGACGACTAACCTAAACAATGAAAAAGTGAATACATTATTTGAGCATGCTTAAAAAGTCGTAGAATTGCACGCATACGATCCAATTCCTGGACAGTCAAATCTAAGTGTATAAATAACTCAAAATCCTTTCTAGAAATTACTTGTCTAATTATTTTTAAAGTGGATAAATAAATTTTCCTAAATTGGTCATTTGTCTGAGGGAGCAATGAATCAATGGCTACAGCAAGAGCACGATTACTCCATCATCTATCATTGGAAAATGAAAGGAAAGTATGACATGACCCTATGGTGTATGGTTGTACACTATAGGGACATCGTCCATCCGTGACCACGAGATTAATTGAATCTCGGTGAATAGTTGTCGTTAAAGACTATTATGAATCCAGACCATACGAAAAGAGAATGCAGAGCATGATCCCATTGTCCACAATTGAGCCAGTCACCAGGGCCGACGTGACCGACATAGGGACGCCGATAGTGAAGAATCACATGATCCACATCGTGATATGCGAATATGCAAGTGCCGAGAGTTTGTTTGAAATGTTAAAGTTGATTTCTCTGAATTCTTTATTTTATGGACCTCTCTTTGAGGCTACAGAAAAATTATATTCTTATTATATGGTTCGCAGAATAAGCAAGTTGTAGATTGGGATCCTTCACAAATATTTTGCGAGTGCTCAAGCGAGGATCTAGATTTCTCGAAATTTTCAATTTCTATGAATGGTTGGAGTTTGACGAGGACGGATTAAGCTATGACGAGGTACACGATGTTGATAATGGTGGTGAAGAGGCAGAAGGGAAGGATTTTGTCATTTGGAATAGAAATTTATTGAAAGAAGAATGTCAACAACCTTTTGGCTTAATTTATACCATACTCTTTCCTCTTGTGTTTCTTGATTTTGTTTGATCTAGGATGAAAGAATGGTTGATTTAGGTTTCCCTCCTTTTGATGCAACTAGGTACCACACATACTAACATCCAATAAGGTCTTGTTTGGATGTCCTAACCATTGTTTGAAAAATCCAACCGGCCAAGGGCATAAACTGGTCGGTTCAACAGGCCTACCCGGGCAGGCCAAGCTGGTCCAAAAATGTTATATATATATATATAGATATATATAATTAAAAAAATATGAAAAAATATATTTAAAACATAATTAAACAAAGCACGTCCAAATGAAATTGAAAAGTAGTAAAAAATATATTTTAAAAAGTAGATTTGGGCCCCTTTTGAAATTTTTCGGAAAAGATTGAAAAATGTAAAAATAAGTATTTATAGCTAAAACAATTTCTAATTTTTACCAAAATGATAAATAAAATAAAATAAAATCATTAAAAAATACATTACAAACAAATCCCGTATTTTTTAAGATTTTATATATTTTTTTAATATTTAAAAAAATACCCGATCGGACCACCAAACCCGATCGGACAATGGCTAGTTATGGTTTGACCAGCCAAGGATGTGAACATTGGTTTGGATTAAGGGCCTAAAGTTACTCATAGATGGAAAGAAAAAACATGCCATTTTAGCACTATCGTCGTTGTCAGTTTTTGGTAGAGATTCTTTGAAAGCAGGGGTTTCAAAAGTTAATCATCCAATGTCCACCGCCTTTCTCTTGTGAAAATGGGTAGGAGAGGTAAAGCAGTCCATTATGAAAATTGGTCCAGACAAACAGGTCCGTACTGTTTATGCCTGATTGTGAGTTTCAACATGATATACCCAAACTTAATCAAATGACTAAGGAAAAGCCATCATCTAAATAAAAATTGCAATAAACCACACAAGGAATTCGGGAATTCGATGGAAGATAAAAGAACAAAGCCCCGTTTTTTCATTAAAAAAGATAAAAAAATACAACTCCAAACTTTACAACTATGTGAAAGGTTATATATGCCAAGTAAAAGAAGAGAGATAAAATCAGGTGGTCTAACACGTCAAAAAATAACACCACAAGGGGATGCAGCCTTTTTGGCTGATGAATCCGCTATCGTATTGACATTGCGATAGATATGAGAAATGAACCGTTAGATGTCATATTTTTCTTCTATGTGAATAAAATGATTTGCTTGAACTTGTTTTTTTTTTGGTCAAAACTTCCTTTTTATCTTAATAATTCAATGGATTTTGTTCGTTCGTCAAGACCAGATAGCATTGTGTTGACGTAAAGTGCAAAATGATGGGCGCCTATCCATTGTGAGGGAACAAAGAATGACGTATGAAGTAATGTTTTGAAAGATGCGTCACACCGTCCATCCATCAATCCTCATCTGAATTAGCTGAAATAGCAATCGTGATCAGTAGCAAAAAAAAAAACCAAAGGAAAAAGTTTAAACTAAAATTTTGACGGAAGTGTTAATCTTAGAAGAGAGGGGGCTGGGTTCGGAGGTATCCTCAGATAGTGGCACCTCTGGACTTACATATGCTCTATGCATTTTAGCGATATTAATGAAGTGGAACTACGTGCGGTGAAAGGGAGTTTTTAAACTTCAATCCACCACTCTAGACTGATTATTGAAGGTGACTTAGCAAATGTTATCTCTTGGCGTAAAGCACCTGCTTCTATCCCTTGGACTCTTACCTCTTCCATGGACGATATTACTTCTCTTCGAGACTATTCTCTCGAATAGAGAGGTCTCCTTTAAACTCATTTTCAGGGAGAAGAACTCAGTTGCAGATATGCTTGCTAAAAGAGCGGCCTCTTCTTTAAGCGCTGCCTCTCTATATTTTCTTCCCCTGCTCTTCTATTTTTTTCTTCTTCTTTTTTTTTTTCTTGCTTTTTTTTGTTTTAGTCGTATGTAATTTCGTTCATTATCTTAATGAAGCTTACTGTTTCAAAAAAAAAAAAAAACAAGACAAGTATTTGGTGAGTCAGCAAACTCGTGCATCCACCCAATTTTTAGGGAATTTAGCATCTGAAATCCATCTCAAAACACCGTGAATATATTTTTGTTTCATATCCATGAATTTGGAGCGCTAGGAACAAAGCAAATATGATTATTTTTGAAGAATTGAAGTGAGCAATCAAAAACAAAATAGACTTTTTACAAGGCCCAAAATACAACTCTTCATATTCATGAACCCTAGGGCTAGCAACGGGCCAGCCGAGCCCAGTCCTAGTTCGTGGCAAACTCGCCCTCGCACTTCCTAGCCCAGATTTCAGGTCTGGGTGGGTCGGACAATGTGGATTACCGTCCCTATTTCTACATGTAAGGTTACATCCTTATATAAACTTTTAAATACTATTTAAGGAGCACCTGTTTGATTCGCAATTTTAAATATACTATTTTTTTAACTCAATTAATATAAATCGTCAATTTGATGGGATGCTTAGATCTGGACATTAGAGGGATTTCCTTTATCATTTTGTAGATGGGCCCCTCATTACTAAATGAACAATTTCAAAAAAGAAAAAAAAAAAAATCTTAAGTTCTTAAAGACCTAGATCTTAGTGTCCACCACTTGCATTGTCTAGATATTGGATATGACTCATTTTTAATCTTGTTTAGGGTGTAAATTCAATTTTTTTCAGTATTGGGATGAAAAGAGTGCGTTGCTAACACTAGTGCCACTAACATGTTTTTTTGACATACTGTAATGAAAATTTAATTCATATAATGAAAATTTTGTATAAGGCATGAACCTAGTACTATAAAAGTGAGGCGCACCTAAAAATTCGTCGGAAAATGTTGTTTAGACAATGAAAATTCCTCCAATTGATTATCTTAACCTTGACAACAAATTATTTCAAGTATTAAAAATAGTACTTACTTAAAAAAAAAAAAAAATAGTGCATCCTATAATATATTATTTGGATTATTTATTTTCAAGATTTTCAACTCTTTATAGATATGATTATTACGCACTATGTTTTAGTTTTAAGTTTGTTAAGAGTCCTTGGCACTAGAACTTGGTAAGAGTCTTTGGCACTAGAACCGTCTTTTGACAAGGTTTGGAGGTGCGTCATACTTTGACAAGGTTTGTCTTTGATATATATAGCCTTAAAATATTTTTTTATCTTTATTTATAAAGTTTAAAGCTTCAAAGAAAGTGTAGATCGACAGATCTATGAAAACTTGCAAAATCTTGAAAATGGCGGTAAAAAAATGTGTTACAAAATACACTATTTTCAAAACCTAAAATCCATTTTTTTCTCATGTACATGCATCTTGATGTCGAGATGATCAATTTGAGGATATTTGAGCGTCAAAACAACCTCACCTAGTGAAAATTTTGAGGTAGGCTCTAATTTGATTGTTTCTTGGCTCTATATAAACTTTTCCCATATACATATTATGATACAAGAATTTCCAATAAATGAAGTATAGAGTACTCATCCCTTGCCATGTCCACTCTATGATTAACTTACATCTTCCCTTTGAAGGCCAGTATTACTTATATTGTTATTTTGTTGATTTGCAGCTTAATGAAGAAAATACTTTTTGTGAAAGCCTATCTTTTCGCTCAACTTCTTAGTAATTTCCAATGAGAATAGAATTTGATGTATCACAATCTTTGATTTATTAATGGGAATAGAATTCGATCCATGTTGCTGGATTCCTTTTGGGTCCTCTACTTATATTTTAATAAAATTGGAAGATTATGTAAAGTTTTGTGAAGTACTTCTCCAAATCCAATAAACTAACCCAAATTGCATCTTTGTTTGACCAATGCTGTCGAGAAATAGACATTTTTCATATATGGTATATATTCGTTTTTATTAATACAATTTGATGGAATTTTCTCAAAAAGATATTTCGCATTTACCCAAAAAATGGAGGTATCTTTCTTGGTAATTTGCAATCGATCGTTTTTATTATACAATTGCATAGAACATTGATTGCATCTACCTTCAGAGCATATTACTTGAAGGACTATAAACCAATTTAATTTTAAAATGGTCTTCTTTGTTTAGGAAAATGTGTTACGTACATCCTCAAATCATAACTTCCTAAAAATTGTAGTCCTGGCATGAGAAAAGCTTTGAATCGATCCTCTGTGCCTCGGCCATGTGATTGTGGAAAAATTAAAGATTTCAGACATCAAAAATAGTGTATATTGTAACACATTGTCTAAACTGTCCATATCACCTTAAAAATAGGTGTTCATCAATCCGAAATATCTGTGTTATTTTTATAGCTTCAAATTTTATAGTTTATGTTGGAAATTGATTTTAGAGCTACTATGGAAATTTCATATGCCCAAAGTGTTTTCTGAATGAGGATCTAGAGATGAGGCTTTACTTTGTTTTCATAAAGCCTAGGCCTTGTAGAAATTACATCCTTTAGTTTAAGGAAAAGTATATAAAGAGACCTTTTATCAATCAGATTTTAAAATGTATGGCTGCGAATGTATCATTGACTGGGCTCCAAGTTCAAAATTTTTTTTCTCGAACTTTGTGACAAAACCTAAGCCATCTAATTTGACATCAATGGCTAGCGCTAATTATGACCTCCTTGTACTAAAAATAAATGGTATCGTAGTATACAATCCCATTTTTTTATTTTTAAATTTTACTGTCCGTGTTAGAAATTGATTTAGATCCATCATGAAGAGATTTACGTTGCCAAAAGTGCTTTCTAGATGAGGATTTGAGATGACGCTTTATTTTGAAACTTCATCTTTTTATCTTTTGTACAAGGTGGTCATTATTAATCTTGACCTTTATATGTGACTTTGGGTAGTTGCATTTATTCCATTGACCAAGCATAAAGTTGAAAAGAAAATTTATTGTTTGTAACAGGCTCAAGCTATCAAATTTCACATCCGATGGTTACAAGCAATTGTAAATTCCTTGTAAAATAGGTAAATGGTATCATTGTATATAATCCCTAAAAAAATGTTACAAATCTTAAAATTTAGGATTTTAAGACCTAACATTTTTAGGTCTTAAAATGTCAGTCGAAAGACGAACTTGGGAGGATTTTTTCAATATGAACTTTTGGGAATCATTGAAGACTTACTAGATCATTATTATAAAAAGAATCGAAAGTTGAGTTTTTTTAACACTTAGATTTCTCCATTTTCAAAATTGAACGGTCTCTATTCAATCTCGAAAGATCATTTATTTTAGGTACATAGAGGATACAGTTAGGATGAAAAATTTCATTGACGTTAGGATGGGGTTTCTATGAGTCAGCCGACTCATAAGTACACGTGCCACCCCCCTCTAAAATTCACCTTAAAGATGGATTTTTTATCACAAATTTGAGGGGTTCATCATCTAGGTGAAGCTGATCATAAATATATATATAAAAAAAAAAAATTGAACTTGTTGTTTTTTGGAGGGGGATGTTTTGGCACCGGTCCATATTTGATTTGACCCCATGCGCTTCACACAACGTCCATCTTATAGATGGACGTCGAGGAATTAGTTGGCTCTTCTACCTGCTAACTCATAGAATATTTTCCTATTTTTTATTGAAATTAATTTATAGACTGAAAATATTACATCCCCAAAATTCAAAGTCCTAAAATTTACTCACCCAATACGATGGGTTCGAACATGGGCTCAAAGTCCTAACAACCAGAGCCTTCAATGTTTGGTCAAGGGCTTGAACCCACCACAAATACTTGCCAGACCCTTTTGCCTTTGACCAACCAAAGAGGAAATGATTTGAATACTTTCACTGAAAAATAACTTTTATATCTAAATTGCTCTTAGCTATCCTATATAAGGGTGGCGATACTCACTTTTGCCCTAACTAATGTTCACCCATGTTTCTGGTGGATGAGGGCTCACAATTTGAAGAGAATTATTATATGGGTAATCGTTGCTTTTAATTTGTGTTTCTCATCATGGTTGTGAGGAATTGAAATATATCCACTGAGTCGAAACTGGAAACTATCATTATCATAAACAGATAATTATGTTGATGCCATTTTGATAGATTGTGTTGTCTTCCTACAACACATGCTCATGTGAAGGTTTGGATAGAGATTTCTAGAGGGTAATGGTGTATCATATATAAACTGAAATATGATGCACCTGTGGATCTTGCTAAAAGATGCAGGCAAATAAACTTGAGAATAGTTTAAAATTTATTTATGCCTTAATTATCGAATTTAAAGTTTTAAAAATAATGCAGATTGATGAAATCTGTAAGGGTGGTAACCTGATGCTGGTCCCTCCTAAACAAGGTGTTTTAGGAGAGGTGGTTTGGAAACGATCTTAATTTTTGGCTTATGCACAAGAGTGGCTGCTCTCAGAACTCGAACCTATGCTCTTGCGTTAGCTGCTCTCAGAACTTTTTACCGTCGTAACAAATGACGGCCCCTAGATTGATCTAATCTATAAATACTCTTTTTTAAAAAAAAAAGATTGTCTAGATGAATAAGATTTAAAATCTTTTATTTTATTTTCTTATTGATGCATCTCGATTTCGAGATGAGCAATTGGGTTTTTTGATGTTGAGACGACTTTTTAGGTAGATTTTTGAAGTATGCTTTATTTATGCAGTCCACCTTATATGAACTTCTCCTATTTCTAAAGGATTGGATTGGGCCAGAGCCATGTTATTAGATCGCCACTGAACCAAGGAGAGGCCCGGTCTAGTTTGACAGACGATTGAACCAGTTGGAGTGTCTTTTAGGAAAAAAAAAGAAAAAATATAATTTAAAACATAAATAGAGTAGCGCCGACAACAAATTGTGCTTGGGTTGGGCTAGCCTTGGCCCTAACCCTAACCTGACCCTATTCCCTTGCGGCCTGGCCGGGCCTGGTATGAACAAGGCCCGAACAGGAAAAAAATCAGACGATTCAAATTCTAACCGTCCGATTAGATCGGAACCACCCATTGGTCGGTTCCTAATTTGGTGAACCGATCGGGGATTTTATATAATTTTTTTTGAAATCCTCAAAAACAAGGGTTTTTGTTTATAATACATTTTTAATGCTTTTTATCATTTTGGCAAAGATAGGAAATTGTTTTGGCCATTAATATTTATTTCTAGATTTTCTCATTTTTTAAAATTTTTTTCAAAAATGACCCTGTGCACAAATCGATTCTTTGAAATCTTTTTTTCATTAATTTTCAACTTCATTTGGATGTACTTTTTGTTTAATCATGTTTTAAATATACTATTTATATTTTATTTGATTTTTTGTTTTTATTTTATTTTTAACACTTTTTTTTACCGATTAGAAGTTGTCCGATTAAGCTGGTTGAACTGATTAGTTAACTGCTTAGGCCGATTGAACAGCTTCTGGCTGCACGTCCAGTTTATTTGATTTTTCATAGACCTAGGCCTTGTACCCTTTAAAAAACAAATTAAAAAAAATAACGAAGAGATAAGGCCGATTGGGGCAAAACCGGGTCTGCCATCTCTTTGGGCCGCCCTTCGGGTCATGGCAACCCACCCTCGGATTATAATTTATGGCCGACACTCTAATTTGACTGCGTCCTTGGCCGGGCCAGTCGACCCGCTCTACAAGAGAGAGAATATGCAAGGGAGTGCTCAACATGCAAAATAGGAACGAGAAAGCAGCCATCCTAGAGAGAGAGAGAGAGAGAGAGAGAGAGAAAGCATTATCTGTGCCGCGTGTCCCGTCCGGTAAACTACTCACTCTCTCTAGAGAGAAGAACCCAGGGGTAGTTTCGTCATTTTCAGGTTTTTGCCGCCGGATTTCTTGCGGCCATTTTCTCGAGAAAAAAAAAAACCAAAAATGCCCACCTAGTCAGAAAAAGCCAATCATCATTTACCCAAAATGACAAAAACGGCCCGTTATTTCTCTCCAAATTACGGTGTCGCCTCGCCCGCAATAATTATAGGCACATCCCCTCCGACTATTCGTACGGAGGCACTTGGGTCATATTTGGAAAAAGGTGAGGGCATTTCAGTCATCATTCGTATCAAAAGACTGACCCGTCATGTCATTTCCACTAAGTACTTCCCAAAAAAAATTAATACCATTTTATTCTCCTTTAACTGCAAAAATTATCTTTAATACCCTCAACGTAAAAAAACTAATATATATGTTTTAAAATCATTCATATATGGCGAGACTGCCCATGCGGAGGGCAGAGTGGAAGGGAGACTGATACAGAGTATGTTGGAAATAAAGAAAAGGATGAGGATATTTTTGAGATTTATCAGGAATTAGGGATTTTTTTGTCATTATGTGTAATTGTGAGGGTAGGGGGAATTATGGGACCTCTGCTCTCTTTAATAGCTCTGAGGAACCCTGCTTTACTCTTCCCTTCGAGCCATCAACCTAAGCATCTTTCATTCTTCTTTACGAAGCATTTGCAGGCAGCAAAGAAATGGACGCTGAAGAAGCCTTAGAGCCTCTTAAATACCAGGTACTAGCTTTCATCTCTCTATCTCTATCTCTATCTCTATGTCTCTCTCTATATTCTTTTCCTTTTTGAACTCTCTCTCTCTCCCTAGGGTTTCTTAGACAAGTTGGTTTTGCAGACATGGGAGCTGAAGGTCTATATTCACTGTGAAGGTTGCAAGAAGAAGGTGAAAAAGGTTCTGCAATCTGTTGATGGTACTGAGGCTTCATACTCAACTTTTTTCTTTTTGTTTGTGGCTTTTTGGATTGAGCTGAGTCTAAAGGCTCCTAAATGATTCATTGTAATGCATTAAATGTAAATGATACCACTGGATTTGAAGTTTTCACTGTGTTTTGTTTGTATTGAATTTAATGGGGTTTTTCCTTTTCAGTTTTAAAGTTTTTAAAGAGATTCAGTGGTAAGAAAACTGGGTTGTTCATTCTTTTCTCCCCTTTACTTTTGACTGCACTTTCAGTTAGTTTTTTTCATGGCTAGAAACACTGATCATTTTCTTTCCTTTATATTGGACTCTATATTTTCAAAAGTTTTGTACATGGTAAAAACACTGCTTGTTTAATATTTTCACTTTTTTGTTTTATGGTGGTGCTATTTACTCTGTTTCGTCTTATTCATTCTCTTCTTTCCGATCCAGAAAACAAATTGGTTTTCTGAACATAAGAAAGGATTAATCGTGCTTTCATTATTTACAGATGGTCTGTAAGCATTGATATTGATTTCATTCTCATTTATTTTTTTTGGGCATTGTATCCGTGGGGTTTTACAGGGGTTTATAAGACTACTATAGATTCAACTCAACAGAAGGTCATAGTAACCGGAAACGTAGATGCAGATACCCTCATTAAAAAGCTTCTAAAATCGGGAAAACATGCCGAACTGTGGCAAAAGAAGGAAGATAACACCCCAAAGAAACAATCAAACAAATCAGAGAAGAAGAAAGGCAAAGACCCATCAGAAGGTTCCAATGGAAAACCCAATACAACTGAAAATTGGGGCAAAGAGAAGGGGAAAAACAATGAGAAGTCCCATGAAAACAACCAAGAAGCTGTTAAAAATGGTAGTTCTCCGGCAAAAACACCAGATTCAAACAATGACAAACCCAAGAAACAAGCTGATGATGAAAAGCCAATCACCGGAAATGCAAATAAGACCACTGGAAATGGTGGAGAAGGTGGTGGCGGTGGTGGTGGTGGTGGTGGTGGTGGTGGCGGCGGCGGCGGTGGCGGTGGCGGTGGCGGTGCCGGTGCCGGTGGTGGTGGTGGTGGTGGTGGTGGTGGTAAAAAGAAAGGCAAAAAAAAAGTGAACATAGCTAATGGGGGCGAAAATGAAAATTCCAGTGGCCATGGGGCTGCAAGCAACAATACAGGTGAAAATCTCAAAGCAAAGAGAGAAGGTGGTGAAGATTCCAGCGATAATGTCAATGGAAAGAATGGTGGTGGTGAAATTCCCAGCGAAAATTTCAGTGGGAAAAGAGGTGGTGGTGAAAATTCCGGTGAAAATTTCAGTGGAAAGAGAGGGGTGGGCGAGAATTCCGGCAGGAACGATGGCGAAGTTGAAATCCCGGCCGCTATGGCGGCGCATTATGGTAGTCCATACCAACCTCCACACCAACCTCTCTACGATCCACTCCCGCCAGTTGTGGCTGTGAACTACAATATGGCAGTTCCCCGCCCCAGCTCTTATGTGGTCTGGAATGGTGCTCGGCAGGAATCATACCCACCACCAATGCCGGATTATTATACACCGCGTTCAGTGGGTCATACTCCACCGGATTCGTACTCACATGATTACTATACACCACCTCATCCCCATGGTTACTATACCCCACCTCCAAGTAACGATTTCTTTAGCGACGAGAATGCGAATGGGTGTAGGGTCATGTGAGTGTAGATCATGCTGGAAAGTTGCTTTTCGGGCCTCTTGGGTATCATTTTGTGGTGGGCCATAGCCTTGGTTTTTTGTATGTGTGGTGAAAGGAAGTGGGAGTACAGTAGGGAGTATGCTAGGGTGATTGTAGTTTGTACTTAAAACTTTAAATTTGCCGTAAGTTTAACAATGGTAGAGTGGAAGGCTCTTGTATTTTTTGTATTGTGTTCAGGTATCGTTGGAGAATAAAAATGTCTTTTGGGGGTGGGACTTATGTGAAACTGGTATTTTTCATCTTTATTTACTACTTATTACCATTAGTAACCAATAACAATAAAATATATGGTTTGCTGATATTATTGTTACGGTTATTGCTATCGGCAAAAACTTAGTTTAATTTACCCGTATTAGTACTATTTACATTTATGATATTATGTGTGGATTGATGGCACTACTCATGTTCTCAATTGGAAACTTTGAGGTACAATTAAACCGTGTTTGGTATTTTGCTTTTTGATGTTATTTTACTTGTGCTTAGGGTTATGATTTGGGTGGGGCATGGATGAGCTGGTGTGAATAGTATTTAGGTCCCCACAATTACTGGATCAATTATTCATATCTTATTTTATATGTTTCTAAAGGAGGGATTGGCCGAAGTTGCTTTTCCCTTAATTCTCTTTATGGGGTTTTTAGTGGGTTTTGATGATACTAAGAGTTGGTGCGTAGGTCCCTAAAATTATTAAAAATTTCCTTTGTGGTCTTAAAGGGGATTTTGCATGCCCGATATTTGTTTATGATAAAACCTCTCTATGGTGCTGGCCTATCTCTATTGGACCTATTCAATGCTTTGGGGACGTGTATCTAATGGTTGCATGCATGATTTTAGGGTAAAGAATTAGAAGTACATCAAAAAGATGATGTCATGCTTTCTTATCACCTTATTATAAGTGTCCATGTTACCTTATGTTCAAGTGTTCATGTTTGGTGTGCAAATCGGAGGTTTTTGGTACACAGATTGGAAATGCATATTAAGAATTTCTATTGCTTTTTTAGTGGAATTAGTAGACTTCCACTTCTCCAACATTAGAATAATGGTGAGTTGAGATGATTAGGGTTGGCCTCTCAAAAGAGCTTGTAGCTGAAAAGCTATGGGTTTCTTTCAAGCCCATCCTTGATTAATGCTCTCTCTCTCTCTCTCTCTCTCTCTCTCTCTCTCTCTCTCTCTCTGGGCTTCTCATATTTGAAGAATCAAACAAGAGAAAGGGAACCAGATCACAACAACTTTGCTTCATGATCCTCAAGAAACCAATTGAACATCTGAAATATACGTATGAACATTTTGCCCTCCAGACATTGTTGGAGAGAATTTTTCTTAGGGAGAGACTCTCAACTAATCTCCAAAAGGTCAAATTTAACCAGTCAAATCCTAATTTCCCCTCCCCTAAATCCGCAATTTGCCTCCTCCTTTCTCCGCCCACACAAACTAGGCCACTTTGATCGTGTTTCTCCTGTTTAGTCAAAATCTGAACATTGGCATAAATGGACGGGAATATACTCATAACCTGATAAGGTGGGTTTCCCCTATGGCTTCTTAAATTTGAAACAGGAAAAGGGGTTGGGTCATGGCTGTAGCACCCCTACACTTAGTTACCATGTGGTTTTCAATCCCACTGGCAACACCTACCAACACCTTCAAAAAGCTAACTCTAACACACTTTTAAAAAGCTAACTCTGAATGTATTTGAAAAAATGGGTAGGGATGTCTTCGCGCTAAATTACCCAAAAAAATAAAACAAGAGGTTGGATTTTACCTTTAAAAGACTACCCAAAAAAAAAAAAAAAAAGAGGTTGGATTTTACCTTTAAAAGACTTTAGATCATTTAAAGTAAGGAAAAGTTTATATAAGGTTGCAACGTTACCTTTACAGCTACGGATGCACCTCAAAAATCCATCGGAAAAGATAGTTTTAATGTTGAAAAACGCTTTGATTGATCATCTCGACATCGAGATGTATGAACATGAAAAATAAAAAGATTTTAAGTCTAAAAAATAGTGCATTTTACAACATATTATCTACACCATCCATTTTCAATATTTTCATATGTTTATAGATCTACTTGATTTTAACCATTTTTTAAATTTAAAATTTTATAATTAGATATAAAAATAAATTTTGAGATAATCCTAAAAACATTTTACATCAAAATTATATACCATGACAAAATTTGATGGTGCACCTTACCTCTATAGCTACGGATGCATCCGTATGCCAACTGCACCCTTTAAGTAAAAATATAGACATGGGTTGGTCTTACTCTAGCTGAATCGTATACAATGTTTTATGATTCTCTCTTTCTCTCTTCTATAGAATTGTTAGCTGAATTGTATACAATGTTTTATGATTCTCTCTCTTCTATAAAATTGTGAACAGTGTTTTACGACTCAGACCCTCTCTAGAACTGTGTACAACGATTTATGACTCAAAAGGTTTTTTGTTGTTTTGTAGGGTTAGGGATGTGATATGGCTTTGCGGGTTGCAATTTTGCATAGTTTCTCCGATGGTTCCTGACCCATCACTGTAGTCGAGAGAATTCCCTTTGACCTACTACGAATGGTTTTGGGGATTGGAATAAAGATCTGTCCCACTTTTCACATAACCTTTAAAAGGGTCCAAAGCTTCATGGGATCTATTTTGTGAACACTATCACATGTGAGTCCCGCACTCAATATTCCCCATCCACTTCGCTACGTTTGCGTCTCTCCAACTTTCCGATCAAATCAGGATACCCCAAAAGTTCTTTTCCAATTATTTGCAGCTTTAATTGAACTTTCATTATTATCAGATATGCAGATAATAATGATAACTGCAACAACAATTGATACTAATACTAAGGATTATCTAAGCAAAAAAAATTAGCTTATATATGTAAACAAAGTTATGATGATTAGTGTGAATTATAAACATAAAGAACAGGTAAAATTAACTGCTATTGATTTTCAGGATATAAGGTCTCTTTAGGAGGGTTAAGGGCATTTTTGTCAAATTTTTTTTTTACTTTTGGGTTATGATCAGTATATGCCATCAGGGTTCCATCATATCAGATAGCAAGCATCAACGCAAAGGATATAAAAAATGCCATGAGAATCAACTGAAGCTGATGCGGCGACAAGTTGGAAACCTGAATTAGGGAGGCATTCTGCCAATTTATGAAAAATAAGTAATCATTTTTAGTACTAATTAGTAGTAGTTGTGTTGAAGCTGGTTATTTAATTAATTCTTTATAGTTCTCTTGGGTCAAAGGTTAATCACGCTATTGACAGTGTCATTGACCGAAAATATTAACAGATTCATTCTCATTAACACTGAGAAAGAATTAAAAAATGAATTCAGAAATCCCTGGACAGACTCAGTTAAGAACAAGCAAAACAGTTAACTCTGTATGTTCTCTATATTGTGGACATAATGCTAAGATGAGAGGATTTACAATAGCAAAGAGGATATTTATTGAGCATTTATGGATCTTTCAAACATGACGATGCACTTAAATTACAGTGATGTTGATGCAGTTGATGTGCAGTTATCATTTCCTAGAAGGATTACCATAACGGTAACATCATCATGATACTTTCTTCTCCTACCAGCAGGCACTCTCATCAACTCCTCCGTACTGAAACCTACAAAATAACCTTTGCAATGAGAGAGCAATGAGAGAGAGAGAGAGAGCCCCATAGTGGATGCCAATCCTTTATTATTCACATCATTGTGAACTCCCAACCTGGGTTTAAAAATGGGGCCAGTAGACTCGCCTTTGGACAAGGAAGAGTAGGTTAAGTCTTGATAAGACATGTCAGATCTAAAAACTCTGCCTAGTCTTAACGAGCTGACTTGAAACAGAGCTGTAGCAAGTCTAAATCAAAGTCAGTATTTTTACCATAGCTCTCGACCACCAACAAAATATGGAATGAAGAAATCAATACGCACATCTTTGTTGAAGAAATGCCAAAAAGTCCCTTAAATTGTTGTCGTCAGTGATGAGATTAAACCCTAGAAACCTTGGGCATGTTCCTTAATTTATTGTAATAACTGGAGATTAAACCCTACAAACCTAGCAGAATGGACGTATAAGCAAGATCAAGCAAGA
Source organism: Amborella trichopoda (assembly GCF_054954075.1). Taxonomy (NCBI): domain Eukaryota; kingdom Viridiplantae; phylum Streptophyta; class Magnoliopsida; order Amborellales; family Amborellaceae; genus Amborella; species Amborella trichopoda. The sequence continues at coordinate 65,509,730 of NC_142337.1, read as the reverse complement.
GCCAGTTTTAGAAAATTAGGAGGTCGAAAATGCTTGCGACTCCTGTACAATCTTGCATGACAGTTTAAATGGCATATATAGCATGGTATATTATCATGATAAATTGATCAATATGTGCAATACGTTTGCCTTTGTGCGTATTATATGGAGGCATATATACACATACAATGCAGTTTGTATAAGGTGGCAACCTTACTCATAGAAGTAAGGTTGCGATGTTCTACACCGTCCATTTTAGTTGGACAATGTAGATTTGACACAATTTTTAAGACTATAAAAAAGTGGCACATCTTTTAAGATAGTTTCAAATCTACACCATTGAAATAAAATGAACGATGTAAATTAATACAATGTTATTCTACTTCTACAAAAAACGTTACAGCCTTATATAAACTATTTCCTCTCTCTATCTATACATACGTGTGCATGTGGTTGTAGTTTATATTAGGTTGCACTCTCACTTGTAGAAGTAAGGTTGTGATATTCTATACGGTCTATTTTAGTTGAATGGTATAGATTTAATATGTGTTTTAAGACAATATAAAAAAATGGTACATTTTTTAATATAGTGTCAAATCCACACGTCTAACTAAAATAGATGATGCTTATATATATATATATATGTGTGTGTGTGTGTGTGTGTGTGTGTGTGTGTGTGTGTGTCTATAGTTGTATCCTAATGTTTCACATCTTGACATATGCAATATATGATGATCATCATCATTCGAAGCTTATCCTATCAAGTTGGGGTCTACTGCACAAATCCTATTCCGCTATTCTACTCTATCAAAGGTCATATCCTCTTCTCACTACTTCCATCCATGTCCTTTTGGGCCTTTCCCTTGCCCTTTTAGAGCCTTCCATGTGAACCAATCGCCCTTCCTAACCGATATTATATTAGATCTATGTTGCACATTGCCAGCCCAGTTAAGTCTGCTTTCCGTCATCATATGGCTTATTGGAGCTACCCCTAAGTTCTATCATATGTATTCATTCCGAATTCTATTTCTTGTCTTGTCACTCATCCATCTAAACATCATCATCTCAACTATACTCATCCTATAGATATATTGTTTCTTGACGGCCTAACATTGTCGTCCTATACAGCATGGTTGGTCTTACAACCATCTTGTAAGACTTCGCCTTTAGTTTAGTATGCGCCGCCCACCCAGCTCTAATTCTATGCACAACAGCATCCTGAATCTCTCTATTCTCCTGGATTATCGACTCAAGATATCAAAATAATTTTATTTAGGTATTTCTTGGTCCTCAATCTTAACTACTTCCACGTTTCTACTCTTGTAATTACTAAACTTACATTCCATATATTTTGTCTTAGTCTGGCTAATTTTAAAACCTTTAGATTCTAAAGGATCCCTCCAAGGTTCTAACTTTGCAATATGCAACATATCATCTGTACCATAAAATTACTACAGATATTGCTATTTGGTGTATTAATATTTGAATTAGAAGGCTACATATTGACAACACATCTCTTTCCATTTCCTTTCCATACACACAAACACATATATGAAGGTATGTAGAGTGTACACTTCTAATAGCTGCAATTGATGTATCCACATGTGTATGTGTATGAAAATATTTCACTACCCCCCAAGAGCGCACAACTACAACGATCCATCATATCCTATTTTGTGGGCCTTAGGGGCATCTGTTTTGACCTAAATTTTGCACACGCTTGGACTTGGAAAAGAAACCCCTGACAAGAAGTTGGAAAAAATCCCCGAAAAATGGTTTCTTTGAATTGGGTGAGCACATTGTTGGGGTTTGTGGCATTCAAAGCTATGAAAGTATGCAAATATAATAAATATAGTGAATTGTGCATGTTAGTGGGAGTGTATATTGGTTGACTAACCGATCGTTGGGCAATCTCTGGCCCAGTTCAAGTCCAAAAGCCCTTTTCCCTAGGCATATACACTATCGTTGAGGACTTCTAGAGGATCATACCTTCTTGTGGTCAAAGAGATACCCAAAGGTGATGTTTTGAAAGCCAAGAGAGTTTTGTGGTCTCCTGTGTGTGGTTGTAGGCTTGTGAGAACGGGTACCAAATCCTCAAGCAAACCTTTAGAGAGATACTTGTACATATGTATAGAGAGAGTACCCCTTGCACTATAGTGATATGTGCCTGTGACTTACTCTTAGGGGAAGAACCTGTAATTCATATACTACGACCGTAGTTCCACTATATCAGCTTTGATGGGCCAATCCTAAGCCTTGCACATAACTGTAGGTCATGGGTTCCGGGGTTTGTTTTTGAAGAGAGTCATGTATCACGGTTTCTAGCATGGGTGGATCGCCTTGAGAGTCAATTTTTATTGGCACATTGGTACTAACCAACTTCAGATGTGTTTTTGAGTTTTTTTTTTTTTTTTTTTAAGAACTTCATAAATATTATTTTCAGCTTTATTTATGTTCCTAGGATTTTTGGATATTTTTTAGAATTTTTATAAATTGTTTTAATAGCCTAAAATACAGAAAGTACATTTTTTGAAACTTTTAGAACTTGTAGGGGCATAATGGGATCCATGTGCAAAGGAAGAAAAAAGAAAAGGAAGGGGGGGGGGCAAGGACTCAACCCATGTGTGACTCGCCCCATTTAGTGTAACACCCCATAGATCTTCCAATAAGATGGGAGATGTGCTCAGGAATCCTCTTAGATTTGGAAATTTCTTGTTAGAGGAAATCTTAGAAAAATATTAGGGAAACATTTTGTAATAATATTTTGTGGGAGTAGAGAATACTTCATGTTTTGAAATATTCTTTCTGTCTTTGAAATTTGACCAAGACTCTTTTTTACTTTGAATTTCTACAATCCCTTTTTGAGAGAAGAAATTCTAGTCAAAATAAAAGTTTATCAAAAAAAAATTCTAGTCAAAATAAATATGAGATTCGATTGGTCTTATCCTAATTTCACTAGAAGTGGATATGGGTCAAAGATTCAAGAGATACGATTGCTAGATTCCTCCATAAATCATGATGGTTGATTTCAAGGATGGATGACTCTGATTAATTTCTCTGTCACCTCACAAACTACCATGAAATTTTTTGGTCAAACTGAATCCGTATTGAGATTGGAATACCTTAGGACCTTGAAGCCTATATAAGAGGGGCCCTCCCCTCAATCTCTTCACCCTTGTTTCTCAGACTTCTCTCTCTTTCTCTCTCTAGGTGGCATGCCCCCCTAAAGACCTAGGGGCGGCAGACACCACCTAGGATAAAAAGGGGGGCACGCCTAGCCATAGTGTTGGATAAAGGAGGTGCCACATAGTGGCATGCCCCAAAGGTTTTAGAAAGGGTCTAAAGAAACCCTAATTGTATTCCAACACTAAAACGGCCAAAGGTTTTAGTATTCTATGCTCGCAACCATAGTTTTGTGATAGCGTATTCCAGAGGTGCTTCTTAATTCTGAGGATTCAGCAAGACTAGAGGATCAGAGTGCACTACTGGTTTGGTAATCAGGTGTGGGGTGTGTTGAGTCCTAAGGGGGTAACCCTAGGCAAAGGTTCAGCAAGTCTTCCGAATTTCGTTTATTAATTTTATTTTCAATTATTGGTTCATATATTAATTTTATGTTCAATTCTTGGTTCATATATGTTTGGTACTCCTAATTGTATTGGTAGTCCTATTTGAATTAGGATTCCTACTTGGACTATGACTCCTACTTAGATTAGAATTCCTAATTGTATTAGAATTTATATTGTAAGACTAAATTTCAATTTTGAATAAAAGTGTTTTTTTTTTTTACTATAAGAATTAAATATCCTAGATTGTAGTATATATGTATATATAATATCATCATCATCATCTTAGCCTTTTCCTAATTAATTGAGGTCGGCTACATGAATCTTAATTCTCCATTCTGCTATATTAAATGTCATATCCTTAGTGAGGCCATCTTTTCGGACTACTTTCAACCATGTACTTTTGGACCTACCCCTTGCCCTTTTCAATTCAAGTATTTGGACCTACCCCTTGCCCTTTTCAGTCCTTCCACTTGAACTAACTCGCACCTCCTAACAGGAGTTGTGTACTTGGTTGGCGCCATGCATGGCTAGCCCATCTAAGTCTACTTTCTCTCATTTTAGCGCCTATCGGTGCCACGCCTAAATTCTCTCAAATAGATTCATTTCGAATTCTATCCCTTGTTGTCTTGACACTCATCCATCTCAACATCCTCATCTCCACTACACTCATTTCATGGGTATGTTGTTTTTTGTCCACCCAACAAAGCTGGTCTAACAACTGTCCTATAGAACTTGCCCTTCAGCCTTATTGGTATGCGGTGATCACTTAAAATTCCAGTTGTACATCTCCACTTCGCCCACAACACTCTAATTCTGTGTGGGACATCTTCCTCGATCTCTTTATTTGCTTGGATTATCGACGCAAGATATCGGAAGTGCAATCTTTTTTGTACTTCCTAGCCGTCAATCTTGACTACTTCTTCGATCTCTCTATTTGCTTGGATTATCGACCCAAGATATCGGAAGTGCAATCTTTTTTGTACTTCCTGGCTATCAATCTTGACTACTTCCTCGTCTCTACTTTTATTATTACTAAACTTGCACTAATATACTTTGTATTAGTCTGACTAATTTGAAAAACTTTGGATTCTAGAGCATCCCTCCAAAGTTCGAACTTTGTGTTGACACCGTTTCAGATCTCATCAATCAAAACTATGTCATCTGCGAACAACATGCACCGCGGTACCTCATCTTGTAGATGCCTTGTTAAGTCGTCCATAACTAAGACAAAGAGGTACGAACTCAATACTGACTCTTGATGTAGACCTATTGTCATTGAAAACTCACTCGTCTCTCCACTAATTGTTCGTATACTAGTTAGCGCTCCATCGTATATATCTATCACGAAGTCGATGTAGTGTTTAGAGATGCCTTTCTTTTCCAACACCCGCCAAATCAAATCTCAAGGTACTCTATCATAAGCTTTCTGTAGATCAATAAAGACCATGTGGAGGTCTTTTCCCTGTGCCCTAAACTTCTCAATAAGTTGCCTAAGTAGGAAAATAGCCTCAATTGTTGATCTTCCTGACATAAAACCAAATTGGTTTTAAGATACACTCGTTTTATGCCTTAGTCATTGCTCAATGACTCTCTCCCAGAGCTTCATAACATGGCTCATAAGCTTGATCCCTCGATAGTTTGTATAATTCTGTATGTTTATTTTGTTCTTGTAAATAGGTACCACAATATTTTTCCTCCATTTGTCTGCCATTTTCTTTGTTCTCAACACCTTGTTGAACAACTTCATCAGCCAGTCAATGCCAATTTCCCCCATGCGCTTCCAAACCTCTATCGGGATACCATCTGATCGTAAAGCCTTTCCAATCTTCATCATTTTCAAAGCTTCTTTCACTTCCAACATCCTATCCTACGAATGTATCTATGACCTCTAACGTCACTTGTACCAACAGTCCCTGCTACCACTACGTTGCCATTGTGTTCATCATTTAATAATTTTTGAAAATAGACTCTCCACCTTTCATTGGCCTCGTCATCCTTCACCAAGACCCTTGGATTCTCACTCTTAATACATTTAATATGGTTAAAATCTCTATATTTTTTCTCTGTTATTTTAGCTAATTTGAAGATATCTTTTTTACCTTCTCTTGTTCCCAGTTTATTGTATAGATTATCATATGCCTTAAGTTTAGCTTTACCTTCTATTTGTTTAGCATTTTTATATTCTTCTAAGTTTCGATCGTTTCTATTACACTGCCAAGTTTTATAACATGATCGTTTTTTGTTAATGGCCTTCTGAACCTCGTAAAACTTCTTTTGCCACTTTCTTAATACATTCAGCCATCTCATTCCATATTACATTGACATCATGTTCAGAGTTCCATTTTCCTTCTTCAACTAATTTGTCCCTAAATAAGTCTATTTTCTCCTTTTTTAAATTTCACCACCTAGTTCTTGGATGCCCATTACTTCTACCCCTTCTCGTCCATGTCTTTATGCAGACGTCCATGATATACACACACACAGATATACACGCACACACACACACACACATACACATACACATACACACACAAAGAGACCATTTACTTTTTGTACAAGGAGGTCACAACTATTCCTACTCATTAGACGTCAAATTAGGATGGCTTGAGGTAAGTCACGATGTCCGAAAAAAAAAATTAGAACTTTGTGTCTATTCAATGATACTCTTAAAACCACCCACTTTAAAATTTAAAGGACAAGAATGATTGTGACCTCCTTGTACAAAAAGTAAATGGTCTATTTGTAGACAATCCCATATATATATATATATATATATATATATATATGCATGAAGTTTGTATAAGCTTATAAGATGCCCTCCTTAAACAATCAAAGTAAATTGCACTTCCAAATCTTGTTGGAAGTTGCAGTTTTGGTGCTGAAAACTTTTACGATGGCCTTAAACTCCATTTTCACCCCAAACTATGAAATTTAAAGTTCCAAAATGGTGCAGATCAAACAGCTCTATGAACACTTAAAAGTTTTAAAACAGGTGATCTAGATAATGTCACAAGATGCACTATTTTTAAGACTTGGAGCCCCTATTCATATCTAACATCTCAAAGTTGAGATGATCTATTGGTGAGTTTTTCAGTGTTGAACAACTTTTTTGGATGGGTTTTTGAGGTGGACCTCACTTCTATAGTATGTGGTTGAAACCTTTTATAAACTTTTTCCTAGATGAAATTACGGTTCCATTAAAAATGCAAACCCTAGATTGGATTGCCATTGTGTTTTGGTCCAATGGTGTTAGTGAATACCAAAATATGCCTTTGAGAAAAGGGATGAAAACTGATGGTTTCAATTTATTTGTCCCACTCACAAAAGTCAGCATCTTCAATGTCTATAAAGACCTATTTGTATTCTAAAAAGGTGCTCAAAGGGACACTCTCAACTGTAAAAGTGTTGACAACCAAAATACCACCTCAATGATGCCAACATATGCTCTAGGGCAGCATCCAAACTGGCCCTAAAACTTATTATAGAGAAGAAGATGAAACTCTACTGAGAAAGGACCAAGGAGAATCCAACTTTGCCACAAATAATATAATACCATTAAATCTCTTCATCCAATTTGAGATGAGAAACTTAAGGTCTCAGACACAGAGACCACATAAGAAGGAAACACAATTTGTCCAAAGTCCTAACAAGGCATTTCCGTAGAAAGCGAAGTAAACCCTAAAACATTCACAAATGGGAACAACAAAGAGACGGTCTAATTCAAGTGGATGAGGAACCACTATTTCCCTTTCGTCTTTATGGTTGGGCAAGCAGGGCTTGAAAAAACAACCTCATAGTTGAGGTAGCGAGCACCTTCCAATAAAGCTACAGATCTGACCCCATTTAGAGCCCCATCTAATCAATCGAAAAATCCCCCAATAGATACCCTTACTGATTTTAAATGGAACATAAATGAATTTCTAAGTTTTCCATACACAAAATGGAAAGAAACCTACCCAATCCACAGGCAAGCTAAACATGAGGTCATAAAGAAAATCACCATGTGAGTCAGAGAGAACTACATGACAAAACCATGGTTTAGTGATACTAATGCACTAATGATGAATAATAAGATGATAGTGGCTCTTTCGGTGCCTCTCTAAACAGTAAAAAGATATTACGATGCAAATTTTGAAGATAAAGAGCATATAAAATGATTCAGTCTTAAGGAACTTCATCTTACACCCATTCTGGGAATTTACAGAAAAATTTATACCAATACCTGCATTTGCTGCTGCTCTTTTCACAAGCTCTTCTAGAAGGAACTTCGCAGGGTCACCAGATGGGTTCCTTGAGATAAACGAGTAAACCAGCTGTACAGCTTCAATATTGCTGAAGAAATCAAACAGGCCATCACTGCCAATAATGACAAACTCATCACATTCAGTGATCCTATGAATGTTCACTGATGGATCAGTACCAATATATGGTGGACTCAACAAGTTGCGAACCCGAAGAATGCCCATCAATGCATCGTTCATTTCACCCTAAAAAAATATATAAATAAAAAAAACGAATTGATAAAACTTGTCACTTGTTGAGTATGTGAGTAAAATAGAATCCATTCTATGAGATACTAGAAAGCTAAAAAAGCAGCACTTATAACTCAAATGGTAATCCAAGAATGTAACCTTTTTCAGGTAACCAACTCCAAACGCACGAGTTAACCTCAACTTCCCTTTCACTCTTCCAGCAACAATTGTCACGGGATCATCACAATGATCAGCAAGAAGTTGCATTCTTTCTTTTTCATTATCTACTGTATGACTATCTGTAAGCTGAATGGCTTTCAAAACCTTGTTCTCATCCTCATGGTCTACTTGGCTCTTCGTTGCCAAAACAGCTCTGCTATCACCTAAATTTAGAGTATAGAGATCCTTCCCATGGAGAAGCACAACAAGAACACAAGAACCAACTGAAACTAAATCAGGGCGACCATCCATTTCATGTTCAACCATATACATGAAGTCATTCTCAGCTTGGGCAAGGGCCTTATGGAGACAATCAACCACTCCATGCCTGAACGAATCATCAATATCATTACTTCTCAAAGGATATTTTTCCTTGGGGTTACAGCCTTCCAATAAAAACATGGAGCCTTCCGGACCATTATCATTTAATGCTGAAACATTTTGCCTCCCCATATGCCATTCCAACAAATTCAGATGAAATCCGATGTTTTCATATAAGGTTCCTGCCAAAAAATCAGCAGCATCACGGCCATTAAATCCATCATAAATCGCACAAAAGAGCCATCCATTATCTTCGGAATGTACAGCTTGAACTCTATCTTCGCCAGCAGCTCCACCAGCCACTTGTAGATCCATAGCATTGAGAAAGCCTTCACTCTTTGCTGGAGCACTCATAGGTTTCAGAAAGCTTGATTCACATTCAGATATTTCATTCTGAGTTGAGAAACTACAGCTCAATGTTGAGACCGTGCTCTGGAATGAAGATGACAATATATCCAAATTAGAAAGGGATGGAGAAGATGGAATCCTTCTAAACGACCTTGGAGAATCCAAACTAGGCAATATTTCTGACCCAATTAGGCCATTGCAGATATTTGTATTTGCCAAGGTTGCATTGGCGCTAAGTGCTGCCCCAGACAAACAAGAAAATGAGCTATTCCTCTTGAATCTTGAAGATTGCATGCACATTCTTGGAGCCTCAGGCTCATAACTCTCTTCATATGGTCTCTCTGGATCATTGTTCCACTGGTAGCCAAAACTCACATTAAGCTCTCCATCAGGCTCAATGAACTTTTCTGACATCAACATGACTTCAGCAGAAGAGAATCGTCACTCAGTCAGTCAATTGACTGGAAAGAGAATATCAATCTTACATTAGATAAATCCCCACAATCAGAAGGAAAAGTAGATACTACAGAGTACAGATATATAGCATACTTACATACATAATACATGTATTAGTAAGCATGGTGAAAGCATTCAAAATTACATATAAAATGTGGGTTTCCAAATGATCCCCTTTATATAACTGCACATCAGTTCCCTTACTCATAAAACACATTTAAGAAACTTCCTTTAATATTCTCCCTTCCCTTAGCCAAATCAACTTTAGCTCTCCTTTGTAAATGCCCTCGCCTGCCTTGCCTCAAGTCAACAGTACATCCTTTCCTTCATTGACTCTACAAGCAATCCCTTGGATTTCCAAAGCCACTTACCATTCCCCATGCCAACCTTCTTAATTAAGATACATTCCCCTTATGAACCCCATACGATCCCTTCAGAACAAACCCTGTTACTCTTCATTTTCCCCTATTAAACCCCTCAAGCGCAAGGAAGGCAAGCAGCCTGAGTGAGCCTTAAACCTAGTTTGAACCCCTTGAACTCCTCCTTCAAGCACATAGAAATAAAAATGACAAGAGGTCTTGACATATCAAAACACTAGAACTCTGAGACCCCTTAAGAGATGCTTATTTTAGCACTGTCCCCACATGAGTCATGGATATCAAGAGAGCACCCAATACTATTTATCTCAGAAATGGAAGGAGAGGCACATTTCAATTCTGTCCCTCCGCCAAAAAAACACCAAACCTCCGCTTTTTAAGAAGAGGAAAGATTTTACCTCTCTTTGAAACCATCCACTGATCTGGTGTCCAAATTAAGCTATGGTTGATCCATAGCGCCACCGATGTTTAACGAGGCAGGATAAAAGCATTAGGTGCACAATCATTGAATATGTCCATTTTCAAGAATAATTGTTTACAAGATAGCGGTGGTTCTGACTTCTTTGTTTTATTTAAGAGAATTGTACTAGGGATATTGGTTCTTGTAACACCACTAAGTCATTAGAATAGAAATAATAAATATTAGTATCTTAAACTCTGATATTTAGGAATAGCCCTGTTAAAAAACTCAACATCACTGCTGAAACTGATTCGACTCACCAAGTTAAAAAGTTAGGTTGGAAAAACAAGAACGAGTTTTCCCAATATGTGAAAATTTTGTAAGAAAGTAAAGAAGTGCTTGTAATGGGATTCAAACCTAGCTCATTACCAAGTCAAAACACACTCTTAACAAATTAGAAATTGCCATTTTTGGTGTCAACATGGCACAGAAAAATATGCATAACCAAAAGTTCTGGTAAATTGTAAATCTATCATTTGTAAAACAAGGCAACTGGAGAATCAGGTGACTTGGCAAATTTTTATGAATTGAAAGTAAGTTTCTAATCATTGTAAAACAGCATTAGAGAAAATAATCTTTTCTGGTAGAGGACAAAACTGGAAAGTGCCCATTCAAACAATTATGACAAGGTACAGAGTTAAAATCACCATCTCACATGGGTTACCTGATAAAAGAAGCCCTTTAAACTATAATAATATCTTCAACGGCTAAAAATAGCCCAAGTTCCAATCGTGGATATTGGGCTACTAATAAATAAAACGTGAGTAGCACCATACATCTGAATCTAAGAAAGAAAGAGATGTTGTTTTGTTTTATTGTTACACCAGATTTGTCTCTATGTTCCATCTTATCAAATGCAAGGGATAGGGGATAGATCCATCCCTTGAAGGCCCATTTGGGTCCTTGAAAATTAATTTCTAGAATATTCTTCCCTTGAAATGAGACAACTCCAATGGTTTCAAATGATTGTTTGACCTCAGTTTTGGGAAAAGGATCCTCCAGCTAAATATGTAGAAACTTCATTATCTCAAAATGAATCTTCGTCACCCCAAATTATCTGTCACTCTCTCTCGCTTTCCCCCCTACAAACCCCATGCCCTCTCAATCTCCTGCAAACCCTCAATCATCTCTCTTTCCTTGGAATTTTCAAGAAATATTTTTTTTCAAAGAGCCAAATGGGCCGTAAATAGTTAACTCAGAAGCCCACTAGCGCCACAAGTCTGATAGATTATACCTCTTGATTTGTAACTGTGGATTTATTTAATTAATGCATTAGATTTGCGAAAATAAAATAGAAAATGTAGGCAAAACAAAAGGAAAAAGAAAAGAAAACACATGGACGCACCACAGAAAGCAATAAGAAAAAGGCAAATGATCAAAAGACATTACAATCTTTCATGCTCCATAGAACTCCAAACGAGGCACTAAGATTCTGAGATTAATTACCCGCTATAATCTAAGGGAAGGAACTACAGTAACCCATGCAGTATAAGTGTAGAACCAGCATCCTCCAAATAGATATTGCAGTTTGATATCCCAAAAATATCATAAAAATGAAAAATTCAAAAGTGTGTATTTCGTCCAAGCTAACCACTCGACCTTGATATAAGGAGTAGGGCAACAGTGAAACCAAGAAACCCGGATTACTCAAATGACATGAGTCCTAAATAGTAATTCTTTCGAAGTTCTATAAGCTGACCACTATTAATGATTAATGACCAATCCTATGATATCATTACAATCCCAAAATACAACTAAACAGAAGGATCAGAAATATTAAATAAAACAAACAGTTTTCTGCTGAGCAATATTTAACAGATATGAACAATAAGAAAGGGCACAAGAATTGACAATAATAAAAATTCTATCATGAACAAGTATGAAATACCACTTGAATAATTCGGATGGTAACAAAAAAAACTCAAAGATAACAAGAAATCTCTTTCAGACATTAAAACTCCGGTGACTTCATTTTATACATTGATGCATAAACACTAACAGGCGCAAATTAATATCAATTAAAAGTATAAATCGCCATTGGAAAACCCTTAAAGAGAAAAAAAGGGATCCTCTCAAAGTCCTAGTCTATAAACTTCAAAGAAAATGGGGAAAAAGTGAAAACAAAAAGAGAAAGAAACGAGAAAAATCCAAAGAAGATGCTAATAACTTACTTCTCTGATGAACCCTAAATTTGATAATGGTTTAAAAAATAGCAGCAATTGGGAAAGAAAAACCAGTCGAATTTCCCCGAAAGAAACTCAGAGCTTGGAGCGAGATTTAATCATAAACGCAAGAAAGCGGGAACTACACCCATATATGACCATCTCAATTCCTGTTATTACCAAATGGGTCATTACACTTCTATTAAAAATGGCGATTATACCCTTCATTGTGGTCATATTTAACAAGAGTAACTAATAGCATTAAGAGTCATTAAGATGTTAACAAATTAGCAGAGTTTTACTCGAATAGAGAAGGGGCATGGTCGCAGCGTTCATATAATTAATTAAACGTCAAAGTTTTTTTTCAGACAATTAAATTAAATGGGAAAGGTTTCTATACTTCCCCTGCCACATAGAAAATATATATTTTCCCTCCCATCCGTCTAATTTAGATCAAGTCATTTATTGATCGTTTGATTTAGATCCAACGTCTGAAAATATTTTATTTTTAATTTTTTTATACAAATTATATAAAAAGTAGTTTATATTTTGAGAGGCATATAACTACATTTGCATCCCCTAAGATATCACATATCCATCTTAAAGATGAGTCATGGCCCCTCTAGAAATGTGCAAAAATCAATGGTTTAAAAATTTCTTTCAAAAAAATTTATCCTGTTTTTTTTTTTTTGGTCACATTCATGATCTCCACGTTAGAGATTATATACCTGAAAAATTAGGTCGAAAATTCATGTAAAAAATAGATCATGAAGAGGGGAAGCATGTCTAGATATTAGTATAAGAACTCATAAAAATAGTGTCCATCAAATAAATTTAGTTTAGGTATTTTATATAAGGAAAAAGTTTATTTAAAGATGCAACCTTAATTGTAGAAGTCAGATTACATTAATCAACACCATCCATTTTATTTGAACGGTATAGAATTGACATTATTTCAAAAGAGACACCACTTATTTGATACTGACTTAAAAGAAGTGTCAAATCTACACCGTCTAGTTAAAATACACAGTATAGAACATCGCAATCTTGCTTCCACATGTAAGGTTGCATCCTTATACAAACCATACCCTTTATACAATGAGACCATTATCTTTCATATGCAAATGTCATAAACATCCTAAGGTTTTGAGCTGTAAAATTGGATGGATGGGTTGTGCATGTTTTCTAGAGCCCTCCCCCAAATCTCAAGTCTGATGATTAGGAGTGATTGCGGTATTTTTTTATAGGATATCAAACCATAAATTGCATTTTGATGGGAGATTGCATGTTTGGAGCATATTGTATGCTTGATTTCATTTATTTAGAAATACATCAAGTTAAAGAGCATTCATATATGTTTAACCATAGACAGTTTGAGTTTTTTAAATAACGTTTATGCCTGGCCCAAAAAAACAAAAAGAGACTTTAGTTTTGGGTGTGGTTGTATAAAGTGGCAACCTTAAACAATCAAAGTAACGTGCACCTCTAAATCCTGTAGGAAGATATAGTTCCACTTCCGGAAATTGTGATGGCTTGAAACCTACTTTTATCAAATTGAACACATCTATAAATACTTAAACATATTGAAATAAACGGTCTACATAGTGCATTCCAAGATCCACTATTTTCAAAACTTGAAATCTTTCTCATTTTCATATCCATATATCGATGGTCTCCTATATTTCGCCTGGATTTTTGAAGTGTACCTTAACGAACACCTTATATAAACGTTTTCCTTCAATTTTTCATCCAAATTTAGGTTGCACAACTTCAATTAATAAGATGTACTAGGAAAAAAGGGTGAATTCGTTATATGTGTTGTAGTGACGAGTAAACCTTCTTGTAGAAAGGGCACATGCAGGGTGACACACATAAACCGTGTCCTTTTCAAACTAGCCTAGAATACTTTTAACCCGTTCTCGGTGGACCCGCACAGGAAAACATGGAGTCCATGTTGATCTGCACGTCAATTTTTAGAAAGAGAGAATCGTGGACATGGGCCGTTTCAATGTATGGTGGATATGGATGGACAAGATGTGGAGATAGAACATAGTGCGGGAGATAATGTTGATTTGGATGGTTGTAAACCTCTAAGACTGAACATGGAGAAAAGATTATTGGTTACAGAGGTCCACGTAAATTTGGAATAGTTTTATTTTTTTATTCCTGGTAGAATTATAATTTTTTTTTTTCTCTCTATGTATTTGACAAGGTAAATAGTTTTTTTTTTTACTTGAATAGAGATTGTCTACAAAAAGACCATTTATCTTTTGTACATAGAGAGCACAATCATTCACACTCATAAGATCAAATTAGATGGCTTGAGATGAGTCATGAAGTCCAAGAATTTTTTTTTTGGAATTATATATATTCAATGACACTCTTATCACCACCTTTTTCAAAATTTAAAGGACAATAATGATTGTGACCTCCATGTACAAAATATAAATGATCTCTTTGTAAACAATCCCTTTTGGATAATATTTTCGACTCGACATGATTTTTTAAAAGATGAAAAAATCGAGTTTGGGTAAAGATGGTAGCAATTGGGTTTTTATAACATTACATCTCAAGTTCCATTCGTATGTAACCTTTTAAAAAATAAATAAATAAAAAAAGAAAGGGAGAAGGATACGAAGAATAGAGTAACATCGTCAAAGTGAGACCGAGAGTGAGTGTGTGAGAGAGAGAGGCAGGAACCTTTATTTCCACTATTTTTTTTTGTGTGAAGTTAATCACCAAAAGGAACCCTTCTCCCCACTCACTGGAATGAAACCCAGATAGCCACATAATGAAAATATATGTAGAATACAAACAGTGGACCACATATAGTGTACTACATGTAGTGTGGACTGTGGTATCTTTAACAGTGTTGAAAATAATTGGACTTGTGTATCAAACTGGTCGACCACCAATTTTGATCGAGCTTAAAGATGCTGGCTCATGATTCTCTAGGCCTTGAAAATAAACAAATAAAGCTTCATTTCAGTCTAGATCTAAAATCTGAAGGCTCCGGCCTCTTTAGCAAAATAAAGCGAATTTGAGAACACTGGCTAAATACAGCTCCCGATTCTTTAGGCCTTGAAAATAAGCAAATAACAAATCAAAAGAAAAGAAATATGTAGGAAACCAAGGGTCACAAACTTGAATGGGTACCTCATTGACTTCAAGCCAAGTCGTACACTTCCATGCCACGAATTTTGAACAGTGGCCCGAAATAAAAAGTCTAAAAAAAAAAAATTAACAAGAAAAGAAATGGCTAGATTTAAAAACCATGTAAGAGGCCTTATAATCAACATTCACCAGTCAATATGTTTTTCTCTCATATTTTTCTTTCATCCATGGCAAAATACAATCAACAATCACTAACCAATATATTTTTCTCTCATGCCCTAGTTCATCCATGGTTTGCTATTGCATGCAGCATTCGTTTTCTGCTTTTTCAAGGGTTGAAAATTCATCTTTGTGCCTTTTGCATCTGAACGTTTCACCTGATACTAGAAAAATGAAAATGTTGGCGAATTTTATTATATATTTATATTCGAAGTTTGAGAAGACAAAAAGTAGAAATTATAGTAGAAATACCTACCATCGGCTTGCATGGCATGCTATCACGGGAACAAACTGTACACTTTCTCCCCCTAGGCAAAAGAGTTAAAAGAGTTTGTTCCCTTAAGAGCTTTCAGGAACCACTTTAGAAATACTAGTAAATTCTCAGAAAATAAAAGATTGGTTTTCCAGTTACTAAACACTTAGATCTAACCCTCCAGGAACTGTACAACTCCACTTCAATATTAGGACATTATATTTTGGATGTGATTTGTATAAAGTTGAGGCCCTAATCAATCAAAGTAGAAATAGTGTCAAAATATGTTTCACTACTGGGAATCTTTGTGATGGCCCGAAAATTTAATTTCATATCTCATTATAAAATTTAAAGGTTAAAAAATTGTGTAGATCGAACACATCTATGAATACTCAAAGATACACTAATACAATACAAGATTCACTAATTTCATAACTTGAAATCTATTTTTCTCATATCCATACATCTTGAGGTTGAGATGGTCGATTTTAGGATTTTAAGCATCAAAACCACACTTCTAGTGAAGTTTTTAGGTGTACCTTAATTTGATTGTGTAAGGCCTCACCCTTATATAAACTTTTTCCTGATATTTTTCAATCGATATTAGGAGTTCTGAAAATACTCCAGTTTATGATGCTCCCAAGGGAAATCACTCGGCTGTCATATATAAGTCCAGTCAATAAAGGCTGGCATTTGCATGCAAATTTATCATCACTAAAAAGGTTAATCTTCATTTTACCATGAAAAAAAAGGCTGATATTAATTTGCAGTCAGCTTCTATTGCCAGCGATTTGAGCATAGGGCCATAGCACTGGTGTTCATGGTCTGAAGACCAAATAACATCCCAAAATAAACTATGAATGAATAAAAATAAATTAAGGTGAAACATACAATACACCTGTGGTTTGGTACACCACGGCATATCCACCTTCTGTACCCGGCGACAGGGTTGAAATTAACAATGAACATTCATCTGGGTATGGTTAAATTCCCACTGTCCATCGTCAACATGGAAATGCAGGACGCTCCTGCAGCCCATAACCAAAACCTCATGCCCAACACAGTAACAGTCATAGAAGGAATAGTGAACCATGTGCACTCATCGAACTAACTAATCACAACTAAGGGATAAATTGCAAGCATTCAAGTCTAAAACTCTGATGTACTCTGATAATAATCAATCACTGTTAAGGCTGAATCTCAAGGTTCAACTCCCACATATCGTGATATTTTTGCTGATCATTAGTGATCACTATGTACGGCCTGACATGCAGGATTCAAATCTCACTAATTCTCATCCCACATAAAACCATTAAGAGCCCATACATTTTAACATATTATAATTAACAATGTAATTACAGAAAAATCACGGCCACTCAATTCCTACAACTCAATACTATAGGAAATTTTGGCTATTCCCTTCTTCATCCGAATCTGGCTTATCTGCACAAGCAAGTAGAACAAAAAACTCTCAAGAGAGTGCAAACTGAGGCATAACAATATAGCTCAGTTCCTTTAACAT
The DNA here is from genome assembly GCF_054954075.1 of Amborella trichopoda. Classification (NCBI taxonomy): domain Eukaryota; kingdom Viridiplantae; phylum Streptophyta; class Magnoliopsida; order Amborellales; family Amborellaceae; genus Amborella; species Amborella trichopoda. The sequence continues at coordinate 65,492,262 of NC_142337.1, read as the reverse complement.
GGACCACGAATAATTTAATTTGCAAAGAACAATTACAAAGGTATAGGGTATAAGAACCATAGAATGACATGAGCGTAAAAGGAAAATAGAATTATAAAGGACTGTTTCTCCGCAAAACCAAAACCAACTAATTGAAAGTGCTGCTTTTTTTTTGGGGCTAGGGAAAAGGAAAACAATCGGGCATGCAGTTCACATAAATAAAAAATATGCATACATAAAAAAAGGGCATTTTCCTTGAATTATAGAACTTGTAAGTTCATGGATTCATCATGCCTTGCATATGCAATGTGCCTTCTAACATGCAAAAAACATTTAATAAACACCTTCAAATATACTCAAAATTCCCTAACACAAATGCACCAATAAGTGGTCCCAAAAAGTTTATAAAATTAAGTTTATGATGATCTACATAATTATAGTACCAGCCTGATCATAAGGGTCTTCACCGTCCAATGGATGGGGATAGAGGCAGAGTGAGATGTAGTCATGTAAAAATTAGTTACATATTTCACAGGACCCACTCTCCTTCCATCATTGTCCAGTGATCACCCTTATGACCATAATCTTTCCATGATCATATGGATCATGACATATTTTCCAACAAAATTAGCATGCTTGTTGTTCACATTCCTGTGTGCATGCAAAAAATTGCCCCAAATATCATTCAGAACCCATCTCAGATCATAGAAAACATGGGAAGTAAAAATTAACCAGCTCTTGCCAATTTTTTTTTTTTTTCTCCTAAGATAAATGCCCATGGTCTTGCCTGTGATCAGCACTATGCTAAATCCACAAACCCTGCTGCTACCCCTAGTGCAATTACCCTTGAGCTCATTTTGTACTCAATGAGCCCAAAATTCTAAAAATTCAAATCCCTGTTAAAAGTGTAGTTAAGAAACCAGCTTCAAGACTACTATCAACCAAGGTCCAAGTAGCATTTTAGAAATTGTAAAAGGGGATGTTGTTTCTTAACAATCCAACATTCTACCCCACAAAGCAATGTTGGTCTCACAGTTGTCCTATAGAACTTGCCCTTCAACTTCATTGGTATGCGATAATTACATAAAATTATGGTTGCACATCTCCACTTCGCCCACCCAGCTCTGATTCAATGTGCGACATCTTCCTCAATCTCTCCATTTTCTTGGATTATCGACCTATGATATTGAAAGTGCGCTCTTCTTCCTCAATCTCTCCATTTTCCGGGATTACAACCCAAAATATTGAAAGTGCACTCTTTTTGGTATTTCTTGGCCGTCAATATTAACTACTTATTCGTCTCTACTCCTGTTATTACCAAAACTTGCATTCCATATACGTTGTCTTAGTCTGGCTAATTTTAAAACCTCTAGATTCTAGAGCATCCCTCCAAAGTTCTAACTTCGAGTTGACACCATTTTAGGCCTCATTGGTGAAACCTACGTCGTCCATGAACAACATGCACCACAGTACCTAGCATCCCACTTGATCCCCACATGAGAAATATCCCTTGTAGGCTCCCAACAATGGGACCTTTATTGAAAATAGCCTCCTTAACAGTGGTGTGAATGCTACTTGACTCACGTTTCAACCATGCAAGGACCTCATGCAGATATTATGCACGGGAGACCTCAGGAATAGGCCTAAGATGCTAAAACGGATTCTTGATCCCATGGTTTTAGAAATTGCCATTAACAGAGCTAGATGAGGAACCTTTTCACAAAAAAAAATAGGTAGATGAGGCGTATATGTGGCTATGTTGCATTCAATCTACAAAAAATCACCATATAAATGAATGAACAACTTGTGATTTATGTCCAATATCCAAAGTTAACTGCCTAAGCTCAGACAATACTTAACTAAATGAGAACATCAAAGTACAATCATGACTTCAATAAAAAATATAACAAGTAACATGAGCAAGCCTAAAAGCAATAGTTGTAAATATGATGGCAAAATTTTAATTAAGGGGGGAAATGAAAACCAGGTCATTCCAAAATAGTTATACCTTCATGCTCCCGATTTCTGACATATCAGCTACATGAGTTCCACCACAAGGGCATCCAAGATTATTCCCTAGTTGTACTATCCGAGGACTACTATCCTGCAAGATTCCTCAAGACAAGCACAATTTAATCTTTAATGCAGCAGTTAGTTTATTCAGATTTTGTACTTTTTAAAGGTAGTTCCGATTCAAACTTAAATCCAATTATCAAACAGACCACATAAAGGAATCATAATGAGTGAATGACACCAATGACACCAATGAGAATGAGAATAATCTAAATAAGGAACATACACAAGGAGAAACTATATCATTTACTAGCATACACCATTTGTAATGATGCATGGATAAGTAATTTTAAGAAAAGGAGAGAGTGGCCAATCTTATATTCCTGAGGAAAAAACATATATGAAAAGGAATCAATGAGAAAAAAAGTAATAGGATAGACAATGTTGATGAAACATGATACAAATAAGGAGTGAAATTTAAGTAACAAGACATTATAAACGAGGTATGTAAGAGAGACATGGAGAGAAGCCCCACACAGTTTTCCTTCCCGTCAGGAACGTCGCTAAAAACACCATGAGACCATCCCATCAGGACCACCCATCCTCTCTAATGTAGTGGCAGTAGCTGCTGAGTACGCGGAGAAAAGAGAGAAAAAAACAGTACAAGAGGAAGAAAGTGGCATGCAAATAAGTCGCACATTCTTTGGAATATCCTAGTAAAGGGAGCATATAAATGGGTTATATGTAATACGTAGAATTGATTTGGTTGTTTTACAAGTCATTTAAGCTCATGTAAGGCAAACCTAGCCACCTTCAGCTTAAATTTGAATAAAACATTGCAGGAAAAGGGACATGGATTGTCCAGCACTCCCTCACCGTTTTCTTTGGGGACATGATATCTAGGGCATCATTCGTGCAGATCTGAACTGATTGTGCTTTTTTTAAAAGAAAAACATCAGTTCGGGCTGCATCAGTTGGTATCAAAGCAGATCGATCTTGCCCTCGGACTGCTGCTTCAATTCATGGCTCCAAGGTGTGGCCAAGGACGTGGTATTGCATGTGTAGATCACCGATGCCCAAGATGAAGTGATAGAACCTCTAAAGAGGCAAGTAGAATTTTAACCCAATTCCTTGCGCAGTTAGAAACTCTGATCCATGACAATGATGATTATGAATCAAAGGATATGGAAAACCCATTTCTTAGCCATGGTCTGTGTTGAAAGCCGTATGATAGAGAGGATGCCATACGAATACATATTACACTGAAATGAGTAGAGGTTTCGATATCAACATAGAAATTCTCATGGTGGATTAAGGGCTGAAGATTTTACTGGTTAAACACTACCATACAAAATTTTAAAAAGAGGTGCCCGATGAGAAGGTGAAGCTGGTAGCAATTAAATTGAAAGGTCGTCCGTCATGATAGCGGGAACAGTTGATAATGACACAGGAAAGAAGATGGAAGCAGAAAATCACAAATTGGAAAAAGATGAAGAAGAATATAAGCGAAAGTTTTCCATCTTTTAACCATGTATGACATTTGCCTTCTCTTCAGCAAGGAGATAAAACCTTAGATGATTGCCCATTATGACCTGTCGGAATGCGATGAACAGCTGGTCACGATGAGTAGGGGTTTGATCAAACATATATAGGACATTTTGTCCTTCAAACCTTTCTGGACCGCTTCGGAGGCATATCATCATGCCTTGGCAGTGGAAAGGCAACAAAAAAATGTGGGTTTACATCTGGAAGCTTGCTGGATAGTAGGACAGGTCAACTAAACAGAATGAAATTGAAAACCGAAGTGAGAAAGTTTAGGATCAGGCAGCAGGACCGAAAAAACATGTTGGAGCAACCAAAGAGACTTTAACAGCACACATGGTGCGCCCAAATACTCGGGTTACATCTTGGAGAAACCAAAACAGTGCATCATGCCATTGTTACAAGTGTGAGGATCCAAATCACAAGTCCTCAGAGGACCCAAACAATAAGTCCTCAATCACTTGGCAAAATATAAATAACTCATGATTGAGGGAAGAGAGCATGAAGAGGGTGCAGAATTTGATGATTAACCTGTCTGAGGAAGAATTTGGAGAACAAGATGATGATGATAATTGGGTTGTGGATGGTGATGAAGGTGACGCCCTTGCTATCGGGACGAGTTTGCTATTACCGAAACACAAAGCCAAGGAGGATTAATTGAGAACAAATATTTTCCACATCACATGCACCACCAGTGGAAAGTATGCTAGCTGATAATACCCAGCAGGAGGTGTGCTCTCCCAAATGGATTAGATAAACTCGAGTGTAGAGAAACATCCAAGGCCCTACAAGCTGCCGTGGCTTAATAAAGGGAATGAGGTAATTGTCACTAAACTGCTGCCTTGTTTCATTTTCCAATAGAAATAAATACTATGATAACGTGGGATATGTTGTTGGGAAGGCCGTGGTATTATGTCCATGGTGCTGTTTATGATAGGAGGAAGAACAAGGGAGAGAACTGCACCTATACCTGGTCAAAAGAGCATCAATTTTGTTTCAACGACACATTCTATTGCAGAGGCCCAAGAGAGTGAACTAATGCATGCCTTAGTAGTACAGATGGTGTGATGGCTGCCTCTTAAGCTATTGACGTCTAACCCCTAATAGGGGAATATCCAAATATGTGGATGATATGCCAGAAGATCTTCCTTCGGGATCGCCTCCCATGAGGGGACAGCACCACATAGACCACATTCCAGGCTCGTGTTTACAAAATAAGGCAGCATATTGAAAAAGCCCTAAGGAGCACAAGGAGTTGAATGGCAGGTTATGACGTTAATGGAAAAAGGGCTAGATAAGGGACAGCATAAGCCTAAGTACTGTACCAGCCTTGTTGACACCAAAGGAGGGGGCATTGCGTATGTGTGTGGATAGCAGGCCTATTAACAAAATTAGCATCAAATACCGCTTCCCTATACAATGTTGGATGATATGTTGGATTTGCTAGTGGGTACGGAGGTGTCGTCCAAAATGAATTCAACAAGCAAGTATCACCGTATCCACATAAGGCCTGCAGAGGAATGGAAGACAACATTGATTATATTAATGGCTTCTAATACCATTTGGGTTGTCTAATGCACCTAGTGCATTTATGATGTGATGAATCAGGTGCTTAGAAACTTTATTGGGAGGTTTGGGGTTGTATACTTTGACAACATCTTGTTGTGTGGCCCTTCCAGAGCAGCTCACAAACAGCATTTGACGTTTTTAAAGTTTTGACAAGGGATATATGAACCTCAAGTTTAGTTTTCTGACAGACAGCGTGGTGTTTCTTAGATATGTGGTGTCACCTGAAGTGGTGAAGGTGGATCAGTCCCAGGTGAAGGCCATCCTCAAATGCCAACGTGTAAAAGTATACATGTGCCCAACTTTATGTTTTGGCCACTTTTTATCACCATTTTATTGGAAATTTCAGCACATTGATTGTGCCCCCATCACAGCATGCATGAAGAAAAAGGTTTTCTGATGGACCAAGGAGGTGGAGAGTAGCTTCCAAACAGTAAAAAGGAAGCTTTCTGAAGTATTTGCTATGCTGGATTTTGATGAGACGTATGAAGTTAGTTTTTATGCCTCATAGGTAGGCATAGGAGCTGTCCTAAGTCAAGAGGGCAGGCTTACAGCATTTATAATGAGAAATTCAGCAGAGCGAGAACTAGATATCCCACATATGATAGAGGGTTCTACGCTGTAGTGCATGCTTTATGTCATTGGCATCACTAATTGGTGCAATGAGAGTTCGTCTAATTTTCAGACCATGAAGTGCTGAAATATATCAATGGGCAACACAAGTTGAATAGGGGCCTGCCAAGTGGGTTGATTACTTGCAAGAGTTTATTTTCACACTGAAACATAAGGCTGGATTTCACAAAAAACTTGCCAATGCACTTAGCAGAAGACCAAGTTTATTAACTAGTATGAAGGCAAATGCTGTAGGCTTTGATAACTTCAAGAAGTTCCACCCAGATCATGAGTATTTTGTAGTAATTATGAGCACACTTATTCTAGTGTGCAAGAATTCTCTTCAAAGGAATTTAATTGTGTCTGAATACTCGCTACAAGAGAAGATTGTTACAGACCTACATGATGAGGGCCATTTTGGCCAAGATAAACCTTAGATTTAGTTGACAAGCTGAGCCAACTTGAAGCGGGATATCACTAGGCATGTGGAGAGGTACATGTTTCAAAGGGGACTGTTCAAATTGTAGGATTACACATCTCACTTCTAATTCTTAAACCACCCTGGTTGGACGTGAGCTTGGATTTTGTGTGATCTATGGATCCATAGCACAGACTGCATTATGGTAGTAGTGGACAAGTTCTCTTAAGATCATCATCATCATCATCAGAGCCTTTTCACAGCTATTTGGGGTCAGCTACAAGAATCCTAGTCCACCATTCTGCTCTATCAAGGGCCATATAATTAGTCAGGCCATAAGCCGCCATATCTCTTCTAACTACTTCCAATCATACCCTTTTGGGCCTAGCCCTTGCCATTTTTTAGCTTTCCACTTGATCCAACTCACACCTACTAACAGGTGTTGTATAGGGTCTACATTGCACATGGCTAGCCCACTTAAAGTCTACTTTCTCTCATTTTATCACCTTTTGGAGCCACACCTAAGTTCTCCCAAATGTATTCATTTCAAATTCTATCCCTTCTTGTCTTACCACTCATCTATCTCAACATCCTAACCTTAACTACGCTCGTCCTATGGTATGTTTTTTCTTGACCGCCATGCATTCCGCCCAATAAAGCAAAGCTGGTCTCACAGTTGCCTTATAGAACTTCCCTTTTAGCTTCAACGGTATGTAGAGATCACAAAAAAATCCATTTGCACATCTCCACCTCGCCCACCCAGCTCTAATTCTATTTGTGACATCTTCCTCAATATCTCCATTTTCCTTGATCACCAGCCCAAGATATTGAAAGTGTGCTGTTTTGGTATTTCTTGGCCGTCAATCTTAACTATTTCCTGGTCTCTACTCCTATTATTACTAAACTTGTATTTCATATACTTTATCTTAATCTAGTTAATTTTAAAACCTTTAGATTCTAGAGCATCCCTCCAAAGTTCTAACTTGTGTTGACGCCATCGATCAAAACTATATCATCCACAACCAAGAACAATATACATGATGGTACTTCATCTTGTAGGTGCCTAGTTAAGTCATCCATAACTAAGACAAAGAGGTATGGGCTCAACGACAACCCCTGATGCAAACATTTTGTCACTGAAAACTCACTCGTCTCTCCACTAGTTGTTCGCACACTAGTTAGCGCTCCCTCATATATATTTCTCACCAAATCAATATAGTATTTAGAGACTCCTTTCTTTCCAAACACCTACCAAATTAAATCTTGAGGTACTCTATCATACGCTTTCTCTAGATCAATAAATACCATGTGGAGGTCCTTTCCCTTTACCCCAAACTTCTCAATCAGTTGCCTAAGTAAGAAAATAGCCTCAATTGTTGACCTCCCTGGCATAAAACTAAATTGGTTTTCTGATAAACTTGTTTCATGCCTTAATCGTTACTCAATCACTCTCTCCCACAACTTCATGGTATGGACAAGGTTTCTAAGATGGCGTATTTTATTCCTTCTTGGAAAACTATGGATATGTCGCTTGTGGCTAATCATTATTCAAGGAAATTATTTGTTTGCATGGCATGCCAAAAGAACCACCTCCTGTTGTGAACAGAAGTTTTTTAGCCATTTTTTAAGGTCTTTGTTGAAGAAAATGGGTTACTGAATTATCTTTTAGCAGTGCTTATCATCCACAAACACATAGCAAAATAGAAGAGATTAGTTGAAATTTGGGTGACACATTATGAAGCTTGGTTGGAAACAAGACAAAGCAATGGGATTTGATATTGCCACAAGCGAAATTTGCTTTCAATGGGTCAAAGAATCCAACCACCTAGCATAATCCATTCGTGGTATGGTGCCTATACCAAATTTAGGAAAGGTTAGTGGGAAGGTTGAAGATGTGGCTGAACAAATCAAATCAATTCATGAGCAGGTATGACAATCAAGCAAACAATCGAGCCAAATAATGAATCAAGCAAATAATCATCCTTCTGTATGGTCACATCCATTTTTCCTCAATGTCACCGATTTTCCACATGGTTAGCTGCTTAATCTTCAAAAGTTTTTATAAATCAAAACAGTGCTTGGAAGATTTCCAAAAACTATAAAGGTGCTCAAAAAACTAAACTTTCACAATAGTGATTGAATCAATTTTTTTTTTTTACCCCAAATGAGTATTTGAAACCAAATGGGTACTTATATACTAGATGTATAAGGGTATTTTACCAAAATGCATTCAAGTGGTAAATCAGTTTAGTATAAAAACAGAAAAAAAATAACAAGTAATCCAATCCAAGCATTTTATTTATATCCCAAGCATCTAGAGAACCTATACAATTCAAGAGGGTGTTCGAGGCACTATATTGACTATTTCCCTTGGATGACATATGTCATGTAATATATTGCGAATGCAGGGTCAAATGCCAAGTGAAGTATCATTTACCTTGGGAATGTAATCGGGAAGAGATCCACCGCAAAGTTCCAAAGCTTCTTTATATGGAAGAATGCTAGCAGTCACCTAAAAGTGAGTTAACCAGAAAATGAGCATAAATTCTTGTTCAACTAATGGAAAAGAACTATGTTAAGAGTAACACAAAACCAATTGCATCAAATGCTCACCTTCCCACCATTAGAGATCATTACATTTGCTTCTTTTTCCAAATCCTTTTGCTTACTTTGCAGTTCATTGAGAGTGACTGTACCTTTATACTCGACAAATGCACTATAATAGACAATTCCGTCAATAGAGAATTCATGATTTGTACGACAACCATATGCCACACAGTGACAATGTCACCTTTTCTTTTATAAAGAACTGCTCAATTTTATACATATAATTGAAAAAAATTATTTACTCAAGAAAAAAAGATTCAGGCTTGAACAATATAATTTTCGATGCAAGTAGACACAAAAGACATTGGTGGAAACGTACAGAACTAGACTATTCTCATACAATTCTATAAAAGCTTCAATTCCTTCATATTCTTCTGAAAACTTGGATAACAGATCCAAAACATGGTCAAGTTGACATGGAACACTCACATGAGAATTCTTTAAAGGCAAAAAGCCCTCTCCTGAGCATACATAGAATTGTATTTATTACATTCTTAAAACTGCCATGAACTTATCCAAACATTTTTCCTTGAGAAAGAAGGTAACTATAACTAATTGGACAAACACATACCTAGGAGGGAGCTGCCAGCAGGGGACCCCATCAGCATCCTAGTTTTTGGGTTCGCAGACCTCCTTTACCTTTGCCTCTTTGTTTTTCCTTTTATTTCTTTTTCCACCTTCTCTCTCTCTCTCTCTCTCTCTCTCTCTCTCTCTCTCATCTATTTTTCTTTTTGGAGCACATGAGTTGTGGGAAGACCCTCTTCCTAGTCTCTCTACATCCTTGTATTCATCATCTTCTCTCGCTGCTCTCTCTTCCTCTTTTCCCTTGATTATTTCAAAGTCTCTATGAGCACCCGACAATGGGCTACATCGCCACATGTCCACTCAATGGTCATCCGCTCTAAGGATTTGAATTAAAAATAAATAACAAAGAAAAAAAAAGTAGGAAATCACTAGAGAGAGAGAGAAAGAGTACTTTGTGCACATCTAGGGGAAGATACACCGCCACATGTAATCTCAATGGTCATCCTGTGGAATTGAATTGAATATTAGAAACACAGTAAATAAAGCACATGCATTCTCATTGTTCACACCCCATAGTTGATGGAACCGGGAGCAGATTCGGGATTAGATCGATTCAGGGAACGCCAAACCGCCATATGGTGGAAGCTCCCTGGGGTTAGGATCTGCATTCATACACTCAACAAGTTAAGGAGCTAGATCCTAGGATACTTGGGAGCAAGTTCCCATGTCATTGGGATCGAGGTTTTGATCTTGAGAGAACTAAGCTCAACTATTCATAATCATCGTCATCATCTGAGCCTTATCCCAACTATTTGGGGTGGGCTAGACAAATCCGGTTTCGCCATTCTGCTCTATCAAGGATCATAACCTGAGCCAATGCCCGCTTGATCTATTACCATATGCACCTTAGCTTATTACCAATGCCATAGCTATAGTGCTCCAATTTGCTACAATTATACAGTTTAATAATATCATAATTGGCTTTCTATGATATTAAACTATAGTTTTATACCACGGTGTGATTTCTAAAGAAATAAATATATAATACTAAGGAAACGAGTAGTAGCTCCTCTCCTTAGAGGGATCCTAAAAGCATATAGATTGAGATCCCATTTTATAAGGAGCGAGATCCCTATTTCTTTAAACCCAGCTCCCTCTAAGATCCCTTAGATAAACAGCAGGATCGAGTTCCTAAGGTGGAATCGTGGCTTTACCCCCAAAGTTCCCACAACTATTTCACCCCATGCCAGCCACCACATTTTTAATTAGAATTTTTATTGATAGCAGCAATTCCATCGTTTTGGATTTTGTACATGAGGTGAGAGAGATTACACACACACACTCACACAAAAAAAATGACTTCCCCATTTACCCTAGGCCAATTGCAGAGCACACTGGAATATAGCCAAAACAAGACAAAAAAAAACTGAATGAACAAAAGTAACGATAAGAGTGTAAGAATAAATAAAAAGTAGATATTGTTAACCTAATTGTTGCAACCTGTCAATGATTTTTGCGGAAGAAGGTGAACTTCCAATATCATGGAAAATAGTTTTCCAATTTCGCCCTCCAACGCGGTTGAATAATATTCTTTGATGGGATAGAGACTTTATAAAAGATAAGAAAGGATGGAATTGGACATGTGGGTATAACAGTAATTATAGTCATACTATCATCAAGCCAACCTCAATTAATTAGGAAAAGGCTATGATGATGATGATAGTCAAGCGAGATCTAATCATTCCAACACTAGAAATGAGGATGGGCGGAGTTCACAGGTTCTTCAGTTCCTGCCCATGGATCCATGTGGAAGAGTAACAGGTGCATGGACAATGTGCATCAGGGTGCATTAACATTACACACCTGGACAGACTATGATCTAAGGAGCATGTATCATGTCTATAGAGGTGAAGAATGGGGGTACCAAGTTGCTATTGGGTCACCAGCACATGTTCGTGCCACATATACTCCATATGGTGGAGTCTAGTGACTATGGGGCACTAGGAGATAAAGTGATATGTATCATGAAGTAGGTGTGAAACACATCATAACTGAAATTTATGCACTATACTTGACATTGAAAAAAAGACGTTGAGATGCCATCAAGGCGCCTAGACGGCCGTCATTTCGATACACTGAAAACGCATATAACTCGATTACTGCATAGTTTATACCAGCATTTTAAAAAATGCCGAGTCGAACCGGACTCGCCCGGTTCGACTCGGAAATAGTGAAAAAGGAACCGGATCGCCCAAAAATCGGAAATCGTCCGGTTCTAGAGAGAACCGGACGATTCTGTACAGTGAATCGCCGATTCACTGTACGGAATCGGCGAGTCCGAATAGTGAATCGGCGATTCCGTACGGATTTTTTTTTTTTTTTTTTTTTTTTTTTTTTTTTTTTTTTTTTTTTTTTGGTAATCCATGATCGAATTTTTTGGTTTTTTGTAACCCATAATAGAATTTTTTGTAATCCATGATCGAAATGTTTGTTTTCTTTTCTTGTAATCCATGATCGATTTTTTTGTTTTTTTTTTTTTTTTTGTAACCCATGATAGAATTTTTTGTAATCCATGATCGAATGTTTTGTAATATATGATCGAAATGTTTGTTTTTTTTTGTAATCCATGATCGAAATGTTTGTTTGTTTTTTTTTAATCCATGATTGAATTTTTTGTTTTTTGCTTTTTTTGTAACCCATGATAGAGTTTTTTGTAATCCATGATTGAATTTTTTGTAATCCATGATCGAACTATTTTTTTCTTTTTTTGTAATCCACGATTGAATTTTTTGTTTTTTTTGTTTGTTTTTTTTTGTAATCCATGATCGAATTTTATGTAATCCATGATCGAATTTTATGTAATCCATGATCGAATTTTATGTAATCCATGATTGAATTTTTTGAAAATTTGTGATTTTTTTTGTTTAATCCATGATCGAATTTTTTTTTGTAATCCATGATAGAATTTTTTGAAAATTTGTGATTTTTTTTTTAATCCATGATCGATTTTTTTGAAAATTTGTTTTTTTTTTTTTTTAATCCATATTATTTAAAGAGAAAACGAGAGAGATGATGATTTTGAGGCCACCCTATCCCAGCCATATAATTCACATATCGAGTCCCAACAGCAACAGTGTAGGGATGAGCACGAAATACTGTAAATTAAATGCTGAATGGCAGTTCATGCAGGGAAAGAACATATCAATATTCGCATATTCATTCAAAAACATGAAAATTCTTAATGGAGTACCCTCATTTTTTATTGAATTCCTAAAAACCAATATTTATAATGAATTTTAATAATTTTTTCGGATTTTTTTGAAGCTTTATTCTGACCGATTCATCCGATTCCGATCCGGATCGCCGATTCGCCGATCCGGATCGGTTTTTGAAAAGCCCGATCCGGGTCACCGATACGGTTTTTAAACCATTGGTTTATACTATTAAGTATATACCTTAGTATAAAATATAGTTTGTATACAGCACAATTAATCACATGGTTTACACCATGTAGAATAAAGCTATAATCAATAGTTGGGCATGCAACAGTACAGGATTATAAGGTTGTTCAACTTTAAAATGTCAACATATAAATATACAATTGTATACAGCTCAATAAATCACATGGTCTATACCATATAGTACATAATTATTATCAATAGTTAGGCATGCAACAGTACAGGACTTGTAAGGTTGTTCAACTTTAAAATGTCAACATATTAGTATTGTGTCAGAAGTCATTAATGCACCCATCAATAGCCTTCCAAATCAAATTAATGTATCTTGGATTGAGGAAAATGTACTATTTTAACCATTCATATCCTTTGCCCTTCCAAAACTATAACACTTTTGCCAACAGAGACATTTCTAGGATGAAGCTATAATGGGTACTTCATACATTGATATGATCAACCTTTAAGCATGAAACTTTATAGGACTTTCAAGGTTGCACAAATTTAGAATGCTAACATATGGGTCATGCATCAGAGGTCATTTATGTACCCATCATTAACCTTCCAAGTCTAACTTAAAATATTCTTGGATATGAGTGAGAAAAATGCACTATTAACTCTCTTGCCAAGAACGAGATATTTCATGGATGAAGGTTATAATGAGTAATTCATCATATAATGATATGCCTGAATCTTTAGGATGCAACCCTTTAGGAAATTTTAAGATTGTTTGATATTATAATGTCAACATATTACCCATGCATGTCATCAATATGCACTGATAACAACATAACTCTAAATCTATTTTAGATATTATTGAGTATAAGTGAGAAATTGGTACTATATTAGCTATATATATCATTTTCCCTTCCAAGATAATATTCTATGACCAACAGCCAGATAATGGTTAATTAATCATATATTAATAATCTCAGATTTTTAGGCATGCAGCCATATATGATTTTTAGAATGTAACACTGTCAAAGGTCCTTTTTTTTTTTTGGAATAATGGTGACTGTAGTTTCAAGGGCATTAATGCATCAACTCTCCTATTTCCTAGATATGTATTTGCCATTTTCATCAATCTTCATATTCCCAAATTACCATTGAGCATACTTTTAACTGCCAAAGGGTAGAATAGTAATTCATTTTCATTTCCTAAGACAATATAGCATGCCTAGATTTACTGGAATGATCCCAGGGCTCAAGGGCTCACATTCCCAACCAATGGGATCGCATTCTAATAATCTATGGGATGGTGTCCCCCTAGTGAACTCACTCTTGGATCGCAGTTGTGGTTCTGGAGTGGATCTGCCACCCTAGCAGAGCAGTCCCCATAACTATGGATTCACCCAAGACACAAGCTCGGCAAGCGCTTAAAGAGTGGAAGGCTTATAAGAAATGACGTAGGCATGGTACAGTGAACTCTACCTAGGCTGAAACAGAGATCTTTAAACCACAATAAAAACATTCAACGATATTATGAAGTCCTTTTGCGCTTCATCCATTGAATACGATTACGTTGGCAAGATGTCAGACAGTGTGACATGCAGAACTGAACCGCAAGGTCATTAGAACGAGATTTAGGTCAGAAATTTTTGTTGCGTTATGTTTTCATGCTCTTAAGGATGCCAATAAGATTGCTGGCCAGTGAATGTTATGCCTCTCAAAAGGATATCAAAAGGATACTACTTTTATCTGCTATATAATTTGGTGTATCTTTATATTTCTGTGAAAAAAATAAAATTTAATGAGCAGAAGATATGACTCACCAAAGCAACTCAGGATTTGGCTTGAGAACAAGTTGAGTGCTAAGCCCAGCTTTAAACTTTCTAACAATGGTCCCTCTGGCAATGAATGAGTGAGCTCAGATCCAGTCTGGAAAATAACCAGGAGTCTTGTATAGTCTTCCATTACAGTACTGAAAGACAATAAACGATTTCTCTTTTTCCTATGCTGCTAGTCCATGTCAAATCTCAAATAGATAATCCAGAATTCTGGTTATAAATTGAGCAGATCCTATCTAAAATTCAGAGTCAGCTAATAAAGTTGGCCAACTATCTCCCTAGTTTGCATAACTGGGAACGCATCCACAAAGGCATGAATGTCACCTTCATTGGCTCAGTGCCCAAAATCAAAGATGCTGTTAAAAGTGGACTTCTTCCCAATTGGCCTTCTGAATACCTCTTATAAGATCCTCACCAAAGTCCTAGCCTCTCCTCTGCTGAATGCCCTGGACTTAGTTGTATCCCCAAATCAGAGTGCCTTAATCAATGCTAGGCAAAGCAACCTAGTGTAGTCATCAAGTTAGATAGAGAAAATCCTACGACCATATAAACTAGTTGATCCTTGATGAAGGAAGTCATCCTAAAAAATCTATGCTGGCTTTAAAACTAGGAAAAGAAGTCTAGAAAGCACCCAACCACACTATGCAGATGGCTCCCTTGTCTTCTACGATGCGTCACAGGATCAGGTGGATAGGCTCCAGCTATTGTTGAGATCTTTCAAGCTTTGCTCAGGAAGGAAAGTCAAAATGGCCAAGACCAAGTTCATGGGGATCAACCTAGACCAGTACTCCTCTAGGGCCCTTGCTCACAAAATGAGAAGCAAGTAGACTCCCTGCCTTCCAAACACCTCAGCCTGCCTTCATGCTCTGGTAAACCTCACCACCCCCTTTGGAACACTGATGAGGGCATCATGGCCTTCTATAAGACCCCTTTAATTCAATTTTTATTAAGGGTTTAATTTGAATTTTTATTTTAATTTTTTTTTTTTTTTTTTTTGGAGAGTGAAACTAAGGTTATTTGGGCTTCTATTTATTTTATGTTATGTAGGGTTTTGGGTGTTGTAGAATTTAGGGACAGTTTGGTTATTAGAATTAAGGGACAGTTTGGTTATTTTATCATTTTATTTTAGTCAGGTGTATTTCAAGTCATTTTTAAGTAAATATGTATAAAGGGGGAGAGAGGGACGTCCAAACTCTTAGGATGTTTGTTTTGAGAACTTTGTGAAGAAGGAAAAATCCTTGAAAGCGCTCCTTGAAGTCCCTGATTGAAGGTCATAAAAAAGGCTGGGTACAACCTCCCAAAGTCCATCACCTCTAAGGCACTCTTCAATCTCTTCTTCTCCTCTCGTTTCTCACTTCTTCTTTTTTCCTTTCTTCCCCTTTTTTTCTTTTTTTCTTTCCTTTATTCCCTTCTTACTTCTTTTCTTTAAATTCTTTCATTTTCTTTCCCTTCTTCCTTCCTTTTCTTTCCATTCTTACTTCTTCTCTTTCCTTGAACAATTTAGGGTGTGTTTGACGCCGGGTAGTTTGTCGGAGTGGGACGCCCACTCCTACAAATGATGGAAGAAGCCTCTTCCTTCTATTCTAATGGAAAAGGCAGCTTCCAAAAATGGGCTGCATTACATGTTATAAATTGGGCCTGTGGAAGGTCGCCCTTCCACTTTGCAGCTTCATCGGGGTTGTTATCAAACATGGTAGCAAAACGTTCGACTCCCACTTCCAGAGACTCCCATAAATCAAATGCACCCTTAGTATTCTTCCTCTTTCTCTATTATTTTCAAGTGTCTTCAATCTTTAAGTTTTTATTTAATCATAACCTTCCTAACCAACAAACATTCCCCATTAGAAATCCATTATAACCTTAAAATTAACATTAGATCCTCCCTAGAATCAACCTTAAATGAATCCCTTGAAACCTAACCCTAATTCGCATCCCTATCTTTTTTTTTTTTTGCACCCATTAACTTCAAAACCCTAGAACTAGTTGGGGAGACCCTCCGGAAGTAATTTGAAGTTATTGTACACCCACTTCTTCTGTCCAGCAGTGGACAAGCTTTAAATTTGAGCAGGATCACGTTTTAATTAGTTTATTTTGTTTAAGGACAGATTCCAATAGATTACGAATTCGAAATCTCACCTCCAAGACATTAAAATAATTTCCTAAAATTACATGTTGATTTTCATAAGTTTGTTTATTCCGTTTTCTGGATGAATACCTACTGACAATGATTCAAAAAGCGGACCACCCAGAGCCTAGGCGGGCGGTCCCTGGGGGGCGGCTGCCTAGGCGGGCGCCCCAACGCCCAACCTTGGGCAGCCGTCCAGGTTTTACGTTTGGGGTTTTTTTGAAAAAATATGCTTTTAAAGGTGGCTTTTAGGTTCATTAGAAACCTAAACCCACAAGAACCCATTTTAGAGAGAGAGACTGAAAAAAAACTGGATTTTGAGATTTTCATTGGATCGAAGTGTTTCTCAAAGTTACGGGAAATGGATCCAAACATCATCCATCAAGTTTAGATTTAGTTTTGGAGTTTTTTTAGTCCTATTAGAGTGTGTTTTTGAAAATTTTAACACTAAAAAACATCTCAAAGGTGGAAGTTTAGAGTTCGAGCAATCAAAATAAGTGCAAAACTTTATTTTTTAGATTGCTTGTTTTATTTTGAGATGTCTTCTTCATGATCTAGTCAAAGTGGAGATCCGAATTTGAAATATGGATATAACCCGAATCAGAATGACAAAAATTGCATAAGATGCAATTATTGTGAAAAAGATACAAAATGGGGCATAAACTGATTTAAGAAACATCTTGCCGGTACTAAGGGAAATGTTGCCCCTTGTAACAACGTTCCTGATGCTATCACAGAGGAGATTAACCAATATATGAGTTCAGTAAAACACAAACAGGAACAAAATCTTTTTCATTAGAATAGGCCTATTTTTTATTCTGCTAGAAGAAGTGATCTGGGTTGGAAGTATGGCCATAACCTGAAACCAAACGATAAAAATTGTATAAGGTGTAATTTTTGTGAAAAAGATATCAATAGGGGTATTAACAGATTCAAGAAGCACCTTGCCAGTATTAAAGGGAATGTTGTTTCTTGTAAAAAGGTTCCTAAAGCTATTTGGGATAAGATTAGACAATATCTAAATTTAGTAGAACCAGAAAAAGATGAAAATGAGCCTTGTTCTATGGAAATATCTTCTCTAGGTTCTTCTAGAAGTGGTGATCCGGGTAGGAAGTATGGTCATAACCCGAATCCGAATGACAAAAATCGTATTAAATGTAATTATTATGGAAAAGATACCAATAGGGGTATTTACCGGTTCAAAAAATACCTTGTCGGTATTAAGGGGGATGTTGCCCCGTGTAAAATGTTTCTGAGGCTACCAGGGAGGAGATTATACAATATTTGAGTTCAGAGAAGTACAAAAAGATAGAAAAGGGTAGAGCAGCCAAGCCTCCTAAGGCCTCATCTACACAAAGTAAGAGAGGTAGAAGAAGAGGCAGATTCAGAAGAAACAAAGGAGGACGAGGGTTATGTTGAAGAAGGAGATGACTCTGAGTCTGATGATGATGGCCTCGAATCTAACGCATATGATGAGGCTTACCCTACTCCTTCTGATGATGATGATGATGACTGAATAATGAAGAGATGAAGACTCTTGACTCTTGGTGTTGAGTTTTGACTGTTGAGTGTTGACTATTGAGTCCTAGACTGTATATTTTCTGAATTTCTATATATTTTCTTTTTTTTATTTTTAGTTTCTAGTTTCTAATAGAAACTTTCTACTATCTAACTTTTGTGTGTATCAGTATATGCTTGTATGGTTTTAGCATTGTATGAAAATATGGATTATGGACTATCAAAATTCTCCTCATTCATGGAAATATCAAATATGAATTATGGATAGAATATCAAAATTCTAATATTTGTGATTAGAATATCAAAATTCTCCTAATTTAAGGTTAGAATATCAAAATTCTAATATTTTTCTTTCTACTGGGCAGCCCAGGTTCTGGGTGCCCACCTAGGCGCTGGGCGGCCTAGAACCCCACAGCCACCTAGGTGTTGCCTAGCGCTTTACTGAACTTGTAGATATTTAATCCTAATTTAATTAAAAGTGTTCTCCAAACAAGTTTTAGGGTCTTGTAATCGAAGATTGACGAGGGGCTGATCTTAGGTTACATCATAACATAATGTGAAAAGAGTACAATATTGTTTGTGGCTTGGAAGAAGGGTTCCTCTCCCTAGGTAGGCCCATCACTTATTAAACCCACCCTTTCCAACATCCCCATTTATCAGGTGTCCTCTTCCAGATGCCCCTTTTTATTTGCAACTACATCTAAAAACTCATCAAAAAGTTTGTCTAGGCAAGGACAACTGCGTACACAAATTTCATCCCTTCAACTAGAAAAGGAGGGAGGATTAGGTATGAGGACGCATCGAGATAGAATGGCTCTACTTAATGGTGGTGACCCACTACCACTCACCCAGACCACCTATGGACATCCCTCATACGCCATAGATACAATATAGACCCTACCAGGCAGTTCCCCAACAGAACTTCCTCTACCTTAGCCCGCAGGGTTTGGAAATGCATTGTCCAAGCCACCTCAAATTTGTAATGAACATCCATCTCAGAGTCAAAACGGGCGAGAAGCTAAGATTTTGGAAAGGAGTTTGGGTAGGTCGCACGAACTTGGCCCACCAATATGCTAGCCTACTAGCTATCACGACCAATAACGAACCCTAATAGCTGCTTTGAGGTTATTGGAAGGAACATTGTCTGGAACCCTTCATTTAGGAGAGCTCTTAAATAATGAAGCATAGGAACTTATGATCTTACTTCAAACACAACAAGTTTGTTCCTTCCCCTAGTGGACATAAATAGCCTAATCTGGTCCGCAACAAGCTTTGGCAAGTTCACGGTATCATTGTTCTATAAATCGCCAATTGCTCCCCAATCTGCCTCCTCCATTGCACACACGCCTGGCTCACCCGGGAAACTGAAGGTCCAAGCTTTTAAGTGGATTGCACCAACCAAAAGGGCCCTCACCTCAATATATCAAACAGCTCCAGCAAAGGGGATTCTAGATTGCCAATAGATGTGCCATTTGCAAAGAAGACGAGAAATCCAACAACCACCGTCTCCTGCATTGTCCTTTCACCTTCATAACTGTGGGCTGCCTTGCTCAAGACTTTAACTGATGTTGGTCACCCTGGAAACCACATAAAGCTCCTTTGAGATATACTTCCTGCCACTAAGCCCCTCCAGTCTATTTTAGCAGAGAGTTTCACTTAATATGTAGATTCTGGCAAGAAAGAAATAGTCAAATCTTTGATGGCAACGAGGCCTCCACCCACGCTATCAAAGACCGCGTTAATGCCACCATTATATTTTGGGCTTTGAACCAAAAAGGATTCAGCATTTGCTTTCTGTTGCAGACTTCCACGCAAGTTGGAGAGAATTATAACCCATTGTCCACCCACAATCATAGAATCCAGCCTTTGACGCCCACAACATTGAAGGTTGCTCCCTCAGCAGTTTAGGACCGTCAGGATATGGTGGTGTCTTCAACAATACCCAGGTGTCTTTCTCTGGCTATATAGGAGTCATGGACGCAACTAAAGTATTGTAGTGGTGCAATGTTCGAAAATTCGTTCCCCCAGCCGCCTAGGCGGCCTGTCGCCTAAACACCTAGGGGAAACCTAGGCTCGATAGTCAAAGCGGCCGCCTCGGCTCAGGTTGCCGAGGGCAGAAAAATGCCCTTGGCAAAATAGTAACCCCCCCCCAACCAAAAAAAGGGGGGAAACGGATTTCAAGGGACATTCTAAACCCCCAAAACCAAATCCATGCCATCCATAGAGAAAAAAAAACTCCCCAAAAACCTTCTATTTTGTGGTTTATCGAAAGATCGATAAAATTTTGGATTTTCTCGATTTCTTCCAAAATCAAAAGCAATACTTCGTGGTAGTTTTCAGAGCTTCTAGCGGTTAATAGTGAGGACTTTTGGCAATCAAATAGATGAGGTTTATACAATTATGATATTTGAATAAGGGTTTTGAGTTTTTTTGCTATAACGTATTATGTTTTGAATCATTTGATTTTTCTTTTTTTAACTTTTTTTTTTTTCCTTTTAAGATATATTTACAAGTTTGTAGTTGAAAGATTGATTTTTTTTTTTGTTATTATTTCATTATTAACTCTTTTGGACAATGAAATTGGTCCTATATCAAATTCTTTTATGAATAATTGGTTTTTATTTTATACAATGTGTGATGTTTTGATATCCTATTAGTTTTGTTTTACTTTTTTGATATTTTTACCCATTTGGACTTATATTTGGTGAATAGTCAAAAACTTTTGATGAAATTAATATTTTGTGACTATTTGATATCCAAAACCAAATCTTATGGATATTAATTAATAAATAATAATTATAATATAACTTTTATTTTAATAAATAGTCCCTACCTGTCCATGTTCCTGGGCGCACGCATAGGCGGGCGGCCAGGCCCCCAAAACGCCTACGTGGGCGCTTACACCTTTTTGAGCACTGCAGTGGTGGAAGGCCTTGAGCGGGTGGACCCATCATGAAAATTCTCCACACTTGTTCTAGAAAGGAACACCAAAAACATAGGCCTCAGCAGCCCAGCCATGCTCATGGAGACACCATTTTTACTACATCACCCACTCGACCAAGGAGGCCATTCACGTGGCTGATGGGTTGGCGAAAGGAGCAGAAGGGGGACCCATGGGGCCGGGTAGCATGAACATGGGCCACACTGAGAACAGCAGATCTATACCCACAATTTACCACAAGTCAGTTGCGAGCTCTCTCTCTCTCTCTCTCTCTCTCTCTCTCTCTCTCTCTCTCTCTCTCTTCCCTGATTCATCCACTGTTCTTGCGGTAGTGGGTGAAATTGTCCCTTGATATGTACAGATAGAGCACCAAGGTTGTAGATCATCCCAGTTTTTAATTTGTATAACTAAGCCTTATTAACATATTATACCAGTTGACTAGTTTCCCAAAAAAAAAAGCTTTCCCTAGTTTTGACACAATCAGTCCAATTACGGTGAACACCAGTCTCATATAACATTCAACATTTTTCAAAATAACATCATTTTTCAAATTTTTCAAATTTTTCAAATTTTTAGATCCAAATTCCAATAGACTATAGTCAATATTGACAATACAACATAAATTTACATTTACACTTCTTACAAGAGGAACATACTCAGTCTTGCATGAATTGCAACAAAAGAAACAATACACCGCTTCATGAATTACCAACATGCAGTTGGAAAGTACTTGTATATGAAACTTTGGTATTGCAATAACCATGTCATCTTCCTTTGTCATGCTCTCTTATCCAGCTCACTTTTTTTGATATATATATATATATATGGCTTGCCTTGAATTCAATTTGATGTATATTTCCTTGTCAATGACATGGGTATTTATCAAAAACTTAATTAAAGAATACAGCTAGTATGGACTCTGAGAAGAAACTAATTTGTTACATAATTAATTTTCTCAATAACAAAAAAAGGAACTAATAAAAAAGAGAGTTTCACATCCAAGATCATACCCATCAGGGAAATGATAACCTTTTGCTGGCTCTAAGTGCCCCAATCCAACAAGGCGCATACAAGCATCCATCACATGTCCAGCTGAATGTAGCCTACAGGAAAAACATATCCATATCACACGGCTTTCCAGCATGATCCAATGACGTACAAAACACCACTAGAAAACCATGTTAATAAAAAAAATTATTTCTTAGGTCTCTAATGGAGCCAATATTTCTCTTTTTTTTTTTGGGCCATATTCTAATAGAATGAATCTTTACAATTGAACACTGTGTGAAAAAACCAATCGAAATAATCTATATCAACCCCCATAGAGACAAAGTAAGAACCCCGGGAGGGGGGGGGGGGGAAAGAAGGAGAAGGAGAGGGGATAAACTTAGTTGTCCATTTCAATGAAGATTACTGAATACAAAAAGGAAAAAAATATAAAGAATTGTAAGACCGTTGCAATTTTCAAGGCACCTTGCATTGAGTTTACGCCGTTTTTCATCAACACTCAGGTGAACTTGTTGGCCTCTTTCAAACGCCACTTCTCTTTCATATAAAAGATTGAAAGATCCATAATGAAAAACCTACCCAAGAAGATTAAAGGTAAAACACCATAAATGATCTAAAGAAACCAAGAAGCCAGTAAAACATGAGATAAAGATAATTATCCCAATCAACTATCAATCAAAGGATTACTTCAAAGTTCCAAATCACTACATATACTCAGAATTTGCAAAAGCTAATAAGCTTCTGAAAATATGCTGGTTTTAAACTTTAAAACTAAAAAACCGAGAATTGTTCCAAGCTCCAAATCTCATTCCACTTAAAAACAAGTTGCCTCAACCAGCTCAATGACATCTATGACCAATTACAATAATACTCAGTGTCACAGGACTTGCCATATAAAATAAGTTGTAACTAACAAGAATGTTAACTTGTAGTGATTGCAAGCTGATATCACTATGTGACAGAATATGAAATACGTCCTAATCTTCCTCCAACTACTCTCATTACATTCGATAATTTGCTTGGAACCCTTGCAGCTTTGTATAATAATAGTTATCCCGCAATTCCAAGAGCTCATGAAGTAAAATGGAGTTCAGTACATCAGAATATCAAATTAGCAATCCAAGCATTCAATAGCCATAAATTGAATGGGATGAGCTGCATAGACTGAAAAGAAGAGTTTGTGCTATGAGACCGAAGAAATTCACTTCACAAATGGAGAAGTTTAAATTCAAATACTAGCAGTTAACAATTTCAAAAAGAGTTTAAACTCAAATATTTTATTGAAAAACTAAATGTACATTTTGTGTTGACATTTACATGCATGATGGAGACAATTACATGTCTATAGTACAATTTAATGATGACATCAGGTAAACTAACAAAAACCATCAAAGTAGTCCATCGAACCAATCAGAATATTTCTTTTCTAAACATTGTAGTAGATCAGCCAATACACTTAAAAAGAAAAAAAAAAAAAGTAAAGTTAATTTGAAGAAAAATACCAAAAAAGATTAGGCATGTTCAACAAACAATGTGCTTCTAGTGCAGAGATGAAGCTTGAAGAAATCCTTAAGGTTCTCATAATATCAGAGATATGGTCTCTGAAACAAGCTGATACACCAGAATTTTGGCCTTATTAATTATATTCCAAATCTGAAGGTCAAGATGACAACTGGAAGACACTTTAGAGAGGGAAGAATTACGTATATTCCAACAAGGAGAACCAATGTGCCAAAACTGGGCCAGGAAGACTCGGACTTGGCAAAGTGCTGAGGCAAGTACTAGTAGACACACTAATGATTAAAGCACCTGTACAGTACTCCTGAAGAGTATTGTACAAACTGACACGAGTACGGTACAACCGTGAAGCCTTGCATGAGTTCTACAACACTTGAGTGACTCGCTATAGTACTCACCCACATACTGTTGCTGAAACATACATAAAAGGGGGAGGAAGTCTAACCCTCTCTCTCTCTCTCTCTCTCTCTCTCTCTCTCTCTCTCTCTCTCTCTCGCTTACACACACATACACCACTTCCCTCAGAGCTTCTCTCTCTCAGACACACTGAGCTTCATTATGTTTCTTTCAAATCACTTGAAGCTAATTTAAAGATTAACAAGTTTTTGCAAAATTAGAGATAAAATAGTCACGAAATTAAAAAAAAATTATCCTATATTGTTTTGCTTTTTGATGTATGAATTTTTTTTTGCTACCTTTTTGGGGATTTTTCCCTAATTTTTGTGATTTTTCACAGCTTTTTGTGGTCACAAGCAGGAGTTAGGCACGTACACTCAAACTCAATGTTGTCAGATTCACTTCAAAGCCTACTTCTGTTTGGTCTAAAAAATGAAGCAATTCAATGCTTCGCCTGATTCGGGGGAAGACTTCAGATTTTTTATTTTTCGAATAATATAAAAATATATTTATTTTAAAACACCTCCCATCATAAATGCCCCGATTACAAATTTCATGGGCGTGTTTACATCATTTCGCCCTCTTTAACTACACTGTTGGGTTAAACAGACCCCAGTTAAAAAGCAAGCAATACATGGCTAAGGCAGCTGCGTACATCATTTGGTGCTTCATCGATTTGCAGACACCTCGGTGCTCGAATAAACGCGAAAGAGGAATGAACCCTATTCTAAACCCACCAGAAAGTCTCTGAATTTTTCAGTTTCGCCG
Source organism: Amborella trichopoda (assembly GCF_054954075.1). Lineage (NCBI taxonomy): Eukaryota > Viridiplantae > Streptophyta > Magnoliopsida > Amborellales > Amborellaceae > Amborella > Amborella trichopoda. Next base: position 65,467,487 of record NC_142337.1, on the reverse strand, counting down.
AAATCTCCATCGCCTACGCTCTAATTGGTTCCACCAGAATCTCCATCACCTGAGCTCTAATCAGTTTTGCCGGAATCTCCATTACCTAAGCTCTAATCAGTTTCACCAGAATCTCCTTCTTTTTCCCCATTTCCTTTGTACATGAATCTATGGTCAAAAAATATACATCATTTAGCCGGAAAATCTTTGACACGAGCTTCATTCTGGCAATAATTGCCTGGAATCTGCCAACTGTGCAGTTTTCTGGTGATCATTTTCGGTTGCCTTGATGGTTTCTTGTTATTTATTGGTAATTTGTTTGATCTCGCTTTCATGATCGGAAAACTTGGATCGAAAGCTGCAATCTAACATTGATATCAAATGATTCCAGCCAAAACGGTTTTCAAGGCTAAAAATTCATGTATCCATACTGACCCAGTGATAAGAATTGAAGCAGATGGTCTTCGGCCAAATCCGCATTTTCCGGCCAAATAGACCTGAATCTTCCTGAAGAGATCAAAGCAAGACGAATCACTAGATTTTTTCCTTCGCTTTTCTTCGGTACATAGGGAACAACCTAAGGCTTCGGCCCCTTAGGCCAAAGCGAAGCAAATTTAAGAACAATGCTTAAACTCACCCAAGTTTCTCGGCCCAAGCAAGAGTCCTAAGCCCTAGCCAACTAAACGAACAATTAGGAGAACAGTGAAGGATGAAATTCCCATGCTGACAATATGTTTAGACTCCAATGAAGTAATTGATCTTCAAATAGCATCTAGAAATTGGATTCAAAGCATTTGGAAATTGGATTCAAAGCAATGTTTCTTAATACCAATTTATAAAAATAAATAAAAAGGTCAAACTTTCTTAATCCTCATAATATAAAAAAGAAAAGAGCAATTTCTCCTAATAAGAAATTTCTAAAATCTAGTAAATGACCATCTTCTAGCTTTCGCACCAACTTGCACCCATTAAACGTTCCTAATTAAAGAAAGAAACCAAATTAAAGAAAGAAACCAAATTGGGAGGTAATCTTGGAACTATTGGGTAAGTTGTGGTGGTGCTTTGCTGTCTACCAAGATCACCCATGGCAACATAAGTAATCCAACACAAATATGGCACCGAGCTATGGGTTGGCACTCTAAAAGACCAACCCACACTACAAGCTCAACCAGATCATCTTGAGGTGTTTGGAAGGGCATCAGCCACATCCATTAGGAATTTCTCAAGCACATTGGACTCAAAGCCATGGGTGATAAAATTTCTTTCTGGAGGTACCTACTGCATGATCAGATTACTCTAGAAATAGGATTCTGTAGACTTTTCCAAGTGGCTACAGATCAAGAAGCCCTTGTTTCAGAAATGGTGGAATTCATTGGTAGCGACATCATTTGGACCCCTCTTTTGAGGCCGAACCTGAACAATGAGGTTATGGAGGACCTGCAGAGATTGACGAAACTTTAAGTCAATGCCACATCCCCCTCCACGGAGCAGATAAGATGATTTGGAGCCCTGAGAGTTCAAGCATATTTACTGTCTCGTCATTTTTTTAACTCCTAAGCAAACCAAAACCCATCCCAGACAATGGCCTTCCAGTTTGGATCATTCAAGCACCACCCAAGGTTTGTGCGTTCAACTGTTCAGCAGGCCTAAGCAAACTCTTACTGTTGATTACCCATACCACAGCAGACGCCACAGATGCACTGTGTGTATGGAAGAAGGGGAAACAAATGACCGCTTGTTCCTCCGGTGCAAAAAACCACTAAGTAGCTAATCTCGGCTTATAAAGCATTTTTCCACCTCTTGGGTACAGAAAAAAGACAGAAGACAGCATATTTTGACACAGTATATTGCCTCCAACAACAAAAGTAGGTCAGACCCTATGGCGGCCCTCCATCCTCACCATTATCTGGTCCATTTGGTTCCGAAAAAAATCACCTAACACTCCAAATCAGTGTTTCAAGAACCTTACAAATGACCGAATAAAACTCAAAATATCTAGGGTCTAACATGAGAAGTATTTGTCAGTTATTTGCCAATCATCCTAGATAATCAATGGAAGGACAACATACAATCCTCCCCTCACCAAGACCTAAGATCCTCAAACTGATCACCATTAAACCGAAGAATGATCAAATTGAACTTCAACGGAAGTTCCAAAGGGAACTGACCTGCTGACCAAGGTGGATAGTTCCAGGACCATCAAGGTAGGATCATGTTGTCCTGCTTCAGACTAGCATGCCACTGCAACTCCACAGAAGGAAGTGCTTTAACTTTGCTGGTTTAAGTTCAAAACTTCAACAGAAATTGGTGGGCCAATGTTGGAGGAGACTCGGCAGACACAATTTCATGGGCTAACAAATCCAGGCTAGTCCTATACTCCTAGTCCATGGAATCTTGAACATATCTCTGACCAGATACAACAACTTCGCACTGACATGTGTGTATCATTCAAGCACACATGAAGGTAAGCAAACAAAGCCGCGGACCTATTAGCCAAGGTGGGAACAGACCGATCTCACTTCCTCATCAATGGATTAACCTTCCCCAAGCGAAACTCCAAAAGCTCAGCCCCAATTGATAACCCACAATTTTGGTATTAATAACATTTAAGCAATTTTTGTATCAATAGGCCTAGGAATTTGTCTTCACATTATTTGTAACTACCCAGTTCTTGGAAACTATGTACAATTTTGTCTACTTCAATACGTCACTAAAACAATCAATTCTTAAACGAATAAAAAATAAAACATTAAAAGGCGATAGGAGAAGTATTATTCAACAATAGTATGCTGAAATTAATCAAATTATAATTTTCTGAAATTAGTCAAAGTTTTTAACAATTTTTTGAAATTAGTTAAATTTTAAATGGATAGTTTTTTATCACTTGGGCCAATAAACATGGTTGAATGTACAATAAATATGTTTATTTGAAGTTAATAAATAAACATGGTTTTGATGTACATCATATAAATTGCCACTATCAATCCCTCATTGACATCAAATTTCAAAGGATACTATTCCAAAAGTTACCAAAATCAGAACATACTGCTAGCACTTGGGCTTTAAACCATACCCAAAGGAATGGATTAGTGTATGAACATTAATCAAAGAAAAAGAAGCCGCGTTATGAATTACCACTCCATTCTTCAATCTCACATCGTCCACAATGAACTTGATGTCCCCCTCTGAATTTGCGATAACACCATGGTCTGCTGGCTGTCCACCTCCCTGTGGGTGGAAAATGGTGGAATCCAAAATAACAGCCTCTCTAGCTTCCTCCTAAGGTTCACAATACAAAGAAAGCAAAACTTTTTCAATTCGTTTTCAAGACAAAATATTGTTGGCAATACATAGGCCAGCAAAAAAATAAAATAAAATGTAATCAGCATACAGTTTCAATGGTTGACCTTTAGGTGCGTGATAAAACTTGCAGCGGAAAGAAGCTTCCACATGTCATCATAGTATGTCAGTTTGGTCGCCGGTAAATCTTCCATTGTAGGAAAGACACTCAATGACCTGCCATAGGGGTTAAATTAAAATGATTTCAAAACAAACAAGATAATACAGATAGACAAAACAAAAATTAAGGGAAAAAAATTGATAAGGAACATAAGAAAAAGGTAAAATAATTTAAAAGATGACTGAGAGAGAGAAGATAGAAAAACCATGATCAAATGCAACCAAGCAAAGATAAGTAGAAGCAATTAACCCTAGAGCCAAAATATAAAGTTGGTGTCATTCCAATAAACAGCCCAGTAATAACACAAAAAGAATAAGAGAAGCATTAGTTTTAAGCTCAAAAAGGATCTTAAGAGGGGGAGTGGGAAAGAAACTACGAGTAGAAGATGAGCTTTACGTGAATAAAAAAATATGCCCCATGCATAATTTGCAACGAACAATGATGTTACCAAATTTACAAACATGAGGAAAAACAACAAATGCAAAAGTGAATGGACAAAAAAAAGGTAAAACAAAATATAAAATTCCAAGACCTAGTCAAGAGTTTAAAAATAGAATGATAACCAAAAGATTTCCACAATTTAAAGAGTTTTTTTTTATTTTTCTATCGTTGAAATTTTCTCTCTCCTTTTTTTTTTTTTTTTTTTTTGGGGGGGGGGGAGGGGGGGCATTGTTTGTTCAGAACCAGAATATCACTAATTCAAATAGAAAAATAAGCAAACTAAGAAACAGATACAAAATGATTTAGCTCAGGAATATTTTTTTCGGTAATATTCAGTATTTCACTCAGGAATATTGAAAACTAAACAATGCCAAAGAAGAATAAGCAAAAAGAAAATGATAAATTCAAAACTAAAATACTGGTGACGAACCAAGGATCCTTGTTAACGACAAAGGGCGGGCAACAAACTTAGGGAATAAACAACACCATTCTTGTAATCATCCATGAAATTATGTTAATTCCATCATTTGTTGAAAATAACAGATAGCATGGCCAAAAGGAATCGGTGAAGCTCCTACTTAAATGGAGAAAATCACTTGGCTACCAGTTTTAGAGACCCCCAATTTCCAATAATCAGTGAAAGAAAACCAGAATTGAACAAACAAAACACTTGGTTTTATTTGCTGGCATTTAGGGTACCTGAGAGAGTTGATTCGCGTAACTGGAATCCTTCTCAGGCATGTTCGTAAGAGAATTACGGCAAGCTTATTGCCATGGCCATTACTACTTAAAAGAGATGGAATTGGGGGTCTCACACCTGTGAGAATCATTTAAAACCCTGAAACTACATTTCGTATCAGTAAGAATGAAAATGGATGAAGGAATAGTTGGAATTGTGAACAAATAAAAATCATCATCATTAATTCAAATAAAACAAAACTACCATAATAAATGTGAGTGAATACAATGTTTCATATAGAGAGAGAGACGCTCAATAAGCAGAGAGCAGAGCAACATTTGAGGGCGGACAGAGGAGCCCACTAATTTGAAGAGAGAGAAAGTCACATCGAAAAAAAGAAAGAGAAAACCACTGCTACGCTAATCAACAATGCAACTAAGTAGAGAGAAAGATAAAGCGAACTCGTGAAAGGGGCTATAAACTACCTCGATGAGAGCAGTCGATGATGCAGAGAGGAGTAGAGAGAGAAAATGTAGGCAATGAAAGAACGAGAAAAGAGGAAGAAGAGTGACAATAAATGGGTGCGCAAAGCGCGACGAGAACGGCGTTTTCGTGCCGAAACCGTGTCACCTGTTCAAATGGGGCCGAATAACTTAGGGTAGGGCTCCTTTTATTACAGTCAAACTACGTTTCTATATAAGGTTGCCACCTCAAACAATCCAATTAAGGCGCACCTCCATATTTTATCGTAACACGTAAATTTGGTGTAAAACGTTCTTGGTATTATTTCAAAATTTATTTTTACATCTAATTATAAAATTTTAAATTTAAAAAATAATTAAAACCAAATAGATCTATAAATATATGAAAATCTTGAAAATGGATGGTCTAATACGTTCCAAGATGCACTGTTTTTGGACTCAAAATCTTTTTTCTTTTTTTTGCATATTCATACATTTCATTATTGAGATTATCAATTAGAAAGTTTTTCAACATTTATCCTAAATCTTTGGGAACATTTATTTAATGTTGCAACATTAAAATGTAGAATTAAGACGCACCTAAAAAATCCGTCAAGAATGTTGTTTTGATGTTAAAAATCCCTCTAATTGATCATCTCGACATTAAGATATTCATGGACCTCAAAAAATCCATCAGAAAAATGATGTTTTGGTGTTAAAAAGTCCTCTCATTAATCATCTCGACATCGAGAAATATGAATATAAAAAAAAAAATTTATTTGAGTCCTAAAAATAGTGCATCTTGTAATATATTATTTAAACCGTCCATTTCAAGATTTTCATATATTTATAGATCTACTTGATTTGAACCACTTTTCGAGTTTAAAATTTTATGATTAGAGATAAAAATAGATTTTTCGGCTATCCTAAGATTTTTATAGCAAAATTACATGTTATGATAAATTTTGGAGGTACGTCTTAATTTGATTGTTTAATGTTGCGACTTTATGCAAACCACACCCGTGAATCTTCTAGTATTGCAAAATCGTCTAGAAGAGTGTGTAGTATGGAAAACTTTTAGTATTACAATTCAAGTATTGAAAAACATTTACATTCATCATCTTGGCTTGAACATTATGGTCGTGAAAAAAAATTAAAATTTTAAGCTCCAAAAATATCGTACATTATACCAAATTATTTAGACTGTCCATTACACTCTAAAAATAAGTTTTCATAGATCCACAAGATCTGTACGATTTTTTGAGCTTCGATATTTATAGCCAGTGTTGGAAATTGATTTTATATCTATCATGGAGATTTCCATGGCCAAAAGTGTTTTCTGAACTAGGATTTGATTTGATGTGAGGCTTTATTTTGTTTTCACAAAACCTAAGCCTTATAGAAACTTCATCCTGCAAGTTATTATAGATCTCTTCAATTGTATTATTTTAAATTTTAACGTTTTATAACTAGGAGTAAAATAGATTTTCAAGCTATGATAAAGTTTTAAACAACATTTAAAGGTGCCCTTTACTTCTATAAAGGACGACGCCTTATATAAACTTCACCCTTTTTAGCATAAAATTTTACTGGAGGAGTTTCTACATGTCAATCGACTTATTTATTGAGAATGTGTCCCCCATCTCAAATCTATCTTCAAAACATAATTTGGATCGAATTTTTTAGTGATCTGCAGCCTATACTATGATGATCTTTCATATAAAAAAAAAAAAACTTTTCAATTTTGAAAGCGATTTTTTTTTTTTTTTTTTAAGATTTCATTGCACCAGCTGGTTTTATAGCTTTAGTTAGGTGCCCTTTTTTAGATGGATGTTTGCATGTGACACCTAACTCTATAATAGTTTACCAAATGTTCTAACTCTCTAGGCTCTCAATCATTTTGTGTCACACCCCAAGAATTTACAATACTGTTATTCCTGAGATGTGACAGACAAAACATATATACATCTATTGATAGGACAAATTTACAGTAGCGAGGTCTTACAAAGTAACAAAAGAAAGCTAGCACAACAACAATATCTTCCAAGGTTGATCTTGACTAGCACTCAAAATGAATCCGCAGTTATCCTGAAAAAATGTTTACCATAGTTTGATGAGTTTGGCTACTCAGTAAGTGATCATCATAATCCTAAAAATAATCATGATTGAAAGATATCAATATTTTCCAAAATGAGATCTATTAACAAAAATGCATCAACAGTTTCACTTTCAATAAATGCATAATTAAGTATAATCCGAGTAATTGAAATGCTTATAACACTTTTAACGGCAGTGCATAATTCAAAGGATTTCACAAAATACCCTACTGGCGTCCCAAGTAGGTCACCTATATACCCCATCAGCATCCTGATGGGTCCACTTAATCCCTATCGGCGTCCCAGATAGGTCCACGTAATCCCTGCAGGTCCACTTATACCTCACTGGCGTACCGGATGAGTCCACTTAATCCCTACCGGCGTCCCAGATAGATCCACTTATACCTCACCGGCGAACCGGATGAGTCCACTTGCATACTTAAATTATTTCTAAATCTCTTTAAACATTCGAAAGCAACAATATCATGTACTCAACATATCACTGAAATCATTAATATGAATTTCACTTAAACCATTAATAACAGTCACTCTCTATAACATTTCAAAAATAACCAATCAAATATTTTGGGCTCAAATTTAGAAAGGTAGCAGTTTGTAAAGGCATTCTAGCATAATTGCCAATTTAATATGTATAGAAAAACTCTTATAGAAATTAAAAAATACGGAATTATCAGAATTTATGGGATATCAATCCACAAATAAACATTTCACAACAATACTATAATCAATTGCAAAAATGTCAATTTTTAAATAATAAGGCAGTCATTTGCACATGAATTTTACAATGTCTAAATATTCAAAACAGTAGAAAGAAATATCAGAATTTTACTAAAAGCAGAAATATCACATTTATTTCTAACAATAGACAAGAAAAATAAATAAATTTATTTTTCTAATTTACAGCATTTAAAATTTCTAACATAGATAAAATATCACAATTTTTATTAAAAAGATTTTTTTTCAAGATAATGAGGTCACGTGCGCATAAAATTTATCGCGCCTAAAATTCATGATAATAAGCAGAAATAATTATTTCATTTTATTTTTAAAAAGAATGAATTTTTTTTCGAGACAATGAGGTCACTTACACATAAAACTTATAAAATAAAGATCCTAGATGGAAATATCACTATTTTTTAAAAACAGACTATTTTTCAGGAAGACGATGTCACTTACCCATAAATATTTGACAGGGAGCTTCCGATAAAAATTCAGTTCGAGAGAGGAGTTCACTGTGTTTCGACCAAAGAGAGAGAGAGATCTCAAAATTTTTTAGGGTGGGAGTGCTCACCTCCCCTATTTAAATTCTTATAACGTATTATTATATTATTTTATTAGGCTCTACCTCATACCTGAGGTGTCGCGTTAAGAGTTTGTTTTTAACATATGAAAACCACGTCCACTAAAGGACGTGGCAAGCAGCAAGCAAAAGTTTAAACCAAGTAAAAACTTTTGAAAATAGTGATGGTCCCCAAGGACCATCATACTCAAACAGACCATCACCTTTTTAAAAGTATCTTTTCTCTTTTTCTTTTTTCTTTTTTGAAATTTTAGGATTGTTACACTTTGATCATGAATATGAAATAAAAAATAAAAAATAAAAGACAATGACTTTTAAAATTAGGGGAATTATCAAAAATGTATCTTAGTTTTAACTTAATTGGAAAAAAAATTCTCAACTTTCGACCATGAAAAGCATTATCGTACTTCAAGTACCGTAATGTTTAGCGCATTTTATACATTACGTTAAGTACCATAATGTTTAGCGCATTTTATACATTACGTTAAGTACCATAATGTTTAACGCATTTTATACGATTTTAATACAGTAATGTCTCCGCTTTTAAAGAGCAGTGAACTCCTTGCACCGCTTTTTACAATGGCGGAGTCTCACCCTCTTGAGGCATTTGGTGAATTTTCACAGACTTTGATGACCCAACAATATTTTCAGAATTACATGACCAGCTGGAACTACTACCCCCTTTCTTCCTCTTCACAATGCTTGTTCCTGCTCTCAAGCTTCTCAACCAACCCTTCTTTCTCTTCAAACCCTCGGTAGAAATGCCAGACTATACAAGATCTCGTCGCATGCTAATGGAGAGAGCCCAATATCTCAATTCATTGATGGTGACCAAACGATCTGAGCCCACTCTTCTCAGCCTGCTTAAAACCCCATTACCACATGGCTATCGAGATGACGAATTCAGTGCCATTATCCAAGTTTCTTATTCTGCAAACCATATTTTCTCTATCTTCATCAATTGAATTTATCTCTTCCAAACCCCCAGTGTCAAGAGAATCAACTGGTCCATTGGACCAACTCATGAGAGAAGATCTACTCGATGGGAAATTGCTTTCAAAATCGGAGCTCATTAGAACTACCCCACTGTTCTCTTTTAACCTTTCAACACCTGGTGGTTCGAGTACTATAATTGGAGATATTACGGTATTAAATGTGTCATATAAAATACATTAAACATTACGGTAGTTAAAGTACCATATAAAATGCAAACATTATGGTACTTTATAAAATAAGCTAAACATTACGGTACTTAAAGTACTGTATAAAATGCGCTAAACGTTACGGTAATTAAAGTACCGTAATGTTCTTCACGGTAATATGACTATCATGAAGGTTATTTTGGTAAAAAAAACAAAAAATGAGAAAAAATGGTGTAGACGAGGTTTACGAAAGTTGGGTTTTTTTTTCCCATTAAGTTAAAATTAACATATATTTCTGATGATTTCCCTTAAAATTAGAATATTTTGTAAAAAAATTTAACAATTTATTTAGATTTTTTGTAAATTATAAAACCTGCACAATTATTTAAGCTGCAAAATCAAGGGTCCAAATTAGAAAATGCTTGAAGAGTGATCTCGCATGTGTTTCAAATCCTAAATCCATCTCTAAAATAGAATTTTAGAAGGACCCAGCTTTGGATTTGAAATCATTTAAAATGGGTGTAGTTGGTATAAGAAGGACCCAGCTTTGGATTTGAAATCATTTAAAATGGGTGTAGTTGGTATAAGGTGTTAACCTTAAATAATCAAAGTAAGGTGCACATTCAAACTTTGTCAAAACATACAATTTGTAATGTCATAAATCATCAATAACTTGAAAATCTATTTTCATTCCTAATTATGAAATTTGAAGTTCTAAAGTTGATATAGACTGAGAAAATGTATAAATATTAGAAAATCTTGAAACTTGTTGGTCCAGATAAGATGTTATGAGATGTATTATTTTTAGGGTTTGAAATCAATGTTTTTTCATATTCATACAGGTCAATATGATTATTTAGAGGGTTTTTAAATTTCAAAACAACCTTTTATGGTGGCTTTTTAAAGCGCTTCTTCCTTCTGTTGTAGGGTATCCATACGTTATATAAACTTTACCTTTTGTTATGGTGAGTCCACCCAGCTAAAATGCATCTTTGAAGTGGATTTTGGATGTAAAACACTGCAAGTCTATGATCTTGACCACCATAACTATGATATGAAAAATAGAGCTTTGAAAATTGTCTATCTTATCGCGATTCTTTAAATATCATGAGATTAGTTTTGTTTTTGAAGCTCCAAATTTGGAGATAAATTTGCAGTACTTTGAGATGTACTTCAAGCAACATAATCCTTAAAAGCCTTAATAGACAATAGCCCATGAATTCTCGAAAATCTTTATCTTTTGGGAGAGGGGGTGAATTATATGGTTCTAAACAAGTTGCCAAGAAGATGCGACATGTATATGTCATTTTGCCAATTCCATCTCAATCATGTTTCTTTGTTGATAATGCTTGCCTTCCTTGTATAGAATAAATGAAAGATACTCTAACAAAATTGAAAAATATTATGTGAAAAAATGCCTTATTTAAGAAATATATCTAACTCAAACAAACATTTATTGCAAAATTTAGAATCTGACCAAAAAGAATGTGTTAGAACTACATATGAGTTTGCACACTCAACTCCTTAACCTAAGTTCGTTTCCTATAAGACTTCATAAATTGGAGAATTCATTGAGAATAAAACATGGGAATGAATACAATAAGCTACAAACTAAAAACCAATTGCCTAGACATCAAACAAGAAAAGCTAACAACAAGATTACTTTCGCTATGTCTAGTCAAAGACAACATGGTGCTCCATAAAATGGAGTTAGAAAACCTTCCGATATAACTAGTAGAAGAATGCATCCCAACCACAAAAAAGGGAACTCAATTTAAGAGCAAACGAAAAGGATATTATAGAAAGAGAAACAAGGAACTCACCTCACTGCAAGCCAAAGACAAAGACTACTAGCAATATTAATGTGAAATGGGTTATGAAGAAACCCCAATAATGAAGAACAAAAGAGTCCAAAGATCCAATGATCAAATGGGTTTCAATGAAATCACATATTTCAACCTTCATTGCATTTTAAGGCCACTACAAAGTCCTCATGAATCATCATTAGCAGTACCAAAATACCAAAAAACTTTTACTAAACAGTACATTGTATACTATAGGTCACTGAATGGAGCAGGTGGGTACCAAAAACCGACCTAATGACTCCGAACAAAAACCAAAATTGACTTAGTGTAGGCTAGGAAAACAAGTTTCTCACTCTACAATGACTTTCAATGTCAAATTTTGATCATCCACCACCATTAATGCTCACCATTGGCTTCTTTCTCACTCTAAAACCAGGTTGCCAGATCTGTATGTCATTAATTTAACCGACTCATTCTAAAAAGAGAGAGAAAAAAAGCATTCTATATTAAACATTGTTACAAAAATGCAATATAAAACAAGCATCTTCTAACCTTTTCCAGAGCTCATTCCATCATCAGAGGTGAAAATCACGTGAACTCTATTACCAGCATGATCTAAAAATGGCAAAATATATAATTTAAAAAGCAACAAACATTTAATTCATATTACTCAAAAAATTCAGGTCCAAAAGTCATTCATAGATTAAGAAGTTCTTCAAGTCACTAATTAAGAGTCCCCACACACAAAAAAAGAGTTAAAAATACGAAATGGATGTCTACTCTACTCCGTGACATTTAAAATGCAGCCAATCCAAACGAAGTTCTTTTTCGAGAGTCATAAATGTGATGACCACCTTTTCATTAGCAAGTAAATCTAGTACTTGCATACACTCACTTTGACTTAAGCCTTTCCAACTGTTGTAATTCTGTCAAGCACTTCTTATATGAAAACTCTTCATTTTCTATAGGCTTTAGCACTATTTGTGAGGTTGGCATGTTTACCCTGACTAAATTTACAACAGCTGCAGCTAATCTACTTGCAGGGCTAGACCTCACTTTTTTACCATGATGTGGAATTAATTTTACAACAGCTTGACGTTTGTTCCTTTCAGGGGTGTCCATAGACATATTCCTTTCAGGGGTGCCTATAGGCATATCATCTGAAGAGCTAAAATCATTCTCATTTGCATTTTAGTGTTGGTCTGATTGTGGAATTTGCTCAATTTCATGTTCTCTTATATCATCTTTTAATAGCTATTGACAAACAATCGATAATTACCATTTCCATGTAGCATGTTTACCTATAAGAATAAAATATCATATTTTAATGAGAATTGTAGTGCAATATAATAAAGTTAAATAAATATTATTAATACAATGGAAAGACTTACCTTCTACTAGTATGGTAAGTTGATCATAAAGGGGAAAGCTCGCCTTTCTAAGTGGTTTTGCTTCAGGATTGACCTGTTTGCTTAGATATATGAGCTTTCCAAACATCTTGTATAAATAAATTCCTACTACAACTAAAGAAAAATAAAGAATTTCAAATCAACACTAAAAACTTACTTCCATATATCGATCTGACACACCATTCAGAGCAATTACAACATGGGTATGGTCATCCCAACCAAAACCATATTGGTTAATAAGGTTTTTTGTAATAAAATATTGCTTCTTAAATGTAGGCCAGCGAGTTTTCAATTGTTGTACGGTATTTTGAACATCAAAATTTGTATTAAATGTATCCAAGACTGACCTCCAATCCTCTTTCTTCCATCCAATATCAAATCGCCTCCCAACAAAATGTAATTTTTTTAATTATTCAACCATGAATTCATCGCAAGTTGCACTCCAATTTGCCTTCATTGGATCTTGAGAGGTAGGGGGTTGCTCTGACATCTCTAGGTTGAATGATACCTTCTAACACTTGTCAAATTATTACACAATATTAACTTTATGTAAAATGGACGCTATAGAAGTTCATATATATCACAATTCACATACAGGGGCATCACACGCATACTAGATTTTGTGTAGCTATCTCATGTTATACAGTTACACCTTCATGATAAAAAGGTTGTGAACAAATGTATAAGTCGATGCAACTATTTATCAGTTTAGAATCATACAACATTGCTAGAAATTCAACATCAAATGTACACTAATGTATGTTGAAGTACAAAAAATGAGGGGGAAATTGGTCGGTGTAATCAACTGCTATTAGCCTAAAAGTTTCTCTCAAAAAATGAATCAAACAATTCTAATACATCATAATTTCTTATACAAAAAAAAAAAACACAAAGCAAAAAACATGCTCACAAATTAATAAGTGATAAGTTGGTTTTTCTTAGAGATAGAGATTTAAATCGATTGGTGTTTCTTAAAGAGAGATTTTAATCAGTTGGCTTTTCTTAGAGAGAGATAAGAAATCAAGCAGCCATAGTACCAAATGAATGATGGTTGTACCACTGCCTGGGTTTAGATGAATCATAAGCCCTCATTTTATATAAATCCCCATGTATTTCTCAAAAACCTCATAAAATCAACAATATATATTGGTTTCAATCTTAGAGATAAAGTCCTCAATATCATATAAAGCTTATTTTTATAGAGAGATAGTACCCTGGTGGGCAAAAGAGGTGAGACGTCATTTTACAAACCTGCGTCTGCAAATATTTTGACGTTGTAAAACATCATTTACAAACCTACATCTGAAAACCTTTTGAAAGATATGATAAGAGAGAGAAAGAACTGTGAGACCTGTTGGAGAGTGGGAGAGAGGTTTTGTAAGTACAACTCAGAGTAGGAAGGTTGGGCGGGAAGGCGCGACGAGGGAAGCGAAAAAAATTTGAGTCGAGCTTAAATTTCTTTCATTAAGGGCAAATTTGGCTTAGTATCATAATTTATTTTGATGGCGAATAAAATCTAATGGGGTTATCAAAATGGTTCCCAGTTGCTATCTCAATTTTTCTTTTGAAATTAAAAAATATTCCAATTTTGGGTACATCCAAACTGGCCCTTAATAATTTCCCAATCCCAAAGTATTTTATAGACAAGATAGTTTATGGGGATTGTCTACAAAAAGACCGTTACATAAAGGTCACAATTATTATTGTCCTTTAAATTTCAAAATGGGTAGTTGAAAGAATATCATTGAATAAACACAAAGTTCAAAAAAAGATTATTGCACTTCATGACTAACCCCAATCTATCAAATTTGACATCTAATGAATAAAAATGAGTGTGACCTTAATGTACAAAAGATAAATGATATCTTTGCAGACAATCCCTAATTTATAAAAACAACTGCGGAAGGTGTACTTTAATCCACGTGATACTATTTCACTCTAAACAATCAAATTTACAAAATTGGTGCGGCTGTCTAAGCACAAAAAAATGGGAATTAAATTCCTTTGTGAACAACAAACTTTCAATGTTGACGTGGTCTCGACTCATGGACACTCACATAAACACAATTGATTATTAAGAAATTTATGTATGGACCATATTGAGGTCACATTTGTCCTACGGGCGGCACCCTCCTTGTGGGGTTTTTTTTTCTCAAGTTACTCATTGTCACGTAATACGAACAAGACATGTGGGGTTCAAAGCAAATCAAATGTCCGATGTTTGAAATATCGGACAAGTATCATCTCTCTCTCCAAACAAAAATGACAACACAAACATGTGATCCTCAACCATTTTTTCCGTCAAATTTCGAGAAATTTCTCTCACTATCGAGCTCCAACTATTGTCCATTGCTTTTGGATGGGAACACAATTAAGAACACTCTATGCCAGGCGCTGGTTTGTTTAGATCAAGAACACTTTCAGCCTCTAATGGTGGTTTCAATCCAAGCTTAGCTCATGCCCCATGCGATCTCCTATGTCCTCCTAAAGCTTGATCAGACCCAAAGACCATGTAACAATAGGGGCACTGGTAAAATTTCGTTTTGTTGGTAAATCCGAAAATTCTACCATTTTCTATTGTTGTTGTAGAGAAAGAATCAATCTTTCTTCGATTACCCTAGAGTTTTCGGTTATTCAGAGTCACCAAGGTTGCCCCACTCTCCATTGTTGGAGTAGGGGAACCCTCTATCTTCTTGGTTTCTTTGGAACCTTCCCCTTATTAGAAAACCCCCAAAATTCCCTATTTTCCATTGTTATTGCAGAGTTCTCGATCTTCCACACCTCAATTTTCACAATTATTTAAACAACCCAACAGCTCCCCATTTTCCATTGAACTTTATGCTTTTTGCCTCTCCTCTGGATTCCCTCTCTAGAAATTTGATGGGTTCGTTTTAGGGGTGAGAAGCTATTTTCTTTGCACGCATCTCTCCCTGTATGTTACGTGAAAGGGAGAGTTCCACCTGTGTATGTATTGTGAGTGCGTGTGCTTCTTTGCAGTAGAGAGAGAAAGAGGGATTCCTGTAACTGCTTTTCCTGAATGGTCAAAACTCGAAACCAGTCTCTGTACTCTCTCCCTCTTTCTTAGTCTTTGGATCCAAGCCGAGAGTTACTTTTACGTGTAAGAAAGAGAATGATTTGAGAGAGAATATTTTTTAAAAAAATACATTGGATCGAAGCCGAGAATATTTTTTAAAAAAATACATTGGATCGAAGTCGAGAGTTGCTTTTACGTGTAAGAGAGAGATTGGTTGTGAGAGAATATTTAAAAAGAAAATACAGACTCAAAATGTTGTGAAGAAAAAAAAAAAGGAACGGTATTCGTATGGAAATAACTTGAAAAAAAAACACTTTGAGGGGTACTAATAATTTAATACAAAAATTATTATCTCATTTTATAATTGACCCGAATATGATACATACGAATATGGTATGTACGTAAATTTCTCTTCGTCGTTTAATGAGCTTATGAAAGCAAACTTGTTTGAACTAGAGAGAAAAGTTTTGAACCAATAATTTAGTACAAAAATTATTATCTCATTTTATAATTGAACCGAATATGGTACCTACGTAAATTTCTCTTCATTGTTTGATGAGCTTATGAAAGCAAACTTGTTTGAACCAGAGAGAGCAATTTTGAGGGCTTTTAAAGAGAGGAAGACCAGAGAGAACGAGAGGTTATGAAGGAAATGAGAGAATGGAGGGCGAGGGTTTCAAGAGAGAGACAAAAATAGATGTACTTTCCCCAAGAAATAACGAGGAAAAAAGACAAAGAAAAAGCAAAATTATGACTTATATGAAAACTTATCATTGAAAACCCAAACAGATTAAAAGATTCCACAATTACACAGAAAAACAGATAGTGGCTCGCAATGGGTCGGGTGATATGGAACCCAGACCAAGATTCGAAAATATAGTGTGGGACCTGGATCCGACAGGACCGACCCAAAAATTGCAATATCTATGTATTTAACTTGTTTAAATATTTTTTATATATTGGGATATTGGGATCCAAAAAATATTATTGGACCCAGACCCAAATAGTATTCGGGTCCAATATTACGACCTGACCCGTCAGGTCCAATTTTTAGACCCATACTCAGGGATCGGGTCTACCTCTTAGGTCTCAGATTGGGTCCGGATCCATTGCCACCCCTAAATAGTAAATAAAGCAATACTATATTTTAAATTCGATTCCAATGGGTGAACTACTCTAAAATAAAAAATAAAAATAAAATAATAATAATAATTAAGCAGCCACATGACAAACATAAGCCTTCCTTGTGACAAAGTTGTACATGAGCAAGATATTAAAAAGCTGTGCGCATGAGTAAGGGATCCATATCTTCGCCACAGGTAAAGGGACCCAACCCAAGAGATACAATGCATGATGTTTTGAAGAATTTGTCACTCGAACATTTTGTCAAATAATGAAACTCTGAAATAGCATTCAAATTAAACTATGAAATGCTTGAACAGTTGAACTAAGTACTTTTGTGTAATGTTCAAAAAATCGAACCGGCTTTAGAAACTGGTCAAGGGTCGAGTCGGAGTAATCGATAAACTGACTGGTTCAACCGGCCTAACCGGACAGGTCCCGGGCAGTCTAAAAAGTGTTTAAAAAATTAAAAAACACAAAATAAATCTAAAAAAGTATGAAAAGTAGATATAAAACATGATTAAACGAAATATATCCAAATGAAGTTGAAAAGTAGTGAAAAAATAGATTTTAAAAAAACCAATTTGTGCCCCGGGGTATTTTCAAAAAGTTTTAAAAGAAATGTAAAAATGTAAAAATAAGTATTTATGGCCAAAACTCTTTTGCAATCCTTGTCAAGATGATAAAAAACATTCAAAAACACATTACAAACAAATCCTTTTTTTTTGAGATTTTATATATTTTCTTTCTTTCGGGATTTTATATATTCTCCTACAAAAAATTAAAATTCCAGGCCGAAACACCAAAACTAGATCAATCAGTGCCCCATTCCGATTTGACCGACCGGTTCCGAGTTAGACCGGCCGAGTTTGTGAACACTACTTTGGTGTTCAAGCCCACATATCAATTGGAAGTTGCTCATTGTCACACCCTTTGATGTTGTGAGCTAAAACCAATTTTATGAAAAGAACGATATTGAGAGAGAGGCAAAGCATAAAGAATGAAGGTTAAAGTGAGGGTGATTATTACACTGGAGACAGCATAAAAAAGACAATGACATGCAGGCAACTTGTGGGTTATCTTTAAGAAGATATGAATATTGCCACACCTTGGAGGTTTGTAGAGAGAGAGGGAGAGAGAGAGATGCATATAATTATAAGGGAGATGGACAGCATAATGGGGACAAATCTTTGCAGTATGGCAAATCAAGAATAAGAGAGAGAGAGGTATGGAATATAAAACAAAATATGACAACCTGAACATAAAATTTTGCAAAATAATTGTGAATGATAGAGAGAGAGGAAAGAGAAAGCGGTGGAGAGATATGCATATAAATATGATAAGCATAGAATCTGAGAAAGAGATAGATGTGCACATTTATAGGATAAGGAAAAAGTTTATATAAGGTGTAAACCTATATTGTGCGAGTAAGGTGTATCTAAAAAATCCACTAGAGAAAGCTGTTTTTATGCTAGAAAACTCTAAAATCGATCATCTCAACCTCGAGATTCTTAGACATGAAAAAATGGAATTTTTAGTCTTAAAAATTGTTATCTTATAACACATTATCTGGACCGTCCATTTTCAAGATTTTATAGTATTTATAGATCAACTTGATCTTCACCATTTCTAAAACTTTAAATTTCATAATTAAGAGAAACAATAGATTTTCATGTCATCCCAAAATTTTGCCGCACCAAAATTGCATTTTCGACGTAGTTTTGAGGTGAACCTTACTTCAAAGTTAACACCTTGTACAAACCCAACCCATATGATAAACATAAAATCTTGCAGGATGCTTGTGAGCACGGCCATCTCTAATGCACCGCTGACTTGGGCCCCACCAGGGTGACTCATCTGCCTTATCTACATAGCACGTGAGGTCCTTATCTCCCACGTGACAACTCCTCCACGTCATCACACCGTGTTCATCCCCCTTCACCCACCTTCCCTTTCCATTTTGCATAAAAACCCCACCGGCTCTTCTCCATTCCATTTATTGCATTGCTCACAAGCAAGAGGCCAATTTCTGAGGCCAACTTCCTCACTCTTTTTATCATCATCGTTGAAGTTTTTTTTGAATTATTTGAGGTCAGCTATACGAATCTTTGATCTGTGTCTCTCTCTTCTCAATTGTTTAGAGGCCGACTCTCCCCATTTCTCCATTTGTAAAAAAAGGTTAAGTTTCTCACTTAATCACTCATTTTTTAGAAAGGAAAGGCTAAGTTGCTATTACCCATATTAGCATTATGCAGAAGCAACCATTTTCCGGTGAGAATTCCGGCACTTGGGGCAAGGCCACATTGGTCATTGGAAGGGTAAAGAGAATCATAAACATGGCCGTTTGTTTGCCGGAAAATGTGCCTAAGACCCCAAGTTTCCGGTCAAAATCAAAAGAATCAAGTGGTAGTCAAACTCCTAGGGATGAAGACCCTTTAAGAACCGTCATGTTTCTTGGGTCTTGGGGTCATACATGACAGATGTAGACATTTTATTTTATTTTTCTTTCTTTTTTTGTTAATTTTTTTTTGGTGGAAAGTACCTCTGGATGTGCAATTTGAATGTGTACATAGAAGGGCAATCTCTCTTAAAATGGCCATTATAATTTTTATTGGTAACTAAGTCATGCTTTTAAACTATGCTAGTAGGTTGTGGGCTTGTTTGTCTTTTTCACCAATTCAGGCATTCTTAGTATTGTCGTGGGGCAAGGCTATGGGTGGCAACGGGCCCTAGACCCAAAAAATGTTATGGGACCCGGACCCGAACCCGATCGGACCGAATTCACAGGTCCTAGACCTGAAAATAGAGTGTGGGATCTGGATTTTTGGAACCCGGACCTGTTTTAATTCAAGATTTGGACATGGACCTGACCAGCTGGGTCCAATTTTTGAACGAACCTATATCTTGACTCAGATCGGGTCTACCCCTCGGGTCCCAATCGATTGCCACCCTTAGACAAGGCATCTTTAAATGAAAAAAAAGATGAATGGGCTCAAGGTTGGGTGATTAGGTGGTCAGGTGGCCACGACAAAAACGATGAATGGGCTCAAGGTTGGGTGATTAGCTGGTTAGGTGGTCACGTGTGACTACACGATGTTTTGAGTTTCATTTCTGCCATAAGCTGGGACCATTTCTTTGTTGGACTATCCAAAATTCGGAATAAGCTCGGAGCTAAGAGGCCTAAATGATAAATGTCACAATGTCAAGTCTTGAATTCTATTTGTACTAAAGGTAGAAGACCCCTTTTCCATTGAACTACCCAAAAAAAAAAAAGGAACTTTTGAGGAAAGTTATTTGATTTCTCAGAGTTCATCATAGTCCATCATAATCCTCATTGTCGAATTTATTATCCTGATTGAAGCAATGAAATTGCTTTGTTAACCATGATCGAGCAATGTGATAAAGTTGCAATTAAGTGAAAAATTCACTTAAATGCAAGCCTCGTTTCAAACATAACACAAAACAAAGAGGTTTTGAAAACACATTTGGTTGTTGCTTCGATTGCAGATCTAGATGCACTAGCTGCTCCCAATGTCTTCAAAGTATTAAAGGCCTTCGACTAAAAGTGAGTATCTCTAAGGTAGAGTCTTCAAAGTATTAACAATTGACTTAAAAGTGACTTATTATCTCTAAGGTGCAATCAAGCCCAAAGATATATAGGATAAAACTAAGCTAAGTATGCAATCTTAAAGCCTTAATCAAGCATTGGATAAAGTTTTGGAAAAATAAATCTTACATGTGGTCGGCTACTTCAACTACCATGCTGAGTTATTTGGGTAAAAATAAGAAACTGATAAAAACGACCCCAAATGTGAGGAAAATGGGAATTTTTTTTTTTTTTTTTCTGACAAAGACTCAAAGATTTTATTATTAAGTAGGTCAAATACCATACTGGGTTATTTGGGTAAAAATAAGAAACTACATAAGAAACTGATAAAAATGACCCCAAATGTGAGGAAAATGGGAATTGCTTTTTTATTTTTATTTTTTTGACAAAGATTCAAATATTTTATTACTAAGTAGGGAAAGCAATTACATCATTTGAAACAACAAGAGAAGGTAAAAAGATTACATCATTTGAAACAACAAGAGAAGGTAAAAGAGCCACACCCTTCGCCAAGGAATCCCCAAAGAATTAGCTTCTCTAAACACATGGACAAAGAAAACATAGATTATTTCAACTAAATCCATGAAGGAATCCCCCAAAGAATTAGCTTCCCTAAACACATGGACAAATGAAACATAGATTGTTTCAACTAAATCCATCACGTGTAGCTCGAGGCCCCGCAATTCCCGAGGGACTCTTTGTTCCTTATTACATCATTTAACAACATTTAAGGAATCTATTTCACAAATACAATATCTACCTGGAAGTCTATCAGTCAAAATTTTAACCCCACATAGTAAAGCACTTAGCTCCGCATAATTGGCTGTTTTAACTCCAATCGGGCCAGCAAAAGAAAAATAATGTTGGCCGAAGAATCATGCAACACCCCACCAATTCCTACAATATCTAGATTCCCAAAGAACTGCCATCAAAGTTTAACTTAAAGCATGCCGAAGAACCACGCAACACCCCACAAATTCCTGCAATATTTAGATTCCCCAAAGAACTGTCATCAAAGTTTAACTTAAAGCACTAACCAATAGGCATCATCCAAAAACCTCTCGATCTTATACTAAGCCTCCCAAGCAAGAAAAGACTACTAAGGTTAGCCATGACATCTATTGTTTAATAAAACTGAAAGAGGTAATGATTTCCCCTCAAAGGTCCGTCTATTTCTCTCTATCCACACTTCCCACACCTTTTGCTATTTGCTAAATAATTTTCCCCGTCTTAGGCAAATGAGGAATGGATAATTGCGAAACTAAGCCCGCGACAGAAGAAGGAAGTACCAAAGAAATCCCAACCAAATTAAAAAGCCAAAACCAAATTCTCACTTTAAACGAACAGTGAATAAACAAGTGAGCACTAGTTTCCTCATCTGCTTTACAAAGGAGACATACATTGGGTAAAATTTTTCTCCCTTTGATAAGATTGTCAGTAGTGAGAACCTTATTCATAATTACCAACCAAATAAAAACCCGAACTTTATGAGGAACATGCCACTTCCATACCTTAGCAACCATGGGGCAAGAGTCTCTCCACCGATAATGAAAAAGAAGGTTGTAGCACGATTTAACCGAGAAAATACTATCCTGTTCAATCTCCCAGATCACCTCATCCATTGCATTACAAGAAGCATAAACCCCACTCAGCAACTCCATTAGAGCACACCACTGCGAAAGGATAGCATCACTCAATTGACTATACGCAAGTGTAATATTCCAGGAAATTAGATTGCCCCTTCGATCTATGGCCTCACAAACAGTCAAATCTGGTTGGGTAACAATCCGAAATAAATCCGGATACGCCAATTTTAGAGGATACTCACCCAGCCATTTGTGATGCCAAAAAGAAACTTTCATCCCATCTCCTAAATTCCATTTGAAGTAGCCAGACACTATTGGTCTATTAATTATAAACTGCCTTCCACATATGCGAAATCTTATTACCTCTTCCACCCCCAATCCACATATTTTTTCTCTCTACTCCATATTTGGAAACAAGCAGTCTATACCACAACTGGTCTTTAAAAAGAAGGCTACGCCACCACCACTTATACAGTAAGGCCTGATTTACTAATGTAATCTTTCTAATACCCAATCCGCCTTCCTTCTTAGGGGAACAAACTCTATCCCAATTTAATAAATGAAACTTCATATTCGCGTCAGATGAGCCCCAAAGGAAATCTCGCATCATTTTTTCCAATCTCTTAACAACCGAAGCAGGCATATGAATCAAGGACATTTGGTATATTGGGAGATTAGCCAAGCAAGTTCGCAGTAAGGTAACCCCACCTCCTAAGGATAAGTATTTGTGCTTCCAAAGTGCTAATATACCTTGCACTCTTTCAAGCACAATATCCCAAACTGCAATAGTGATAGGGAGCCCCAGATATAAGATAGGGAATGAGCCAACCTTACACCCCAACAAAGTGGCCAAATCTTCTATCAACTCCCTGTCACAGTTAGTCCCAACAAGTGACGATTTGTGAAAATTAACTTTAAGACCCAAAGTCACTTCACAAACCTCCAAAACTCTAGCAATATTAGAGATCTGAGCAGACTCTACATCACAGAATATCAGAGTATCATCTGCATACTGAAGATGGGAAATTACAATTTCAGAGTTAGGGATTGAGAACCCAAAAAAATACCTAAGATTTTCTATTGTGCTAAGCATAAGACTAAAGCACTCAGCATATATTGTAAACAAAAAAGGGGGATCTCCTTGCAGCAACCCTCCAGAAGTACTAAAAAAACCAATCGGCCTCCCTTTGAATAAAACAGAGAAGTACCCCGAAGGCAAACATCCCTTAATCCAATACCGTCATTTATCACCAAAGCCCATAACTCTCATGATTTCTAGTAAAATACCCCATTCAACCCGATCATAGGCTTTCTCCATATCCAATTTTGACAAAATCCCCAGCTTCTTGCTAAGGACTCTAGAGTGAATACATTCTTGCTCCACAAGCACACTATCTGTGATTTAACAATCATGAATAAATGCTGACTGAGTGCAGGAAATAAGAGAAGGGAGAACAACCTTAAGTCTTTCAGCCCAAACTTTAGCAATGATTTTATTAAGACTGGTTAAAAGGCTGATCGGTCTAATATCAAAGAGGCCAAAGATGGTGGCTTTTTTTGGAATCAAGGCCAAGAAAGTGGAGTTAATCCCTTTAAATTTTTTTCCCTTTGCCTTAAAGCTTTTCACGAACTCCAGCAGCTCTCCCTTAATAACATTCCAAAAACGATGGAAAAAACTTAGAGGAAAGCTATCAGGACTTGGGGCCTTATCTCCATGACAACATTATGCAATTCCTCCATGGTAATCTCCCTTTCCAACTGTGCTTTCCTTTTCATCGACAGTACTTTCAAATGAACTCTATTCAGAGCTGGCGTCACCTTAACTTCTTTATTAAAGGTCTTTTTAAAATGACTAATCACTGCATCTTCCAATGCATTAGTATTTTCAAAATCCACCCTCGGAATAGATAGGCCAGCAAGGTCATTCTGTATCCTGCGAGCACTGGCAATTGCATGAAAAAACATGGTACTCAAATCACATTCTTCAAGCCATTTAGCTCTAGACCTTTGCCTCCAATAAATCTCTTCTAATCTTCATAGCTCCTCTAACTCATTACACTTAATAGCACAATCAATAATAACCTGTTGGGAGATGCTACCATTCTCTTGAATAGAATAGTCAATCACTTGTATTTCTTACAACACCCTATCTATTTTGGCCTTAACATCAAACTGATTCTCATGTTTCCATATAATCAGCTTATGTTTGATATTAACCAGCTTTTTATGCAGTTGAAAATCCAGGGAGCCTTCCACTATCGTGTTAACCCATGTTGTTCTAATTATTTCCAAAACCTCCTTTTCCTCCAACCAACTACTTCAAACCTAAAAGGCTTTGGCCCGCCCTTAGCCAAGTCAGTATTGAGCATTATGGGATAGTGGTCAGAAGATAGCTTAGTCAAAGCCCTCACTGTAGAAAGAGGAAAAGATTCAAACCATTCCATAGAAATAATAAATCTATCTTTTTTTGACATAGACAGATTGGCCAAACTATTATTTGACCAAGTAAATTTCGCACCAACAATTGGAGGGTCCATAAAAGAATTGCTCTCAATGAACCTGTTGAATAACCTCATAGAGGTATTAATAGAAGTCTCAGCCAAACAATCACTCGGCCATTGAATAAGGTTAAAATCCCCCCCAACCATAACAGGAAAACCAAAGGAGCGAATGATAGATTTTAAATCACATAAAAAAACTTCTTTAAAAGCCAACACAGATGGCCCATAAACATTCACAAAACCCCATTTAAACCCAGTATTGGTTCCACAAAATCCCAGTAACAAAAAATGGTCTCTAACAATCACGTCAAAATTTTGAAGAACTGTGGGAACCCAAAGGACCCATAGTCCTCCAGAAGCACCATTAGCATCTATACCTTGAAAACCATTTGCAACCGACCCTCAAATCTCCCGAACACCTAAAACATTGGGGTTTGGGAGTTTTGTTTCTTACAAAAATAACACCACATATTTATATTTAGCTACCAAGAACCGAACATATTTTTTCCTACTGGGGTGCCCTAACCCCCTTACATTCCAAGAAATAAAATTCATTAAAAATCAGAATGGAAAGGGTTAGAGGATGAGCCTGGTCCATCAGGGCCGAAGTCAAAGTGCATATCCTCCATATGCGAAGCCACTTCCTTATCCTCGTCACTTCGTGAAGATTCAAAGAAGGTATCAAGATTCACCACCACAGGTTCACGAATAACCACTCCCTTTCTTGAAGGGACATATTTAGCTTGGAGCCTTGCTGAGGAGTGCGAGCCCCAATTTGCAGCTTTCTTCTTCTTATGACCATCCTCAAGAGCTATAGCAAGAGATTTCGCAGTGTCAGCAGCAACACTTTCAGGCCGCAGACCATCAGTCGGCATCATCGTCTCACGCTGAGCCACCATCCTAGCACATCAGCGAGCCTTGATATCTTCTATTACCACACTTAGGGGCACATCATCCACGCCCATATCCACCACCATTTGACCCACCAAAGGTATATCATCGCAAACAGATCCTTCTCCTTGAGATTATTCTACACACAGACCATTCAACAACAAAGGAACCTGCTCCTCTTGAAAAACACTAATAGGTACCGGCATATTCAATTCAGCCACCAACAGAGAACTGCCATCGCTTTCTTCTTCCACAAAGCCCCCAACCTCTACCCATCCAGCAGCGGGCTGATATTTCGGCACATCCCCATCAATAGGTACAATTGCCATCGAAGTGGGTCGAAACATGATTTGGACTTCTTCACTACACCTTTCGCCATAGCAACTCGAAAAAGAGCGGATGCATTCTATACTCTAGAAATACTAAGAGCAGGAAGCCCGAGAACCTCTGTTTAAAATTCCATAAAGAAATCTTCGTCAAGACAGCAAGGCAGAAGAATAATACCAGAGAAGAAAGATCGAAACTCAATTTCCTCTTCAGCTCTATCTCTTTCCAAATGGAGAAGAGAGAGAAACAATATTTTTTGTAAATGGAATGGGAAAGGATAGCCACGTGTACCGTGCTATTTCTATCAAAAAAGGAACCATCAATATTAGGAAGTTCAACCTCCTCCAAATCTCTTTTTCCATCACCTTTTTCCTGATTCAAAATCGATGGTCCTGCCGGACCATTTAAAGGAAGTTTGGGAGGGCCCGCAACACGCTCATGAAATTCCAGGGTGTTATCAAAAACGGTTGTCTCACATTTATCCTTCCCAACATTCCCAATATTGTTAGAGAAACCTTGCGATGAATTTGGGAATCGTCCAATAGGAATGCACCTTTTCTTAATTTTTGGGGTAACCATTTTTTTTTAATTTGAAATTCGTAGCAACACTGTAGTTTTTCCGATAAAGATTCCAGCCAAATTTATCGAAGGAGGCATCCTTACCTTTACCAATATGCTTAGGCTCACTCTTTGGGTCAACAGACATGATCTCCGGCTCTGCCTTATTCCTCCCCACAGAAGTACATCTCGCAAACAATTTGGAAGGGCGCTGACCATCATCATCCGAGATGAGTAATTCAAAAAAAACTTCATGTAGACACAAATAAACAAATCCAAGGATAACCATACCTGCACACAAACCAATCTTAACACAAACAAAATGGCAGGTTGGACTAAGAAAGGAATCCTAATCTAAATCCCTGTAGACACCCCACATCTACCTGCAATCCTTTTTATAATAGATAAGTTCCATGTCGATAAAGTAATACCCCAGAGTTTAATCCAAACATATTCCATACGTTTGCACGACGCATGATCCGAGGCCTTCCATAAGTCTAGAGACAGAACACCTCGAACTCTGTAAAATCTATTAGAC
Organism: Amborella trichopoda; assembly: GCF_054954075.1. Classification (NCBI taxonomy): domain Eukaryota; kingdom Viridiplantae; phylum Streptophyta; class Magnoliopsida; order Amborellales; family Amborellaceae; genus Amborella; species Amborella trichopoda. Next base: position 65,440,530 of record NC_142337.1, on the reverse strand, counting down.
AATACCTTATACACTTCCTCCTTCGAACGCAATTTAAACACCACCTTATTGGAACTGATAATCTTCACATCATGACGATAAGACAAATTCCAACCTCTCTGCACCCAATCTGCCAATCAAAGAAATCCTTCACAGGAGGAGAAAGGAAACCGATACAAAAAACTCAGTTTTAATATCGAACTGTTCCAAATCCTTGCGATCAACTACTACCAAAGACGAGGAGGGATCCAGAAGATCCCCTCTCGCAACTTCACCATCAACAACATTCCCTACCAAGACCTTTCTCCAGTCCATCTTTCAGTTACATTTCGTCCTCTACCATTCTCAAAATCCAACAAAAAGCAAACCATCCGTGAGGCGTGGGGGAACATATAACAACCCTTTCCTATAAGAGAAAACAATGAGAGAGCTCTCCATCAACAAACAACTCTCAAAACAATATGCCACTTGGAGGCTTGCACTTATCCACAGAGATAACTTGATAATAATCTTCAAAAAGGGAAAAAAAAATATCAATAAAAATATTGAGGAGTCAGAAAAGGAAAATAAAGTAAGAGATCATGTTGATGTTACGACCTACATACCTTCACTCTCTGAAATGCCTTCAAAGTTCGAGAAATGCTGTCAAAGATGCGTACTATTAAAAATTCGAGAAATCTGTGAACTAGCTACGTTTCTTTAGCACTGAGAGAGGAAATATGCGCACTCACTCACAAAGCAAAGACAGAGACGCATAAAACAAAATGCAAAGAACATAGAAGTTGAAGTGACAAACTATCGGGCTCATTTTCGAATGTTCAACATCCGAAAATGGGAATGTGAACGTTAAACTTTCGGGCTATTTTCGGATGTTGAACATCCAGAAAACCCTTCAATTCGGTTGTTTAACACTTGAAAAAGGGTTATGAAAGGTAAAAAACGGACAGATATGTAATAATGGAAACTATTCAGTACATCTGTAATAACGTAAAATATAACGGATATATATGTAATTTTTTCAAATCTAAATTTTTTTTGATGGAGTAACTGCCACAAGTTTTCAAATTCTAAAGTAAAGACAATATATAAAAAAAAGTTCAACAATATATAAATAACATCATATTTTCAAATCCTCGTTTGTTGAACAACAATATACATACAACTTTGGATTTTTGAAATATGAAGTTTTGCTTTTGTTGTAAGACCACTTTGAATATTTAAGACCATCAAAGTCAAAAGTATTTTTGGAATACTAAGAAGGTAAGGCAATTTTTTTTTAAAAAAATAACAAATAGAGAAAATGGCTGTAAGTTTTTTTTTGTAATAACATAAATAAAAAGAACAATTTTATATAAGGCTGAGGCCCTAAAATTTAAAATTAAGGCGCACATCAAAAATTCGCTAGAAGAAGTTGTTTCCATGTCCAAAAATCCTCAAATTTGTTCATCTCGACCTTAAGCAATATGAACATGAGAAGAAATAGATTTCATTTTTGGAAAATAATGCATCTTGCAATGCATTTTTCTTAAACGTCAATTTTGAAGTTTATCAAATGTTCATAGATCGGCTGAATCTACATACCTTAGCCTTATAAAAACCACCCCCTATACATAATTTTCTAGATTTTTATGCGTTTAATATACTTGATTTGAACTATTTTTGGAATTCAAAATTTTATTATCAGAAATAAAATAGATTCTCTGGTGATCCTAAAAATTTTGGACACCAAATTACATCTTATGACGATGCTTGGAGGTGCGTCTTGTAATTCTTTAAGGCGACAACCAGTGTTGTTGTGTTCGCTTCCTCGGCTAAAGCTTCGATTTTTCCCTTGTATTTTGCAGAGAGAAAGAGATACTGGCATTTCAGAGAGAATACACCCACTTGGATTGAGATTCAAGCAATCTAGACCAAACACTGTAAATTTTATTGCAATGTCACTGTAAGCTTTCCATCTTCTTCCACTGAAAAAACCCAAATCAAGAAACCTGAAATCCTTTGTTTTAACACAGAAACCAGAACCCAATTTTGTTACACAAAGAAAAAACACCCAATTAGCTTTAGATCCAATAAAACCACTAAAAAAACAAACCATTAAAACCACCCAACTCTTTTAAATCAAGCAACCATGAACAAAACCTGTGTTATTCTTTTAAAACTGGTCATGGGTCTTCTTTGTTGTGCCCTCTTCGTTGTGGATAGGCAGAAGGTGGGGCCTGAATCCAGCAAAGAAAAAGGCTAGGGCAAGTTTCAATTAATAAACAGTTTTGTGTATTGGTTTATGGAGAGAGAGGATCCTGCTTTTGGGCAAGGCCATTTGGGGTAACGTGGGAAAAAGGAAGTGGAGGCATTATTGGTATTAGGTATTAGGTGCTTCATATTGTATTCATACTATCGTGGTTGAGGTTCGTAATAAATTTATTTATTATTAATTTTGTGCTTTTAAATTTTTGTAGAATTATAAAAAAATATTTGTATTTATTTAAAAAAAAAATAAAAAAATAGAAGTCTTCCCCCTCATTTGTCATGCCGTTATTTTTAAACTCGCTCTCTCCCTTTGCTCATCATATACCTCTTCTAAGAGAGAGAGAGAGAGAGAGAGAGAGAGAGGAAGAGAGATTTGAAGAAGCTGTAATGGCGTCGGAGCAAAACCAAGAGGCCAATCTAATCGATGGGAAAGACATCGCCAACACCATACACAAAGAAATAGCATCTGAAGTTTCCCAGTAATCCCAGAAGTGTGGTAAAGTGAGTCCATATCACTATTTTCTTCATTTTATGTTTTAGCATGCAATGATTAAATCAATCCATCACCATTGGCCCATAATTTTCATCCGGTAGTTTTTTTTTTTTTGGGATTGTGCATTTTTCTTTGCAAGGAAACAGCAGCTTTAGACTAGAGAAAAAAGACTGTTGGTTCAAGGGAACCCGGATCCTTTGGTTAGGGAGAAACCAGAGCTGTTGTTTCGGGAGAAAAAATCGGATCTCTCGTTTTGGCTCCAACTGCCTTTGAGGGTTCGGCCTACAAATTGGCAGATGAAACAGTGGGCAATTCTATATTCTATAGTAGAATTGAGAAGCGCATGCATCTTTTTCTACGCCGGTTTTGTTTATCTTTCCAGTCCAGTGACTGCAGATACGTCTACTTTCTCTCCTTTGGTACTGGGCCCCCAACTAGAGCTATTGCTTGTCGGCTTTTGGATTACTCTCCCCTCGCCAGCCAGGGCAACTCCTATAATAACCGCAAGACTAGCTGGCTCCTAACGAGCAAGGGACTTCGAATAACCCATCATTTTGCTTTGGTTGGGTGGTGCGTGTTGTCCAGGGTGCGCAGTACACAAGACTGAGTACTAAGTGCACTTATGTATGTGTTTTGGTACATCTTATATATGTTTTTTGTCATTTTAGAAACCCCACTGCTGTTAACCAGTGAAATGATACTCTTCAAGTTCACTTGGATATGCGAGGTTTGCTGGGTTGTTCCCATTTTTTCAGAAATATTATTTTATTCATGTGCAAAGGTGGGGGACTTCAGTTTGGCCGTGGCTCGGAATAACACCCACTTAGATTTGATAGGATTTAATTATTATTGGATCCTTGAATTAAACAGGATCAAAAGAAAGAAATTTTGAGGTATTATTATGGGTTGATTTATCAGATTAGGAAAAATATGACAATTGATTGAGCATTTTACTTGTATGGATAGTGGTCTGTTCCTTTATTTTATAGAAAGAGTGCTATTCAAATCCAAAAGTCAGGTATTTTATGGGGTCATTAGATGCATAATGAATATTGATGTTCATCATTTTATTCAGGGAACTATATATTTGGTAGTGTTTCATACATGCTAGCAAGTTAGTTAAGGATGGATTTATTCATTATAGTCATAAGAGGAGAATGTAAATCCTTATTTAGAAACTACCACTTGATCTCTCATTTCATGTTTGAGGGCACACATGGTGTGAGCTTTTCATAAGCTTCGCATTGTAATGGGATTTATTCTATAGTAGACATTGTTTTACTTTCTGTAATTCATATGTTGAAACAGGGCATTAAGGCGTAGTTCAAGTTAACTTCCCTTGAATTGTTACGCATTTGTCAGCAGTCAGCTATGAACACCTTTTTGCTTGGTTCAGTTAGCAATGCATGTGAAGTAGTTAATTTGCTTAAAAAATGGTGCCTCTTTCATTCTATTTCTATAATGTGTGGAGTTGAGATGTTGGGCATCAACAACATTGTCTTTTTTAGGATTCTTTGTAGTGTGCAATCAAACTCTAACATAGACTGTCAAATTTGTTTTCTTGCAGGTTCCTGGGCTGGCAGTTTTTGTTGTAGGCCACACAAAAAAATCACAAAGTTATGTCAATATGAAGAGAAAAGCTTGTTCAGAAGTTGGTATTAAGTTCTTTGCTATAAAACTTCCAGAAGATGTATCTGAAGAGGAAATGATTTGGAAAGTTCATGAGTTTAATGCCGATCCTGATGTGCATGGTATCACCACACTTTTAGATATCTGAGATGGCCTGCGAATTTTTCAGTTTTACCATGATATGTTGATTTGAGCCTGCTCCCCTTCTGTAATTTTAATCCATGCATGAAAATTTATTAGTATCAACGTTTTAAAGATCGTCTCGGTGAAGGTACTCAGCTCTTGGCTGAGGCATGTAACTCAGCCTAGTATTAGAGGACTCGGCCAAGTTATGTACACCCTAAAAAAAGTGTATGAAGGTAAAAAAAAAAAAGAAGTTTGCAATTAAAAAGGTTGAATATAAAAAGTTAGAAGAGGTACTAGAATTCATTGGAATACTAAATAAGATGAAAAAAATCTATAGAAGATGGATTATTGAAACACTCGATTTATACCTTGAATATTTCAGAAAAATTAAAAAAAGAAAAAATATACGAAAGTTCCCAAATCATCTTAGATATATATATATTTTAGCATTGTCTTGGTGCCTGGTGGGGAGGCTGAGTTACTCGTTTGAGTCTGAATGGACTCGACGAGTCCAAAAACACTGGTTAGTATTGTCAAAAAAAAAGAGTGAAATTGCTCCTCCAATATTTATTATGTGATTTTCTGTTAGTTATTTTTCATGGTCAAAGGCACGCGAATTGGGTTTCCTTGTCATGTTCGCATCCTCCATTATTTTTCTCCAAATACGTTTCGTTTTTCTACAAGCATAAGATACTTCAAGATTTGTGGAAGTGGAAACAATAATCTATATTTGTACAGTTATCATAATGAGAGGGCTTCTGTATATCCCTTCACTCCTTGTCAAACACCATACTACAGTTAACTTATATTTTGGTTTCTACATATTTAGTTTTTTTTTAGTCTTTTTCTTATCTGTCATGGAATTTCTATTTAGACAAGGGATTAGTGTGCTTTACCAGCTATCCAGCCATAAGCAAATACTTTTATACATATGTCATGGGTCCTCCTTTGTAAGATAGCTTAATGTAGTGATAAAAGGAACATGCTGTAACACTCAATGTGTGAATTGGCAGTATGGGTTAGTCTGAACTCTGAACTTTAAACGTTCAAAAGAACTTTGAAATACTGGTTCACAGAGGAAATTGGTAGGATTTATATTTTCTCTTTAACTTTAATATGAACGTGCTTTATGGTTTCAATCTATGTTCAATAGGACATCAACACCTACCATTTTAAAGACATGATCTTCTTATTGCGATAACTTCATTTGTTTGTAGGAATGCTTGTCCAACTTCCCTTGCCAAAGCATGTTAATGAAGAGAAAGTCTTAAGTGAAATCAGTATTGAAAAGGGTGTCGATGGATTTCATCCTTTGAACATTGGCAAACTTGCAATGAAGGGCTGGGAACCTTTGTTTCTCCCGTGCACCCCGAAGGTATCTGTGAACTAAAACTGCAAATTTTTTATATGTTGGCATTTGGTAACTTGCAAACTCCATCTATTGAGTATTCTGTTGTTCTTCATACTGTAATCTCTCTCTCCCTTTGTCTCTCTCAATTTTCATTTCTCTGCAGGGATGCCTCGAACTTTTATCAAGGAGTGGTGTTTCTGTGAAAAACAAAAGGGCAGTAGTAGTAGGCCGAAGCAACATAGTTGGGTTACCAGTGGCATTGCTACTTCTAAAAGCCGATGCAACTGTAACCATAGTTCACTCTGGAAATCATAATCCTGAAAGCATCATTCGTGAGGCTGATATAGTTATAACCGCTGCTGGTCAGGCAATGATGGTAATGTGCTTTACTTTTTGTCAACTTTTTTTTTTTTTGGTTTTAAAGAAAAAAACTAGTATGGTACTATGATATATTACTGCTATTCTATTATGTCTTTATGACTTTTTCCTCATTTTATAACAATAATGACTATTAATCCAATTCTTTTACTAATATTCCTTTTTCTAAGAGCAGCTAATAATTTAAGGTATAGTATATAACTGTATTGTGGAAGGGCAGGAGGTTAGGTTACTAATATTTCTTCTTCATGTTTTATGTTATACTATTAATTGGTAGATATCATGCTGATGGCAGTAACTATTATAGAACATTGAGAGCTTAACCATTAGCCTGGTTGTCATTTCATCATTCAGGAACTATGAAGTTCTTACTCTTGAATCTTGATTCCAACTAGTCTTGGTTCCCAGTTACTTTGTTCTGTGGTATTCTTTGAGAGATTGGTTCGCCTTATGGGCTTAGTTGAAGTTTTTTCCTGTGGTATTCTTTGAGAGATTGGTTCGGCTTATGGGCTTAGTTGAAGTTTTGTCCTGTGGTATTCTTTGAGAGATTGGTTCGCCTTACGGGCTTAGTTGGAGTTTATCAAGTTTTATTTATTCTGCCATACTGGTCTCGTAAGAATCCTTTTGCAACTGAGGTGTAGAGAAAGATGCAATGTCTTAAGAGGAAGCCAACATAGGCTTTTCCTTCTCACTCTAGAAGTCTCCAAAAGAGGCGGTTATATGAACCGCGTCATCAAATGGTAGAAGCATCCTAAAGTGGTGGCTTACAAAACCGCCTGTTCTTTTGGTACTTAATTGGAGGCGGTCCTTTGGCTTATAAATAGTAGAGAAGGTTAGTGAGAAAAGGTGTAACGGGCTGAGTGTGTAAGTTTTGGAAAGTGTGCTTTTGGTGTGGTTGAGTGTTAGAAATATGTTGAAATATTTTTTTAATAATAAATGTCAGTGTTTCTCTCTCTTTATTGTTGTGTTGGATGGTATCAGAGCTTCCGCAAAATTCTACAATTGGTATCAGAGTGGGTTTGGTTAGGGGTCGTCTTAAGTGAGCAGTGAGACGTTATGAAACCGATCAGTGAGGGATTGAGCTTTTTGGTGTGAGGATCGACGTGCAATCACACCAATCACGATGACGGATCTCGGGAATGTACTTGGAGGGCTCGAGAAACTAAACCACCACAATTACGGTGATTGACGTTCGTGCATAGAATCGTACCTGCAGGGACAGGACCTCTGGGAGGTTGTCAATGGTAACGAAATTGCTACACCAGCAGGAGAGAATGCTGAGGTGCTCGTCGCAAGGCCGGGAAGGCCATGTACGTGCTGAAGACAACAGTTCAAAAGGAACTGTTGGACCACATTTGAGAAGCCACCACACCGAAGCAAGCTTGAGATGCATTGGCAACATTGTAAAACAAATGATGCCCCACTCCAATTTCTGGAAAACAAACTTGGATTAGTATCACAAGGGACTATGACGAACCGTCAGTACTTCACAAAGGTGAAATCTCTCTGTCATGCGATTTCAAAACTCGATCTGGAATCCTGCATTAGCGAGACCAGAATGATACGTATCATCATCATTGGAGGCTTGAGACCCGAATATAATGGGTTCATGACAGCTATCAGAGGATGACAGGCACAACCGACTCTTCTGGAGTTAGAAAGTTTGTTGGCAAACGACGAGGCACTGGCCAGATAGATGGCCGGCATATCTGTAAAAGATGAAGAGGAGGCGCTCTTTGCATGAAAGAATACAAGAGGGATCGCCAAGACCAGGCAAAGGAAAGAGGGCTCCCAACAAAGGGGAGCTAGACGAGGCAATACCGACGTAGATCAGTGACCAAAGAAACCCCAACGAGACATCGAGTGTTACAATTGTGGCAAAAAGGGCCACTTTGCTCGTGAGTGCTGGTCAAACAAAAAGAAGTCAAGTGAAAGAAATACGGTGGCTACAACAAGTTACCAAGACGAGCTCGAAGAAGAGTGGGATGCACATGCATCATTCGCAGTAACCAAAGAAACAAAACTGTCGAGTTTGGAACTAGCCGACTATCTGTCAGTCGATGCAGAGATGAGGCAATAAGAGGAACATGAGTAGCTAGTGCTTAGCACAGTCTCCAACTCTGAAGACATCAATTACAATCAAGACTGAATTGTAGATTCAGGATGCTCAAACCATATGACTGGAGACAAGGGTAAGTTCCTCAATTTGACTGAGTAAAAAGGAGGCAAAATCGTGGTTACTGCTAATAATACAAAGCTACTAATCACCCATGTCGGAAAGGCTATCTGTATGCCTCGATTCAGTACAGGAAAGGCCCAGTTACAAGACATATACCATGTGTCATGAATGAAGAAGAATTTGTTGTCAGTAGCACAACTAACAGCAACTGGCAACTTTGTCGTGTTTGGCCCAGATAACGTCAAGGTGTATCGAAGCATGAAGTTGTCAGACCAACCGATTATAGAGGGCCGACGACTGGACTCTATTTACGTAATGTCAGCAGAGTTAGCTTATGTACAAAAGGCCCAAAGAAGCGAGACTGCTGATCTTCGACATGCTCGTTTAGGCCATGCAGGCTTCAACAGGCTGAAGATTATGATGGACCGATTAATGGTGAGGGGACTTCCTCAACTAGAAGTCCAAACAAATGTTGTGTGTATGGCCTGTCAATTCGGCAAGGGTCATCGACAGCCATACACTGAATCAAACTATCAATCTAAGAGGCCATTGGAGATTATTCACTTAGATGTATTTGGTCCAGTAAAGCAAGACTTGGTCAGAGGCATGAGGTACATGCTTACTTTCATCGATGACTCTTCAAGGTATGTGTGGGTGTACCTAATGAAGGAAAAGTCAGAGGTCTTTGAAAAATTCAGGAATTCTGAACAAAGGTTGAGGGGGAGATTGGCCAGAAGATTCGATGCCTACGCACTGACAATGGAGGAGAGTACACATCGATGGAGCTTTTAGCCTATTTGAAAAAGGCTGGCATCCGACGCCAACTAACCTGTCCCCACCCCCCACAATAGAATGGAGTAGCCAAATGGAAGAATCGCCATTTGGCCGAAACGTGCAGAAGTACGTTGCATGCTAAAAATGTGCTAGGCGGATTTTGGGGAGTGTCTGAAAACAGCAGCACACATCATCAATCGGCTACCTCAACCAAAATTAGAATTCATTACACCATACGAGAGACTCTGGAAGATCAAACCCACTGTAAATTATTTTAAAGTATTTAGTTGTACATGTTATGCGCTTGTTCTAGAAAATTTGCGCAACAAACTAGAGAAAAAGACGGTACGGTGCATATTCGTGGGACATGACACTCAACGGGTTGAGTGTGTAAGTTTTAGAAAGCGTGCTCTTGGGGTGGTTGAGTGTTAGGAATATGTTGTAATACTTTTTTAATAATAAAGATCGGTGTTTCTCTCTCTTCATTGTTGAGCCGGATTCTGCATTAAATAAACATTTTACCCTTCTTTCTACACATCAAAGGCATTCAGCTTCATGTTTCCAATCATACACAATTCATACATTTCTATGAATGTTGCTGTTTTCTCTATCTTCTTGATATTGCGGTCATTGTTATTGCTGATTCAGTAAATTTGGCGCAAATGTTTCATAGATCAACGGAGACTGGATAAAGCCAGGAGCTGCAGTTATTGATGTGGGGATCAATGCAGTGGATGATCCTACTAAAAAGTCAGGTTATAGGTTAGTGGGCGATGCGGATTTCGAGCAAGCAAAGAAGGTGGCTGGTTGGTTAACCCCTGTGCCCGGAGGAGTTGGCCCGATGACAGTCGCAATGCTGCTCAAGAACACTTTAGAAGGTGCCAAACGTAAGTTTGGGAATTAATTTATTCACCAAATTTGAGAGAGAGAGAGTGTGTGAAGCCCGCAAGTTTAGAGGGAACCTGGACTCTGGTTTATTGTCTTCTTTTTTTTTAATAATAAATAAGCTTAGTTCAGTTTATTGTATTGTAAGATGTTTATCAAACAAAGGCTGGAAAATGATCAGAGCAGTGGTTTAAAAAACGGATCGGTGGCCCGGATCGGGCACCCCAAAAATCCATTCGGATCGGTGAATCGGCGATCCGGATCGGGAATATGCCGGATCGGTTAAATTAAGCTTTAAAAAAATCTAAAAAAATTAATAAATTCATTATAAATGTTGTTTGTAAAGAATCCAATAAGAAATCGAGGTACTATATTATTAATTTTCATTTTTCATCAATATGTGAATATTGAGATGTTTTTTCTCTATATGAACTTATTTTGACTATTAAATTTACATCACACAAAAGAAAAATCATAGAATTATCATGGATGAAATATATTATCATAGATGGACTATAATAAAAAATGGTTTTAATCAATAAAAAATGGCCACCAAAATCTCAAATTGGTGGAGAACATTATATACTGAAATTGAACTTGTTGGTATACATTTTATAATTAGTTTATTATACAAATAATAACAAATCCAACCTCTTATTTTTTTTACAATAAATATTTGTTGTATTACTTTTGATCTTTTTTTTTTGACAAAAGCCTTTTATTTCTTATGACAATAACTTTTTATTTATTTTTTTACAAGAAATACTTGTCGTATTACTTTTTTTTTTCTTTAACAAAAGCCTTTTTTTTTTTACAAGGAATACTTGTTGTATAACCCTTTTTTTTTTTTTTACAAGAACCTTATATTTTTTTTACAATAAAATTTTATTTTTTGACAAGAAAAAGAAATTTTGTTGTATTACCTTTTTTTTTTTTTAACAAGAACCTTATATTTTTTTTACAATAAGCTTTTATTTTTTGACAAGAAATTATTTTTTGTTGCATTACCTTTTTTTTTTTTTTTTTGACAAGAACCTTATATTTTTTTTGTAAAAAGGAAAAAATTAATTTGTTTGTGAAGGAAAAAATTAATTTGTTTGTGAAGGAAAAAATTAATTTGTTTATGAAGGAAAAAATTAATTTGTTTGTGAAGGAATGATGGCTTCTGGGCTAGAATTGATCCCGTGATGTCCAACGCACAAAGCAACGCTCTAACTACCACATCAAATGTTAAGTTCTGATACAAAGAACTCAATCAATAATTATATCCTATTTCTTTCTGAGCTATTGCCTTGGCGCAATTATCCCACATCGAGTCTACAGAACAAATTTGGTACGGATAAATAGTCTTCTACTACCAAAGCTAGTTGCGCGAGAAACGCACGTAGCAGTGTGGGTTTGTGAAGGAGCACATGTTTTTGACAATGGGTGCCCATTGTAACTCTAAAATTTACAAAAATGCCCCATGAGACAATGAGTACCCTTTGTAACTCTAAAATTTATAAAAATGCCCCTTGTGACTCATGACATCATGCGCGTGCACAGAACCAAGCGAGTCATTGCGTCAACGGGGCGAGTCACTCGAAAATTTACAAAAATACCCCTTGTGACTCATGATGTCATGCGTGTGCACATAACCGGGCGAGTCATGGCGTCATCCGGCGATTTACATAACCGGGCGAGTCATGACATCATCCAGCGATTCACTGTACAGAATCGTCGGTTCTTCTCTAGAATCGGACGATTTCCGGTTTTACAAAAGAATCGATATGGGATGACCGATTCCCGGTTTGAATCTGCCGATTCCGTGCCGACTCGGCGATTTTTAAACCAAGATGACCAATTCCCGATTCGAATCGGTCGATTCCGTACCTACTCGACGATTTTTAAACCACTGGATCGGAGTAAATAAGGAAATTGAGCCCCTTCCACTTTTTTCTCTCCCTTGGAGAGAGAGGGGTAAATAAGGAAGTTGAGAGCTAAAGAAAATTTGCACTATAAAGAATGGTTGTGATTAAAACTTTGTATTATCTTCTAGTTGATAATTAATAATTGTGTTATGAATTAAAGTTTATTTGAGTTGAAGATAAATACCCTTCTCCTTTAATAACCCTCTACAATCGTCTTTACAATCTTCTTTCTAGGGAGGACTCGTATTGATTGAGCAAATCCATGCTAAGGAGTAGGGAAAAATATGACATGATTCGTATAACATGCAAAGGAGGACTGGACTTTGGCCAGGGCCCCTTTCAGCCCAATTCGGACTGGGTCCGGCTTAGGCGAAGCTTCTAGTGACCCCGGCAGGGGCCGAGCAGGGTTGTCATGGCTCCGGTGACAGCCTTGCCGGCCATAGTTTTAAATAAAGTTAATTTTGGGGGATCATCTGTAAGGCACAAATGATTTGGGCTCTCGTAATACTATGACGTACTTAAGAGGATGTTGCATCGTGAAAACGATAAAACACATCATTTTTAAGCACTGATAAACGATGTTAACTCCATCCAATTAATCAATGTTTTAAACTCATCTTGGTAGGGTGAAGAGGCTATTTGAGAAATCGGTATGGGTTGGCAAATCATCGATCCAAATTTTGGCCAATGAAAAAATTAAAAAATTGAGAAGAAAGTAAAAAATTTGGAAAACAATAACAAAAAATAAAATGTGGAGCCAGAATGGCTAGTTCCTTGAGAGAATCAACTAGTTTCGTCAGAAAATCAGACAATTCCTTGTGGGAACTGTCAAAGTTCCCGATACATTTAGGAAATTGAGATGACCCCACATATTTCAGGATTCTAATCTGACTTGACATTTTTTAGAACCAACATTTCAAAACTTGGATCAATGGGCTAGGTCTTTCTCCCACTTATCCATGCTTGATCGTTGGATCTGCGATCCGGATTGGGTATAGATTGGTTTGAAAGTGATAGAGAAAAATGTTAAAATAAATAAACAAAAATTTAAATTAAAATAGGGATTTATTGGGCGGAGATATAGAGGGGACCTAATAAATAATTACAAAAATTATATATATATATATATATATATATAGGAAGATGCTAGGGTGAGCCCACTAGTTCACAGAATAGTATAAGCCCAATGACCCATATTGAATCTGAGCCAATCTGATGACTGAGAGTATTTTAATTTTAATTTTTTTTCTACAAATCCAAATCACTTGAAATTTTAGATAAATATTATTCTCATCAAGCCGCACCTAATAAAAACATAAAAAAAATAATCTGTAAAATTAAAAATGATCAAAATACCCTTGGAAATTTACAGGGGTATTTTGATCATTTGATTTCATGTAAAATATTTTTTTAATATTCGCCTATTTTTATCAACACATATACAAAATTTCAAGTAATTTGGATTTGTAGAAAAAAAAATTAAAATTCAAACACTATCAGACATCCGTGATCGTTAGATCGGCCTAGATTCAATCTGGGTCATTGGATTCATTTTTTCTTGTGAACCCATTGGCTCACAAAAGCATTTTCCACACACACATATATATAGGTTTGTCTAGAGTTAACAACCCATCAAAATACAAAGGCTAAAGTCAGAAGGGGTTGTGATGGGTGTATTTATCAAAACAATCATTATATATATATATATATATATATATATATCAATCGTAAACTCAAAGGCAGAAAGAATGGCCTGCTGGCGAGCAAATATTTATTTGGAAACAAGATTTTGAACATCTTTTTGCAAAATATTTTTTGCGGCTTTGCAATCAGTTCGAATAAGAAAATGTTGATTAAGAATATCGCTTTGAAATTTGGTGACACACAGGACAATAGCAAGTAATTCCTTTTTAACTGTTGAATAGTTTTGTTGGGTTGGATTCCAGGCCTTAGAGGTATACCTGAGTAATTGTTCATGACCATCCACTTGTTGTTTTAGGATTCTTCCTAAACCCAATTCTGAAGCATCACATTTAATTATTTTGAAAGCAGTGGGGTGAGGAAGAAAAAGGCAAGGGAGAGTTTTGACTTTTTCTTTTGATTACTTGTACAGCAGTGGTATGAATAGTTGTCCATGGTGGAGGATGCTTTTTTAATCTATCATGTAGAGGTTTGGCATCTATGGCAAGATCTTGATAAAAATCAATGATATAATTTAAACATCCTAAGAAGCGTTGAAGTTCTTTTTTATCTAGAATTTGATCAGGAAATTTGTCAACAAATTGGATGGATATATCGATAGGGATAATTGTACCATTGTGTATATTTTGTCCTAAAAATCTAATAGTGGTTTTAAATAAAGTAATCTTTTTAGTAGATACAACTAATCCAGCCTGTTTAACTGCAGATATGAAAGTATTAATATGTTTTACATGCTCATCGATGGATTCTGAGAAGATAAGAATATCATCAATATAAACAATCATAAATTGGTAATATGAGTTGAAAACATTATTCATTATTTTCTGAAATTCTGATGGAGCATTTTTTAATCCGAAAGGCATTACATTCCATTCGTATTGACTAAAGGGAACATTAAATGTTGTTTTATACTTATCTTCCTCTTTAATTTGAATTTGCCAGTATCCTGACTTCATATCAAATTTGGAGAATATACAAGCATTAGCTACTCTATCTAATAAATATTTTTTATTAGAAATTGGATATCTAACCCATTATAGTACTTTATTTAATAGTTTATAATTTATAACAAGTCTAGGAACTCCTCGTTCCTTTTCAACATTTTTATTGACATAGAAAGCTGCACAACTCCATGGTGATAAGCTTGGTCTGATAAGCTTTTTAGTTTGGAGTTCAGCAATTTCTTTTCGACACATTTCAAGTAAAGTTGTATTCATTTGTATTGGTCTTGCTTTAGTAGGTATTTGTCTTTCATCAAATCCTGGTTGGTATGGAAGACTGATGCTATGCTTTTTTCGTTCCCAAAAAGCATTGCGGTGTTCACTACAGATAGACGTTTCTATTTGTTGTTGCAATTGTTGGATTTTTTGTATTATTAATGGAGTTTGTAATTGTTCTTCCACATATTTATATTTGATCTCTTGTTTTCACGTGCAGATAAATTTTTCTTTATTTTGTAATTGACTTTTAACATTATTTATTTCCTTCAATTTTGGTTTATGAATAAATTCAAAGTGTAAAGGGACATTCTGGTAATTGGATGTTATTCCTGTATGGTTTATGAATAATGGGTATAATAATGTGAGGAATGGGACTCCAAGTATAACTGCTTGGCTCAGTCCTTTAACTATGATAAATGGTGTTTGGATACATTGGTGATTGTTACATACAGAAGCATTAGATAATTTATAATTTATAAACAGTCTGCTGCCATCGGCAGTATTTAAGATTTGAGTTGTTTTATCAAAATATTTTGTTGGTACCAATCCTTCATTGATACTATTTAAATCATCTCCAGAATCTATTAAAGCTGATGTTTGAAATTTATAATCTTTTGCAACTATAATTGTTACTTGAACAAACCATTTTTGTATGATAATTTTATCTAAAAGATTAAATGAAGTAGACTGTTCAGGTATCAGAAGTGGTTTAATTTCTGATGTTTCTCTTGGTGGATCAGGACTATATGTGGTGACTAGATTGTTGAATTCCAATTCATCTGTATCAGAATTTTGATTGGATTAAATTTGTAATTCTAGAAGTTTGATTTTATTTTTTAACTGATGTATTTCTTTCTTTACTTCATTTAGCTCATGTTTTAATTCGGAGATGGAAGGTTCTTTTTGCTTAGTGAGATGTTGTTCACTAACCCTTTTTATAATGGAGGCAAAATTATATTCATCTAGTGTTTTACTGATAGGAGGTGTTTTTGCTTTTGTTTTGGCTAAATTTATAAATTGGATAATAACATATCTTTTCTCTTCTGGATCTGTAATTCTTTTTATGAGATCTAAAATCAAATTATCTTCTTGTGTTAAGGTATGAAGATTATGCATGGGGATAGGACATCTTTCTAATTAAAGAAATTTATAAAGCTTTAACTATAGTATTTACGGTTTAGAGAGAGAATGAAGAAGGAAAAGAAGAAAATAGGGCAGGGCTCATAGCTATTAGGGTTTATAGATAGAAGAAGAAAGAAGTTATCTACTTCACAAACCCTAATGGAATAAGTTTTTGAAGAGACCCTAATTGATTTTTAGAGAGACAAAAAGTTGAGGGTTTTTCATTTTCTTAGGGAAACAACAAGCAGAGCCGAAGGATTAAGTTTGGGGAACTAATCCTATATGTACATTTGCTTGCTCGTAAGTTCATCGTTTACACTTTAGTGTTTATTTTTGTTATCACATAATCAAAAACAAAATATTGATTACTTGGTCCAGTAGTCACACTATGTGCTTCTCATTCATCAGTAAAAGACATGTTTTGAGCTCTAATTTGTATCATAAACAGTATTTTCATAAAAACAATTATCACAAATAATCACAGAAATCGGCATGTATTTGATTTTCTTTACACAATGATTTACTTAACAAAATGATTTGCTATAAACAGTATTTCATTTACATGATGATTTTCCATAGTAACAACTGAAATCTGCATCTATTTGTTTAAGTTTTTTACAAAAAGGGGAAAAGAATTCATACCTTCAATCTGCAACAGTAGCTTTGAAGAACACAGTGGGGATAAAAATTTCTATTTTAGATTTTTTTTGAAATAATATATATTTTGTCAAAAGCATGAAAGTAGCAATGGCTGCAATACACAAAATAGAAAAAAAAAAAAAAAAAAAATATTTCACAAAAAATTATAGGTAAAAAAGATACGGCCTGATTTAAATCGCATTATGAAAAAAAACGCATTTTAAAAGTTTTTATGAAAATTACGCTATTTTTTGCCGACTTTTCAAAAAGTCGCCGTTTAAAATTGTTTCAATAAAAACTCCGATTTTTTTGAAAAAAAACACCGATTAAACAGCGATTTGCTAACTATGGTCTAACGAGCCAAACCCATCATATATTAGTTTTGACGGCTTTTGACCACTCAATTTTGCTTTGGATTAGATTAGACGAGGTACTAGTTGGCAATCTAATTGATGAGACTGGATGGTTTGATCCAGTCTTGATAATAACTAGCGGGTGCAGTTTGTATAGAGTATAGATTCTAAACAATCAAATTAGAGCTTATTTTAAAAAAGTGTCAAGAAATATGGTTTTAATACTGAAAATCTTTGTGATAGCCTTCAAATATATTTTTATCTTTATTTATAAATTTAAAGCTTAAAAAATAGTGTAAATTGAAAACTTGAAAATCTTAAAAATTGACAGTCAAAAAATACATTGCAAAATACACTATTTACACAACTTGAAATCTATTTTTTTCTCATGTCCATGCATCTTGATGTCGAGATGATCAATTTAAGGATATTTGGACATCAAAACAACCTCTTCTAATAAAATTTTAAAGCTAGGCTTTTATTTGATTGTTTAGAGCCTCGGCTCTATATAAACTTTTCCCATAACTATAATGACGACTATAAGGCCGTTTACCTTCGACAAGACTACATAGTTCCAATCACTCTTAGCCGTCTTATAAGAAAAGTCATGGTTAAATTTTTTTAAAATAAATAAAAAATGAAACGGGTGTTTCACAAAATCAAGTTTTGTTTTTAATTTTTAATTTTTTTTCACGTCCAAGAGCTAAGAGGAACGTGACTTTCTCGAATTATATATATAAGCAATCTCATATAATTTATTTTTTTTAATTGTTACATTGATAGAAATTAATGTCATCTCAACAATCTTTTTTTTATTGTAATATATATATATATATATATATATATATATATATATATATATATATATATATATATATTGATTTGAACTATTTTAAGAGCTTAAAATTTTATAATTAGAAGTAAAAGCCAACTGTTTTAAGAGTTTAAAAGTAAAAGTCCAGAAGTAAAAATAGATTATCGGCACCTCCTAAAATTTTTGACACGAAATTACGCCTGACAAAGTTTGGAGATGCGCAAGGTTGCAACCTTACGCAAACCTCACCCTTTCTAAAGTGCTGTTTGCCTGGGTTATTTTTTAACTCGTTTTCTCACTTTGCTCGAAAGAGAGAGAGAGAGAGAGAGAGAGAGAGTTGAAGAAGCTGTAATGGCGTCTGAGCAAAAACAAGAGGCCAATCTAATCGATGGAAAAGCCATCGCCAACACCATACGCAAAGAAATAGCATCTGAAGTTTCCTATTTATCCCAAAAGTATGGTAAAGTAAGTCCATATCACTCTTTTCTTCATTTTATGTTTTAGTATGCAATGGTTAACTAATCCTTCATCATTTGCCCACAATTTTCATCTGATACCCTTTTTTTTTTGGGATTGTGCATTTTCCTTTTAAGTAGAGAATAGCCCATCATTTTGATTTGGTTCTTTCTTCAAATCACCCTTTTGGGACATTCTTGGTTTTCTGTTTGTCATTTTTTTTATTATTTTGGAAACTCCACAGTTGTTAACCAGTGAAATGACACCATTCGAGGTCACTTGGATATGCGAGGATTGCTGGGTTATTCCTATTTTTTAGAAATATTATTTTGTTTATGTGAAAAGGTGGGGGACTGCAGTTTGGCCCTGGCTGTGAATAATTATTATTGGATGCTTGAATAACCAAGTAACAGGATAAAAAGAAACAAATTTTGGAGTATTATTGTGGTTTGATTTATCAGATTAGAAAAAATAATGACAATTGTTTGAGCATTTTACTTATATGAAATAAAAAAGATAATCGGGTGAAGAGTTTTCACAAACATAGTGCAGCACACTTTCTCCATGTATGGTCTCAAGTCCTTTCTACTTGGGTTTCATTGATTTCTAATGGTCTGCTCCGTTATTTTGTAATAGAAGGAGTGCTATTCAAATCCAAAAGTCGGATATTTTACGGGATCATTAGATGCGTATTGAATATTGATGTTCATCATTTTATTCAGGGAAGCTCTATGTATTTGTTAGTGTGCCATATGCTCTTGCAAATTAGTTAAGGCTGGATTTATTCACTATAGTCATAAAAGGAGAATATAATTCCTCATAAAAGGGCACACACTGTGAGCTTTGCATAAGCTTTGAATCGTAATGGGATTTATTCTATAGTAGAAATTGTTTTACTCTCTTTTATTCATATGCTGAAACAGGGCATTAAGGCGTAGTTTAACTTCCTTTGAATTGTCACTCATTTGTCAGCAGTCAGCTATGAACACCTTTTTGCTTGCTTCAGTTAGTAATGCATGTGAAATAGTGTTTTTGCTTAAAAAATGGTGCCTTTGCATTCTATTTCTATGGTGTGTGGAGTTGAGATGTTGGGTGTCATCAAAATTATGTTTCTTAGTATTAATCTTTGTAGTGTGCCATCAAATTCCTAATGTAAATTGTCAAATTTTTTTCTTGCAGGTTCCTGGGCTGGCAGTTGTCATTGTAGGCAACAGAAAAGATTCACAAAGTTATGTGAAAATGAAGAGAAAAGCTTGTGCAGAAGTTGGTATTAAGTCCTTTGATACGGACCTTCCAGAAGATGTATCTGAAGAGGAAGTGATTAGGAAAGTTCATGAGTTTAATGCCGATCCTGATGTGCATGGTATCACCATACTTTTATATAACGGAGATGGTTTTCGAATTTCTCAGGTTTACCATGTTATGCAATTTGAGCCTGCTCCGCTCCCCTCTTGTAATTTAAATCCTTGCATGCAAATTGTTCGTATCAAGTTTTAAAGATCGCCTTGGCGAATGTACTTGGCCCTTGGCCGAAGCCAGTAACTCGGCCTAGTGCCCTAGTCCTAGTGGACTTGGCCGAGTTGTGTACACCCTAAACAGAAAAATGTAAGAAGGTAAAAAAAAGAGTAGAAAGTTTGTAAAAAACAAATTTAAAGTACAAAAAATTAAAACGGGTAATGCCATTCATTGGAAGACTAAATAAGATGAAAAAAATTATAGAAGATGTATTATTGAAAAGTTTAATTTATATCTTGAATATTTCAGTAAAATTAAAAAAAGGAAATTTTTTTTGTGAAAGTTCCCAAATCATCTTAGAAACTATCAAAATCATCTAAAGACTTTGATCCAAATAATATCTTGGTGTTTTCCAATTTTTTTAAACATTTCTGAACTTTATTTTTATTTTTAGCATATCTTTGGTGCCTGGCGAGTAGGCCACCCAACTCACCCCAACTTGCCTCACCAATGGGGGGAGGGCGAGTTACTCCTTCGAGTTCGAATGGACTTGACCGAGTCAAAAAACACTGGCTAGTATTGTCTGAAAAAACAATAAATGCAATTGCTCCCCAATATTTACTTTGTGATTTGCTATTAGTTATTTCATGGTTAAAGATGAGCAAATTGGGTTTCCTTGTAATGTTTGCATCATCCATTCTTTCTTTTCAAATACATTTTGTTTTTCTACAAACATAAAGACACTTCAAGTTTTATGGAAACAATTATCATACTAAGAGGACTTCAGTATATCTCATTACTCCATCATCCTCATCCTTAGAGCCTTTTCCCAAACTATTTGGAGTCGGCTACATGAATCTTTGTTCGTCATTCTGCTCTATCAAGGGTTCACTGAGGCTACAAGACCCAATATATTTTCTCACTACTTCCAACCATGTCCCTTTGGGCTTACTCCTTACCCTTTTTGAGCCTTCCACTAGAACTCGTACAACTTAATGAGTGCCGTACTGGGTTTGCGTTACACATGGCCAACCGACCTAAGTCTACTTTTTCTCATTTTATCGCCTATTGGTGCAACACTTAAGTTCTTCTGAATGTATTCATTTTGAATTCTATCACTTCTTGTCTTGCCACCCATCTATCTCAACATCTTCATCTCAGCTACGCTCAACCTATAGGTATGTTGCTTCTTGACCGCCCAACATTCCCCTCCATAAAGTAAAGCTGATCTCACAGTTGTCTTATAGAACTTATCCTTCAGCTTCATTGGTATGAGGTGATTGCATAAAACTCCGGTTGCATATCTTCACTTCTCCCACGCAGCTCTAATTCACCCCTTGTCAAGCATTATACTACATTTAACTGATATTTTGGTTTTTATGTATTATTTTTTTCCTTTTCTTATGTATCATGGAATATCTGTCTAGACAAGGGATTAGTGTGCTGTGCTTTACCAGCTGTCCAGCCTTAAGCAAATACTTTGATACATATGTCATGGGACCTCCTTTCTAAGGTAGCTTAATGTACTAATGAATGGTTCATGCTGTAACACTCAATATGTGAATTGGCAGTATGGGTTAGTCTGAACTCCTAAAAGTTCAAAAGAACTTTGAAATGCTGGTTCACAGAGGACATAGGTAGGATTTGTATTTTCTCTCTAACTTTAATATGACAGTGCTTCATGGTTTCAATTTATCTATAGGACATCAAGACCTACCATTTTAAAGACATATTCTTATTATTGCGATAAATTGATTTGTTGGTAGGAATACTTGTCCAGCTTCCCTTGCCAAATCATATCAATGAAGAGAAAGTTTTAAGTGAAATCAGCATTGAAAAGGATGTTGATGGATTTCACCCTTTGAACATTGGCAAACTTGCAATGAAGGGTCGGGAACCTTTGTTTCTCCCATGCACCCCAAAGGTATCTGTGGACTGAAATTGCAATTTTTGTATATGTTGGCATTTGGCAACTTGCAAACTCCAGCTATTGAGTATTCATTCTTAATACTGTAATTTCCCTCTCTCTCACAATTTTTATTTCTCTGCAGGGATGCCTCGAACTTTTATCTAGGAGTGGTGTTTCTGTGAAAAACAAGAAGGCAGTAGTAGTAGGTAGAAGCAACATAGTTGGATTACCAGTGGCATTGCTACTTCTAAAAGCAGATGCAACTGTAACCATAGTTCACTCTCGAACTCATAATCCTGAAAGCATCATTCGTGAGGCAGATATAGTTATAGCCGCTGCTGGGCAGGCAATGATGGTAATGTGCGATAGTTTTGTCAACTTCTTTTCTTTTCTTTTTTTGGTTTTAAACTAAAAACCGGGAATGGTATTGTGATATGCATTGCTTAATAACGATAAAAGGCTATTTATCCAATTCCTTCACTAATATTCCTTTTTCAAGAGAGGCTGATAATTTAATTAAGGTATAATATTAACTGTATTGTGGAAGGGGTAGAGGTTAGGTTACTAATATTCCTTCATCATGTTTTATGTTACCCTATCAATTGGCAGATATCATGCTGAGGGCAGTTGAGGGATGGGTTACCGCAAGGCATGTCAGCTAGTGCATCCTTGGGGGCAGCCACACCACCAAGCCGAACCCATCTTGTGTTCCTTTCACAAAACATAAGCTGGGTGTTATATCCTAGAATACCAAAACCCGTGAACCACAACCCCCTTCCCTCACCATTGCAAGTCAGATGGATCCCCAATCAGTGCCAAGAGCACTGGCATTAGCTTTGGTAGCTTTAGAACTTTCCCTTTCCACTATTTCCACCCAGGAGTAAAAGTCCTTTCCCACAAAAATCTTATGACTGCTTCTCCACATGAGTTAGTGATGACATTGTAGAAGCTAATGCAACAAATAAAGGATGTATTAGCTCTATCATGGGTTGCGCCATTGCAATCAAGGTAGACCAATTGATTTCTATTGCAAGAAAGCTTCTGCTGAAGGGGGCCTTGGTCGGTGATAGTGATACCCACTGTTTGAAGGGGGAATTGATCATACATGTGAACCATTGCAAGCTCTGTAAGTGATACCCACTGTTTGATTAGCTTGGCATGCTCTATTTCCCCCAACTCAAGGAGTGGCTGGAAATAGGTCACATGTATGATCAATTTCGAGGAAACACCTTGCTATCAATTTCCCTGCCAAGGGTCTATTACTCACCAACTGGCCCTCAATAAAAAGCGACCATATTTATGCTGGATCCTTCAAACTATCTGGCCTCCCCATTTAAGAAATTGCAACACCCATTCCCCCTCCCACAAAAAAACAAAGAATAAACCCTAATGCCCAAAATCCGATCCCCAACTAATCTAAGCTTCTTCCCCCCACCTTTCAACCCTAGATCCCTCCACTGGGCACACAACCAAGGAGTCAATACCACTTTACAAACATATCTTTACCTTTTAGCCAGCTACATAGTCGTCGCATGCAGACCCATCATGGGAGGAACCCCAACCCCAATTGATTCAACCAGAGTGACATTAGCCCTTTTATCCATGAAGCAACCGAAGAAACAACAAAACAGCCAACTCCAGACTTAAGATGGCTCTAGGACAAATCCCTTTCTGAAGAGTTATCTACTAGCTCCACCTGCTGCAACATTTGCAAAGCCTCAATTGAAGAAAACGGGATACCACATGATTTTTGGTCGAAATGGGCTGTGCAGGCCTGGTTAGGCCATGCCAAGCAAACTTGTCTTGTGAGTCCTAGTTGGCAATCTCTGGAACGACCCATCCCCCACTCTGCCATACCTTTTCCTTCTACACCTAATTTAGAGCCAGAAAATCCTAGACCCCTGCTCTCATAGAGCCCCCAAAATTCTTATGTCTCTGTCTTATATCTAGAGCCTCAAATGAAGCTACCCAGTAATTTAAAACCCAACGATTTCTGATCTAGATCGCCGATCTGGATGGCAATAGGTCGGGACCGAACCGGTTTCAGTATAGTACCCGTCCCGGCTTGGTTCACCCCTAAAATCCCCCCTTGTCATATTTTTAGTTTATTTTTTTATCCTTTTTTAAGCCTATCTAATGTTTTCTTAAGATTATCTAAATTCCCATCCCATAAACCCGTATTTAAATTATTCGTTTCATTTTGTTAACATTTTTTTTATCACTGACTCGGACCGATTCAAATTTGATCCATATTGTGATCGAGCGATCTTACATGGAATTGTGGGTGAATGATCTGCACACCTGTTTTGAAACACTGAAGCTACCACAACGAGATGCTCATCAGCCACTAATAATATTGCCCATGTTAAACCTATTGGATCCATCCCATGGGTCCAGCTCCCTTATCTTACCCCTATCATCCCATGATCGTGTCACGAAAGTAATAGGTGGGCTAACATAGAAAAGGAAGAAGACTTAGTCGAGTTGAAAATTGTGTCGTTGTAGGGAGAAAGGTTTGCCAAAGCCAAAGTCCGAACAACATAAATTCTTGATAACATGTGCCTCTCGTGTGTGGACCAGTGTAGGAAAAATCGAGCGGTTTAAATTCTAACCGCCCAGTTAGACCCGGTTAGATCGGAACTGGCCACTGGCCTATTCTGGTTTCGGCCGGTTTTGGTGAACCGGCCGGGTATTTTAAAAAAAATTCAAAACGAATTATATAAAATCTCACTTGGCAAAATTGATAAATAAAAGAGCCCAACTGTGTTGTATACAAGTTGGTTGCCATTGCATCATTCAGAAACTTTGAAGTTCTTGCTCTTGAATCTTGATTCCAACTAGTATGGGTTCCTAGGTACTTTCTTCTGTGGTATTCTTTGAGAGATCTGCAATTGATTGGTTCACCTTACAGGCTTAGTTGAAGTTTATCAAGTTTTGTTTATTCTTCCATACTGGTCTCGTAAGAATCTTTTTGTAACTGAGGTTTAGAGAAAGATGCAATGTCTTAAATAAACTTTCCACCGTTCTTTCCACACATCTAAGGGCAATTCAGCTTCATGTTTCCAATCATGCACCATGCAGACATTTCTATGAATGTTACTGTTTTCTCTATCTTCTTGATATTGTGGTCATTGCAATTGCTGATTGAGTAAATTTGTCAAAAATATTTCATAGATCAAGGGAGACTGGATAAAGCCAGGAGCTGCAGTTATTGATGTGGGAACCAATTCAGTGGATGATCCTACTAAAAAGTCAGGTTATAGGCTAGTGGGTGATGTGGATTTCGAGCAAGCGAAGAGGGTGGCTGGTTGGTTAACCCCTGTGCCTGGAGGAGTTGGCCCGATGACTGTTGCAATGCTGCTCAAGAACACTTTGGAAGGGGCCAAGCGTAAGTTTGGGAATTAATTTGTCCACCAAACGAGAGAGAGATAATTCTTCTGTTTAAGTACAGATGCTAGTCATGGTGCATCGGCGTGGGAAATGTCACACTGAACTATTCCAATTCAGTGAGAATAAAAGTTTGTTTGTGAAGGATTCCTTGAAAGCCGGTTGCTTCTTGTTGTTAAATCATCCCTATTTAGTTCACAGTTTCTTAAATATGATGGTGTTCACAGTTTCTTAAATATGATGGTAGAGAGAGGCCTGCTAGTTTAGAGCGCAGAGAGAGACAGTCTCCTAGTTTAGAGGGAATCTGGATTCGGGATTATTGGCTTTTTTTTTTTAATAAATGTACTTGGTTCAGTTTGACTTGTATGACCCGTTTTCTAAAGTAAGTTAGGAGTTAGTTATGACCCGTTTTTTAAAGTAGATTAGGAGGTAGTTATGACCGGTTTTTTAAAGTAGATTAGGAGTTAGTTTTTAAAGTAGTAAGGGGTGGGATGGTGTTATTGATGGGAATGAAAATCACAACGTGGTAACTAAGGTGTGGGGTGCTACTACCATGATTTTAATTAACCAATGCTAGAAATTGATCAAAGGTAAATAAGGAAATTGAGCTGCTTCCTGCGTTCCCTTTTTTCTCTCCCTCGAAGGGAGAGAGAAGGGTAAATAAGGAAATTGTTCTATCCCCTCGACTATAAACCAGGGAAGTTGATATCCCAAGTTTCATTGTCTCCAAATAAAGGGCGGTATTTACTTTTCCGCCTTAAAAGATAAGTAGATACTGCCTATCTCTTATCAAATAAAAAAGTTCTACAATAATGGAAGATGAGTTTTCAAAACTGCATCTTTTAAAATTTACAACACGTTCTTAGAAAGAGAGGGAGGTCTCTCTAGTAGTTGATGGCAACTGAACCATGAAGACACTGAATTGGAAAAGGAGGTTTTCAGAGAGAGCGAGAGGCCAAAGAGTGAGTATGGTTGGCAATAGGTTTGGCGAACCTGGACCCTGACCCATATCTGAAAAATAAGAAATATTGGACCTTGACTGGACCCAATTGAACCTGATCCAAAAATATATATTTAAATATATTTAAGTATATATGTATTTAAATAAAAATAAAAATATATATTTAAATAAAAAATAAAAAAAATTAAATATTATAATTATAATTATAATTTATATATTTTAATTATAATTATATTATTTAAATATTATAATTAAAGTATATTTAAATATATTTAAGTATATATATGTATTATTTAAATATTATAATTAAAATATATAATTATTATTTAAATGATAACACTATTTGGGTTTTTTTTAGGGCCAAATCCGTATGAATATAAACTTGAATAGTGTTCGGATCCAATATTTGGACCTCGATCCGATCCGTTGGTTCCAATTTTTGAACCGACTAAGGTCAGGTCCAATCATCGACCTTGTGTCGTGTCCAGGTTCATCCCCACCCCTGTTGTCAGAGGCTTTTACCAGTTGATGAGAGAGTTGTGGGATCCATACGCAGACTTGCGTCGGGCCGCGTCCAGTAATCGGTCCCGTTTTGGGTCCGGGTTTATGGGCACCCCTGATATTGCCAGAGGCCTCTACTGGTTGATGCGAGAGAGAGAGGCCTCTGATTAAGGGGATGAGGGGCGGAATCTACGTCACCTGACTGCTTTATAACTAGTGTTTGAAGTTTGAACCACTTAAAATTGCTCTATTGCTCTCCGTTTGAGACAGAGATGAAGGCTGCATCAACCAAACATGAGGCTCCATTGGCCACCTGATCATCTCCACCCATCTTCCATGGCCCTTTCACATGCCTCCATCACCCCCTCCTCCTCTCTCCACCAAACTCTGTCAGACCATCTCTCTACTCCGCCACCCAAATCCCCCACACTTTCTCTCTCTCCTAAATTCCTCCAAAACCATCAAATCTCTCAAGCAAATACATGCGCAAATGATCATAACGCAAGCGGCCCAAAACACCTTTCTCTCTACCAAGCTCTTGGAATCATGTGTTACCAAGCACCAATTGGGTTATGCATCTCTCATTTTCTCTCACATCAATGACCCAAATGCTTATGCTTGGACCACCATGATCAGAGGCTTCGTACTATCAAAATCGCCTGAAAAAGCGATCGAATTCTTCACAAGAATGAAGGCCCAAGGTGTCAACCCCAACAATTTCTCTCTCTTGTTTATGCTCAAGGCTTTCACCATGGTCTTGGCCTACAAAGAAGGTAGGCTTATCCATGGCCTAATCTTAAAGCTTGGCTTAGAATTGGACCTATTTTTGCACAATGCCTTAGTTCACATGTATTCTTTATTTGGTGACATGAAGTCTGCACACCAAGTGTTTGGTGAAATGCCCATGAATACTATTGCTACATATAATGCATTGATAAGTGGATGCTTTTCTTGTGGTGATGTAATGGGTGCGAGAAAAATATTCGATGAGATGATTGACAGAAATGTGGTAACTTGGAATGCAATGGTTAGTGGCTATTCTAAACTAGGCCTATTGAAAGAGGCTCGATTCATTTTTGAAGAGATGCCAATAAGAGATGTATTTTCTTGGAGTGCAATGATCTCTGGCTATTCTCAAAGTGGGCGAGCGATCGAGGCCTTGGCCTTATTCCAAAAGATGCAACTTTCCAACATTGGCCCTGACTCAGTGACCATGGTTAGTGTGCTCTCGGCATGTGCTACAGCAGGGGCTTTAGATGTTGGAAAATGGGTTCATGCCTATATTGACAAAAACGAGCTTAGGTGTGATGTTTTCTTAGGAACCTCGCTTGTAGATATGTATGCGAAATGTGGGTGCATTGACATGGCACTTAGAGTTTTTAGAGAAATGCCCCATAAGAATGTTTTCACTTGGAATGCGATGATAAGTGGGCTTTCCTTGCATGGTCATGGAGAGGATGCTCTATCGCTCTTCGCTGCCATGGAGAAGGCACATGTGATCCCAAATGAGGTCTCTTTTGTGGGCGTCCTATGTGCATGTACCCATGTTGGGAGAGTCGAAGAGGGGTGTAAGCACTTCAATCGCATGATTCAAGAGCTTAATATTTCGCCCAAAATTGAGCATTATGGCTGCATGGTTGATCTATTAGGCCGATCAGGGAGGCTAGAAGAGGCTAGAGAGTTCATCAAATCAATGCCTATGGCTCCAAACATTGTAATTTGGGGTGCTTTGCTTGGTGCTTGCAAGATTCATGGGGATGTGGAGATGGGAGAGAGTGTAGTGAAGCCCCTTGTAGAGCTTAGACCCAGAGACGGTGGTTGCTATGTGCTCTTGTCGAATATATATGCAGCAGCTGGGCGGTGGAGTGAGGCAGCAAAGTTAAGGAAATTGATGAGAGAGATGGGGGTCGAGAGGGTCCCTGGGTGTAGCTCAATTGAGGTGAACAGCGTGGTGCATGAGTTCTTGGTGGAAGATAGATTGCATCCCCAGTGGAAAGAGGTGTATGAGGTTGTTAATTGGGTCAATATGCATTTGGAGGACGAGGGTTATGTGCCTGATACATCACAAGTGTTGTATGATATAGATGATGAGGGCTAAGGATACAAGATGGGCTTGGTGTTTGTATTGATAATTCAGTGGTTAAGGTGCAAGGGCAACAACACTACCATACAAGGCACATATATCTATTTATGTGAGGAGATTTTGGAAGGGCTTAACACTTTGAAAATCATTGAGATCATATGAAGATAAACGATGAGAAGAAATGGATCATGCTTATGAGATGCATATGAACTGCTCCATCGTAGTGAGTTACTGAAGGGGTCACATATTTTGCAGGGGCTTGGCCACTTAGGGTGATATGTGAAGAACAATTCAGATATTTCTGCTTGGACGGTTGGCTCTTTTACATGTTTCATCAAAAGTTTTTTTGGGGATAGTTTTATGCATTTCATTACTTATTTTTGTAAGTTTTATGCATTTCATCCTGAAGAGTCGATTGTACGGAGGAGAAATTTTGAGAATGACAAAATCAATGTTTGTGATATCTGGACATGACAATGACAAGCAACAGTATCAGTCACTGTAACAAGGAGTATGATTGGGACCTATTTTACTTGTGCCTGGGAACCATTTTGAATGCACAAGCAAGTAAAAATAAGTCGAGGGTTTTTTTTTTGTGAGAAACAAAATTTCATCATTGGTGCCCTTGTCAAGAGCCAATAATATGGGCAGGATTCATATATAAAATGTAAACAGATGTTTTGCACCTGAAAAACATGTATGTTGATTGTGTCCTGTTTAGACAACTAACAACCTGTTTTAGGATATCTACAAAAGCAAAAGAGAAAATTCTGTGTGGAGGACCACTCAGTATAACGCTCCTGCTCCAGCCAAAACTGTCGTCGTCATTTTTGCAACAATTAGATCTATAGATTTAAGAAATCAATGCTTTTCCCTCAGTTTTTTCTTGAATTCAATGTGAACCCAAATATGTTTGCAAATTTTTGGGTCCTATGAAATCTTCGTAAAGTCATTTTTGGGGCATTAATCAACGTTTAGAAATGACAGCTCAGTTGATTGGTAGTTTTTCCATAACAAATAGGGTAGGCGATCATGGCAAACTTCAAGAGTTCAAACCTTTAAACCTCCTGACACAGAAGGTAATGCATCCATGAAAAATAATTTAAGACCAGACCTTTCAAGTTCGTGATTACAGTGGCACAAGGTAAAACGAAGTATTGCCCAATGCATGGAGGAACAGTAGATGATTAGAGTAAAAGTAATTAAGTAAAAGGTGTTGTATTAAAAGGATGCAATTAGAGCAAAAGTAATTACGCAACAGCTGCAGCAGTTAACAAAAAAAGCAACGGGTACCATATTAAGAGGATGAGTTATTTCAAGAGTAATTAAGTGAAGCTTTCTCCATCAACCGAGTTGGTTAACTCAGGTTACAAAATTTATAAGTGATTGATGGACAATTATGATCAGCCTTAACAAGGTTACCCTTCCAGAAAGATTGCATCTTATTCAATCTAAACCATCCACATTGGATCTCTTGGGCTAAGGAAATTCGAGGTGACCCTTGAGTTCAGTAACTCGAGGGCCAAGCCAGACCGAATCCCCCTGGGAGTCTTATACTGGTTAACTGAACCGCCATTGCTAACAGATAGGTCCATAAGTGCATCGAAGGTGCCGGGGCAGACCAGGCGTATCTCAAGGGGTCCCACGGACTTATCGGTGCTCCTACACCTTCTGTACACATCACCCAGTGATTGCTCCATGTTAGCACAACATGCCTCCATTACTGAATTGTGTGGGGACAGGCGTACTGAGGTGGCGGGGCCGATCTCCCAGAAGAGGACATAGTGGCCAGGGATGGATGATGTGTCAGCATATGATGTGTACTCCACGAGGAAGAGCCTCGAGGGTTCTAAAAGCTTCTTCGCGGAGGCCACAGCGCGGTGGAGGTCCTCTTCGGTGGTCTTATCAGTGTCGATGCTGAGGATGACGTCCCTCCGGCAAATAAAGCGGAATTGCGGTGCTTGGTTGTGGAATCCTGTAACCTGGACCACATCGCCTATGCGGTACCTGTATAAACCTGAGGGAGAATCATGCATCGAGTCAGTTAGAGAAAGAGAGCAGGCACTGAGTCAGAGACAGAGAGAGAGAACAAAATAACTTAACAGACCTGCAAAATTGGTGACAATGAGCTCATAAAAGCGGCCCACTTCCACATCGACAAGGCTCACTGGCTCCTCCGACACCGTCCCCTCCCCCTTCGCAATGGGTGCAAACTCAAAGTAAGCCATGTTTGGCAAAAGAGTGTAAGCCACACTTGCAGGCTCACACAATGGCTCCAAATTCACACCAAAATAACTCTCCGAAGAAGCATACATAGTACTAACCAATGGAAGCCTACCCCCACTATAGTAATTCAAGGCTGGTATATATTGTGACATAGACCCAGTCACTATAACCTCTATGTACTTAGCCTTTGGCCATAACTCACATAGTATGCCACCCCAGCACTCTCTTTCGCAGAGCCTAGAAATCTCAGTGGAAAGCTGGGGATCCGGCCTTAAAACCCTCGACATGGCTTCTAAGCATCCGGGATCAGTGATCAAGGGATCGAGATTGCCAGTCTCTATGTCTACACACATTCGTTGCCAGTTTTGTTCTAAGAAGTTAATTGCTCTCAAAAAAGCAGAGGCAAAGACAGCTCCTAAGCGTAAGACCTTTTGTCTAAAGATGAGACCGCATAAAAGTTGGCAGTACATGCTTTGGGAGATTTCTTGACATAGGATGGTCTTATCTGGGCTAGTGAGGTTGTTATAGGGGTCGAAGGGGCGGTGTCTGAAGTGCTCACTCTTGTAGTAGCTAGTGAGGACTGGCCTAGCAGGAAGCCCGGATGGTGTCGACGTCTCTGCCTTCACAAAGTAGAGGTACATTGCCTTGCCCATGTCAAGGCCTGAGACATGCCTGTGGTGTTTGTGGAGGTCAGTGTTGGCAAACTTGAGATCATGTTCTTTCCATATGAGAGCTAAAGAAAGTTTGTACTACAAAGAATGGTTGTAGTTAAAACTCTGTATTATCTTCCAGTTGGTAATAAATAATTGTGTTATGATCATTTGAGTTGAAGATAAATGGTCTTCTCCTTTAATGCACCAAAGTACGCTAACCCTTTACAGTATTCTTTCTAGGGAGGACTGATCTTGATTGAGCAAATCCATGCTAAGGAGTATGTAAAAATATGACATGATTCATATGACATGCTAAGGAGGACTGGACTTTGGCCAGGGCCCTTTTCAGCCCAATTCAGGCTGGGTCCGGCTTGGGCAAAGCCTCTATTGACCGTGGCAGGGCTTGAGCGGCTGTCAGGGCCCGGTGCCAGCCTTGCTGGCCATAGAACACTTTCCCTTTGTTTTGCTTTAAAGCAAGTTAAATTTAGGTGATCATCTATAAGAACACAAATGATTCCCGTAATGCTAATGATGTACTCAAGAGGATGTTACATCGTGAAAAAGATAAAAAATAAATATTTTTTAACTACTGATAAATGATATCAACTCCATCCAATTAATCAATGTTTTAAAAGCCAGCTTGGCAGGGTGAAGCGGCTATTTCAGAAACCGGTCTGGGTTTGGGAGGCTTTTGGGGGAGCTTTCTCATATGATGCAATTTTTAGTTCCGAAAAATTCTGGCTGGCTAAGAATATATTTTCATTTCTAATTATAAAATTTTGAACTTTCAAAATGGTTCAAATCAAGCATATCTATAAATGCAGGAAAATCTTGAAGATCTAGAGAATGTATTGCAAGATGTACTATTTTAAATTTTATTTTTTTTCCATATAAATGAATCTTAATGTTGAGATGATCAATTTGATGGTAATCCAAAACCAAAACGACCAATTTTTTTTTTTTAATGGATTTTTGAAGTGCATCTTAATTGTACAAAATTTTAAGGGCATCACCTAAGGTGAACACTATGTATTTTGAAGGCAACGGTTGACTTGTAATGTTCGTGCCCTAAAGAGCGGATATAATAAGATGGAAAGCCAAAATATTTCCTGCTCTCACGGGAGCATATCGCTTCCTAGATTAAAACGCAATCTAGAGAAAATTTTAGGACCCCAAATTCTAAAAATATAACATCTTCAACCTGTACCCTTACCTTAACAAAAAAAAAGATTCAAATCGTACCTTCTATGATGTATTTCGAAAAAAATAGTGCATATTAAACAGGAGAAATGGTCTTATAGGACTCTCTCCAACCCATATGTGTAGGATCTCAAATGATCACCATTAAATTTGGCACAGATATGTAGAAAGTCAATTCTCATACCTATGTGATAACTTTTCTAGAAATCCGTATCAACTTTAATAGTGATCCTTTGGAGTCCTACATACATGAGTGGGGGAGGGTCCTATAGGATCATTACTCATTGAATAGATAACGGCAAACTATGTACAGGTGGCAATCGGGTCAGGTCGGCCAAGGTGTGCTTCGCCCCGAATTGGAGCCAGGTCTAGTTCCATGTTTTGGACCTAACGGGTCGGGTCTCTGTCCAAATGCTTAGACCTTATCTGGGTCAAGTCTAGGTCCAGGTCAGGGTCTAGCATGGACCCTCTTAGGTCGCGTCGAGTTCAAGTCAAGGTTGAC
The DNA here is from genome assembly GCF_054954075.1 of Amborella trichopoda. Taxonomy (NCBI): domain Eukaryota; kingdom Viridiplantae; phylum Streptophyta; class Magnoliopsida; order Amborellales; family Amborellaceae; genus Amborella; species Amborella trichopoda. The sequence continues at coordinate 65,407,397 of NC_142337.1, read as the reverse complement.
CCAATTAGGTATAAAGAAATATAAAAAAACTATATAAATAGAATTATACAGTACATGAATTTTTATTTTTATTTTCGATAGTTTCAGGTCCATGTAAAAACTTAATCAGGTCGGGTTCAGGTCGACCTAGACCTGACCCGACACGTTGCTAGCCCTAAAAAATTTCGAGGTTGAGATCTAAGTGCTAAAAAACTAAAAATTTAAATTTTGTTTTGAAAAGATCATCTAATGATTCATAGGAGATTTCCAAAATTTTAGATTAAAAAAAGAATAAAGAAAAACTCTCCTAGGTATTCTGCCCAAGAGAGTAAATATATTCCCACGGGAGAATAGTATGCTCTCATAGAGAAAATAATTGCAATTTCACATTTACTTGATTTTTACAATATTGCCCTAAATCACTAAAAATGGCAATTATGCCCCCTTACTTGTTCATGATGGGCATGAGAAGGTTGTAGAGATATGTCCTCCTGTCTATATCCTCAGCTATCGATGGCATCAGCTTCGACTCTCCACCCGAAGTTCCCGAGCTGTAAAAATTCATAACTTTTCATCACATGGCTTTCTTGTGATTGCGTAAACATTAAGATGAATCGAGTAATATGCTTGGACCTAATTTGACCACCTTATATCCAGGAAATGAAGCCAAAGGGGGGTATTTTTTGAAACGGATAGTCCCTTTATTTTGGAGAGAGCTCAAATAGGGTTGGAATGGACCCCGATCCAACCCAAGACATAAGGGATAGACCCGATTCGGGTTTGGGTATAGGTTTAAAAGTTAGACTGGGCGGGTCGGATTTGATTCCAAATCTTGGTCCCGAATACTATTTAGGTCAGGGTATCATTTTCTTCAGGTTCGGCCCCCACCCCTAAAGCTTACTAGGTTGCCTTGAATGGACGTGGCGATCGGCATTCTCATGGTTTATTTATACGAAGCTTCCAATTATATAGGAGGCTTTTTTTTTTTTGCTTTTGAAGCTTCTAATTATTTAGGAGGCTTTTTTCTTTTCTTTTTTTAACAAGAAGCAAAACTCTTGTTTGAGAGTACTTAGATAGTGAAACAACGCTCATGTTTAAGAGAGCTTTGCGAGAGCAAAAATCCCCCCCCCCCCCCCAACAGTTGCTTTGACCTTGTTACAACGGGCTTACATCGCATAGGCTACACATCAAATTGCAAGCAAGCCCTCTTCAACAATCACTTTGACTTTGCTACCCCGGGTTTGTTTCGCATAGGCTGCAATATCAAAGCACTTGTTTTGGAGGGATTCGGAATAGCAAAAAAGGCAACAAGCGTAGGCTCGAAGGTCTACGTGTATTCATTGGCTAGAAAGCTAGAGTGCGCACTAGCATACTCTATTTTTTCTTCGCAACTAGTGCGGCCCTTTAGTTTTTTTTGTTTCTTCAACAAGCGCTTTACAAAAAAACAAAAAAAAAAAGCACAAGTGTGAGAGCACTTTGTTTCAAGTCAATTGTTCGACCTTGCTACCATTGGCTTGCTTGATATAGGCTACACATCAAATTGGTTGGGACTTGTAACATCAAAACACTCGTTTCAGAGGGCTTCGTAAGAGAAAAAAAAAGTAGCAAGCACAGGCTCGAAAGCCTACGTGTATTCATTGGCTCAATAGCCGGACTGTGCACTAGCACACTCCCTTTTCTTCGCAACTACCGTGCCTTGTACTTGTTTCTTCATCAAGGACTTTGCAAAAAAAAAAAAAAAGCACGAGTTTACGAGTGCTTGGCTCTAAGTCAATAGTTTAACCTAGCTTCGTGCTTGGCTCTAAGTCAATAGTTTAACCTAGCTACAACGAGCTTTCTTTGCTCATTGCCACCTCTACCATAGTGGCGAATTCTTTGATGATTGTTTTACGAAGATAAGGGTGGCAACCGGCAAGCCAGGCCAGCCTTGGGTTTGGCTAGCCTAGCCTGACTCGGGCCTTATCCCCATAGGAAAAATATGGCCGGGCCAAGCTGGCATAAACCCTAACCTTGCCTTCGGGCCACAGTTTGCAGCCTAGGCCCTATTGTTTTAGGGCCTGGTCAGCCCCGCCTATTGCCACCCCTATTCCCAAGACGCTCATGGCAATCTTCTGCAACTTAACTTTCAAGTAAACACAAATTCGTGGAAACACCAGAAGCTGCATGCACACGAGTTTTTGTTTTGTTTTATTTATTTGTATCACTTCATTGCCTTAATGAAGTCGCTACTGCCACTTCTATAAAAAAAGATATATGCACATGTGGCGTCACCTAGTGAATTTTTTTTTTGGTGCGCATGTTTGTGTGTATGAGAAAATCTAACTTGTGAACGAGGAGAGAGAGAATTCCATGAACTAGCCAGCCAGCATTCTCTGTCTGTGTGTGTGTGAGAGAGAGAGTTTTCCATGAACTAGCTATCATTTCATTTCTTTTTGTGTGTGCGTGTGAGAAAGAGATCCATTAACTAGTGAGCAAGTGTATGTGTGTGTGAGAGAGAAAGAGATCCATTCACTAGTGAGCAAGCGTAAGCGTGTGCGTGTGTGTGTGAGAGAGATCTATTAACTAGTGAGCAAGTGCGTGCACGGGTGAAAGAAAGAGTGTTTTCCATGAAATAGCTAGCATCTCTTTGTGTGTGTGTGTGTGAGAGAGAGAGAGAGAGATCCATCGACTGGTGAGCAAGTATGTGTGTGTGAGAGAGAGATGGAGCAAGTGTATGTGTGAGAGAGAGAGAGTGTGTGAGTGATAGAGAAAGGGGGGACCGAAAGGCAGAACCTAGTTAACAATTCAGTGATGGGGTCTCCAGAAATAAGGGAGTAATGCTCTCCATTCGCAATCCTTTGAATGAGAGGCTTTATATCATCATAACTAACCACAGGTACCCTCCTCTTGAACTCTTCTTTATTTCTCGACCCTCTCAAATACTCATACAAGTATTCAGTCCTCCAATTCCTCCTTAAAATCTCCTCCAATATTTGATCCTGGATCTCTCCAGCATTCATGGTTAGCTTCTCCACCTCTTCCAAGGCCTTCTCTCCCTTGTACTCAAGCTTCTTCCCATCCATTATGCCCTTTTCTCTCTCTACCCCTGTTTCACATGCGTTCATTCTACTATGTATTTATAGAGAGAGAAAGTGAGCATGGCGGAGCACTCTAAGTTACAAGAGAGAGAATGCAAAAATATCCAACCAATATGCCTAACTTATGCATGATGGGGGTGGAGATTGTGTGGATTGGGGTGATTTGTAGATGGAAATTTGATAGAAAAGGGAATTTGAAGGGAGGTCGATATGTGCTCCACACACGACTTTTATCCAATAAACAATTGTTTTTTTCCTTTTGCCTCTTACTTTCTTGTCCTTAGTGGCATTCCATAAGAGATTTCTCTCTCTAGTATAGGAGATTTCTTTCTCTCTCTAGGGTAAGAACTCTCTCTCTCTCTCTCTCTCTAGGTAGCTATCCCTCCTTCTCTAACACATACATCGAGCTTCGGCTGAGAATTTATTCGATTTGGATTCAAACCCGAATAACGGATCCTGTTCGGCTTCGGGTATGGATCCCAAAATTTAGATTCAGAACTAAAATTTAGATCCAAATAATACTGCAGATTGGATCTGAGTACAAGTGTATCCGATCGAATTTATTAAATAGCATATATCATTTTATATAGTTATATATTTTATTAAGGGGTTATGTTGGGGTGCTCATATTATATATTGTAGAGCATTTTATATTTGTACTCAATGAATTTTAAACATTTATATACCTTTTGTTTTGTAATACAATATTTTTTTTTTATTAAGGGTATTTTTTGTCAGTAAGAGAGGTACGACATCACCCACATAGAGCAGAATTGAACAATTTAATGTTCCATGTAGGTACTGTCACACACTATGTAGATGATCACACCCTTCATAATGATCAAAATACCCTTACTAAAAAAATTATATTACAATACAAAGGTATATAACTGTCTAAAATTTGTTGAGTACAACTCTAAAATGCTCAATTATGTCAGCATCCCAACATAACATTTTATTAATTTATATATATAATGGGTGCAGTTTCTATAAAAGTTGCATCCTTAAAAAATCCAATTAAGGAGCATCTCCAAATTTTATCATAACATGCAATTTTAGTATAAAAAATTATGACGATTATCTAAAAATCTATTTTTCATATCTAATTATAAATTTTTAAACTTAAAAAATGGTTAAAATCAAGTCGATGTATAAACATATGAAAATCTTGAAAATAAACGGTCTAGATAATATGTTGCAAGATGCATTGTTTTTTGGACTCAAAATTCTTTTATATATATATATATATATATATATATATTCATGCATCTTGATGTCGAGATACTCAATTAGAGGGTTGAAAAATATTAAAACAATATTTTTCGATGGATTTTTGAGGTGTATCTGTAGTACATTTTAAGGTTGCAAACTTATATAAACTTTTTCCATATATAATATATATATTTTGTAAACTTTTAGAATACCTGATCTGGATCCCAAGTATAGTTTTCAGATCTAAATTGGATCCAGATCTTATTTATAGTTTTCGAATCCAGATTCGAATCTGAGTGGATCCAGACCCGATCGGAAAAATTCCCATCTCTACATGGAGCTATAGATAAGAGAGAGAATATAAGTTCATTTTTTATTTTAACAGAGAGAGCATAAGCACATCGTTGGTTTGTGAGAGAGAGAGAGATTGGGAGAGTGAAAGTACATTTTTAGTGAGAGAGAGAGAAGACAGAGAAAGATATCATAAGTACATTTTTTGTTTTCATGGACTATGGTTTCATTTGGTCTGTATATTCCCTTTTTTGAATTTATTGTGGCTGGATAAGATTGTACTTGACCTCTTTGTTGGAAACTTGGAATATTATGTTTCAAATTTTGGACCAGGTTGAAAGAGCACAATATAATAAGACATGAATTTGAAGTTGTCCTCTTAACAATAATGTGCAGATTTGGCACAATATTCCATGGGTAATTTGTTTGAGTAGTTTTTTTCTGCTCCAAGGAGCTATGATGTGTCTGTCTAGGAGGGAAAGCGACCTAGAGAAAGGGGACAAAGGAGGTGTGCCCCAATAATAATGACTGCTCATGCATTAATAGAGACAGATTAAAAAGGATTACTCTGGCTGTCAAAAACCTTGTGTTTGTATGTATGTGTTTTTTTTTTTTTTTTTTTTTTTTTTGGGTGTAGTTTGTATAAGGTTGAGGCTCTAACTTACTTTGAAATAGTGTCGAAAGATGATTTTTCAGTAGCAAAACTCTGATAAATTAAAAATTTATTTTCATCTCTAATTATAAAATTTAAAGCTTCAAATATAATGTAGATCGAGCAAATCTAAAAACAATTAGAAATATTGAAAATTGACAGCCCAAATGATAACCGCTACTTCCCGTACTTAGGGATACATGCCCCTACCAGTTTTTTAAATTGTTAGTGTTTTTCGAAGGTGTATACATCTTGAGGTTGAGATGATTGGTTTGAAGATTTTTGACATCGAAATAACTTGTTTTAGTGAATTTTTGACAGACGCTTTAATTTGACTATTTAGGGCCTCAACCTTATATAAAAATTTTCCTTTTTTTTTTTCTTGTGTGCATGTGTGTGTGAGAGAGAGGGAGAGATAATGTTCTTATGCAATTGTGTGTGTGTGTGTGTGTTAGTGACGACAGTAGTTGTGTGTGCTCATACGTGCAAGAGAAGAGAGAGAATGTTGTTAAAACAATTAGAGAAAGGGAGAGGGAGAGAGAGAGAGTGTTCTTATAGCAATCGTGTGTGTCAGTGAGGAAGTATATATCTTATAGTAATTGTTTGATTGTTTGTGTCTGAGAGAGAGTATATCTTATAGTAATTATTTGTAGCGTTTGTATGTGTGTGAGAGAGAGAGGTGAAATGTGGCAACTTACAATGGATTAGAAGTTAAATTCGAAGAGCAAAAAATTTGTCTACAGTATATTTGGTGTGATATTTGGGGAATTATTCTAGACAGAGAGACAAACACCTTTGCACAAATTAAAAAAGCAGAACCCTTCTCTACCCTAACAAGAATCATCTCTCCCTTTGATAACGAATACAATGCCATGTACGTGACATGACCCCACAACCAAAAGATATTTCATTGGGTCATGCTTTGCTTACGTATCATGAAATTTAGTAGCAAAAAAATAGATAACAAGACTAAAGCCACACTCAAATAAGTATTGGGAGATTGCTCTAGGCACCTAACTCTTTTACTAGACCCACCCAAAACTGTATGTGGAATTCTAGCCAGCCCCATCATCTCTTCGGTGATACGACACAAGCCCGGGCCTGGCCGGCCCCAACCCAAGTCTGGCCCTCGGGCCATATTTATGGCCTAAGTCAAGTTTTTTAAGACTGGGCCACAGACGACACTATTCGTGTCATCAAAGTGAATTTGGCCACTACGACGTGATGTGTGTTGTCTAGACCACCCAATGCCCGAATACGGTGTATGGGTCATATAAGGTCTAAACAACTCAAATCGTATCGTCTGGGCCAAAATGACTCTAAACCACTCAGTGTGTCTGGATCATATAAGGTTTGAACAACACGATACGTGTTGTCTAGCCCAAACTGATCCAGACGACACATCTCGTGTCATCTGGACAAGTCGAATTGGTCCCTTGCCAACACTATGGGTGGAGATGGCAAGAAGAATGGGTGCAAATAGCAATCACCTCAATCCTATAAAGGGATGGGTATGTCATTTGGAGAATAATGGGCTTCTTTGATGATAAACATGGACATAGGTAGAGCACCTTATTACTTGTCAAAAGACCAAATAAGAATTGAGAATCCCATTCTAGCAAATGTTAATCATGAAAAGTTTAGAAGGCATTGAAAGGAGATTCTTACCCTAATGAACCATTTGGAATCAAATAAAAGAGATTACCCTAGGTTGTCTCTCAACTCCTCCGTTGGATTCACCTAAAGAATGTGAATCCTATGGTTGCCCTAGCTCCTCAAAAACTTTTTTACCCTACCCCACAGCTGAAGGTTGATGCTCGCCGCATGCGCCGATCTTTGTACCTATTAGCTCATCAATGAACCCCATATTGTGTGTTTTTTTCAAAAGAAGGGCCCCCATATTTCTCTTATGGGAAAACTTGGGCTAGTGCACCTTAAAACAATGTACCCTACTATCCTCTTTCTTCACTTCTAGCTTATGTGGATCACATTCTCACTTTTTACTCTCAATCATGTTGCCCCCCATTATCCAATTGCTCGCTGACGTCGAATCCTGCAAGTTTTGATTGTCCTTCGCGCATGGTTGGGCACCGAACTCATGGCTCGCGTAGTCGAATTTCATCGGTGCTCTCCACCTAAGGCAAAGCCACTTTTTGTCAGACTGGTTAGAATGGTCCGGTTGGATCATGAGAAAGTAACAATGGCCTTCTTTGCATCTAGGGTTCCTGATGTTTTCCTTCAGAGAATACCCAAGATGAGTACGCAAGTGTACGTACTCGAAAAAGAGAAAGTGTTTTTGGAAGTAACCTAAGGTATGGGTACATTGAACTGACGAAAAGCATATAACTTTTGGCAGGCTTTCTTTACCCACACACAACAAAAATGCGCTGAATTTGTGCTTTCATGGCTTTTCTCCTCACTATGCATGTCCCTTAAGTAAAAATAAGCTATAGATTTACATATTTATCTAAAAAACATGTAAATCTTTTTTGGATCGTTGTTCTTGATTACTGAAAAACAAAAATAAAATAGTAGATGTAAACGTACCTTCCATGATCTAGCAATAAAAGAAAACGGCTTCTTGTTCTGATCTTTGAAGGGGTGGATCAATCTTCACCTCTTTTCCCCTCCAAGATTGATGGGATGATTCCTTATGGAGAATAAGCAAGAGCTGGGACGGTTACCTTATATCCTATCCTTATTATGTTTTTTTCCTTTATTCTAACCCAGCATAAGTAGTGACCTTTAAGAGAGAGTTGGGGCGATCAACAATCTTTATCTTAATATTAGATAATTGACTCACTTAAATTGTGGATAATTTTAACCTAATGTAATTATCGTTAGACCATAAATGAGAGATATTTTCTAACATTCTTTGACTTGGGCTAACAATAATTCAAACAAAAATACATCCTCAATTTAATCAAATCCAAAACACTCTCTTGAATTAAGCAAATGCAAAATACTATCTCAAAATCAAGACTTTGACAAGTGAAACTACTAATACCAAATCATGAAGGCGGATTGTATTCTATAAGTGACACATTGTAGTATTAGCACCAACACACTCTACAGTCTCCAACATTTAACCTTTATGGTGGATAAAAACTTTATGAAATGGTAAAATCCATATCCCACCTAAGAACGGTCCAAAACTTTATATCATGTTATCCTTAGGTATACATAGAAAACATAAACTTTGAAGCATCCATTATGCATAAATCAAACTGAATGTCTGCTAGCAATATAATTCCCACTGACCATGTGCATCCCACATGTCAGTTAAATCCATATGAGCAACATGCTCTACAAACCATTTGCTCAATATGCTCAATGGACACTACAAGCTCCCTTAGCTTCTCCCTTACAACAAGATATTTAATTTCTATATGCTTAGATAAGTTCAAGCTCTCGTTGTTTTAAGAGAAGAAAACTGCAGCGGAATCATCACAGAAAAATCTCAGTGGATTGGAAATAAAGTCTACAACCTAATGCCCCAAGATAAAATTTTGCAATTACAAACCTTGCTTGGTGGCTTGTAGCAAGCTACAAATTTGGCTACCGTAATCAATGATTCTAACATGGAATGGCTCCACCAGCCATCGTGAAGATATAACCTGATGCGAACTTCCTATCATCTCGATAGGCAACAAAATATGTAACTGAATATCCAATCACATCAAGATGATTAGATTTACTTTATGTGAGCATAATGTTCTTTATCCCTTGCATATACGTCATTATTTTCTTAATCGGTTTCCAATGTTCTAGCCATTGGTTACTTTAATATCTAGCTAATATTCTAACCACAAAAGCTATATTTGGATAGGTGCAGTCATGAGCATAAATTAAACTTCCCACAGCTAATGCATAAGGAATAGTTTATTTCTAAGTTATTTTTGGGACTTTATCAACCTTAATAATGGGTGTTACAACTAGGGAACAATTCTGCAACTAGCACCCTCTCAATGTATGCCTTTTGTGATAATCCCAAAATACTTCCAGATTTGTGTTGATGACTTTCTATGCTAATCACACATGAAACTTCACCCAAGTCCATTATATCAAAGATAAAAATATTTATTTCATGCGACATATGAATGTCATTATTGGTAGTAGAATGCCATCTACATATAGAACCAAAAAAATCAATCTGCTCCCACTGAACTTGAGGTAAATGCATTTATCCACAAGATTCTCCACAAATCCGAAAGACTTAAAAAGTAACAATTTATAGACATTAAATCTAATTTATTTAAAAGGGTTATAAAATCTAACTTCTGCAAGGCATCCCCATAGATGCGAATGTTTTAAACTAGGCTTCCTACTAGTCCATAACTTCAAAATAGCTTCTCTAGTATAGCTTTTTTTACTGACAACAATATACACTATATAAACAACAGTCTTCAGGGCTCCACATCGAGAAACATGTAAATTTGAGTTACAAACTATGCTCCTTACTTGGCTGTTCTCTGTAGCCTTTCGTTTGGAAAGTGTCCTAGCCTTTTATGCCACAACAGAAAATATTTTCATGCACATTTTCATGTTTCACGTTACACACATGGAGAGATAAAAGAGATTCAACAAAAATAAAATCTAAATTTAATTTATAGAGACCAACACATACTTTTTCAGAACCCACAATACAGTTACTATAAAATAAGAAGTTTCAGGTCTACTATAAAACTACCATCTAGAGTTAACCTAACTACTTATATTGTCTTTATTTTTTCTTCAACTCCATTTTCCATCACAAGCCTCCATTCTCCATCATTGAGTCTTTGACTATTGATGGATACTTTTATTTTTCAACCACTTCTTATATTTGAGGCAATCTCTCTTCAAGTGCCCCTTCTTCCTGCAAAGAAAGCACTTTCTTTTGTTCTAGTCATTTTGTTTCTGAATCTGATGAGTAGTCCCCTTTGATTGATAATTTGCATGGCCCATAATTTTTATTTTCTCATGCTCTAAAAGTTCTTTTCCTGCCTAAACCAGTTTCTGCTAAATGGCAAACTTCTAGCTTAGTTTTTATTTAATCTTTCTTCTTATTGAACACATATAATTTGAACCTCATTCAAATTCCACTTTTCTTTCAGAGTATCATACTGCGCATGCAAAGAGTGAAGAATGAATTGCACCAGAAAACCCTTTGAGATATCCATATCTATAGACTTCAACTAATTTGTAATATCAATCATTTGCATAATATGAAGAGTTGTGATCATAATACCTCATGGTCAGTAACTATCATAAGGGTATTTGCCAGGACTTTAGTGGAACCTACAAATTGTTCATGTACCTTGCTCATGAAACTCTCAACATTATTCTGTAAAATTTCTAGAATATAGTGACACAATTTAACCTGTTGGATTTTACATTCAATAGCTAAGAGTGATTGTAGCGTCATTATACCAAAGTTGAATTATCTTTTGTATGCAATCTCTTTTTTTTTTTAAGGAAAATTTCATACAGACCCCTAATTCCCTATCGTATTTCATGGTAGACCCTTCTTCTATATTTCTTTCAAGCGACATAAAAAAACCCTCAAGTATTTTACCGTACTCTCTTATCTCTTCTCTCGCACGTTTATTCAGTTTTGGCCACAAAAACTAGCCCCAAAAAATTATTTTATTCCATCTCAATCCAAAAGCTTTTTTAAAAAATACGAAATAAGGTTAAAAAGGTTTTTTGGATTGAGTTGGAATAAAATAATTTGTTGGGGCTAGTTTTTGTGACCAAAAGTGAATAAACGTGGGAGAGAAAAGATGAGGGGGTACAGTGAAATACTCGAGTTATGCCGCTTGAAAGAAAAATAGAATGAGGGTCTACCATGAAATAAGATGGGAAATTAGGGGTCTATACAATATTTTCTCTTTTTTTTATAATGAAAAAAGTTTAAACAACATCGCACTATAAAAGTAAGACATACGTCAAAAACCGGCTAGAAAGGTTATTACAACATTGAAAACTCTCTAATTGATCATTTCAACCTTGAGATACATGAAAATAAAAAGAAATAATTTCAGATCCTAAAAATTGTACATTTTGTAAGATTTTATTTGGACTATGAGTTTTCAAGATTTCCAAGTGTTTATAGATATGTTGTATTTGTATTATTTTTAAAGCTTGAAATTTTATACTTAAAATAGACTTTCAGCATTATTTTTAAAGCTTAAAATTTTGTACTTAAAATGGACTTGCACGGGTTTTTACAGCAGAACTGTTATCTTATAGCAAAATTTAAAAGGTGCACCTTACTTCAATTATTTAAAGTTAACGCATTATATAAATTGTACCATAAACTTATTACATCATTTTTGGAAAGTATAGCACGACAATACTTAGTTTGTGTTCGTATGGTAAATGCAACTTCGGCTGTCATTTGTTGACAGTGGAGAATCGAGATGACCATCTTGTTCCCACTTGAGGAATGCTACATCTCAACCGCATGCTGATAATGGTGGCTGAGATTTCATTTACGATATTGTCTCATCGTACTTTCCAGCCTCGGCCTCCTCTTGCTTTTAACAATCTAGGTCAAAAATAGAGAAATTATCTGTCCTTTGTTGACAGTGGAGAATCGAGATGACCATCTTGTTCCCACTTAAGGGACTTGAGGAATGATACATCTCAACCGCTTGTTGACAATGGATGGCTGAGATTTCATTTACTATATTGCCGCATCTTACATCCCAACCTCGGCTTCCTCTTGTTTTTACCAATTTAGGTAAAAACTAGATAAATTATCACAAATATACTTTAATTTTCATCTATTTAAAAGAAAAACAACCCACAACTTTCATAAACTCCACCCACACCCTTTTTTTTCAATTTTGGGCTTTTTTTACCAAAATAACCTTCACGGTAGTATTACCGTGATGCAACATTACGGTACTTTAAGTACCATAAAAACTAATTCATGTTATATGGCTGGCATTTTATATACAGTAAGGAATTAAAGTATTATTACAGCACTCGGAATGCCATAATAGTATTGCATCTTATAAACCTTACCCGAAAATCTTTTCTCATAAACGGTCCTGTTTGTATTTATCTCACTAATTCTTTTTAGATTTATCTCTTTTTTCTCTCTCTAATTCTTTTTAATATGGATTTAGAAAAAAATAAGACATAAATATTAAAAAAAATTAAAGAGATAAATATAAAAAGAATTAGAGAAAAATAGAAGAGATAAATACAAATAAAAATGTAAAGGAGAAAATGACTTTTTATATTTATATATTCTTTCTCTCTCTAATTCTTTTTAATATTTATATGTTTTCTCTCCCTCTAAACTTCCGGAGAGAAAAATATTTAGAGGGAGAAAGAAAAGATAAATATTAAAAATAATTAGAGAAAGAAAGAAGAGATAAATATAAAAAGATTAGAGAGAGAGAAGATAAATACCAACAGAACCGTAAAAGAGAAAAAAGGTTTTGATAAGGGTTATATAGGGTGAGATACTATTATAGCATTTCAGAGTGCTATAATAATACGACAACTCCTTATGATATATAAAATGTCGTATAACCTTATTACGGTATATAAAATGTCGTATAACATGGGTTAGTTTTTATGGTACTTAAAGTATTGTAATGGTGCTTTACGGTAGTACAACTGCCGTGAAAGTTATTTTTGTCAAAAAAAGCCCAAAATTAAAGAAAAAGGGTGTGAGCGAGTTTTATGAAATTTGAGGTTTTTTTTCTAAATAGACAAAAATTAAGGTATATTTGTGATAATTTCCCAAAAAAAAAAATTTATAGAAATTCAAAACTTTATTAATCAACGATTAAAAGAAATTATAAAATCTGAGACGACAGTCTCAATTAAATAAGTTCCTCCTTTGGCAAGGAAGTCTGCTAAAACATTGGCCTCACGGAAGACATGCATAAGGAGAAAAGGAAAGGTCTAAACATATCCCAAATTTGTAACAAGATGGACCGAAGTTCCCAATGTGGTTTTTGCTCTTTATTACACCACTTTATGACATTCAAAAAATCACCTTCCACCGAACAATAAACCCTAAATTCCTTGCCATAAAGAATTGAGCCAATAATTCTACACCATTTGTAATTTTGTCTCCCAATGGGTTTGCATAAGAAAAGACAAAAGATCCATTCCAATCCCTCACCACTCCTCCAAAACCAGCAGGACCCCAATTTTTTAAAGAGCTCCCATCAAAATTAAGTTTAAAAACCCCAACGGTAGGGGTATCCATCTCCCCTGAGGCCTATACTTAAAAGATCTTAAATGGAAAAGATTTCTTAAATTTCTCCTAACATCCACTTCAAGAATATATTTCCCCTCTTTTGTGATTGAACATGAAAGCCAAATGGAATGTAAATTTTTCTCCAAAATACTTTTCATAGGCAAACAAATCCCTTCAAACACTCTTCTATTTTTCTCCTTCCAAACTTCCCAAAGAATCAGCCCTCTCGCAATTTGCTAAATTATCACACCAGTTTGTGGAAACCAAAAAACTCCTAAATTCGAAATAATCCATTTAACTGCCGCAGGCATAACTATAGCACACTCAAGCTAGTCAAATAAACAACGTCAAATTTTAAGCGTAAAAGAACAATGTAAAAATAAATGAGCACCTGATTCAGCATTATTTTTGTATAATAAGCAAATATTTTGCAAGATCTTCCCTCTTTTGATAATGTTATCAACATTGAGAACCTTATCTTGTATTGCCAGCCACAAGAAGGCTTGAATCTTAAGCAGCAAAGGCCACTTCTTTACAGTTGCAATTTATGGCATAGACCACCTCCAGCAATCATGGAAAAGCATATTATACATTGACTTCATTGAAAATAGTCCATCTGAATCAAGCTCCCAAACAACTTCATCAGCTGCATTTTGCGAAATATACACCTCTTGCAGAAGTGCTAACAAGCGAACATATTTATGAAAAATCTAGTCTGAAATTCTATTATAGGGGAGGTAAATTCCAAACAACCCGATTGCCTCTAATTTCAAAAATATCAGAGATAACGGCATTGGGATTATTCATGCGCTGAAAAATCAAAGGAAATACATATTTCAAAGGGGAATCACGTAACTATTTATGGTGCCAAAAAAATAACTTGCACGTAAAAATCAGGGCCTTAGGAATCGTGCTTGGGCTTGAGTAGTTAGTTGTTCATAATTGGAACACTACATCTTGAGTTTAATTCCTACCACTAAACTACCGCAAAAAAAACAAAAACAAAAAAAAAAAAATCGGGGCATCAATTACCAGGTGCTATATTCCAATTCACCATGTCTCACTTGGGTGATTTCCAAGTCTGATTGGGGTACAATTAATAAAAAAAATAAAAAAATAATTACATGGTTCACATCTAGTGAATTTCTAGTTTCCTATTTCATAAATAGCAATAGGACATATACTATCCCGTGGGAGCATACCATATATTTGCACCTTAAGCCAAAACGCCCACAGCATACCATATATTTGCACCTTAAGCCAAAACGCCCACAGCATACCATATATTTGCACCTTAAGCCAAAACGCTCACTTTATTTGATAGAAAATTTTGGAATCATAATAGAATCTTCTTTTTTTTTGAGATAGAATAGTCATTTTTGCGATATTAGAAAAAAGGCAAAATATAAAAAAAAAAAGGGTTGAAACCCCTTGCAACATGACTAAAGGTGTCATAAGATTATAAATTACAGCATGATTTCATATTTCTATATTGATCAGCTATGTCCTCAAAAAATATATATTAAAAAAATTTCAAATTGTCCCTACTTGGTGTTGGGAAGCTTGAACAATTTAGGGTAAGTTGATAATTCTAACCTCAAAAGAAGCCGTAATAGAATAACAATTGAGGGCAAAATTACCAAAATACTCATAACTATCATAGCCTCCCAAAACCGAACAAGGCAATTTGAAAAAAATTAATATTTTTTGAGGATGTAATGATTGATACATAAATTTAAAAAAATGCCTTCAAGTATTTTTGGACCCATTCAGTGATATTACGAGGACTTAAAACCCCTTCTTTGATATTGTCCCTAGAAATAATAATAAGTTCTTAAACACCTAAATCTAAATGGCTGGAAAAATAGACAATTTATGTTTAGCCTTGTATGTGAAATTTTTTTTTTTTTTTAATGTTGACTTGGGACCTTGTAGAATAGAACTCTACAACACCATGTTGTGAGAAAACATTCTCTCCGTGGCATGAATTTTTCAAGCTATTTTAGAATCGATACATGTGTTTCTTTAAGTTAATCTCTAGCAATTCGCATTCCCAAAATATGGGAAAGTACTCGTGGCTAGGGTTTTGCTCAAAAGTGCAAGCGTAGCTCTAGTTATATTCCACAATTAGGTCATATAGTCCAGGTAAAGGTTTCTATATTTCTCTTATTGTATAGAAGTTGTATACTTCTCCCATGCAGCCTTCTGAATTTAGATTAAATAAGCCATTGACCATTTCATCTAGATCCAATGTCTCGGAGTATTTATTTTTAATTTTTATTTTACAAATTATATGAATATGAAATTTCGTATGTATCATCATCTCAATGAGACGCACTTAAAAAAAAAAAATTCAATACAATAAAATAACCAAAATACCCCTAAAAATTTCAAAAGTATTTTGGTCATTTTATTTTTCAAGTGTGAGTTTCAGATAGGAGTGGACACCCAAAATTTGAGGTCAAAATGTTTCGTAGAAAAAAACTAAAAACAAAATAGTATCAAGGCATGACATTATAATTGGATCCATCTCAACTGTTCTTTCAAATCTCACAGCTAAATAAAGAAAATTATATAATTATTATATATTTGGATAAATATAGAAAGTTTTCCACAGGTATAAGTAAAATAAATCCCTTGTCAAGGTCCTCTCTTACTGTCACTGATCTGTAATCTATGGTCGTGGAGCACCCTTTTTGGTTTGTATGCCTTTTTCCACACAACTGAATTTGGCAGCCAAGGTTAGTGCATGATCCAATTCAAGGCTTGAAAAGACAACTAAAGAAAATAGGAAAAGTTGGTACATTTGGTACCAAAGAAAAATCATTGTTTTTGGGGGACACAGCCTCAAGTAATCTTTATTCATATCTAAGATCAATCTAGAAAAGTTAGATCTCAAAAAATCAAACCTCCCTTCAAGACTCACTTCAGACATTAGTGACATCCAGTCATGTGTGGACTTTTAAAAGCTCAAACTCAATTTCTTCTTTTTCTTGAATTGAAGATGATTTGGAAAATCTAAGGTAAGAAAACTTCCCCTTCAAGGTTTTTCACTATACAAACCCGGGAATGATTTTATGCATGGGTTGTATAATAGTATAATGCAATCATCTTCAAAAATCATGTTCAAGACATTTGTTTGACACGAATTTTTAAATGTACATGCTTGTCATTCTGAAGAACAATCATAAAAAAGAAAATTTTGAAAAATTGCTACATAAAGTTTCATTCTAGCCCAATTAATATAAGCCGTCCATTTTATTGAGATCGATAGATATAGGCCTCAAAAAGATTTTTTTATTCCTAAAATTTTTATATAGCATTATCATCATTAGATTAATAATGCCAAAAATATAAAAAAGTAATTTTGAATTTGTTAAGGCCTAATGGATGATCAAAATTCAATGTTGGATTGATTATACGGATGGGTACTAATTTTGACAATATCGGTACTAATTTTGACCATATCTAGAGTGCAAATTGAAATTTTTTTTCCTAAGATTGATTACGAGGACGAAGAGAATGTGTTTGCAAAATTTGAGATCATATAAATACTAAAAATATGGTTTTCTAAAGATGTGGTTGCATTATACTACTATACAACTATTGCATTAGATCATTTCCCTACAAACCCAATAAGCATTTTTTTTTTTTCTTTTCTGAGACTTGTTAGTGGTTGGAATGGAGAGTAGGAAGTTATGTTGAAGCATCTTTAGGAAAAAAGACGAAGCACAAATCACTCCAAATCATGATTCTCCAAATTAGAGTTTATTTCAAGTTCCAAAAGACGCTTTAAATCTCTCAATGCATCGTCTATTTAAAATAAGCTTGTTTTGGGGTGACATGTAAAGCAATTTTTTCTTTTTAGTTTTTTCATTTTTTCTCTTTTTTTTTTTATTTGTCAGCTTACCTGTTTTGAGTGCAAAAAACAAACCCAATTTATTCTTGAAAAAATTTCGTATAGAACTCTAATTCTTAATATTATTTCATGGTAGATCATCTTTCTATTTTCTTTCAAGCAGCATAAATAAATCTCTAAGGATTTCACTGTATCCCCTCATCTCTTATCTCCTTATGTTACTGACTTTTGATCATAAAAATTAAACCCAACAAATCTTTTTATATCATTTTATCTCATAAACTCTTTTAACCATCTTTTTCTCTTTCCACCCATTTAAAAAGTTTTTGAGTCGAAATGATATAAAAAGATTTATTGGAGCTAATTTTTATCATCAAAAGTCAATATAAGAAAAAATAAGAGAAGAGAGAATATGATGAAATCTTTAGGGGTCTTCTTTTGCCACTTGAAATGAGAGTCTACTATGAAATAATACGAGAAATTAAAGTTCTATACAAAACTTTCCCTTTATTCTTTATGAACATTTTTGTACACCATCCTCATACCATGTTCAAGGTATAGAATTAACGTTAATATTCCAAAGAAACAAAACTATTATATTTGGGAAAGAACAAGGGCTTTTGCTCCCAACCATATACGCGAAGGGTGAAGATTTCCCATTAAGAACAAAGAACTCCTTTTTCAGGTTCCCCACAAAGGCTGGAACTCTTTTTTTTCATTGGTCACCAAATGCCATCTCTTGGTTCCAATAAACAATGGAAGATAACACCACAACTATTAAGACCTGAACTAGCTGACTAGTTGGACCCAACCAGACCCAAGACCCCACCTCAAGCCCAAGTCTGGGTCCAAATTTTGGACCTGAATACCATTCGAGTCCGGGTCTGGATCCTACCCGTAGTAATAGGGTGTAGTCTGATAGGTTTTCATATTGGCACATTTACAATATTATTGGCAAAAAAAAAAACACTCATAGGCATAGGGTATGATGGTAAAAAATAAGGGAAAATAATAATACTTATAATAATAAGCTCATAGTATGGCAATAGATCTGACCAAAACCTAAACCTAGGACCCGACCCATTGCCCCCCTACCAATGCTTTGACCAATCTGATCTGAATTAAAATCCGTATTTAGTCAAATGCCAATCAAAATACGCGAAGTGCCAGTCCAAATCATTGCTTGGCTGACTTAGACCAATCTAGTCAACCAGTTTGGACTGATTTGAGTAGCCACAACTTATTTTGAAATATTATATATCTTTAAATTATTTTTCATATTTATTTATATCTATATATATTAAGATCCAATCCAACAACGGATTCAGTAGGCCAATCCTAATAACACTCGATAGAACAGCTTCCTCTCTCTTTCGCAACCTCTCTCTTCCCAAGAAAGCAAACTGAACTAACGACCACTTCTCTTCCTACTACGGCCTCACCCAGGAGGAGGGGGAGGGACTAAAGGTTTTCCCTCTCCCCCCTAACACCAAAAAGAGAAGGGAGGAGAGAAACTACAGGTTTGTTTGCAAATGATGGGAGATTGCTTGCACAAGGGACTGGGAACAACAGATTTGGGTTTCTATCAAATTTCAAGAACATGGTCAAGAACAGACAAAGATAACAGAGAGATCCAAGGTCATTGGGGAGCGTTAAAAGACGACACGTGATTAGGAGCTAAAGTATCATATACACCTAAAAAGCAGAGTAGGATAAGTACACCTAAAAAGCAGATCAAAATAACCCATGAGCCATCTCCCCTTTCATGAGACATGCAAGGAGTAGGCCAAGCAACAGGGCCGGATCAGGGCAGCCCAAGCCTCACATGAACCCAGCAGGCCAAAACAGTTTGTGGGCCTTGACAGGGAGGGCCAAGCGAGGCTCAGCTGCCTGACCCCAGCCATGATCAGCCCGATTCGGGCACAGCCCTACAGGCCAAATGGTGTCTGTTGGTCCCAAGCTGGGTCAGCTTGGCCATACAGAAACTGTCCGTGATTCAGAATAGATGGTGGAAACCAAGATGAAGTATGCAAACAGTATAGAGGGTAGCAAGTATGAAAAGGAATCCGGCTTGGGTTAAGGTGGTAGCAGCTGGGTTTTCATTTCCATTCCTTTGTAACCTGGTCAAAAAAACAAAAAAAAGACCCCAAGTATGAAAGAAAATAACTATATACGTAGACAACTCTGATTTATGTAAGATTGAATTAGATAGCAAGCTTTTTTCTTTCTTTTTTTGACAAATAATCAGATAGCAAGCTTTTAATATTACTTGCAAACCCATTCCATCAAAATCTCCAAGAACTAAGAAATGAGAGAGAAACAGATTAAAATGTAAGCGTGATTTAGTCTAAATATCTAATATCGAGACAGATTAGTTTACAATGTGATGGCTCAGAGTCCAAGGAGACTTCCTATATCAAAAGCCAAAACCACTGATTAAGAACCCAATCCTGTCTTCTGTCATGTTTTCGGTAAATTATGTTTCTTGCAGTGAAAAATTACTGGCTCATTAGCTCAAGTCACATTAAGAGAGAACAATATCAAATGTAAACTCAACTAAGGGTGAGGTCTTCACTCAGGTAAATATCATATCTTGCCAAGCATGCCCAACAAAGAACAGAATACCAAAAAGAAAAAAACTAAATTCGCATGCAAAAGTAAATTGATCTCATCTGTTAAAAATGGTTACCAAGACATTGGTATGAAAAAGTCTATGGTTACCAAGACGTTGGTATGAAAAAGTCTACTGCCTAAGTTCCACTTTCTTCTTGCTCCACAATCTATCCAGTGCTCCGTCCGCATCACCCTATGGACCAAATTGCAATGAAACACAAGCTAAATTACAGCCATATACAGATTATATAAATTGAAATTTCAAAAAATAGTTCTGCTGTATCTAGAAAAGATATTGTTAGATTGCAACAGTTGGTTTTCCTCAGGCACTACTGACAATCTAGATCGAGAACCAGGAAAGGATGCATAACTTAAAATGTTTTTCTTTCTAGGTACTGCATAGCATAAAATGATCAGAAAATCAAGAATTTTAATGTCTGAAATGCCTAGAATGTCAACCAAATAAAAATAACACCCAAGAATGACCAAACTACAATCTAATCAATTTGAGCAAAACGCTTCATATAATAAAAATTACAACATGTGTTTTGATGATAACTAGCCAGCATCCAGCAGGTTTTCACCTAAACTTGGGATTCTAGACCACATCAACCCCACTTGAAGCAATGTCAACATAGACTACAAATCTACTTCAATA
Organism: Amborella trichopoda; assembly: GCF_054954075.1. Taxonomy (NCBI): domain Eukaryota; kingdom Viridiplantae; phylum Streptophyta; class Magnoliopsida; order Amborellales; family Amborellaceae; genus Amborella; species Amborella trichopoda. The sequence continues at coordinate 65,386,847 of NC_142337.1, read as the reverse complement.
AAGAGTAGTTCCAGTAAGCTCCAAACTGAAGATTCATCGCCACACCACATATCGCCCAGGAATCCAATGTAAGTATCCTCCTCAGCCATAAAACTAGTAGCTCTGAAAATTTTAACTCCAAAATACTGACATCTCATTGAACCAATGAGTTTCCACATGAGAGACTAAAAACCGCACCTGCACTTTTAGCATGGAATGTGCTCAAAAGTAACAGTAATAAGACCTACAAACATGTAAAGTCTCCTCCATACGGCCTTAATCCATCCCATACAGAGACTCCTACCAGACCTGCTATATTTAATGTAAACATCCCGTAAAAGCAACAGTGCAAAGAAACGGGAAGCAAATCATTCAGGCCTTTGGTCGAGACTCAACAGCCACTTCTGCTAGAATCAAGTCACAACCCCGAGCAGGCAGTGAAAGGCCATTTCAATAAGGGGAGGGCCTTCTCTAGACAATAATCACCCAAAGAATAGGGATCTTGGAGGAGTAGAGATGTCCCATATGAGAGTCCAATGAACTCCTCATTTTTCCAAAATGTATAATGTCAAAGAAAGACCCAAAATATAAGGATGTCCCCGTACCAAGATTAAACTATCCTATGCAAACAAAATGGAAACAACACAGCCTTGAGCCCACACAAAAGCTGGTGGTGCAAATTGGTAAGTCCCAAACCCTAGTATACATTGTAAACAGAAACACCACACTTCCCTCATTTCCTCGTCTTGCAACAATTTGCTTGTCTTGCTGTACTTGAAAACCTGACATGCAATGGAAGTTCCCCCAAAACTATTACTTAGAAAAATGTTTATTCCCTCGTCATCCAAACCCTAACATCCTGAATTTCAAGCCTGATAAACAGGTATTTCTCTACACTCTGAACACCTAAAGAACATACCTATATATCAGACCCCCCATCGCACCCTTTCCTTCTATACTTACCAGTCAAAACCGTCCCATGCAAGGTATTCATATGAACTTTCAAACACCAATCCTACTTTCCTATCAAAGTCTGATTAATAAATTACATCCAATGAATCCACAATAAAAATGACCCTAGGCTTCCAAACTGTTGCCACATCACCAAATTATATTTCTATCCCATACCATTCCCTTGAGATGATACTTTCAATTTCTCAACTAGCTGAATGGAAATCTAAAGATAAAAACATAAAGTACAGAACATAAGATAAATTTCATCAGGATAAGTCTGCCAAATAAAGAAACTTTCCTTTCCATAAGGCAGTCCTCAATTTTGCACCACCCACTGATCAGATGCATCCCCAAATGTGGGTATTTCAATCCTCTTGAAGAAACACAACTCCAGGAAAAACAACCCAAAGGACTTTCATATTCCTTTTCTAAATTTTTGGCACTGCATATTTATCATTTTGCAGACTCGGTAAAAAAAGGGAACTATTTTTTACTTTTTCTTCCTGTATATATCCCACAAGTGACGATGATGATGATGATATCCCATGAATGTTTTCCTGATGAATATAACTTATTTCTTAGCTTTGAAGAAAACATCACAGAAAAAGTAATGCTGATACTACAGAAAGCACACGTGCACAGCCACTCCCATGCTAACATGTGGGAGAACATGCACAATAGCATCTAATTCATTTATCGTGAAGTTTTATAAGACCATTAAAACAAATTAAGCCAGATTTCTAAAATTGAATGAAAGAGTAAATAATACAAGCATGCTCCAAAGTACAGGTGAAGAAGGAAACCTGGGCACGAACAAAACCACAAAGGGCGAAGGTGGTGAACTGTCCATGATACAGCCCATTCTCATCCAGGTGCCCAATATTTATCTGAACAGATGCATGGTCCTTCGAAGTAATGAGCCGATTGGTTGCAGAGCTGCAAGACAATCAAGACAGAGCAGGTCAATAAGGATAGAGCACTCAGATCCATAATTTACCAAAGATAAGTATTCAGATTGGTAAGCAGGAATCAAGAGCTTGTGCGTAAGCATGGATATCAAATATAATGACCAACCAACAAACTACAAAGCGGGAAAGAAAGAAAGAGAGAGAAAGAGAGTAGCATAAATTTTGACCTACCATTTCCTTGGGATGTAAAGATCCATGTTTTGTCCTTCTTCGTTCTGCATTTTGTCAAGAATCTAACAAAAACGAAGGACACTGGAAAATGTCTAACCACCTGCAATAAAAAGTACGTCAATATAAACTTGTTTGTTCATCTAAGGGCAAACAATCCAATTCTCTTGAGAGAGAAATCTACCAATGTCAATTAGCAAAACATTTATGTGATAGTTTGATCAGCATAATGTGAGTAGGGGTGGCAATGGACCAAGACCCGACCCATACCCGACGGGTATACCCAACACAGGTCCGGGTATGGGTCCAAGTTTTGGACCCGCAGGTAGGGTCTGGGTCCAATAAAGGATACCCGGATAGTCCCGGGCCTGGGTACAATCTTGCTATACCCAACCCAACGGGTAGCCGGACCTGAATTTTTAGTTTATAAATTTTTTTTAGGTATATAATGTGAAGGACTAAATAGTGACACCTGAAGATCTACCTCAATGTAAGGTTTTGAGTTTCATTTTACCCAAACTCCAAAAGCTAAAACCTAAAATCCCCAAATGGAGTACGCCTGCTTGTCCTCTGCTGCTCATAGCTCTGCAAGTGCCTCACTGGTTTGCCCCAAATCGCCATTACCCTCTCTCAAAGTTCTTTGAATCTTCTAGGGAGAAAGCTGGACTCTCTCGCTAAGTATCTTTATCACTCCCCCACTTCTGGGGAATCCCCACCATCCCATGAAGCACCAACATCCTCCTCATCTCTTTCTCTCTCTCCTCTCCCTCTTTCTCTCTCTGATGATTTGTCTTCTTTATGGTCATTGTGCCATGGTTAAATTTCTTTGTAGAGTCAACCGTCAATTATGAAGAACGATGGCTTATGTAAGACCTTGCAGTCTATGTGAAGCCTTTCATGGAATCAAATGCCATAAATTTAGAAGCAGCAGAGTATATGTGAAAAAATTTGCAGTCCATACTCTCTCTCTCTCTCTCTCTCTCTCTCTCTCTCTCTCTCTCTCCTTGTGATTATGGGATCAACCAAAGTCTCTGCTTGTTCATCACCTGTATCTCAGGAGAGCTTTCTTAAAAAGGTGAGACGGTCAGGCCCGGACCTCATTTTGGACCCATCGTGTATGGGTACACTTGGACCATTTCGGGTCCAGGTCCAGCAGGACCCGACCCATTGCCAGCACTAAATTTGAGGACATGTTCTCTTAAAATATCGGGATTTTCATGCATTATAGTAGAAACCATTGTCTCCTTCTTTAACTTGTAAGTTTAAACAAAATATATCTTGTTATCATTAGAGATGGAGTAAGTTAGTTGCTCTAACTACACAATCACTTCATGTTAAATCCTAGGAGTGGGGCTCATAAATATTTCAGTGAATTTCAAAACCCATAAAGCACACAAATTTAGAGGGAAGTTGGGCAGGGAAAGAGGGCAGCCGTTGGCTAATGTTTCACAACAACAGCAGAATATATAAATTGTGACACCTCAAATTATCAAAACAATAGCATCATTCTTTTTTCTTTTTACAAGAAAAAGTGCCAACATATTTCATAATAACAGCAATGACCACTTCCTCTTCTACTTTGAATTCAGCACATTTTGTCTCTCGTTTAACAGCAATGACCGCTTCCTTTTCTACTTTAAATTCAGCACCTTTTACAATAATCCGCGTCTTCCTTTTCTTCTTTAAATTCAGCACTTTGTCAGTAATCCATAGAAGACGGATTATAAAAAATTTAAAAAATATAGAGTTCCCAAATCATCTTAAAAACTACCAAAATCATCTAAAAACATATTCTTAACTAATATAACAGTGTTTTTCCCATTTTTCATATTTTTAATATTTTTATTTTCGGCACTTTTTTTGGATGCTAACAAGTTGGACACCCCAACTCGCCTCGCCAATAGGGCAAGGCCGAGTTGATATAGAAATTGAAATAAAAATGCCCCTTAAATGATCTGAGCTTCCTTAAGCAGATAGAAATGAACCCTTTGATGCTGAGTAAAATGAACCAGGACAGCCATATCAAGGGTCGAAAGGATAAATATTTATAAAGAACATGTGCTCTGATTCACTAGAAAAATATTAATTCCAAGCGAAAAATATTAATTCCACAAACATATTGAAGAAGAAGACGTGAAACATCTAATCCATAACTTCAAATATTCGCAGTACTTATCCACAAAAATAATAATAAAAACAATGGATAAAATCACAACGGGAATCATACATATTATATACATGTTGGAAGTAAATGAAAACCATAATAACATAAAGTAACCATAACCAAACACAAAACAAGATGTACAATGCAAATCATATAATGAATGAAAAAATAAACACAGATAACAAACTGAAAAAAAGCTCTTCCATGTGTAGTGAACATAATCTTAAGTTGCAGAAGAAAATGGTACCTTGAAAAACCCTAATCCTTATGCTCCAAACGATCCGAGGAGGGCAAATAGCGAAACTGCCAAAAGGGATAAACCCTAGACTCCTCAACAATCAATTTAACGCGGGAGAGATCAAGTGAAACATGACCAAAATGGCCCTAATATTCATCAGTTATAACGAAAATATAGCACTCTTTTGTAAAATACCCATGATAGCCCTTGACTTCAGTACGCTAAACGGGATGGCCCTGTTGGCGAACTTCGGGTCCAACTCAGTTTCCCTCCACTTGATAATGTTCGTGGCCCGGGATCAGGGGCTCATTAAGCCCGGATTAGGTGGCGCAACCTCTCAAGATTCAATATATTGTTTATTTTTTAGTATAGATTTGGGAATTTGAAGGCCCAGATTTAACTACAAAAAAACTTAAAAATTCAAATATTTGCATTTAAAAATAATCTAGTAATTATTATGTGTTTCCCAAAATTTTAGACTAAAAAAATTCTCCTAAGTAGGTATTTTAAGTGAGAGAGAAGATGCACAATATCCTCGTTAGGGAGCATAATATATGCGCTCAATTGAAAAAAAAAAAAATTATTTGGTTTTTTTCATAAAAAATCATTTATTTTTATTTCTTCATCTAAAAATAGATATGAAGTTGCTTAAAATATATTGAACATGTTATAAATCATTTAAAACTCATATCTGATGCTATTTTTGGCTGATATGAGCATGAATTTTAAAAAAACACAAAATTTTAGTACAAAAATTCCATCGAATGGATATTCGCTTCAAGAAATAATTGTGGATGTCTTGTAGGGCGCTCCGAGTGAGACATATTTCACATAAAATAGACATGAAATAAAGAAGAGTGAGTGAAAGACGGATATTTAAAAAACAAAATGAACAAAATATCTGTTAAACTCATAACCGACCATGAACAACTACATACAAATGTTGTGTGAGATGATGACACAATTTTGAAATGAAATGGGGGAGAAATGAATGAGATATACGATAAATTTTGGATTGGGTTGTATGAGCTAAAAATTCAGAGTTTTTGATATCTCGATGTTGCCAAAATATGCTTCAATCCGAGCATCATTTTAGAGTTATTGTAAATCAAAAGGAACAACTTGTAATACGTTTGAGATTATATTTTTTTTTTTTTTGTAAATAAGCATGGAAAACTCCACCATGGTAGGAAAGGGAATGGGTCATGGTCATAGCACCCCCATAACTAGTTACCACATTGTGGTTTCCAACCTTGTTGATGCCACCTACGAACACCTTCAAAAACACTAACTTCCTAATCTATCTGAAAAAATACATCTAAGGGCCCGTCATCCCCACTGAATTATCCAAAAACAAAACTCCACCATGGCTAATCATGCTGATTCCAAACAAAACTCCACCATGGCTAGTCATGCTGATTCCAAACAAAACTCCACCATGGCTAGTCATGGCACCTCCTCTCTGACCTTGGGTTTTACTCTCATCCTCATTTCATCGATTTTCCTAACATTGGTATCAGAGAGATCCAGGTTCCCTCGTCCCTTTTGTTCTAATTTTTTTTAATGGTGGAGCTTCTGTGATTTAATGTTGACATCGTGTTTGTCATGATCTACGCATGATATTTTATTGTGTATGCGTAGCCTACAGTTTCCTGTAAAATTCTTTTGAAGCCCTAATATTCATGTAGAGATTAGGTCAAAGTCCGCTTAAAGAAAAAGAAAATTAACCATTCATGATTGATAAATTTTTTTCGATTCATGATTGTAGTAAAAAGAATAAATTGTGTAAATAAATTAATAAAAATCATGATCGGATTTTTTTTGTTTTTCATGAGCGATAAAATTTTACGTTCTTGCCTCTTCTATTCTTTTGTATATATATCACCGGTATATACAGTGATTCACCGCGCTAATTAATTGCCATATCAAATAGTAAAGCTTAACTTGTACTTAAAGAGAAGAGGAGTGCAACATCCACAAAGAGATAATACTATTAACTCTCTCAATTTAATAATAATAGATAAATAAAAACCCAATAGATGTAAAGTCTTATAACAATAAAGATATAGTTATTAAGTTGATAAATATAACTCATGGAAACCTTTTTACTTTTCAACAACAACAACCCAACAAAAAAAAATGTGGAAACATAGTTGTTCTCGCTTGTGTGTTTTTTTTAATTAAGAAGGAGAGGGGAGATCACTCTTTAATACTATTATGTTTACAATTTAGATTTTATTAGACCTTGTTGCTGTTACCTAAGAGCCCTCTCGCTTTAATATTCTGCCTTCAAAACCATAAAAATAGAGCATATTTGTTTCTTATGGTTGATTTGCCTTTGTAAGTGACTATGTCTTTTCTGTGGGCAATACTGTTAGAATTTCAAAGCAATTATTTGACGTCTTAATTTTATTTGATCTTGTATTTTTTTTCTATTATGAGTTTTTCTTTATCGACCTGATTTGGCAGGAAGCCCAATCTCAGCTGAATTACTATTTTCTTTTGATATCAAGGTTTAGATCCCTAGCATTTAATCCTCTTTCATCAATTGCAAATTTTTTGCCTGCTATTGCTCCCCTTGATATTGCTCTTTTTCTTTTTTTTGCCTGCTATTGCTCCCCTTGATATTGCTCATGTGTCCTAAATAAATAATATAAGGAGAAATTTTATATTATATTTGGTAATTGTACTGCTAACTTATAGATTGGGAGATTTCCTATTTCATAAATTTTTTTAAGGCATCACTTAATAACTGATATTGTTTATGACATAGTTGCAGCTCTGTCAGTACATGTATTGACCGCATAATAAATATTTTTTGTGACTTATTTAGCTTTTTTATAACTTAGAAAGTATTAGGTTGTTCACACAACTTAGTAAATGTATAGTAGAATTGTAATAGCTGAACTTTGTAGAGTTGAAAAATTGAATGGAACCAATTTTGGCATGTGGAAGAGGAAGATGAAATATTTCATCATCTAAGATAGAATCATATATGTATTAAAAAATGATCCACCAATAGTTGGTGATAGAACCAACTGAAGAATAAAAAAAAATTAGAAAAATTCCTAAAAGATGTCATCATAGCTAAAATATTAATGTTAAGCTTTATGCAAGATGACCTTATTAAGGTTTTCGAACATCATGAAACATATAAAAAAATGTTGCTTGTAATCAAAACAAAGTATGACTCAACCTCTGAAACACACTTCCAATTGCTATTGAAGTAATATAACTCATTTAAAATGAATGAGGGTGATAATGTAGTGGAATATGTAAACAATATGTTTGTTATGGCTAAGGACTTAGTCATTGCTGAGAATAAAGTTCCCGAGCATATGCAAGTTTCCACAATCTTAAATATCCATCCACCTTCATGGAGGATCATAACAATAGCACTTAGGTTGAATGCTAAATCTCTACATTATAAGGCCTGAGAGCAAGAACACATGAATAAAGATAAAAAGAGTGAGCTCATGCTTGCTTAAGGACTTCCCAAATCTAGCTAACTAACGCCTAACAACTACAATTTTCAAATAAAGTTTAATAAGGTGAACAATAGGTTAAAAAATAGATATATCAAACTCTACAACCAAGAAATTAAACAAGGATCGTCAAAATGCTTCGTATATGGTCAGTCAGGCCACTTAAAAAACTACTGCCCATATAATAGAAACCCACAAAATCCATAACATAACAAAAATGAAAACAAGAGGCATGAAGACCAAGACATCAAATGATGATGAGTAGACACAGGGGCTAATCGTCATATTGCATGCTCAAAAGATGTATTCGATGACTTCAAATAAATAAAAGCTGAGAAGAAACTCATCTACATGGGGAACAACACCTATTCTGATGTATTAAGTATAGGAATTTGTATTATGCGTAGGATTTTGTATGTTGTATGTAGGGGCAATCGACCTTGTATTAACTGATGTATATTTCGTATCTTGTATGGTGAAATATTGTATATCTCCTTGCTCATCCGATCATTGAAAGTATTAATAAAAAAAGCGTGGATAAATTTATGCTTGGGGACACTTGGTTGATGACCATAACTTGTTCCTTCTTCATGTAAATGAGAAAGATGATGATAAAATTTCTACTTATTTTAGTTATGTTGATTGTATAATGGTTGTTGATGCATATACTTGGCATCTTAGGCTTGGCCGTATAAGAAAAGACAAAATAAATAGATTAATAAATAAATGTCTTGTTTCAAATCTAAATAATGTGGAATTTTCAACCTGTCAGCACTGCTTGTAGAAAACCAATTGGGTAGGAATATCAAAGTTCTTATAACTGATAAAGGAGGTGAATACACATCCGAAGCTTTTAATACTTATTTGTCAAAGATATGGTATTAAAAGATATATCACTATGCCTTATACGCCACAAAAAAAATAGAATAACTAAAAAGTGTAAAAGAACCCTATTAGAAATGACTAGATCCATGATGGTTTATGCCAGTCTACCCAATACCTTTTGAGGAGAAGCAATAAGCACATCCATGTATATGTATCTTCTTAATATGGTTACAACTAAGGCAATAGATTCATCCCTTATGAATTGTGGACATAGAGAAAACCTGATCTAACAAACTTAAAGAAGTATGGGTCAATTGCATATGTCTTAATTCCATATCAGCATAGAAATAAGTTAAAAAACAAAACTCTTATTTGTCTTTTTATATGATACTCGAATATTGAAATGGATATCGATTTTATCATAAAGATAAGAGACTCATTGAAAGCAAAGATGTTGAGTTCCTAGAAGATTTTATTGAAATAAAAATACATGTAGAGGATAATGATAATCAACTTGATATCATAAATGACTTAGAACCACTACCTACAGTGGATATGGATAACCCTGATCAACATGGTGATGTTTAAGTACATACACACACAATGTTAAGTGGTCAAAAGAGGTATAAAGCTCCTCTATCATACGTTGATGATTTCTATGTCTAAATGAGCGAGGAGATAGACAACCTTATTGACCAAGATAAAATCCATTACCTTTTTTACTTTAATGATGATATGAGGTCACAAGAATCTTAATAATGACTTAATGCCTTGAGAGAAGAATTAGATTGTATTCAGAAAAATAAAGTTTGGGATCTATATGATTTATCATCATATAATAAACTTATAGGTTCTAAATGGTTAATTAAAAATAAGTTAAAATCTGATTGATCAATTGATAAATTTGAAGCTAGGTCAGTAGCAAATGGTTTTACACAAAGAAATGGATTCAATTATGTCGACACTTATTGCCCTCTTACAACGTTTATATCCATTAGAATAAATTTGGCAATCGTTGCATATTATAACCTAAAACTTTACCAAATGGATGTAAAAGCTATATTATTGAATGGTAAATTAAATGAAACCATCTACATGAAGCAACATAAAGGCTTCATAATTAAATGCCAAGAAAATAAAGTATATAAATTAAATATGTCTTTATACGGTTTAAAACAATATTCAAAACAATAACGCTTAACATTTCATGATGTCATCTTACATATGAGATATGAAGTAAATAGATTGGACCACTGTGTGTATGTCTTAAAGAGTGGGAGTAAATTCACAATACATTCATTATATGTAGATGATATCCTATTAGCTGGAAATGACTTAAAAATGGTTAGCAAGATTAAGTCATGGCTTTATTTACGATTTGAAATGAAAGATATGAGATAAGCATTTTATGTCATAGGCATAAAAATAACTAAAAATATAAAATCAAGAATGTTGTGCTTTAGCCAAGAGAGATATATTGACTATGTTATTCAAAGATTTCAAATAGAAGATTGTAAACCATTGTCTATTCATGTTGAAAAGGGAACAAAGTTGTATAGGAAGGATTGTCCAGTAGAATGATAAAAAAAACCTAACAGTAATGACCCTAAAATTTGTGGAATTAAAACATAATATTAATAGTGTCGATAGAAATAAACAAAAAAATAAAAAAATAAATAAAATAAAATAAAACAAAATTCTTACTGGCGAATTTGGATTACAAGCTCCGGTAGTGCTGTGCTTTAACAAAATATTTCCAACCAATTAGTATTATTTTTGTTTAAATTGTTGCTAGTCTACTTTTATAGTGTAGACCTTATGGTCTACACTTCCTTTTCACTATATTTTACATTAAAATAGATGTTTACCACCTTACGTAGCAACCCAACAAACCACGTTCATGTAGTTAAGACACACTTTAAAAAAGGTGTTAACATTTTAAAAGCTCTCTCTCGTGCTTTACTCTCTCTCCCTCTCATAAAAAGATATTTAACTTTAGAAAGTCTCTCTCTTATACCTCTCATCACACTCTTGCTTGCACTGCGGCACCTCACGCTCTATCTCTCACTGGACCTCTCACAATCCCTGCCTTGCCTTTTCTCTTTCATAGCATTAAACTTCATGGCCTTCCTGGGTTGGAGTGAAAACCCAATAAATAGTTGGGTCACAAATAATAATGAAGCTAGCCTTTGAATGCACTACTCATGGCTGCCATTGAGTTTCAACCATGAGAACAATTTTGCTTGTCTTTTCAAGATTTCAAGAATATTTTTTTTATTGGATAGTCATAGTAGCTTTAAGAGTGAAGGTATCGTTTCTTGCGATTCTATTAATGGCAAATCTATCGTCTCGTTTTCTTTCTGGTTATGCATTGTGCCTTATCTCTGTAATGTCAAGGGGCCGCAAACTGTCACCTATGGTTTAAAAAACGGAGCAAAGACTCTAAAAATGAAAATGGTCTCCGCAATTCGTCATCTCAAAGTAACACATAAGCAAGTTATCGCATTATTCGGAAACATAGTCAGTTTTCAATAAAATAGTGATATTTCTATCTAACATCTTTATTTTATTAGTTTTATGTGTAAGTGACATCATCTTCCTGAAAAATAGTTTGTTTTTAATATATTGTGATAATTCCGTATTTAATTTTAGATTCTCATAAAAGTTCATCTATTGATACTAGACTGTTATCATGTTAGATTTCAAGAATGCCCTTTAGAACTCTTACCTTTTAGAAATTATTGCACAAAATGTTTAAATGGCTACTTACAGATATTTCAATGGAAGTGATTGTTATTAAAATCGCTTCAAGTGAACTCATGTTAATGTTTTCAATGATACTTCGCATATATAATATTGTTGCTTTCTGATGTTTAAAGAGTTTCAGAGATAATTTGAGTATAAGTGGACCTACAGTGATCGTTAGGACCTATCCAGTTATGTCGGTTGGGACTATTTGGACTCATTCGGGACGCCGGTGAGGTATGATCGGACCTACATGGATTGTTAAGACCTATCCGGTTACGCCGGTAGGGACTGCTTTGACTCATCCGGGACGCCGGTGAGGTATGTTTGGACCTGCAGGGATTGTTTAGACCTATCCGGTAGGGGTATTTGGACTCATCCGATACACCGATGAAGTATGTTTGGATCCATCAGGACGCTGGTGGGGTATATAGGTGACCTAATTGGGACGCCAGTAGGGTGTTTTGTGAAATGCTTTAAATTATGCATCTCTGTTAAATGTTTATATGCATTTCAATCATTTGGATTATATTTAACTGTGTATTTCTGAAAGTGCAATTGTTATCCATAAATGCTTTTGCTCGAAATTTTCCTCAGGTTGCTTTTACTCGTATTGTTTGTAACAGATACCCCTTTTTGAAAATATTTATATCTTCCAACCATGATTATTTTTAGGACCATGATGATCACTTACTGAGTAGCCAAACTCACCAAACTATGGTAAATATTTTTCAGGATAATTGTAGTCTCGTAGTTCGAATGCAGCAGAACCATCTTTGAAGAATTTGTAGGCATGATTGACATTCCCCTTGTAACTTTTGGTCAAATGCACCATTGTAATTTTGTTCTATCAAAAGATATATATTTATATAGCCCTTCATGTTAATATCAGTTGTGGGGAGACTTTGTACAAATTAAAAGAAATGAAAAAATATGCTTTAGTGCGAATATACTAGTAGAAATTTTAAATTTGTTCTATATAAGAATAGTATGTCGCACATTAAGAATGTTAGTAAACTTGGGGTGTGACACTAACGTTCCCTATGCACAAGCTATTGGTAGCTTGGTATATGCAATGAGATGTACAATACCAAATTTGAGCTATGCCGTAGAACTTGTTAGTAGATATCAAAGTAATCAAAGCATAACTCGTTGGAACACGGTAAAAAGAATTTTAATGTACATTAGAGGAACAAAACATCTAAATTTATGTTTTTAAGTAGATAATCTTGAAGTAATAAAGATACAGATTTTGCTAGGGATAAGGACGACGTCAGTCCACCTCAGGGCATGTTTTCTCTTTGAAGGGGCTATTGTTTCTTAGTCTAGCAAGAAACAAGAGTGTGTAACTAGGTACACAAAGGAAGCAGAGTACATTGCATGTAGCATTATTTGTACTTTCACCATTTGGATAAAGCACTTCATAGATGATTTGAAGCTGCAAATAATCGACGGACCAATCCAAATATTTTGTGATAATCAAGTTGCAATTAAATTAATTCAAAGTGGAGCAAATAACTCCAATAAAAGAGATATGAATGTCTAATATCACTACATTCGGGATGTAGTTGAGAAAAATGAAGTGCATGTTAATTACTTGTCGTCATCAGATATAATCGCTGACCCATTAATAAAAAGTCTAAGTGTTGAACTATTGTCTAAGCACACTGGTTTAATGAGACTTAAAAATATTTAAGTCAGTCAATTCTCATAAGTGACAAATTCGCATTAGCTTGAAATCCTTATGATTAACATTTATTATGGGAAGCATATCCGCAAAAGCGTGAGAAAAACCTCATGACAAGATATTGTCTTAAAGGTCATACTAAAAAATGGAAGTGTGCCTGTGACTTATTATTATGCACGGCCGTCATAACCAAGTAGCAGATGTTGAGACATGTGGCCATGAGGCCTCAAATGGGCTTGCTTACAATGTGGGCTTCACTACTTTTATGGGAGGAATCCCATTTTTCACTTATATTTATCCATTCATAAAAGTATTTTAATATAATACGTAAATAATTATTTATTTTATAAAACATTTTTTCAACGTTCATATAGATGAGTTGAATGAGTCTTTTTGAGATCAGTGAAGTAGTTTTTCTCATAGACTCGTTGGAGAAAGATGAATGTTGGCCCATCTTCTCTTTATAAATATGGGAAGCCAGAGAGAATGGCACATAGAAAATATACGACAAATTACAGATCCTCTAGATAGTGACCCTTCTCTCTATTAGGTAGTTATTAACTAAAATCCGGGCTATGGGATCACGATCCTCACGGCACCCCCCTCTTTGATCTCGGGTTTTGGTCTCATCCGTGCTTTATCGATTTTCCTAACACCTCAGACTTGTACCAATCTTCAAAAAAACTACCCGATACTTTAACAAAATCACGTGAGTCTTAAGACTTGAACCGTTCTCCCACCAATTCCGATCCAGCTCAAGTAATTCCAAACTGCATCACATAATTTTAAAACACTATTTAAAAAAATAAAAGTTTTAGAGGGAAAGATATATTCCCTTTCCGTAGAACTTAAGGTCCCAATAGACTCATTGGTCCATTTACACCACATAGACATCCTTTCAATTTGGAAGCTAAGAAAGATAATGTTGCAACCTCCTTCCTGGTGTCCTTGTACTATTTTATCTTAGTTTTTATTGAAATAACAAAGTTAGAGCCCCTAACTATATTTCTTTCTACCATGTTTATTATTGGGACTTATCTCCCTCTCTACTATCCTCACTCTTGTCCTCTTCGTTAACCATTTATCTCTTATTCACAACTATAGTTATTCTCTATCAACCGTCCATTTTTTATATTAAGATGGCTCAAGGCTTCATGGTCAAGGTAGCCAGGCGTCAGAACATGACATTTTGAATTCTATTCCTATCATGGGTAGAAGACCTTCCCCAACTATCCCTCTCTTCGTTATGAGCACCACATATCTTCAAAGTTGTCTCTCTCTATCGTCCTTCCCACTAGGTTTCGACTTGTATAAGGAGGTCATATTTACTTATAACCATTTGATGTGAAATTTAATCGCTTCAATATGTTACAAAGTTCAAGAAAATTTCTTTTAAACTTTGAGTTTGGTCAATAGAATAAATGCAACCACCTAGAAAAAGGGTTGGGTTTGTAATAGTAGTATGCCCCATACCTCAATTGCAACCATCCGATGCTAAATTTGATAGTTCTAGTGTGTTATAAAGTTCGAAAAAATTTCATTTAAACTTTGAGTTTGATCAATGAAATAAATGCAACCACCTGGAGAAGGGGCTGGGGTCGTGGTGGTATTACACCCCACCTCAATTACAATCATCCGATGTGAAATTTGATAGCTTAAGTGTGTTGCAAAATTTGAGAAAAATTCCTTGCGTTACAAAATTCGAGAAAAATTCCTTGACTTTGGTTAATAAAATAAATGCAACCACATGAAAAAGGGTATGGGGTTGTGGTAAAAATTCCTTGACCAAGGTCAATAAAATAAATGCAACCACATGAAAAAGGGTATGGGGTTGTGGTGGTAGCACGCCTCATACCTCAATCGCACGTCGTGCCTTCCAATCCCACTGATAGCTTCGAAAACCAATAAATATATTTTTTTTATATTTTTGTGAGTATTACGGGCTCATTATATTTCTGTGAGTATTACAGACTCAGTTTTTAAATGGTTATTGGATTTTGAAGATATCAGTGGGAATGGAAGCCACAACGTACAACTGAGGTATGGGGGTGCTACCACCACAACCGCAACCCCTTTCTCGATTCAAGACTACTTTTTATAAAAGGTAAGGGATTAAGTTTTTATAGGGCATAGGCTTTATGAAAACAAAATAAAATCTCATCTCAAATCCTCATTCGAAAAGCACTTTGGGCATCGAAAATCTTTATAATGACTCTAAAATCAATTTCCAATGCCGACAATAAAATTTGAAACTAAAAAAATGTTCCTAAACTTGCGGGTCTGTTAACACTTATTTTTAAGGTGAAATGGATGGTCTAGATTATTTGTTGCAAATATACCCTTTTTTAGAACTTGAAATCTTTTTTTTTTCCACAACCATAACGTTCAAGTTGAGATGATCCATTTAAAGGTTTTTCAACACTTGAATTTCAATTTTTGATGAGTGATGAGGTGAGGCTTTACTTATTTTGACAAGGCTGCAACTCTATTAAACTATTTTCCTTTGTAAGTGGTCTCCCTATATACTTTTCCCAAAAAGTGACCTAATTCAAAACATTAAGTTCTTATCTTTTTTTTTTCAAAACTTAAATTTCTCAATTAAGAGTATTTGGAAAAAAAGAAAAAAAATATAAAAAAAGCACGAACACGCTATTTCTAAATGGACACGGTTAGCATGCGGGCCCCTTAATAAATCTATTTTTGAAATGGATTTTGTACTTGATTTTTAAAGATATGTAATCTCTAACATGGAGATCATGAATATAAATAAATAAATAAAATTTAAAAACTAGAAATAATAATTCTATTAAGAAAACATTTCGAGTGTTAGTTTCAATTATTTTTAGATGGACCACTTATTTGCATCCATATTTAAGAGGGTTGCTTTATACTTTTGGACCGTAGAATTGCGGTCCGGCCTGCATGAAACAATTTTTTTTTCTAAATTCTGCCATTTAATATGAAAGACCCCATTTCTATGCAGTCAAGATTAAAATAATAATTCTAATAAAAAAATATTTGGACTTATATCCATTTTTAAGGTAGATGCTTTACGCTTTCTGGACAACATATGTAGAAATAAGGTCAACATATGTAGAAATAAGGTCCAGCCCGCATGAAACAATTTTCCTAGACATTGACGTAAATTTCACAATGATCGACCATAAATCCCAAATTCTGCCCTCTCCAAAATCCCGCCATTCCTCAGCTCCACCATAGCCAACGGTTCATCTTGTAATTCACCCCTCTTCTGGCAATCTGAACCGTCCATTTCTACCCCACTAATGAGCTCATACAGATACAGATGTTGCTCGTTTGTAGACCTGGAAACTCTTCCTCATCACTGTCAATGGCCATAACGTCTCTTATCTTTCAGCCTCTGTATTTCTCTCATCCTCTCCTTCAATTTCAAAGCTCGATTACAGGGCCAAAATGGGTTCTCAGAACCACCATAAAAAATGGTTTTCTGCACTTTCCAAGTCCAATCTCAGGTCTAAAATGGGTTTATAAACCAACCCATAAAACCACTTTTAGAGATGGTTTTCTGGTTTTAGCTTCTTCATCTTCTCCATCAAAAGAGCCCACTACTGAGGCCACTGCTGAATCCTGTGTGACTTTGGGTCTCTCCCTTTTCTCCAAAGGCCGGGTAATTCTGATGCGTATTCATGTGTTTATGTATGTATATATGTGTATGTCTGGGTATTCTATCAGTTCATGCATGCATGTATGTATGTATGTATGCTCAAGGGTTGTGGTCAATTTATGTATACATGTCTCCATATATAAAACGATGAGTTCTTTTAGTATTATCCTGTTAATTGTGAATGATTGTAGGGGATTTCATTCCCCATATTGTTTCTACAATATCCTAGCATGCGTTTATTGAATTTATGGTACGGAAAATAAAGGGCATGAGGTTGACTGTAACTTCATTCAAATTAAAGTGTTAGTGTTTTGAATTCCTGAGTAACTAGTTGGTTTTGCATCGAGCAACAATGGTTTTCAGTGAATACTTGAACTAGAGCGTGATAATTTCTTTTTTGGGGTGGGGGGTAGGGGACATAGATTGTTGGGTGTGGAATTTGAGGAGAATTTATTAGACTTGGTTGTTGTTCAAGTGAATTCATTGGGTGTTTTTATGATTTTGCAATTTGCATCAATCTGAACTTGAATATTGCAGAACCTGAACATGATATATGGCTGCTGTGATCACCACATCAAGCAAAATATGATCAAATGTTTAAAAGCTGGGATCCATCTAAGTGTATTCAATAGAGAATTCGATAATGAAGATGGTTTCTTCTAACTGACTATATTATTTATAGGGACCCAAAAATGGAACGGATCTCTTTTCATGCTGGAAAACTGAAAATGGTACTTTGATTTCGAAGGACAGTAAATTAGAACAGCAGTTGACACATTGCTAATGTGATATTCCTAAGTTATTTTCCTTTGTCTTCTATTTTCTTTGGGTATGCATCTTAGTCCACTCTTTCTAACTAGCATGTATTTTGATGATGAAAGCGAGCCATCATGCAAATGCTTAAATGTAAATATATTATTATGGATTCCAAGAATATTCATCATTAGCATTTTTTTGGAGACACCAGAACCATGAAACTTTTCCTCACCTTTTGAACCACTCTAATTCGGTATACACCCGAGACACCCAGGGCCACATTATTACTGTGATCCTAGGAGTGTCTGGTTGTGATAATGGCAAATCTAAGCTCATGTTTATCTGAGGGCTAAGATACATGCCTCTTATATGACTATATTCATTTACTTAGGATTGTGGAATCTGGTGGGAAATTATGGGTCTAGATGGAAACAATGTATTTCCTTTCAATATAGATGCTATTTTCTTTTGACTTCAACCTTATGGACCTCATATTTCTATCATTCACTGAGTTTTGTTGGATTGCCTTCTTGTTAGTTGTCACAAAGTCTGACCTTCGATTTTTTTTTTGGTGTGTGACTCTTCCAGGTGAAAGATGCTCTTGCTCAATTTGATAATGCACTTGCTTTAGAACCAAATCCTTTGGAAGCCCAGGCTGCCTTTTATAACAAAGCTTGCTGCCATGCATACAGGTTGACACACAATTTAATCTACCTTACTGTTTCAGCAGACGAGGTTTCCTTTGTCTATCTATTTTACAGTGATTAATCTGTATATCTTAAAATAAATATTTTTCATTTAATGATTTTATTACCGTCCTCTCTTTATATTGAAGCTAAATCAAGCTATATCATTTTTCTTCTTGATCAGGACCTTAGAGCCTGCTCAGTTCTGTCCCTAACCTCCATTTGAGTCCTGGGCATATGATTATATTTTTCAGCTATTCTTGTACTCTCTCTCTCTCTCTCTCTCTATCTATCTGTCCTCTCTCTCTCTCTCTCTCTATCTATCTTTGTATCTATACACACACGGAAATGCAAACGTGCACATGCATGCATGCACATGAACACATAAGGCCCCCAATTTTCATATTGCATCAGATCATCCCCAGGACCTAAACTTGTCAGTCTCAGTTCTTACCTTCTCTTCCTCTATTGCTTCTCTAGATTGTATTGCGTATTTTGCTGTCTAACTAAAGTGGGTTCTTCCCCCTTTCAATTTCTCTCTCTCCAATGGCCCAAATTGGGTGCTTGCTTCCTCTCCTCCTTCTCTCTCCCTCTCTCTCTTTCAAGCTCAAATGGGGTTCTCAAATTCAGTGGATATTATTTTTTATATAATAAGTATTTCTTGCTTAATTAAGACTCTGTTGTAGTTACATTGGAAATGGGTATGTATGTATCTATTCACTCTTTGGGGCTTTTTGTATGAAATTAATTCCTTGTAAAAGGAAATCTTGGTTGCTGATATTTACACTGATAATTGGACCTAATTGTTTTGAATATTTTTTACACAGGGGAGAAATAAAGAAGGCTGCAGATGCTTTGAGAAAAGCATTGCGAGATTATAATCTCAAGTTCAGCACTATTTTGAATGACCCTGATTTGGCCTCTTTTAGAGCTTCACCAGAGTTCAAAGAATTGCAAGAAGAGGTTTTTCTTAGAATTTATTTGTTTTTTTTAATCCATAGGATTTCTTCTTGCACTTTTTGCATCTGAAGGGCTCAGCAATTCTCTTTATCAGATTGTTTTCCCAGATGCAAACGTCTTCTTTAGTCAATAGGTTTTTTCGATTTACTTAGTTACTTATAGCCCATTAGCACCTTGTTGACATAAAGGCACATGAGTTTCTTGGTTCATCGAGTATTTACTAAGATTCATTCATTGGAAAGTCGGAGAAGATTTTCTGGTTTGCTAAATTTTTTTCTTTGGTAAAAATCATTGTCATCATGCAATCTTTATACCCATTAGCCTTATATCTTATGGCTTTGCTTGGCTTTAGGCAAGGCTGGGTGGTGAAGACACTGGAGACAGTTTAAGGAAAGATCTCAAGTTAATAAGTGAGGTCCAAGCACCATTTCGTGGTGTTAGAAGATTTTTCTATGTTGCTTTCACTGCAGCTGCTGGTATTTCAACCTTTTTTACTGTTCCTAGACTTATTCGTGCAATTCAGGGTGGGGAGGGTGCTCCTGATATTTGGGAGACTGCGACAAATGCTGCCATCAATATTGGAGGTGAGGAGGAAGAGCTGCTCTAGAATCTCAGTCTGTTTTCTGTTTTGGTACTATCTTTGTAGATGTAATAGTAATTCTTCCATATCATTAATTATGGTCCGTTAATGTCATATGTACATCATGAAACAAAGTTAGCACTCATTAAAAAAGTAGCAACTAGTGATCAAGAGATCACATCTGGACATATCTAGGTAGGCATATACTATTGTAATATGTCATTCCTGATAAAAGAAAGTCATTCCTGAGAAATAAGAGGATCTGTTGTTCTTCTGTTTTAATGATAAAAGAAAGTCATTCCTGATCTTTAATTTACATTTTTCTCTGACACTGCATGACATTGATTTTGATGATTTTGAACTAAGTGATCTTTTTAAATGTGAGTTAGCTGTTCAGACCTCATCAAAGAAATCAAACTATTAATGCATGTCTTGAATTGTCTAAGCTCTTGAATCAGCACTTTGCAGGCATTGTTGTTCTTGTGGCCTTATTTATTTGGGATAACAGAAAAGAAGAGGAGCAGATTGCACAAATAATGCGAGATGAAACACTGTCAAGGCTACCTTTGCGGCTATCTACGAATCGAATTGTTGAACTTGTACAGCTAAGAGATACAAGCAGGCCAGTGAGTGTTATTCTTCTGCTCTAAATGATCTTTTATGTTTTAGTACTTATAACTAACATGTCCTTAAGTGATTATCATTAGGTCATTTTGGCTGGAACGAAAGAGTCAGTCTCAAGAGCCGTTGAGAAGGCTGAGAGGTTCCGAACTGAACTTCTCAGACGAGGTGTTCTTCTTGTCCCTGTTACATGGGATGATGACAAAAAGCAGTTAACAGATAGAAAAGGGTTTGGGGTCCCAGAAAAAGCATCTAGCTCTCTACCATCACTTGGGGTGAGGAGCTAAGATGCCTATATTTAAACTGATTTCTCCTTTGTGTCGAAGGTTTCTGTGTGTACACTTACAATATCTCTAATAATTAGAAAATATGAGCTATATCGTGGTAAACAAATTTTTTTCCCAGCAAAAAGGCTTTTCTTCATGCTGACGTGTTTTCCTGGAGAGTATTGTGTTCTTATTCATGAATGTTAAGTCTGCTACAAATTCTATACAAACTCATTGACAGTTATTTCTCATTTTATTATTGTGGCCTTTTACCAAGTTATGGTATTTTGATGTTCAAATATTCCTTTGACCCCATTATTATAATCATGAGGAAGATGTGTATCTATTTTAATGCTTCTGGTATTATGTGTGAAGTAATTCTTAGAAGTTTGTGTAAGGTTTGAATTGCTTTTTCCCCCCCAGAAATTTATTTTTGAATAAAAAAGCTGCACTCTTTGATGGAAAAAGTGCTGCTGTTTCTTACAATACAAGTTCTTTCCTTTAATTATTAATCTTGAACAGTTCTTGCAATCACTCTACCCCGCCTACTTTCACGTGGTATATCTCCTTGCACTTCAGGGGATTCTTGTTTAGCTTCTAAAGAGAACTGTCCACCACTATAGTCCATTGTTATCACACATTGTTTTTTGGTGTAAGCCAAGCGAAGTTTTTGTATTCGAATTTTGTCTTGTCTTTTTGGAATTAAAATATTTGATTTACTCAAAGAAAAATATTTTTGATGGAATGTCCAAAATTTACCAAGCAGTTATGTAGCGCTCTAGCTTATGTGGAGAATATCTTGTCATGCATCTTACTAATTGTGGTGGTGTTATCTTAGGAAGAATTTGAAAAACGGACTCAGTCCATAATTGCAAAGTCTCGTTTGAAGGCAGAGTTGCGTTTTAAAGCTGAGATTGTTTCACCAGAGGAATGGAAAAGGTCAGCAGTCTTAGTTTTTCAAAATAGGGTGCATCAATGATGTTTCTTTATGTTC
Organism: Amborella trichopoda; assembly: GCF_054954075.1. Lineage (NCBI taxonomy): Eukaryota > Viridiplantae > Streptophyta > Magnoliopsida > Amborellales > Amborellaceae > Amborella > Amborella trichopoda. Next base: position 65,365,128 of record NC_142337.1, on the reverse strand, counting down.
CAATTATTTTCATCTTGTTATATCATTACCTGTTACAATGGTCCTCTTATCAACGTTAATATTTTCATTTTTCATTTGCTCTAAACTACAAGGTTGTCAAAACACGCCCTATTATGCTTGTAAAGGCCCTAATGATTAGGTCATGAATCTGTTATCCTACTCTAAAATAAGATGGTCTTTGGAGTCAACTTGAAAGTGTTGCAGGTGTACTATCTTTTGGAGATCAGGTTCTATAAATCATAAGAAGAACAAGGTCATGTTGAGAATCATTTGAGAATTTACCCTACTCTGGGAAGGAGAATTTCCTACATCACATAATATATGTTAAGACTTAAAAGAGCTTTCCTAGATTTTGTACACTTGCATTTAATGTTCAAATTTGCTTAGTCTCCACTGAAGCACCCATGCTTCTCTATATGGTGTATGTATTACTGATCATGAAATCAATCTTAATAGTGATGTGGAAATGAGGAAAGGAACAACATTATTAATGGCACTTGATCACTGATTGAAAGCCTAGGCAACCATATGGAATAGAATTCCTAGATGCTAACTGTTGCATACTTAGATCATGTAAGGCATCTGACAATAGGGACCCAATTTCTCTAAATATGGATTGCTATAATTGTTCCTAAATAATTTATAATCACCATCATCATCAAAGCCTTTTTCCAACTAATTGAGGTCGGCTACGCGAATCTCGGTCCGCTATTCTGCTCTTGTAAGGGCCACACCCTCAGTGAGATATCTTTTTTCATTACTTCCAGTACCTTTGCCCTTTTTAAGCAATCCACTTGAACTAACTTGCACCTCCTAACAACTGTTGTACTGGTCTGCGCTGCACATGGCTAGCACACCTAATTCTACTTGATCTCAACTTATCGCCTATTGGTGCCACACCTAAATTCTTCATAATGTATTCATTTCTAATTCTATCAATTTATCCGTTCTTGTGTTGCCATTCATCCATCTCAATATCCTCATCTTAGCTACACTCATTCTATGGGTATGTTGTTTCTTGACCACCCTACATTCCACCCCATAAGCAAAGCTTTCTCACAGCTATCCTATAGAACTTGCCCTTCAGCTTCTTTAGTGGCGATCACATAAAACTCCGGTTACACATCTCTTTCACCTACCCAGCTCTAATTCTATGTGTCACATGTTCTTCAATCTCTTCATTTTCCTAAACAATATACGACAATGGGGCAAACTAATGAAACATAACTTTCTTTGATAAGTAAACTTTATAAATAATAAACTCTAATAGAAGTTGCCAAAAAGCACCATGAAAGCATTAAAAACAATAACCTGCCCGGTTTCCATGAAACTGTAGACACTCGTTTTGATCGCCGACCGATATTTAGCAAATCACCCTAATGGCATGTAGGCTCAAGAACAATGACGTTTTGATCTTAATGCCATCTGGGGTTTCATTGGTTTTCATGTTCCTTATTGCTAGTATTTCTGTTGGCAGCCCCATCATAGTTAAGTTTTGTGACTTTTTTGGTAGCGGAGTCCTACATTAGATCGTACCATGATTGGCCCACGTAATAATGTCCTGTTTAATGATCTCAATGTCTAGATCATGGGCTTTGCATAAGAACATTCTACCTTTCCTTCGGAATGCATTACATGGTGGTCTAGGAAAGCAGGGCACCACAAAACTGAATACTCATTCTAGCTTTTATAACCCAACCTATACTTGCAATAAACAACTAATGGGTATAGCCCAATCATATTTTAATTATTTCTGGAAAATGCCTTACAGCTATAGTTGCGGTAGTGCAACAAATGGTCCACCATTTCATTCAGGGCTTCGTAGAAAATGGGGGCAATATTGTGTGTCTGTACTAAAGAGGATATAGAGTGAGAATTTTGTGTCCACAAGCTAACTTGTAAAGAAGCTGAAACCCAAGGCTGAGCCTCCTCTTCTGAACCTGCACAGTAAGGATAGCACATTATACTCCTCCGCACCAAGTTTACGCACTGGATTTCTTTAAGAAAGCCTCAAAGACATCAAACACATCCAACACCCAGCCCCCAACCCCCCCTTACCCCTTTTCTTTTTGGGAAATCACATCCAACATCCGTTCGATGAGTTGGTCTCTATTTCTCAAACATGATGAGAGCCAATTATCAGCTAATCTGCATCAACTTCTCGCAGATTTCATCCATGGTCCACTGTCCGTTTGAGCTGCAACTGTTATGTTGATGTAATTTTTAGGTTGGCAGCCAATTGCTTAAAATAATTTTTCAATTCTTGTTTGTTGAACGTGTTAAAAAATGTATTGTATTCATAAATTCACTAGAAGGTATGTTCTAGGGATCCCCCTCAATTCAATTCTCAAGTGCATCAGAATGTTTTTAGAAGATTGATAAGAATAATGCTTGAGCATATGATTTTTAACAAACTTGTTGATTGGATCATTCTAACTTCACATATGTGACCATCAATCTCTGACAAACTTTTCATAAAAGAATAACACATGTATTTTTCTATGGATATATGCTCTACAACTCAAGATAGAATATTTGTATGTAAATTCTAGAATATATTTTTATTTATCTAATTATTATTCATATATGGCTTGTTTGTATGCTTTTTCTTAGGGGTAGTAATCTCAAGGTATGCAATCTTCCCTATTTCTCAAGTTCTCTGGCGTAGACTAGTTGCTTGGAGCTAAGATTTAGCAAAGAAGAAGATAGGGAATATCCAAAATTAGAGAAATATTAAAAAAAAAGAGATAAAGGAAGGAGCACTTACTGCTCTCGGGTTTTAACTAAAAGTCTATAACAAGATGCATTGTGCTTGAGTACATCTCTTATATAAGAAAACTCTAAACAAGACTTAATCCTGGCCATCCAACTAATTTAATCCTAACCATTTATTATAAAAGACTTTAAGTGAATAAAAGACATAAAAGGCATTAGAAATTACTACTTATGCCCCTAAGTAAATAAAATTATTAAATAAAAAACATAAAAGGACAGATTCAATGACTGTTTTGCCCTTATGTGGTTCGTCTTGTAAATTTTATGCTCGTCTCTCTTATTTAGATACTCGAGAGCAAAATTCTGAGCTGCATCACTCTCATACTAATTAGGATTTCTCAAAGTGATGTTTTTGTTGTTTTAGGGGAAAAAAATATCTATAGTCAATCGTGATGTAGGAAAAGTGAAGGAAAATATCATATATTCGAGAGAATATATCCTCTCAAAGGATCTACAAAGGCGTCCACCCCAAAGTTGAGAGATTTGGTCCTCTCTGGGCCTGCAAGGGAATCTACATTAAGAACTCTTTGCAAGACCAAAATATAATCCAAGTTTTGTTTGCTCTTTACAAAAAGCAATACATCTATTTATGAAAAAGAAAACCCTAAAGGGAATCTACATTAAGAACTCTTTACAAGACCAAAATATAATCCAAGTTTTGTTTCCTCTTTACAAAAAGCAATACATCTATTTACGACAAAAGAATACCCTAATAGCGGACTTGACTCCCAAAACGCTTATCATTTTTATGGCCTAGCCGATCATTTGCCAAACATTAGCCATGACATGATACTCCTAAAATTTCACCGACAACCAAAGATCCGGAAATTCCTAAACTCTCTAAAAAGAAGACCAAATTGACCTAATTTTAATCTTCTAAATACCTAAAAAAAATAATCTTAAGTACATTATTTATCTAAATCCTGTGATACAAAGTTCATTACTTGTCCTTGTAGCGACTGCTTTTCAGATTTGAACCATAATTAGAAACCTTAAATTGTTCTGGTGTATATTTTTAACTAGAACCATCTATTTTAGGACGAAATAAGATGCCATGCCTCATCTGTAACTTTCCATCCAAGATGCACTGTCTCGCCTGGTAACTGTGACCCGTTAATCCCTGGGTTGCTATTGTGTAATAAATTCACTTTCATCTGATTCCCCATGATGGATTTCTTGACCATTAGGTCTGGATTCTGGTTGGAAGTGCAGCATAACTCTAATTTTTATTTAGTTAATAATATTAAATTATTATTGCTTGGTCATGAAATTGTGTTTTATTATATGAAGGGGTATTGTTGGTAAATTATAATTAATACTTAAGTACCCACCCCTTCCCTTTTTCTCATTAGCTACTACTGATGCCATTGTTTCTTTCCCAACCCAGACTCCCAAGTTCCCTTGCCTGCGGAGTGCGGGATGAATCATCACAGATGAGGCATGCCTGAAGTTGTGCACCTTTTAAGATTGTGTATAAACCCCTTCTAAGATTTTGTTGAGTTGTGCACCTCACAAACTTTAAATAATGTGTCTCTGCAACTGTTGCTTCCTAGCCTTCCTCCAAGTTATTTCTACTGGCTGAAGCAATCTATATATTATACACTTTTCTTAGTTTTAAACATGAATTCTGTTGATGGTCTATATATTCTTTTCTGTGTCTTAGACATGAATTTCTATGATGGTTTATATTTGTCTTGGTTGGGCTAGCAGTGTATTTTTGAAGGATTAAATTAATATTTCTATTTATAATTTCTCATGGTTTTTTAGATGGATACGTGATCAACAAACTTCAGAGGGTGTCACACCTGGGGAGGATGTCTACATAATCTTGCGTCTCGATGGGCGAGTAAGAAGATCAGGAAGGGTGTGTTCACAATATGAAAACCTTTTTGTATCCCTTTATCATCCTTAAATTAATATCATCTCAGTTACCACATTTGCTATAGATTTATATGCATAAATCCACCCTGTAACGCAAACGGTTTTTCCCTTGCCTCCAAATTGTGATTTCACAAAGGCTACACTTTTAATTGTATGTGACTATAGGAAGAAAGTTCATAATTTAACATTATTCAGTTATTCTTCTCCAATTTTTAATTACTTTTTTGACATTTTAGAGACACTCCTTGCAGGGCATGCCTGACTGGCAACAGATTGTTCAGGAGCTGCCCCCAATGGAAGCATTATTCAGCAAACTAGAACGATAACTTCTTTTTTTTTACTAGGAATTGCTTCAATGCTTGGGGTTCATGAAAATTAGTTTCTGTAAAAATTCCATTCGAAATTCATTGTTCAATTCTATTATTTCCTACCCATTTTCTAATTTTTTTTAACTAAATGGGGAACTTTGATCCCTGTTTTATAAGTGCAATCTGTGTCTTGTAAACAAACTTCACATAGAATCTCGATTTAAAACAAACAATGTTAATGGACATGAAAAATTAATGGATTGAAGTAAGATAATCTTAAAGAAATATTAGTAATAAAGCTAAATAAAGTGATTTATTTTTTAATCAAGATGGTGACCTCTTAGACTTAGCCAAAAACATGAAAATGTTAAAGAGCTTAGGATCGAGAAGAAAATAATTTCAATAGAGTTTTTCTCTCACAAAAGAGGAGGAAATTTTATCTTTTTATCTCTTTTTTTTTTTGTTTGTTTTTTTGGTGTTGGGGGGAGTTAATTGGAAGGGACCATTTATCTTTCATACATGGAGGTTACAATCATTCTCACATTTTATATTTCAAATTGGATGGTTTGGGATGAGTTACGAAGTTTGAGAATATTATTTTTTGGAACTACGTGTCTATTCAATGATACTCTCGTAATTATTCATTTTGAAATTCAAGGGACAAAAATGAATGTGACACAAGAGAAAGAAAGAGAGACAATCCCTAATTGAAACATACTTTTAGAGAAAAAATGTCATATGGTCTCTAGCCTGACCATATAATTAGCTGCTCTAGCCTCCAAAACACGTAGGGGAGATCTTTTTTATCCCATAACTTTCATATCAACTTTGATTTGCGACGCGTATCATTCAAAAACATGCATAGAAGCTTTTGAGCTCTCGAAAAGTGTCCCTCAAATGGGCAGTTGAGGGTCCATATTTGGAGCACTTTTTTTGTGCTAAAGTTATATTTTCTAATAGAATTGATCTTCAGGGCTATTGATGATGATTTGAAGGCTTTTTACCATATTTTGGGGGGCCCTGGTCATGTGGATGGGCTGGACCACCAAATACGCACCCAATTTTATGAGTTAATTTCATTTTTTGCCATGCGCCTTGTCAGTATCCTTGTGCATGTGCATAATATTACCTAGTGTTTCAAAACTGCAATCGGTTGGCCGGATCGTTGATTATAGATCCATGTTTGATTATTGGATCGGTGATCTGGATTGAGTTTGGATCAACTCGAATCAATGATTCAAAAAATATTAAAAAGTAAATAAAATAAATAAGAATGAACATGAGGTTGTGGGGAAGAGATTTCAAGGGCCTAAAAAAATATTGCATAAGCTTATGAAAAAGAAAAAAATATGAAAGGGGAGGTTTTAGGAGGGAACCACGCTGGACCCATACTATTCTGAAACTTATTTGGTCCCTTATTAATTCCAATCTGGATTCACAATTCGGATAAGGAATCACCAGGGTTTTAAATGATTGATATTACTTAAAAACCTATTACTAATACACATGAGGATCAGCCTAGCCGAATGGAAGCGGTGCACCTAGAGCGGACCACCAGTTCTTGTTCCATCATGCCCCCATATGCATTGTGCGTATGTCATGTCCCTGTGCCTGTGTATATGCTATTACCTACCAAAAATGATTTCTAATCTAATTATCAAGACCTGACTGGAGAGTGCCTGCGTTAGATTTTGAGTTGAAAATTAATCAAAATTAATGTTTAATTAGTTTAGGCATGTTGATCCGCATAGTTTTTATTTGTATATTTAAAATTTAGTCCAATTACACCTATCCCCTTTGGTGAACCCACCCATCAGGTTTGGTGGTCCTGCAAGACCACAAATTAATCAGAATAAAAACTCTTTGACCCGTCTTCAATTTGACTTTCGTCACCGACCCAAACCATGCCTTTTCTCACTCTCATTTAGTTCGTATGAAAACTTGCAACATGAAACACAAGGAGCAAACGGTGCGAAAATGTAATCCCACTTCGGAAAATAAGTTCCTCCCTCGTCACTCTCTCTCAACCCCCTGGCGTTCTCTCGCTCTCAACCCCCTGCGTCCTCTCTCTCTCTCTCTCTCTCTCTCTCTCTCTCAAACCTACAAGCGCGGGTCCATTTTGCAGGCCGTACACAAGTACCTCATCTTCTTCTTCAAACGAGGATCCATTTACAAGCTTTCATCTTCTTCAACAAGGTAGGGTTGCTTCTTTTTTTGGCTGGTGTTCTTTTTTTTTTTTTTTGCTGGTTTTTCCTCATTGTAAATATTCTTCACCAAACAAGTTAGGGTTTCTCTCATACGAACCCTCATATAAGTACCTCATTTTCTTCAACAAAGGTATGGGTTTTATTCTTGTGATTTTCCTGGTTACTGGTGCTGATTTTTTTAATCACCAATGCAATCATTTTTTTTTTTTTTTTTATAATTTCCCCATGGAAATTTGTGGCTTTTTCATTTTTGGCTTATTGTATTGAGTATAGGAGCACAATTTTCTCTGTAGAAATGTGGGTATGGGTTTCTTTTTGTTATATTTTTTCTGTTTTTTCTTGTTTATTTCTTGCTGGTCTTTTGTGTTGTTTAGAAGCGCAATTTTTGCTCTATAATACCCATGCGAAAGGCTATGGTAGAGAGAGAGCAACGCCATTGTTTCTGCCAGTTATGGAACAAAATCTCATTCTAAGTCCGCCATTTTTTTGAAGCTCCAAGCTTTACTTTGGTCCAACGCTTACAGGTCAATTTCATGTCCTTTTGGTTATGAATTTTATACCTTAAAAATTTCACTTTTGAAATTTTAGTGCAGTTGATTGTTTTCAGCAATATCAGTGAGATCAATGGGATTTTCGAGTAATATTTCTGTGTATTTTCCTATCCTATTGGGTTTTGTTTGCTCTGCAAATTGGTGGCACAAAGAAGAACTTTAGGTCTGATTAATCAAAAAAAAGAAAAGGGAAACTTTAGGTCCAGTGATCCCTGAGGAGTCAAGAGCTCCAAAATGTTTAAAATCTTTCATTTGTTTGTTCGATCATGTTTTTCTTTTACAAATATGGGGCCTAGGTTGCGCAAGACTCTAAAGACAATTTCTAGGGTTTTGGGATCACTTGGAAATTGAGGAGCAGTGATTTTGATTGCTTTTAGTGCTGATGTAATGATGCTTTATTGCGAGAATCTTTTGTATTTCTTTAATTTTTGAAGTTCAGGTCTTAGTCATTTCATTGGAAGAATCCAGAGGTTCATTTAGTTGTAGGATGAGTTAGCTTTTAACTGAAATCGTTCTTTACAAGCAAGGACTAAAAGTTGTGGCAGGCTATGAACTTTTTATTTGTTCATTGACATGAAAATTTGAAGAAATGAAAGAAAATTTCCATGTCCTTAGTTTATGGTTTTTGACCTGTTCTGAATTCTTGCTGCTTATGGTTTTTCTCAGAGAGCATTGGTGGTTTCTTGTATGTGTATTACATTCTTTCGCAAACTATGTTTTAAAGGGAATTAGATTTTATGAAATTAGCAGAGGTTGACTCAGAGAATAAATGGCATACTTCCATGGCTGCAATATCCATGTGTATGAGTGATTGAGGTACTCTATTAAGAGCAATTGTTCTTTGTAGTAATAAGCCTATGGTGGCATGGTGTCTCTATGTATTTTTTTACCTATCTCTTTGGGGCAATTAAGATCTTTATTATAGAAATATAATGTAACATGAAAGAGAAATATATCTTTGAACAAAAAAGCACGAAAGAAAAATGTAATGAGATCTACCTTGATAACAATGATATCCATTTCAGATTTACCTTGATAACAATGATATCCTTCTCTTTGTCTAGCTATATCCCTAATGCGATATTGTGTATCCTTAGAAGCCAATTTTTCTCATATGTTAGAACGCCATGACATAAACAAGTATCCTACAGGGACAATCTAGTGTAGTTTGATTCTTATAGTCAAATATTTGGAGTAAGCAACGCAGAGAAGAGTTGCATCACTGAAGAATCGCTGTCTACTATGATTTGCCTTGGAACCTTCATTGTTGTGTGTGGGAATTCCACCAACCAGGAGAATCTATATTCTAGATTTTAGCTGTGATCTGATAATTCTTGACTAGGAGTCATATATGGTCATTTGTAGGATTTGGTCCCTTGATGGGACTACAATTTTAGGGGTCGCTTCTATTTGAATTGTGTGATTATGAAAGCGCAGAGATATTGAACGTTTTCTATTTCAAGTCCAATGTTCTCTTAGGAAACCCATCGTTACTTTTGTGTGAGGACCAACTGATTGATGGATTGGTTTATATGATGAGCAGAAATAGTGAATGTTTGGAAGCAAATGCTTTCCTTCGATTCTTTTAATTAGAACTGTTGTCAAATTTGAGACATTTCATTAAATATTTCAAATTTTCTAGACACCATTTTTTATTTGATAACATATGTGGAAAAGTGTATTTTGAAAAGGTATGCTGAACTTAGCTAGCATGATTCTTGTTAATAATAATGGTTGCCATTGTCGTTAGATGTCTGGAAACCTTTTTTTTCTTTTCAATGCATCTGTAGTCATGTCTTACACCTTATATCATGCCCCACCATTATTTCATTTAATTTGATGCTGATTTTTATGTTATTAGATGGTCTACTTTCAAAGTTATCATTGGTAAATTGTGAACTTTAATTATTTGGGTGATAAATGTCATAAGCTACATGTGTTTAATCTTGATTACATGTCTTGCTAGCTGTTAGCATTATCAACAACACCAATCCTTGCAAGAGAATCTTAACTACATGCCCTGCTAGCTGTTAACATTATATATGATTTCTTGTGAGAGTCAAAATGGACTTTTCCAATGAAAGGAAAAGTGAAATTTTAGTTGAAAAACTCAAAAAATATTTCAAGGGGAGAATTCATAGATGGATTGATAAACTGTTATCCTACCTCTTCCAATCATACATACGAGGCACTTGATAGGGTGGTTGCTCTGCTTCTGCCCTTGCCTCTACTTCTATACCTACCCCTAGTGTAGAGGGTGAATGTATGAAGGCCTTATCATCAGAGTAGCTCATCAGAGCTGGGATGACATTTCTACAGAGTTACGTGATGGATTTGCTAATGCAATGTGGGAACGATATTGAAATAGGGTTTAGGATGTAGTAGTTGTGATGGTATAACGTTCTTCATTTTTTTTTTATTGTGCTTGTACCTCTTATGCATTTCGAGATTGGATATGGACATCATGCGTTAAAGATGTATTCATGCATTGGAACGGAAAAACTATTGTGAAGTTTATTACTAGAAATATTTTTTCATTAATCTTACAAGATAAAGAGATTAAACAAAAAAAGAATGCACGGATTAGTTAACCAAGGCTTGATGCTTGTATAATTTAATAAAGTGATCCAAACTTGTGATCTAAGCCATCCATTTTTTTTAAACATAATATAGATTGAATGTTTTAAAAGAATCATCTTAATTGGATGACCGTCAATATCAAATCATCTATATTGCAATAGAACGGTTAAAAGTAGGTATTAATCTAGATTCTGGGAAATAGTTTACCAATGGGTTACCAAACATAAGAAACTGGTTACATAGGAATTCCAGACATGTGAACCAAACATGGCAAAAACCAAGATTGGAAAATTCTTGCACAGGGAACCGTTTAAATATGAAAACTGTTTTACATATGCAAACTGTTACGCAGGAACCAAACGAGCCTTAAGAAATTTATACATCCCAGAAATGTGGACCCCCCCCCTCTCTCTCTCTCCTACAACCCCCCTCTCTCTCTGTCTCTCTCTTTCTACCCCCGTGAACCCTAGCCCTGCCCTTGCTACCACTTGATAAGTAAATAAACTCATTTTGGTCTCACATTTTTTGCCCAAATGTCTCCTCTCTCCTAACGCAGAGCATCTCTCTATCCTCTGTCCCCCCTCCGGCTCCAGATATCTGTTTTGAATTTACAAGCGGTTTGAGTATCCAGGTAATTTGCATCTCTTGTGATGATTATTTTTCTGATTTTTCCTTGTTCCTGATGAATTTGTGTAAATGCTGCGTTTTTCTGCGTTTTTAATCTCTTTAATGGTGTCTTTTTTGATAGTTCATTTCTGTGTTTTTTAAGCTCTTTAATAGTGCGTTTTGTTTTGTCTCTCTGTGACAATAGAGCTTTGCTTTTATTTCTCTTACTGACACTGTTTCTGTTCTTTTTTTTAGCTTGTTAATGATGAAATCTGTGTAGTATATTAAATGGCCTTGATGAAGTCCCCTTAATTTTTTATAGTGAAGAATCTGAGCATTCTTTTTGTTTTGCAGCTTATATTGAGGTTTCTTTTACAGTCTTGGCATAAATAGAACTGAAAAGCCTTCCATACTTTTGGTATCATATACTTGCAGTCATTGCATAGAAATTTGAAACACGTTTTGACATTGAATAAATTGAGAATATAAACAAAACAAAACAAAATCATACTGCAACTTTCCCTACAAAAACACCAATATCTAATGCCTACAATTTTGTAGAAGTAGCCCAACAACATTCTACACTTTATACAACAGAGAACCATCATTCGCTGACAAAGTTGCTATAGGACTTGTTTGAATGAATGGCATATATGGTAAATTGGTTGTTTGTGTTACTTATGATAAAATTGATGCCTTGTGATATCAATGATAACATAGTTCTTTGTTATGTCAATTTTGGTCCTATGGTGATACTGATGATAGAGCAATTCCATGTGACGAATTCTTACGTGAGAATTACACGACATCGCCAAAAAAGTAATGCATAAAGAGAAAAAAAAAATTCAAATTATTACAAGTCCAGGTTTTACAAACAACTGAGCCAAACAGTGAAAATATATTTCAGGGTTCTACCCAGATGCTCACCAAACGGGATTTAATGCATTTCCAGGATGTTCCAAGAAGCCAAATGGGGTTTTTTTAATCTCATTCCTGGTACCAATGTAGTTATTGGTCCCATTAGCAAGACCAAGTAAAAATCCCATCATTGTCTGTTGTCATGAATCATATGGATCTAGCTATTTTAGTTCTTTTGGAAGAAATTTGGATCGTGCTGTATGAGATTTTGATTCTTCACCTTGAAGTTTGGATCTTGCTGTTAATGTTTTGTTTTGATACTTCACCTTGAAATTTGGGACTACTTAAATCAGACCGATTCATAGGAGTTTGTCTCAGATCAATTGACCCCTCAAAGTATAATGAAACCTTGTATCATCAGGAGTCATTCAAAGAAATTGAGGTCGTGAAACCCACTTGAGAACGAATTCTACCCCATTTTTGTTTCAACTTTCAAGAAACTGTCAGTCTGCTCCTTGGGAGAAAATTTTGGAACAAAGTTAGAAGGCCAGCTTGGATGGCTGCTCATTTGTTGGTTAAATGGCCAGCTTGGATTTTGCCTCTCTAAAGGGAGAAAAATGCGAGTGCCAAAACACTCAGATCAATGTCGTTTCCTATTTCCTTGTGTTAAAAATTCAGATCATGTGGATTTCCTTCTAAAAACCATGGCAGTCTTTCTTAGAGTTTCTCATATATCCCATAACATAAAAGAAGAAGTGAAGGCACTCCCACTTTGTAAATCTCAATACGCTCTTCATCATCATCATCATCAAAGCTTTTTCCCAAATCACAATACACCTTTCCCAAACATAAATCCTTACTGAACATTCACACTGTCTGAGGACCATCCTCTACATAATATGGGTTTTATATGCTAATCTGCTTTTTTCTTTTATTTTTTTTCCCTTCCTAGTAGTTTTGAAATAATTCTGATTCCATTATTTATATCTCATATTGATCAAGTTTCTCCTACTCTTGAATTACGTGTTTATACGCCTGATCTTTTCATATTTGGTTTCAATATTTCCTAATTCCTAGTGAAATGAAATCTGTCATCTCTACCACACCATTATGTTCTTCTAGTTGAGTGGCTGTCCCTTCAAAGTTTTGCCTAAATATTAAATTTTTGCCTAAATATTATTAGAGAATCTTCGGTTTTTCTTCAGTTTATGGATTGTTCATTGTTACCTAAACCAATTCATATGATTTCATACTATTTCTTTTTTCAGCAACTTGCTCATATGATTGTCACTTTTGCCTTCTTTGTCTTGTTCTTTTGCCTTAAGAGACGAAGATGGTTATCCCACCACCAGTTAGACCTCCTAGAATTATAAAGTACCTGAAGCCCTATGTTCTAAAGATGAATTTCTCCAATAAATATGTGAGTGCCCAAGTTTTTCACACCCCAACTGCCACAGTCGCTTGTTCTGCAAGCACTCAAGAGAAGTTGTTAAGGTATAGCATGCAATGCACTCGAGATGTTGAGGCTGCAGCCAAGATTGGTAAGATCCTTGGGGATCGGTTGTTGCTGAAAGACATTCCTGCTGTCACTGTTTACTTGAAGGGGGAGCAAAAATACCATGGCAAAATAAAGGCCATTATAGATTCATTGAGAGATTCAGGTATAAAGCTAATCTGACTGAATTAGCCTGTTGTTCTTAGACATTCATTGTGGTGGTTTCTTGAGGGAAACACTTTAAAAGAGAAAAATGGTTTCTTAAGAATGTCTCTTGGTTCAGGAAACTTTATTTTGTTCAATAGGAATTTGTTCTAGAACGGAATATTGGGAAATTAACAGGGTTGCTAATGCTCTGCTCTGCTCTTTATTGCTGCATAAAGATTCAAAACATAGGTTTAGGAAATCAGGGGAAGAAAAAAAGTTGGAGGTAATGAAAGATATGAGTTGAAAACTTGCCTTACCTAATTTAAATGAGATTTTGACAAAATCTTATGGTGAAATTGGGTGTTCTAAAGAAGGAAAAGTTTATTCTCTGTCGTCCGTTATCTCAAAAAGAAAACTTTATTCTGTCTCTAGACGCATGAGTTCTCTCTGATTTTTCATGGATTCAGGATCTAAACGCATCCTAAGTCATTCAAAGCACATCATTGCTTTAAATCCATGATCTTGCAGCTCAAAAAACATTGTACTATGAAAAGTTAAAAATTAACTGTCGAAAAAGAGAGTTTTACCATATACTACTTTTAAGGTTCAAATTTTTCTTTAATTTTTTTCTTTCTGGGGCAAAGGACAAATTAATGTAACTGGATTGCTGCTTTGCTTTTGAGTGGATTTGGATGAAAGTGCTGGATTCAAATCCTGGTGTACGAACCCAAAGGTTTGTTGAAGTTTTTGAAACTACTTTATTTGCCTATTTATCTGTGGTGGTTTTTACAGTGTTTCCTTACAGTATGACTCTAAATCATCTACTTCTTTTCTTCCTTTGGTTTTTGAATGGTAAGTCTAACAAAAGGCGGAATGCCACCATTGTTTGGAAGTGAATGACACTACTGTTTTGAAATAATCAAAATACATGTGGGCATAGGAAAAGGCCCTGGACTTAATTGGTTGGCGCTTGATGATTTGCAATGTTACGTTCTAGACTCAATTCTAGATTTTATCGTGCTTGTTTCTTTTGACAGACATAAGAGCCTATGGCTGTTACAAAGAGAGAGAGAGAGTCTATGGCTCTTGCGGGAAGAGTGTAAGTCACTTTGAATCCAAATTCAATTGAAAGCAATAAGAGAGGCACTACTAACCGAAAATCTTGAAACTTGATGCAAGAAATGGTGAGGAAAGGAATTTGAGAGCACGCTTAAAAAAATATGGTGGTAGCATAAAAATAGAGAAGGGCAAGTAGCAAGAGTCTCACTTAATGTGACATTGCAACTCTTTGAAAAACCAAAAGATATTGTACTCCTGTGGGAGTAGAATGTCCATTGACTCCCTCAGGTAAAACTTATCTAGAATTAATCTTAGGACTAAAGTTTGGGATGTAATCTCCTCAGCCCATAGATTAACTTTCATAGAAAAATTACTTAAAAGTGTACCCTCTATGTATCGTCTCGAGATGAATAGAGACCATCTAATGTTTAGATGGTGAGATCAAGGGTTAGAAACTCAAATTTCAACATTTTATTTTATTTTTGTTGAGAATAATCATCTAGTTCCTCCCAATTAGGCCTTATGACAAGAGGAGTAGAAATAAACTATACTCCGGTATGAGCATAGTATATGTGCTCAGAAAGCCAAAAGAGATTCTACTCCCGTAGGAGGCATGAATGCCAGCTAAAATTAACAATGGTGAAATTGGATGTATTCCACTTGTGAGGGTTGGTTGTTTGAAAAATAAAATGAAGATAAATAGTTGTTGTTTGGAAAAAATGTATCGAACATGAAACGTTAATCAGACGACTTGTTAGCGTCTCTTGTTAGTCTAAAAAAAGTGAGGATCTTAAACTTTCTTTTAACTCATTTCAAATTGGGGTAAAGGAAGGGGGGAGGTGCCATGCAAGCAGCCAACATGAAACTTTGTTAAAACCTAATCCTTGTTAACTTCTCTTACTTCTTATCTTCCTCCCACTTTAAAACCTAATCCTTGTTAACTTCTCTTACTTCTTATCTTCCTCCCACTGCTCTTTCTCTTCTGCTTACTTGTTGATTTTCTTGTTCTCTTTGTTGGGTTCCATTTCATTTCTTTTCTTTTCTCCTTCTTTCTTATTCTTCTAAATTTCTTTTTCCAATTACCCTCTCTTTTTCTTTTCTTTTTAAATTTTTTCTTTTAGTTATACATTGCCTGAACCCAAATGAAACTCGTTAAAAGCGTAATCAGATAAGATGCCAAAATATTTTATTTTTAAAAAATAAACGTTGGTGATTCTAAAGTGAATATATTAAAATCTTATATTGATAAAATACTTTCAAGCTGCTTTTCCTACGGAGTAAGTGTACACTTGCTCCCCTTGGACTATGGTTTTATACGCGCTTGAAATAAACGGGTCCGAAGCTACTCAAGCATCATATAATAGAATCTGCATATCAAGATTAGGAGGCATATCTAAATTTTGTGTATCCAAAGATCTTGACTGCCGATAAGCAATTTTCATATATGGTCACACCATCCCGTACAATTCCCTTTGTTTAGGGTGGAATTGTTGAAGGTGCAGGATGCTTCGGATAGGGGGTCAATGAGTCGTGTCGACTCTTGGACCCGATAGGTCGACCATTGAGGTTTGGATCTGGGTCCTATTTTTGAACTGATGGGTCTGATCTAGGTCCTATGGACCTGATATCAGGTCGGGTTCTGACTTGCACTAGTGAAACTTAGCAACGTTTAAAAAGCCTAAACTATATTAGGATCCACATGATCATTAAAAAGACAAGGTCATAAGGTTAATCACCGTCGAAACAATGTGAGTCACAGAAATCAGAAACTTTATCTTTTTGATTGAAATTTACCCATAAGAGTTGGGCTTTTTAATACTTATATCCGTCCCTATTGGAAAAAGTTTATTGAAAGGTTTTAAATAATCAAATTAGATCCCACTTCAAAAATTTTATTAGAAGATGTTGTTTTGATGCTCAAATATCCTCAAATTGATCATCACAACATCAAGATGCATGAACATGAGAAAAAAATTGGTTTCAAGTTTTGAAAATAATACATGTTACAACGCATTTTTGGACAGTCAATTTTCAAAAATTTAAGGTTTCATAGATCAGTTCCATCTACACTATTTTAGAAGCTTGAAATTTTATAATTAAATATAAAAATATATTTTAAGGCTATTGAAAGCTTTCAATTTTATAATTATATATAAAAATATATTTTAAGGCTACTACAATGATTTCCAATATTGAAACCTTACATGATAAAGTATAGAATGGAGCCATTTACCTTTTATACAATATGATCACATTAATCTTGACTATTGGATGTCAAATTGAGTGGCTGCAATTATTCCATTACAAAATTTAAATTTTAAAAAAAAAATTTCGAATTTTATGACACATCTAAACTATCAAATTTACATCAAACGGTTAAATAATTGCAACCCCCATGTATCCAATCTAAAAGTTCTAAATTGTGTCTCGATGCTATTTCAAGGTGCGCTTTACTCGCATTATTTAGAGCGCCTCGGCTCTGTACAAACCGCACCCGTCTCTTTCTTTTTTTCTGGGTCATTTTCTCTCTTTACCCGCCATTTCTCTCTCTGGGCTGTACAAAGGGAAATACATTTTAGAGTGTAGATAGATAATTTAGAGAGAGAAAGAAGTGAATGAGTTGAAAAAGATGGAGTGTAGTTTGAGCGGGAACGCCCTCAAGACCTTCGCCCGCTCCATTACATGTCTCGCTCGCATTGGCAGCGAGCTCATCATCAAAGTCTCTCCTTCTCTGGTAAACCCCACTCTCTCTGTCTCTAACTTTCGGTCTGATTCTTCCGTAGTGTTATTTTTCTCTCTTAATGTATCGTATGCTTAGTTATGGGTTTTCTCTGATCAACTACTTTCACAGCATAGAAAATTATCAAGACGATTCATTTTCAGCTGAATAACTCTTCCATTTCTACTGTCAGATTATTATTATTATTGTTATTATTATTATTATTATTATTATTATTATTATAGTTGATAAAAATCTTTTTAATGGTGTTGAAGAATTACTGGAGAAACATATTCTTCTTCTCCCAATTTGGGTTCTTAATTCTTTGGTGGTCAATGAGCTTGATTGGATTTGATTTTTATGAGAAGATTTTTGGGTCTAATTGTCAGACTTTATTAGATTTGTGGGTTTGGTTTGTGGTTTATTATTAACTGTTTCCTAGATTAGCACTTTTATTTACTATGCGTTTTGGGTGTTTTAATTATTTCAGTTCATCATTTTTGTCATTGAAGCTTCAATGGGTTCTTTTGCACTTGAGGAAATAGAAAACTACAATACTGGATCATGGGGTTTGCTGGATTTCTATTTGGTTTCACATTACAACCATTTTAGAAGCAGAATTTGATATTCTTTTAAGCAATCAAGAGATTGTGAACTAGGAATGAAATTCTTCAGAAGGTTCTTCTTTAATTTGTTTATTTCAACATTGTTCTTTGATTCTTTATCTCAGTCCCAAACTGGTGAAGTTTTGACTTGGGTTAGGCGTTTTGGCCAAATCCCATGTAAAAAGAAGAACAACGCCTCAAAATTTGGATTTGATGTATTTTGTGAAAATTCCTATGTCTTTTTTCTTGCCATGAGTTTGTTTCATGATCCTTTAGCCCTCTGTGTTCTTCAGTTTTGGCCTTTGTAATTTTCCTCACCGGTTATTTAAGTAGCTATTCGCCGTGATATATCGTTCATCTTAGGTTTGCTGTCATCTCTATCTAGCATAATTTAATGTGAAAATAAGGCTGTTAGGTAACATAAGATGAAAATGCTATCCAAAAAAAGAGAACTTGCTCTTAATTATTGACACCTGTAAACTTTTAGCAAAGTGCTCTTACGCTGTATAATGAATGAAAGCTCAAATTAGTTTCACCTGGGAACTGAATTCATATACTGATATCCATAAAACAATGGAAATTGCAAGCTTAACCTTTTTAATTCTTGCATTGTGGTTTCTGAATTTTGGTATCAATTAAAAGCCGAACCTACCTTGTCTGTGCAGCTCTCTTTATACACTCTCAATTCTTCTCGGTCGGCCTATCTGACTATGATTTACAAGGCTGAGTTTTTTGACACATACACACTCTCCGCAGCCCAAGCACAATGCAGTGTCCTTTTAAAGGTATACGCCTTATCACTCAAATATTTTTGTCAAATTTAGTATACCTAAGCCATCATTAACAGAATCTTTAGACTGTGTGTACCATTTTAAGGACACCGCCTTCAAGTACAGATCGGTTACATATGCTCTTGCCTGACTCAGATGCAGAAAAAGTGCAGTTTATCATAGATTGCATGAATGGTAAGCGTATTTGATTTTCTTATATGGATAATCCGCCGGACTTGGGGGAAGTATGGATCACCCCCGTCCAATGAAATGATGCTGGCGATTTAGAGACAGTGGAATCCACAAGAACAGGACATGTTCCTGATGTTCGTGGATCCAACTCTCTCTCCATCACCATTCATTATTTATTTCACTGGATGGTGATGACCCCAATGGACTATGTTTTGGTGTGTCCCACTCTCTCTCCATCATTGTCCATCACGTCATTGGATGGTTTTCCATGGATGACTATATCTTAATGTCCCCATCATTATTTGGTTTCTTATGCAAATTCCCAGTAAGATGCTTCCTGATTCTTATTGTAGGTTTGAGGAAGACCTATTGGATTACTTGCAATATCCAACCAGAAATTCAGCATCTCTCTCTTGATAAGTCGAAATTTCCCAGTTATTTTGTGATTAAGCCTCGTGATTTTAGCAGGTTGTTAGCTAATTTTCAGGCATCACTCCAGGAGATAACAGTCATTGCTACTGAATCCACACCCTTAACTACTAATGCTGATAGCACCATGGGAGGGAAAGCAGTTGAACTGAGAAGTTTTATAGACCCCGCCAAAGGTGTTCGTACAACTGATTTTGTCTCTCGCTTCTTTAGAGAGTGATATCCATACATTGGAAACTTATTAGATATTTAAATTGTAGATAGCAGAGATGCAGCTTTACATACCCAGTTATGGATCAATCCTGCCGAAGAATTTCTGCTCTATACTCACACTGGTGATCCCGTAGATGTAACATTTAGCATGAAAGAATTGAAGGTACAAAAACATTCACTTCCAATGATTTTAGTGCAATATCATGATACCTCATCATTTTTTAGTTTTTTCCCAAATTTGTTTCTATTATTCCAGAGACAATGACAATCTAGTTAATTCAAATTGTTTTCTTGTGTGATTCTATTCATTACATATTGTCCATGGTACTTTAGTAGTTTCAATATTTTTCTTTCAAATGTTAATAGAATCACTAATATCATGATACCTCATCATTTTTTAGTATTTTCCCAAATTTGGTTTTATTATTCCAGAGACAATGACAATCTAGTTAATTCAAATTGTTTTTCTGTGTAATTCTATTGTCCATGGTACTTTAGTAGTTTCATTATTTTTCTTTCAAATGTTAATAGAATCACTGCATTGATTTTTAGTAGGATTACATTTTTAGTAAGTCATATAGATTTCATTAACTGAGAAATGGAATGTTAGCAATGTGTTCTCCGTTTTTTATGTCCTATGTATTAATTTTCCATGACGTCAATGTCCCACGGCGGTGCCATATGCAAAAAGGAAGAGACTCGTAGAATGCCAAACGCACATAATGTATTATACCATAAATTTCATGCTTTTAACATTTTCTTTGAAATAACAGGCCTTTCTTGCATTATGTGAGGGTTGTGAAGTTGACATTCATTTTCTCTTTGAGAAGGCTGGCGAGTGAGTAGCTCTAAATTTTAGCTTTTTGCTTTTTGCTTTTCAATTTATTTATTATCTTTTATGGTTTGTGTTACAAAGTTTGTTCTTTTAAGCCAGATTACCTCTATGCTTAATTGATTCCCATATACTGCTTCTTTTGACAAGGATAGGCCTATTCTAATGGCTCCAAAATTTGGTCTAGATGACGGGTCCAGTTCAGATTTTGATGCCACCCTAGTCTTGGCCACAATGCTCGTATCCCAGCTTAGAGAAGCAAACGGCTCAGATCCAATGCTGGCTTCATCCATGCGACCCAGCCGTCCAGATCATGAATCAGATTCCCAAGCTCATAACAGGTTGCATCCATCCAGGCAGGAATGGCCCAGAGCACCAACTCCATCTCCTGTTTCTGAGAACCCTTCTGATCATACCCGAGTCTGGTCTGAACTTTCAGGTGAATACTTACTTAAGGGAAGCATACTATTAGCCAATGGATAATGGGGAAACTATAGTCCATTGCGGTCATCATGGTGAAGGAGGGAAGGAGGGAGGGATCCACCGGAGCTGGCCATAACCAGAATGGTGCATTTCATTTTCTGACCATCACCATCCATCATTTCTCTCATCATCACCATCCATCATTTGATTGGATGGTGATGATCTCAATGGACTTTTCATTGCTTTTCGAAATGAAACTCTATTTTTTAATTGCAGAGCAATATATTCTGCAAGAATATTAGGTTGTCTATAGGGTCTTGCAATTCTTGTGATAGCAATGCTGAGTCTTTGATTCATAGAATTTAACTTTTTTTGTACATCTGTTTGTAATTCTTTGATTCCCCGGGTTGGACCCTCAATTAACAAATTGGAGGACCCAACATAGATTGTGACCTGGATGAGATTATTTTTCTGTATTTCGAATAGACCGTTTTATTAGAGCATGCATCCTTGGGAGGGAGGGAGGGATCCACCAGAGCTGGTCATGACCAGAATGGTGCATTGCAATCTCTCACCATCACCATCGATCATTTGATTGGATGGTGATGACCCCAATGGAATATGGTTTTCTGTATTTCGAATGGACTGTTCTATTACAGCATGCATTCCTTCATTTATTGTAGTAATTTAGAGTAGGAAAAGCAAGTGTTCCAACCACATGCAATCTGTTTTGCTACAGGAAGTGCCGCCATTCCTACAAGCAGGAATGACCAACAAGCTCCTTTGGAAGGTAATGCTAATGCAAGAGAAAAAAATGCTTCAGGTATACAGGTGCCTGAAAAAGCAAGAGCAGCCTCCAAGGGATCACCTATGAGGGAGAATGTGCATTCAGTGTATCCTTAAATTGGCTATCTTCTACAGATGTATGGCATGCTCCTTGCTTTTATAAGATAATTATATGAATTACATCATTACATGCATGTTTTTTGGGGATGTTCGAATTAATATATGAATCTTTTACTATCATAAATCATTATTATGCTATATATTATTAGGTGCTATAATGCAGTGTTTAGAATATCGCCTCGCCAAAGGGACTTGGCTCATGACCAAGGCGAGTTACTTGGCCATGTCCGAATTGACTCGGCCGTGTCCTGTACAATGCCAAAAAGCAATAGAAAAAAATAGGAAAGTCATAAAAATTTTGAAAAAATAAAATAAAGGTATTAAAAAGTAAAATAAAACCCAAAACAACCTTCAAAGGTCCAAATATGCTTCAAAAAAGTATAGAAACATGGATTTTGAAAAAAAATGATTTATACTTGGGGACATTTCAAAAAAATCCAAAAAAAGAGAGAAAAATACAAAAATAAGGATTATGAAAAAAAAATACTGATCAATCTATGCCTTAAACATCCAAATCATATAAATTTTTTTATACAAGATAGCCATTTTTTTACAATTTTTTGGGATTCTTTTTATGTACCCGAGTTGTACACAAGATGAGATTGAGACTTGGGTGAGTGAGTCCTGTAACACTGTTATAACTTATTTGTGTCAGGTGATGTGTATGTCCTATATTACGAGAAAAAATTGTGTACATCAACAAAGAAATATGTTTACCATGGAAATGGTTTGTCAACGTAATGATTTCTTATGCATATCCATTCATCATTTTAAATTTACAAATCACACATTTATAGGGACATCCATTTGAACGTGTGTGTTTCAGTTTTAGTCCACCATGAGAGAAATGACTCTCTAACTACAAAATTTTGATTGCTTTGCATAAGATTTGTTGAGTTGAATTTCTAGTAACATCCTTTAAAGGATTGTCTTCAACTATCTGAACTTTTCTGATTTTCATTTACATAAATGCTAAGTCATAAAAACAACTCTCTATGAAGAGAAACAAACCTCTAGCATTGCAAGTTGTGTCAATATTTGTTTGTGGTTACAGGAAGAGCACATTTTTATAAGGCATTCATGTCCTTATGGTATCAAAATTGTTTATGGAAACTGTCCTTTTCGGGTTTATCATGTCTTTTTTGAGTTATTGGGAAAAATCCATTTCAATTTGATTGATTTGTAAGAGCTGAATATTGAAGAAACCTGATACTTGATCTTAACAATGAGAGGATGCTATTGAGGTCCTGTTTGTGTGTGGCTTCATGGAAATTGACCCATGCTTGAGAACAGATGTGGAAATACCACAAATTAGAAAGAAAAAAGAAAAACAGAAAATATTAAGTGCACTAATATTCGTTGAGGAAACTGGTTTTGTCTATATCAAATGCTTTCCACTTCTATCTCAAGCTATGTGAGGTTATTGTGCAGCACTTCTAAACTTTATGTATACCAACAAAAATTGTTGTATTCTATCATGTTATTGTCTTGGGTAGATGCGTGGATGTATGTTCCGTTGCCTTCAATCTTATGGTAAGACATCTGGTTATATGAGGCAGATCGAGGTGTAAGTTTTTTCCTGGTCCTTCCAAAGTGTAGTTTTTCTATTTGTGATGGTGTTATTGGCAGCAGCACAAGAGTTTTGCAAGCAGAGACCCATCTTTATATTGTTCATGCACAAGTGTGCACTACTCTCTCTCTCTCTCTCTCTCTGTATGTCTTTCAAAACAATGAACTAGATTGGGCCTTAACTGCACAAAGTACCATGAATCAGTTTGCTACAAATCATTTGCTGGGAGTCCAAGGTATGATCAATACTTCAACCTGTCATCTATTGAACTTTGACCTAATTGCTTTTCTTCTTCTTTTCCTCGAATGATTGGATCATGCCTAAAGCCTTTTGTATTTTCTATTCAGATATAATGCAGCCAAACATCCATGAATCCCGACATCATCCCAGCAATTGGGTGAGTGATGCTGACGATGATGAGGATGATGGTGAAGAAGAGATTTTTGTCCAATCAACTCCGTAATTTCTAACAAATGGTGAAGTGTAAAGCGATGAAAGCTCTTTAGGAGAACATCATGCATCGTGTAAGTGTAATATATTTGTATCCATATGCCCCCTTATAGTTTGAATGTTAGGCATTAGAATCACTGTAGAATTGAATATCTTACAGCGGAAGAAAGAGGGCTTTTGTTGCCATCCCCATGTCTGGAATTTGTATTGTCTAGGTGAAGAATTTTGACCGTATATATATATATATATATATATATATATATATATATATATATATATATATATATATATATATATATATATATATATATATATATATATATATATATATATATAAAAGTACATTTGGAAATGGTGAGTAATTACTTTCTTTTTCTTTCTTAACCTCATACATGCAATTATTATCTTGATATAGAACTTCTTTTGTGCTTCCACTTTATTTTACTCAATTGTACTTTCATGCTTCATTGAAAAAGAGATTTTACTTTCATGCTTCATTGAAAAAGAGATTTTACTTTCATGCTTCATTGAAAAAGAGATTTTCTCATTCTCCTACTTGGGTATATTTCTTTCGATGCATGTGCCGACCCACTGGTGTTATGCATTTCGGTGTTTCGTCGACAGTGATGGGTAGAATTTCTTATTCCAAGGACCCCTTGGAAGTAGACCAAAAGGAATCCCTTGAAAGAGATGCTCATATTGCATGGGCCCCAGGGTGAAAAGAACAGCTAACGTCTCACAATTATTAATTCTCTCTATTCCTCTAGCTATATCGTTGTTCAACTGTGTGTGTGAGAGAGAGAGTCATCATGACTGTTAACTGGAAATAGGAGGGGAAGCTGGGATGTTTCTAATGATCATGTGAGGCATGCTTACCTGAATGAATCATTTCGTTCTAATTTTTCTTACATAATAGTGATAATGGTTAGTTGTATTATGGTGATTTGCCTAGCTTAGGCAGCAATAGATGCGTCGTGAGGTAGAATTGGATCATTTTATGGTTACCATGTCGCTATTAATAGAAAGAAAATATTACCATTGCAGAATGTAGCAAGCTGGAAAGTGTATATTGAAATATTGCCATTGAAGAAGGTAACAAGAGAGGAAAGTTTATATTATATGTAACAAGATAGGAAAGTACACATTATACCATTGTGTTACTATTATATATACAATGAAAGAACCACCACAAGAAATGAATGTGGTGTTTGTTGATGATTACACTCGTTTTATTTGAATTTATCTTTCGAAACGAAAATCTGAATTTTTTGTTGTATTTATGAAATTTCATCATATGGTTGAAAGGAGATTTGATAAAAGAATTAGAGTATTTCAATGTGATGGAGGTGGTGAATTTGCTAAGAAATTATTTATTGACCATCTTAATTACAATGGTATCATGCGACAATTATCATGTTCGGGAACCCCTGAGCAAGATAGAATAGCTGAAAGGAAACATCGAAATCTTATAGAATTGGGCGTTACAATGATGTTTCATGTAGGAATTTCTAAAAGATTTTGGGTTGAAGTCTTTCACACTGTAATATTTGTTATCAACATAATTCCTTCTACCAGTTTAAAAATGGATTCACCATATTCATTCTTGTTTGAACGCTTACTAGACTACTCTTCACTTTAAGTATTTGGTTGTCGATGTTTTCCATATCTTTGAGACTATGCTACAAACAAATTTAGTCCACGTTATCTTTCATGTGTATTCTTGGGCTATAGTGTCCAACATAAGGGCTACAGATGTCTACATCCACTCACAGGATGCGTCTGTATCTCTAGATATGTTGTATTTGATGAAATTATATTTCCTTATACTAACTCAAATTCTTTTTGTGATAGTGTTTAGGTTCAGGGGGAGGTATCCACCTATGCAGAATGGTCCGAGTGTAATGAGCCTAACATACATGCTCTTTCCTCTTTTGATTCATCAGTTCCACATGACCAACCATACAGGACACCCTTGATGTATCTGGTCCCTCAGGTTCTTCTTTGCCCATCACCAATGATAGCTCTTCAACTTCTCTTAAAAAGGGACATATCACCACTGCATCACCGATCCAAAATGTCCCCAGAATAATGCAACACACAACTATGGTGATAAAAATGTTGCAGCTTAAGAAACCAATCAATCTAATTTTTTACCAGTCTTTGAGCATCATTGTCATCACATGGTTACAAGATCTCAAGATAGTACTCGAAGACCTCGAATTCTCCCATCCATGGCAGCAATATCAAGTGCTCCTATTTTTTAACTTATCCTTTTTTAAACTAAAACCATTAAGTCTGCCTTAGGTTATTCAGGTTTCTAAACCTAAAACCATTAAGTCTGCCTTAGGTCATTCGGATTGGCATCGTGTCATGGAAGAGGAAATTGAAACCCTATATGTTAATTCAACTTGGGGAGCTAGTTCCACGTCTTCTAGGTATGAATGTTGTTGGTTGTCATTGAGTCTATAAGTCTAAATTAAACTTTGATGGAAGTCTAGAGAAACTTAAAGCCACACTAGTTGTTAAAGGATACAATCAGGTTGCTAGAATTGATTTCTCTGAAATATTCAATCATGTTATTAAGCCTGCTAGTATTCAAATTGTGCTCACCATAGCTATTGTGTGCCACTGGCCTATCAAACAACTTGATGTGAAAAATGCTTTCCTGCATGGTTTTCTTAAGGAAAATGTGTTTATGGAACAATTTCTTGGATTTGGAAGCTCAAAATGTCCCAAATCATGTCTACATATTAAAAAGAGCTTTATATGGTCTCAAACAAACGTATCGAGATGTTGAAATTGTATATTGAAATATTGCCATTGTAAAAGGTAACAAGAGAGGAAAATGTATATGTACATTACATGTAACAAGATAGGAAGGTGCACATTCTATCATTGTATTACTATCATATATACAATGAAAGAACTACCACAAGAAATCAATGTAGGGCACAATTATCCTATCAAAAGTTCCTCTCTCTAGAACTACCACAAGAATCAATGTGGGGCACAATTATCCTATCAAAAGTTCCTCTTTCTCTATAATTCTTTAGCTGTTGTGTCATATTCCCTGCCGCACTTGATGTCTCAATAATGCCTGTTCCGAGTTGCAGCCATTGCTTTGTGTTTGTCTTCAACAATGTCTCCGTAAAATTGTGAAAAAAATGGCCACTGCATAAAATTTGTTTTATTATGTGGTATCAAAGAAAATCTGAATCTTATCATGTAAATTAATGAGTCTTAACTCGTTAGCCTTGTCAAGATATTATATTGTGGCACTTTTTTTCCATCCTGAGCACAAAACCTTGATGCATCCCAATTTATCGTACAACATATGATTTTTTTATTTTTTGCTATTGCAAAAGTCGTCTTAAAGGATGCATTTCCACAGCCCGCACCCTTGCAAAATGCCCTGGCAAACACTAGTGTTTATTTGACTACCGACAACAATGACAAATCAAATGGTAAAAGTAATCTATGTTTAGCTCTACCCTAATGTAATATAATAGAGACTATGGACTATAGCTATCAAGATTGGACCGGATTACCCCGTCCGACCGATCAGATTGCCTATTGATGTCTTAGACGGTTCGATCTAAAGCCAAAATTAAGTTTGGTAAAAAACTTATCAAAATCAATGTCTGACCAGTTTGACCGATCGGATTATTTAGGTTTGATCAATTCGACTTGCGAAACAAAGTTTATAAATTTTTTCTAATACATTTTATATTTTTTAACTAATATTCTTATTCTTAAATTTTTTAAAGATTTTTTCTATCAGTTCAATCTGTCGATTTTGATTGGATCAAACTCTTGACCACTGTTGGAAAAACCAGGCAATCTAAGCAATAACCGCCTGGTGAGATCAGAAGCGGCCATTGGACGGTTCCAGTTTTGGTGATCGGTTGGTATTTTTTTAAAACACACACACACACACACACATATATATATATATATATATATATATATATATATATATATATATATATATATATATATATATATATATATATATAATCCCAAAAATAAAAAATTTGGTATATAATACATTTTTTAATGTTATTTACATTATGGTAAAGATTAAAAATTGTTTTGGTCATAAATACTCACTTTTATATTTTCTCATCTTTTTCAAAAAAAATTAAACCCTTAGGCTTCTTTAAAATCCAATTTTTTATTAATTTTCAACTGCATTTTAATATGTTTTATTTTAATCATTCTTTATAGTTTTTCATATTTTAATAGATTTTCTTTTTGTATCTTTTTATTTTTTTCAATACTTTTTACACCACTCGGGACTTGTCTGGTTAGAACGGTTGAATCGACCGATTTACTGGTTAAGCTGATTAAACCGCTTCCAAACCTATGTCCGATTAACTGTTCCGGTTCAATTTTACAAAGACTGCTCTTGACCGGTTCAACAACTTATCATGATAGCTATGTCATGGACTACAATATAGGGAACACCAAAAGAAACCCAATACCAAGCATAAGTAAGAGTATTATTACAAAATATTTTGCTTTTGTTATTCGCTTTATGATATTTTGCTTTTGTTAGTCACTTTATGCAGTTGAGTTTTTTTTCCTACAGCACAAAATTCGCTCCTTGCTTAGAATGAGCATTATGGTGGGCGTTAAAGACATGATTGTATTTATTTACTTGTTTGTTTAACATTAGGTTGACATCCATTATTATCAATTGGCCTTTGTACTGTTGAGGGATGAGGGATGTGGTCCAATCAAATTGCATTCGATTGTTGGTAAACTAGTTGGATCTTATTTTAAAAGATATATAAGAAAAATAAGAATAATAAATGAAAAATATACAAAAAAATCATTTACCTTTGGTATAAGATGGTCACAATTCATATTGACAATTGAATGTGAAATTGGATGGTTGCATTTATTCCAATGACCACACTCAAACTTCAAAAGAAATTTTCTCGAGCTTTATAATACACGTAAGCTATTAGATTTTAGATTGGATGATTATAAGTGATTGTGACTTGTATCAAAAGTAAATGGTCTCATCATATACAATCTTTAAACAAAATTCTCAAATTTGTTTGGCTGGTCAAACCAGTCAAAACCAGATGATCTGATTGGTCAAACTGGTCAAACACTAATAATATGAATAAGCTTTCAACAAAATTAAGTTTTGGCTCTTGATCACAACACCAAGACTTCAAGGGTCCAACCGGTCAGACGTGGTGGTCCGATATGGTCATAACAACCATGTGATATGCTTTTTATATGCACTCATATTTTAGTACGGAGCACAAGTGAAAACAACTTGAGGCGAATGATCTTGTAGAAACATTGCATACAGTTTATTTGTAAGAGTGATCCAACCGCTGGATCCCACAATATCAACACAGTTGGATGGAGATCGTGGACCTTTTCCTTTATCAATTCTAGTTGGAAAGCATATGATTGCCAAGGCATCTATTGCCCTAGCTTAGCAGGTTATTATGCTGTTTTCCCTTTTATTCTAGCCAAAATATATTCTACTCTTGCAGGAGTACAATGTCTATTTACTCTCTCGAGTAAAATCTCACTTAAAATTAATTTGAGGACTCAAATTTTGGGGGTGTAATATCTTTAATCCATAGATTAACCTCAATAAAAAAAATTATTCCTAGTTGTAACCTCTATGCACTTGAAAAAAAGGGTGTGGTTTGTAAAAGGTTGCAATCTTAAACAATCAAAGTAAGGTCCACCTCCACACTTTATCATTATGTCAAATTTTTTTAGGGAGGTGCAATAATCTATTTTATTTCTAATATAAAACTTTAAATTTAAAAAATAGTCCAAATCAAGTACATATATAAGTGCATAAAAATCTTAAAAATGGATGGTCTAGATAATGAGTTGCTAACTATTTTTAGGATCTGAAATCTATTTTTTCTCCTTATCTATATATCTCAATGTCTAGATTATCAATTAGATGTTTTTTCAACATCAAAACAACATTTTTCAAAGGATTTTAGAGGTGCACCTTAATTCTACATGTTAAGGTGTCAACCTCATACAAATTTTTTTTTTGAAACAAAATAATGTTGGGAGATCGAATAAAAACCATTTAATTTTTAGATGGTGATATCAAGTGTTAGAAAAGTTAAATTTAAATTCAAAATTTTAATATAATCATCTAGTAATTCTTAAGTGGTTCTCAAAATTTGATATTGAAAAAATCTTTTCCAAGTAGGTCATCTGACCAAGGAAGTAACAGTAAACTATGCTCCCGAGAAAGAATAGTACATGTGCTCTTTATTTTATCTTTTTAACTTTGGAAAACGTTTATATAAGGTTGCAACTGTAAAATGTAGAAATACAAATGCACCTCAAAAATCCATTAGAAAAAGTTGTTTTAATGTTTAAAAACCATCTAATTGATCATCTCGACATCGAGATGCATGAATATGAAAAAAAGAAAAAGAAAATTGAGTACTAGAAATAGTGCATCTTGCAACATATTATCCAGACCGTTCATTTTCAAGATTTTCATATGTTTATTGAACTACTTGAGTTTAACCATTTTTGGAGTTTCAAATTCTATAATTAGAGATAAAAATAAATTTTAAAATAATCCTAAAATTTTTTTTTACCAAAATTACATGTTATGATAGAATTTGGAAGTGCACCTTAGGATTGTTTAAGGTTGCAACCTTATAAAAACCACACCCTTTAACTTTATCCTTTGCTAAATGAAACTTTTATTAAAGTTAAAAGAAAAAAGTCCTGGTTGGAAAGCAATTTTTCTACACAAACGTGTTCCACAATTTTAATCTTGCTATGATCATCAACTTGATTTTATTATTTAAACGAAAGAATTATGTGCTCGAGTGAGAGAAAAATTGTACATTATACTCCTTTGGGCAGAATCATTAGCTAGGGGTATTTTTAGGATCCCAAATTTTGAGAATGTCACTTAGTCAATACCCCAATCCACTTGAGAGGAAAATTGAATACGCATATTGGATCAACATAAAAATAATAAATAATAAATAATAAATAATAATAATTCTAAACTAATGGGGAATTGGGTCTTTTTAGTGAAAAAAACGGTATAGATATTGGATGTCGGAACCCACTCGCCCAATTTAGAGTTTGGACATACTAATTAAAAAAACAAGTGGTCAGGTTCGATTTTTAAGTAAAAAACCGGTTCAAATATTGGATATCCAAACGGGTCTTTCGCCTTAAAAGAAAATTGACGAGTGGCTTGGTTTGTACAAACCTACTCACTTGTCTTTTTTTTCTTTTTTTTTTCTTTTTTTTAAGTGAAAGACATGCTCTCACATTGGATGGTTTGAGCAAGCCCATTACAAAATAAGCAGGTTTAGATCTCTAATGTGAAATGGTCTTGAAAAAAAAATCCTAAATTTGGAAATGTTTGAATCGGCCTTTCATCAACAAAAAAGAAAAATCCCAATTCAGACATTAGATGTCGGATTTGGGGATCCCTTGGAAATCAAAAACCGTGAAAAAAGGGAACTTGAGAATGAAATACAAGATAGGGACTTCTTCAAATAGAGGAATTATAATAGAATTTTCGCTTAAATTTCCTTTCCTTAAGATATCCACGTCCGAACTATATATCTACAAGACCTTCATATGAATGACCAAAATACCAACTAGGCTTAAATATTCATTGCCTTTTAATTGCTTTGGCTTTTGGGCTTTACGAACCTAAAGGACGCAAATCAATGAGGTCGACGAGAGAGAGAGGGAGAGTATACTATCCAAGTAAGGTGCATCCCTAAATTTTGCCTTAAGTGATCAAAATTTTAAAATGGTTTGAAAATGCACTTTAAGCTTTAATTATTAATTTAAAATGTCAAAAAGCAGTGTGGATAGAGTTGATTTATAAAATACATAAAAATCTTGAAAACAAACGGTCCAGAGAACTTGTCAAAAAATATACTATTTTTAAGACTTGAAAATATTTTTATTCTTTATATTTACATATCTCAAAATCGAGATGATCAATTGGAACTTTATACCTTACTTCTATAGTACAACATTACAACCCCATATAAACTTTTTCCTTGATGGAACCTTCCATTTTTGTTATCATTATGTCATGCTTTTTTTTAGATGAAGTTTGTGTAGGGCCTAGGCTTTATGAAAACAAAATAAAGCCTCACCTCAAATCCTCGTCCCGAAAGCATTTTGAGAAAATGAAAATCTCTATGATAGCTCTACACACAATTTCTAACATCAACAATAAAATTTGGAACTAAAATAATATATAGATTTTGTGAATCTATGAACACTTATTTTTAGGGCGAAATGGATGGTCTAGATAATTTATTACAATACACAATATTTTCAAAGCTTGAAATCTTTTTTTTTTTTCACAATCATAATGCTCAAGTCTGGATGATCGATGTAAAGGTTTTCCAATGATTGAATTACAATTTTTGATGAGTTATGAGTTGAGGCTTTACTTATTTTGATGGGATTGCAGCCCCATAAACCATTTTCATTTTTTTTTTTTGGTGTTGTAGATTTATCTTACTTTGCTACACAACACATGGAACATGAGTCTTTTTTTTCTTTCTATTTCTCTTTTCTTTTTCAATTCTTTTTACACCAGTAGTTACTCATTACTCATTTCTAAGTTTTCTTCTTCTTCTTTTTTTTTTTTTTTTTTTTCAATTTTTTTACACCATTAGTTACTCATTTCAATTTTTTTGGCTCCAAAGGAAATTGCTTTACCATCTACAATTACCGTTGTGCTGATAACTTAGGTCCCACACATAAAAGTAGGCCAAATTAAGCCAAAGACTTTTCTCCTATTTACATATTAACATGGAATTCGGTAGCATGGGTGGATGGATTATAATGTTTAAGATAATGCTTTATCTTTCGAACAATGCCACATTACTTCATGATGTTGTATAATTGTCTTATGATAAGGTTGTAAATAGTGTATAATAATTTTTTTAAATTTTTTATTAATGAAAAACGGGTAAGAGATATTCTCCTCCACCGACTTACCGAAAGAAAAAAAAACATTTATTTTCTCTTGGCTGCCAAACAAAGATGGTTGTTCAATCACTTCCATCTCTCTCTAAAAATACCATCTTAATTTGGGTCAACATGGCAAAACGTGGGGTGAACTGAAGCTTAAAGTATCAACTAACCAACCCAAAAGACAAGAAATACTAAAAATTAAAGTCAATTCTCTTCTCTCTCTATAAAAAATAACAAATAAGAAAAGAGCAAGTGAAAAGATTGGACTTTCGAGTTTATTTAAGCATTTGGTGGATTTTGAGATATTAAGGGAGGCACTTTAGTATGAGGCATGTTCGTTTTATTGAGTTGAATTGTTCCAAGCTTCATGTTTAGGTATACCTTCTAGCCATATATTTTCCTGATGCGACGAGTAAGAATAAATTGTAGAGAGAGAAAATCACGGCATAAAAAATTGTCATGATATCAATCGTCACGAAATCTATGTGGAAAACAGGTCCAGTTTCTTTGTTTAAATCCAATATTGTTTTGAAAATGTCAACATTTGAGGTTGTTGGAGTTTGTTTTATATGATATGATATTCGGTGATATTTGCCCCTTTTTTTTTTTTTTTGGGTTCTTACTTATTTTCTTCCTTTGACCCAATTTTGGGAGTAATGTTTTTACTTACTATAGCCAAAGCCAAAGGTTAACCGAAAATGGGGCCGGAAGCGGTCACTCGGTACTAGCTGGTACACTGGCCCGTCCAACCGGCATAACAAGGCAAATCCTGAATGATAAAAAAGGTGTTAATTATTTATCAAAATATATAAGAGAATAACTATTTAACAATTTATCCTTTTGGAATATTCCATCTTAAGAGCATGTATTATTTTATGGGTATTTCGAAATTAAATCAAAATATATGGATAAAATGTTAAATTGTTCATCTCTAATGGATAATTTCATAATTTCCCTAGAAAAAACAAGCATGAAAATTTGGATTTTTTTATTTATTCAATTATTATTGTTTACTTCTAAAAAAAAATTTAGGATAAGAAGCTTAATAAACATGGTTTCCTTACCGGTATATGGTTAAGTCATTTTATTGTTGTTCATTTATTTAAATTTCTTAGAAAACGATAATTACGGAACTATCTTATTTGTGTTGTTTTCATGACAAATTTTTATTGCTTGAAAAGATTTCCGATCTAAGTTAAGAGACACTGGAGTCCTAATAAATGAGATTTTAATAGATTTTGAAATTTATCTCAAATCCCAAAAAAAAAAAATATTTTGTACTATGCAGTGTTCAAAACAACGGATAGGGCCCCGATTAGTCTGTCTTGGCCCGATCCTATTAGTCCGACCGATTCCGACTGGATCCGCCGATTAGTGCCCCGATTTTTTTAGAAAAATGCAATTTTGTTCAAAATCCCAAAAAATCCAAAAAAAATTGTAAAAATTGTTTAAAATTTATATGTATTGTTCTTTTACATTGTCACATGAAAAGAGCAAAAAAAATGATTATTATAAGCATAATTGGGTTTCAGAGAAAATGATTACACACTTGAAGCAATATTTTTTCATTGATCAATATATAATAAATATATATTAATATTATACACTATATATAATATGTAATCAATATATATTATATAATATAAATTATATTAATAAAAATAAAAATATAATATAATAT
Source organism: Amborella trichopoda (assembly GCF_054954075.1). Lineage (NCBI taxonomy): Eukaryota > Viridiplantae > Streptophyta > Magnoliopsida > Amborellales > Amborellaceae > Amborella > Amborella trichopoda. Next base: position 65,330,889 of record NC_142337.1, on the reverse strand, counting down.
AGAATATAATATGATATAATATTATAAAATAGTATAATATTTCAACTCAAGACTATGTTTGTTTTTTAGCGTATTTTGGAATTCAATTACAAATGGTTGCGGTTTGTATAAGGATGCAACATTATTCAATTACAAATGATTGCGGTTTGTATAAGGATGCAACATTAAACAATCCAATTACGGTGCACCTCCAAATTTTATCATAACATGTAATTTTGATGTAAAAAATTCTTAAAATTATCTAAAAATCCATTTTCATCTCTAATTATAAAATTTTAAACTCCAAAAATGGTTAAAATCAAGTAGATATATAAGCATATGAAAATCTTGAAAATAGATGGTCTACATAATATGTTGCAAAATGCAATATTTTTGGGACTCAAATCCTCCTCCTTTTCTTTTTTTTTTCATATTCATATGTCTCGATGTCTAGATGATCAATTAGAGGGTTTTTCAACATTAAAACAACATTTTTTGATGGATTTTTTAGGTGGATCTTTAATTCTACATTTTAATATTGCAACTTTTTCCATTAAAAAATATAGGTAAAATATAAAAATTTTTGTCTGTTTGTGACAATTTTGATAAATTTCCATCTCTCTCTCTCTCTCTCTCAAATATGTGTCAATGTATATGTCTATGTGCCCCTCGGGCAATTGGTGGTGTAGGTATTAGATTGAAGATCAAATCAGGTGAACAACAAATAAACTTTATATCCCTCGAGTTAAGGGACTTATGGGCTTGGCACCTTGTCGCGCCCGACCAACTCTTGTGCGTCTAAGCCTACTCGCCCAAAGCGGCAAATCCTGCAATTAGCAAATAAAAAATTTGTAATAATATATAAAGTTTTAAGTAGAGAAACAGAAGAATAAGGAAAAGAAAAAAAGGAGAAATATATTAAAAATATTATAAAGACAACTTTGCAAACTCTGCACTGATGGTGCACTTATTGGCCAATTTTTAGAACAAAATCGTCGATTAGTGCACTAATCAGCCGATTAGTGCCAATTAGTCCGATTTAATCAGTCGATTATTGCACTAAAAAAACTCCTGCATACATGACCGTTGGAATCGGGCCAGATCGGGATCGGCCAGTGACTGATCCCGAGTTAGTCGGCCAATTTTTTTAAAATCGACCGATCTTTTTGATAAAATAAATAAAAAATAAAAATAAAAAAATAATCAGCCGATCTTTTAAACATTCGCAGTATGTGTTAATAATAGGAATGGAGGGTGGGACATTATGTTGGGGCATCCACCCCTTTGACCCAGGCCCCAATCCCATTCCCTCCAAACTTTCTTTCATCTAGTGAAATAAAACAATTTTCTTGTGATATTATTTTCCATATGTTAACTAAATTTTTATAATTAGTATCATTTTAGATTGTAAAATTTGGAAAATGACTGGTTCACGTTTGAATAGATGGTTGGGATAAATGTCATGAATTAGTTTCTAAGTTCTTTACCTTGATTGAGAGAGTATTTTATTATTTATTTTCGATTTTTATTCTATAAAGTGAAATTCAGGGCATCGATACTATCACGACGCACACCTAATAAATATATATATTTGATGGAAAGGGACCAAAATACCATAGGAAATTTGAGGGGTTTTCCAGTTATTTTCATGGGTGCGGTTCGTATAGAGCTGAAGCTCTAAACAATTAAAGTAAAGCGCACTTTCAAATAATATCAAGAAATGCAGTTTAAATACTGAAAATCTTTGTGATAGCCTATAATTTCATCTATAATTATAAAATTTAAAGCTTAAAAAATGATGCAGATCGAGCATATCTATGAAAACTTGAAAATTTTGAAAATTGATGGTCCAAAAATACGTTACAAGATGCACTATTTTCAAAACTTGAAATCTATTTTTTCTCATGTCCATACATCTTGATGTCGAGATGATTAATTTGAGGATATTTGAGCATCAAAACATCTTCTAGTGAAATTTTTGAGGTGGGCTCTAATTTGATTGTTGAGAGCTTCGGCTCTATACAAACTTATTCTTTTTTAATATGCTTTTTTATTTATGCTATCATAAAAGCACACCTAATAATAATAAGATGAAAAAAAATTGCTGAAAAAAACCTAACTATCATTGAAAATTTCAGGGTTATTTTACTTATTTTCTAATATATATTTTTAGTTTTGCTGGGCAGCACAATCCAAATTCCATTTAACAATGAGTTGGAGAAAGAGTATCAAGAGTAAAACGAATCAGACATTATATTGTGGCTAAAGTTAATTTAGCCATCCATTCAGCATGAACGGCTCGGACTAAGGGTCACATATTTTTTTTGTGGATTGCACAACATTTAAAATTTGGGATTTTATATAATGAGATTATTTATATTTAGAGAAGAGGTCACAATTACTTATAACCATCCAATATGAAATCCGATAGTTTGGTTATGTCATAAAATTTGAAAATTCCTCCGAATTTTATATCCAATGATCAAGATTATTTGTGGCCACCTTGCACTAGAGATAAACGGTCTCGTATATTTTTCCTTAATTTACATTCGACAAAAAAAAGCACATCATAGCATATCCCACGTGGTACAGTTTTGTTGCATCCACTGTCATTTGATTGACAATAAAAGTGCATGTGCATACAGATATCCTGGCAATCTCCACCATCCATTTTCATTGATTGACTTTGCCTGTTGTAAAGTATATACAACCATCATCGTATGCATACTTTCCAATATTTCCCTTTTGGTGAACTATGCTCCTATAAGAGCATATTGTCAATTTACTCCACCAAGTGAAACTGAAAAAGCTACCTAGAGTATTTTGGGGGGATTTTTTGGATCTAAAGTATTGGGATCCTCCTAAGAATCACTAGAGATCAGTGATTTAAAAAACCGATTGGTGATCCGGATTGGGTATAGATCGGTGAATTGACAATTCAGATCGCCGTTTTACTGTATGAAAAAAATAGTGACCTAGTGAAAAAACAGGTGCAAAAACAGTGAACCAACCAAAAACCGAGCCGGATCTATTAATCAGTATTTTTATTGTAGCAAAACGCCGTTTTACCTTAGCAAATCTCCAGTTCTCTTCTAGACTCGAATGATTTCATATATTTTGACAAAATCAACACGAGGTGATCGATTCCATAGTTGGACCGGGCAATTCCGGGCCAACCCGACATTTTTTAAATTACTGATAGAAATTATTAGAAGAAAAAAATAAATTTTGAGTTCTTTAAGTATCCAAAAGTTCAATACTCTGTATTCAATTTTAGGACGTTATTATTTTCTAGATCAGAGAGGGTACATTTAGTTTTTTTTTTTCATTATATACCAAAATTCTAGGTCTCAAAATTACTCCTACATCAAAATTTACATGAGGGACTGAGCAGCCATGTGCTCTTGTAGGAGCATGAAATATTTTAAACCAAAAAAAAATGTATTCCTTTGCTCAAAATTCCTAGCATCATCATCTTGTTTCCCTTCTTTTCCATGTGTAGCACTTTGAATTAAAGACTTTTAAAATTACTAAAGTTTATGGAATCTCATGGGCCAATCAATGTATAGGTCATTTGTGAAAATGAATTGTATATTATGAGACAGGAAATTATAGCGAGGTCATTTACCTTTAATATAAGATGGTTACATTAATATTGATTATTGGATATGAAATTGGATGGCTGCAATTATCACATTGATTAAGTTCAAACTTAAAAAAAAAAAATTTTGGACTTTGTGACACATCCAAGCTATCAAATTTCACATCAAATGGTTGAAAAGAATTGTGACCACCGTGTATCAAAAGTAAAATAATTTCATTGTATACAATCTTGAAATTATTATTTAATTTTTGGCATATAAGAGTCAATTTTTTTTAACCATTAGATACGAAATCTAACATATTAAACTCTATTGTAGCTTTCGACAAAATCTGTCTCGATCTTTGTACTCAATTAGTGACACATCACCGCCCATCCCATTTCACATCAACCAATGAATTTTGTTTGTTTGGATAGCAAATTTAATGAATTTCCCATTAACCACTTGAACTTATTTTGTGGCCCAAAAAAGCACACGACATGCCTCTATAGAGAAGCAAACGCAATCTTCGCCTTTATTCCCAAACCAAATAAATCAAATGGAACTATCAAAGTTAAAGGAGAGAGAGATAGCATATTAAAAATAAAATAAATTTTTTTGAGATAGATACAAATAGGTGGACCATTTAAAAACAATTAAAACTAACAATCCAAATATTTTTTAATAGAATTATTATTTCTAATATTTAAAATTTAGTTATTTTTTCATATCCATGTTAAAGATTTCATGTTTTTAATAATTATGTCCAAAAATCCATCTCAAAAATAAATTTTTAATAGGTAACTCATTTCTATATATACTTATAGAAACTTGCGTCAAAAAAAAAGAAAAAAAAGAGAGAAGAGTAATTATTCTCAGTATTTACTAAGCCTAATAATATTTAATGATAGCCAAATGGTCAATTTAATAAGATGCGTGTTTATTTAAAAAACGTGCATACGACTAAGTTTTATACATGGATAGAACGAATGTCTTGGCTTGTTGTGGTGGCCACCAAACCCTAGTACCAGCTGGCATCAGATTCGCATCTCTTACTAAACTCAAATCGAAACCAATGAATGATGCCAAAAGATTTAATGCTTTTGCGGGAGCATAATGGTCCATCTACTCCCTCAGCGGTAATCCAGTTTAAAAGCATTCTTAGTACCCCAAAATTTGGAGATATAATCTTTTTAATTAACCTTTGCTCTATGCGCAATAAAGCGAAATTGAAAGTGTATTCTTTATTGGCTTGAAAAAATAGTGCCTAAAGATTGAATAAAAACTATATAATTTTAAAAAGTGAGATCTTGTTTAAACCTAAATTGAGATTTTTTATTTCGAATATATCCATCTAGTTAATTCACATTGTTTCTAAACTCTTTCGTATCAAAGAACGAGTAATTATCCTATAGTATCGTCTTCCATTTATGTGTGTAGGACTCTAAAAGATCATCATTAAATTTAACATGGATCCTTAAAAAATTTATTACATAGATATGATATTTGATTTGTTTAAAGATTTGTGCTAAATTTAATTGTGATCCTTTGAGGTCCTACACACATGAGTGTGTAAGAGGGTCCTATATAATCATTCCTCTAAAAAAAAATAAAAAAAAATTATATGATATGCTCCCGCGCGACTATAGTATACTCGCCCGATAATGATATGCATGGCCGCACCAAAAGTACGTCATTTAACGCGCTAATACGGCGGGCCCACATGACCACATGGCGCACCGACTAGACGTGCGCGTCACTCCCTAAGCCGATCCGCTTCCTTCCCTCACGGCAAAGATGGGGGCGGCCCCACCTGCTCGGCTAGGCTTGGCTTGGCGGCTCCAGACCTGAGCTTCGTCTAACTCTTACGGTCTTACCCAAATTGGAGCTCGGGTAGATGCTAAACGGGCGATATTAGTTATGGGAAATTGGGAATCAATCCGGACCTGTGTAGTAAAAATCGAACCGGCGTCAGAAACTGGCCAACAGTTGGGTTTGAGTTACTCGTAAACTAGCCGGTTCAACCGGCCTAACCGGGCAAGTCTTGATTAATTTTAAAAGTATTAAAAAAATTAGATAAAGCGCATCTAAATAAAGTTAAAAAGCAGTGAAAAATATGTGTGCTCAAGGGTGTTTTTAATATTTTTTTCTAAAAATATGATAAAATAGAAAAAATAAGTATTTATATCCAAAACACTTTCTAATATTTGCCAAAAATGATAAAAAAAATTAAAGAACACATTACAAACATATATGTTTTTTTTGGATTATATATATTTAATATTTTTAAAATGAAAAAGTATAGAATGAGACCTTTCATCTTTTGTACAAGGTGGTCACAATTATTAATCTTTACCATTGGATGTGAAATCGAGAGGCTGCATTTATTCCATTGACCAAGCTCAAACTTCAAAATAATTTTTTTCAAACTTTATAACACCCAAGCTATCAAATTTCATATCGGATGGTTGCAAGTAATTGTGACCACTTTGTATCAATGATAAATAGTCTTATAGTGTATATTCTTTTTTAAAATACTTGGCCGAACCACCAAAACTGGCCAAAACCAGATAAACTAGTACCCCGTTCTAGTTTTACTAGCCGGTTCCCAGTTGGACTGGCCGAATTTGTAAGCACTAGTCGAGACTGAATTGGTTTTGAGATGATATGGGTCTCAACCCAGTTCCCAGAAAACATTCCTTTTTACGTATTTTTTTACATTTTTTTCTAGACTTATGTAATGTTTTATTAGGTCCCCTTAAATCTTCATCCCTTGAGCAGTTATTTAAATTTTTATTTTTTTATGTATTATTAATATTTTTTGGATTACTGATTTAAATTTATTTAAATCACTAATCCAACATCCCGAAAAGCTCTTTTTTTTTTTTTTTGCTTTTTTTTTTACCATGTGGAATAGATCCACCGATCCAACAATAAAAGTAAAAAAATAGAGAGACACTTCAAAAAAACCTTTTGTTTTTAGGGTCATACCCTCAATAATGGCATACTCTCCATTTATTTTCTCACTGTTTCTATCCATGTTTTTTTGGGCTTACTCATTGACGGTCAGGCCACTTAAGTCTACTTTATTTAATCTTACCGTCTATTGGTGCCGCACCTAAATGTTTTAGAACGTGGATTGATGATTGTTGTTGAAAAAAATATTAAAAATTTTAAAAACATGGAGAGAGATATAACAAATGTATATTTACAATGGGTGGGATGTACAAAGCCACACTATAGGAACTTATTGTTCACTTAGTAAGTGAGGTGTTTGATCAACCATTGATCTTAAGTTAAAAAAATATATATATAATTCTAAAAATACGATAAATATTACAAAAAAAAATTCTCAAATTTGCTAGAGCCATATAACCAATCAAAATCAACAAGCGTGACGGACCAAAAATTGGTTAAATATTAATTTTACGTGATTTAGATTCAAATTCAATTTTTTACTTGGAATCATACCACGATACCTACCAATGATACTGGTAGCATAGAGCGATTGACAGTAGCAAGCGTGCAAGGCAAAAGATAAAGAGCGCGACGTGAAAGTGAAAGTGAAAGAGGGAAGGCGTAAAAAGCGAGCCTGCCTACCCACTAGCTCGAGTAAGCCAGCCGCCCCTAGGAAACGGTGACGGCGTAGCTTTCCGTTACTCATCTCACCAAACGGTAACGGTGAGCGCAGATGGCGTGCATTTGGTCTCATACTTTCCGCACCGAATCACTCACTTCTTTTATTTCTTTATATTATTATTAATTCCCATTTTTCATCTCACCAAATTCAATTAATTATCTATTAACCTTTGTAATTACTTTATTAATCTCAAATGGTAATTACCCAAGTTTTTATAAACAGCGGAAATTGGAGCGGTCAACTCAACCAAGCCTCTTGTCCTTAAAGCCTTCACGCTCCCCTTCTCTCTACAGTCTCTGGAAACCTAGATAGAGAGAGAAAGCACCATGGCCAGGCTCCTGTATTTCTCTCTCCTCCTCATCCTCATGCTCTCTCTCCTGTTTTCTGGCAGCGCCATGGCCGGAATCCCGATTTCCGACCACTTTCTCGACTGGGTTCCGGCTAAACAGTCGTGCGAGGGATCTATAGGAGAATGCCTCTCTGGTGAAGAATTCGCCATGGATTCAGAGATCAACAGAAGGATCCTTGCGACGGACCAGTATATAAGCTACAACGCCTTGAAGAAAAACATTGTTCCTTGTTCTAAAAAGGGCCAGTCCTATTACAATTGCAGAGCTGGAGGTCAAGCTAACCCTTACAGTAGGGGATGCAGCGCCATTACCAGATGTGCTCGTGATACGTCTTGAAATCTGAGTACTTTCTCTCTCTTGATCGATTTCTTGCTCTCTCTCAGTTTTCTGTCTTTCTCTTTCTAGATTTGGGGGTTTCTGCGCTGGACCTTTCGTTTGGATCAAACTTTGAAGTAAGTGTTTGTTTTTTTATTGCTGGAGGGTGGTTATATCCAATCTCTTGTGTAAACATTCATTGTTTCACATATAATTTTATTTTTCATTGCCATTACGCATGTCTTGAAAATAAGCTCTTTCTCTCTAGAGGTTTTGGGCCATTGATCTTACTCTGGTTTTGAGAGATTTGATATGTGGAGCATGGAATTATCTTGAATTCCTGCAAAAATAATGTTTGTATGATATTTCCAGGTTAAAAAAAATCAGAAAATTTGCGATTTCTGAAAAAAAAAATGTTTGTATGATATTTCCAGGTTAAAAAAGAATCAGAAAAATTGAGAATGTATTTATTAGAATCGATCTGCTTTTGTGCAATGCTTCTATAAATCATCTGAGGAAATTGGGAAATATGATATCTTTTCGTGATTTTAATTACATTTAGCAGTTGAGTCTGAAAATTTTGGGGAGAAATTGAGAGGGAAAATGCCATGTAATTCGAAAATCGGGGGTTCGGAAATTTTGGAGGATTTCACCGGATAGGTTTCGGTTTGGGTTTGGGTTTGGGGTCTGTTTACAAATCAATGTTTTCTGTCAATTTCGGTAAATTTCCGCACAAATCAATCTTTTCTGTCAATTTCGGTGACATTTCCGCCAAAATATTTGGAGTTTGATTTTCCATTCGTTTTAATAGGATTATATTGGCTCCTCAAATATTAAGTCGGAAAATTTTGGGGCTGAAATTCGACCTCTATTCAACGGAAACATCGTCCAAAGTTTCGAAATTCGGCCATTTATGTTTTTTCTAAATTAAATTGGAGGATTCATAATTTATTTTATTTTTGAAAACCCATACCTTCATCTTAAATCCTAGCCACACAATTCAGATGTAATGAAAGTAGAGCCGTCCACTAAACTAAATAATTAACTTCTGATTTTATAGCTTCTTAAAATGAATGAATTATTGGGTATATATTATATAAGTTTGGGCCATGGCATCAAATATTAACTCGATCACGCTTTGATTTATCGAGTTAGGTACACCAAATGCCGAGTCGAGTGGCTAAGAAGTGGTAGCAGTTTTATTTCTCGGTTATTGAAGAAGTGTTGTGAACCTGCAAATAATTTGGGACCTCGCAATCAATTCTCTCATTAATTGCCTCAACGACTGTTGACTAAACATCCAATTTATAGTTAGTATGGTATTTGACCCTTTCCCCAAAGAATCACGTGACGGTAGGAAATGAAATCAGATCGAGAGGGAGAGAGAGTATAGATCATCATCATTCATTGTTAAAGCGTGTTTTTTCAATTAATTGCAGTCAATTTTACGAATTTTAGTTTGTCATTCTACGCTATTGAAGATCATGCCGTCCGTATTACTCTATTAAAGATCATGCCGGCCGTATCAATGAGGCCAAAAGTCCCCATCTAATGAAACATGAGAGAGAGAGAGGAGGAAGGCCGCTTCACATAAAGAGAAAACGGCAGTACAAAGAAACTCATCAAGTTAAACGGTAGTACAAAGAAACTCATCAAGTTAGAGAAAGTACTTGCTATTAATGATACTAGCTAGGAATCGAGAGAGAACCCTGGTTTCATCAATGGAAATTTTTGTAAAGAACTCTAATTCTGTATCGTATTTTATGGTAGATTCTCTTTTAAGTGGCATAAAAAAAATATCTAAAGATTTTATTTCTCTTTCATTTTCGTTTATTCGTTTTTTATCATCATTTATTCACTTTTGATCATAAAAGTTAGTTTTAATAAATTTTTTATATTATTTTAACTTAATATGAGAGAGATAGGAGCTCTTTTTTTAGTTGAAATGGTATAAAAAAGTTTGTTAAGGTCAATTTTTATAGTAAAAAGCGAATAAATGAGGTGGTACGGTAAAATCTTTAGAGATTTTTTTTATACAATTTGAAAAAAAAATAGAAAAAAAACCTACCATATCATAAAATAAGATGGAGAATTAAGGTTATGTAAGAAATTTTCCCAATCATCAATTTAAAGAGAATATTTTCTATAAATAAATCTAGAAAGGATTTTAGAAGTAAATCGAGCATACGTAGGGAAAATACAAGTATGGATTTGCGATTAAGATGGAGAACTGCATGGTGTAAATGATAAAGGACACGGTTTTTGTACAGCCAACCCGTAATGTAAAAATATGAGCTTGGCAATAAATATAATAAATATATTTTTAAAATATAATTCGATCTTAATTTTTAAAAAATATATAATCTTTAACATGGAGATCATGAATATGAAAAATACTAATAATAATAAATATTAAAAATAATAATTATATTAAGATAACATTTGGATCATTAATTACAATTATGTTTAGATGGACTACTTAAAGATGGATTACAATTATGTTTAGATGGACTACTTAAAGATGGATGCTTTATACCTAAGGACCACATATTATGGAAAGGGTGTAGTTGGCATATGGATGCATTTGTTGGTGTAGAGGTAAGGTGCACTTCCAAATTTTATTATGGTATATAATTTGGTTGTAAAATGTTCTTAGGATTATCTCAAAATCTATTTTTATATCTAATTATAAAATTTTAAATTTAAAAAATGATTAAAGTTAAGTAAATTTATAAACACATAAAAATCTTGAAAATTGGCAGTGTAGGTAATATATTGTAAAATGCATTATTTTTTAGACTTAAAATCTTTTTATATTTCATGGTTGATGTCGAGATTATCAAAGGGGTTTGCAACATTAAAGCTACTTATTCCGATGGATTTTTTAGGTGCATCCGTAGTTCTACATTATAAGGTAGCATCCTTTATAAACTTTTTCCTTGTAGGATTACTGTCTACCCCGCGTGAAACAATTTTCCAATAATACATGGTATTAAAAGTAATAGTTGTTCTCACATTTTGTAGAACTCCATATGAGGGAAAACTTTTCTTGTGTTGGGCGTGAATCCAACGTCATAAGATTACGAAACATTTTGTAATTAAAAAAAAAAAATCCCTAATGTACCATGAAGTGATACCGCATCTTTTCTCGGTCCACATAAATTTATTAAAATTTCAAACAAATGTAAATTTTTTTAAAAAAATTCACAAAAACTCAATTTTTGGAAAAATAAAACATTACTATATTAAATCATTTTTGTAAAAGAATGTCTAAAAATTAGGTCAATCATTCACCTTCGACGATTTGTCAATTTGCAATCAGTATGTGTCCTTTTATAGCAGCAACAACGTTCTGATGTTGGTTTGTCGATTACTTACATTTTGAAGTTAGTCTCTGTGCTATGCTTTGAAACTTAAATTAATTAACAACTTTCTCCTTACACCAATTTTTCTAGATTTTCTGACCATCCATTTTGTTTTCCCCATGACTTTTTCCTCCATTTTTTTTTGCTTAAAACCGAATCAATACTAACTTTTTGGAATACTGTTTACAAATACGTCGCCTTTACACAAATTGCTACCATTTGTTTGAGATGTTTTGCAGAGAGAGGAACCTTGGTGGACCACAAATAATAATTTAGCAAATGGACAACCATTTATGGGGATATTGGATAGGTGCCGAAAGGCATTTAATTTATTTTACTTTTTTGTTGAGAGCAAATGTGAATATGGGTCACGACTTTTTGAAGGTCGGTGGTCCCCATCCTCACATATTTCAAACGGTTTACAGCTGCCATCTGAGCTTTTTCCTAAAAATGGCCACCCTTCTGCTCCCTTTCTCCTCATTCAAATCTCACTTGTACAACCAAACCACCCATAATTTATCATCACTCAATTGCACAGCCTCGAGTTTCAAGTTCTCTCTCTCACAGACACACACACACCTCACTGTCTCTCTCTCACACACACAACAAAAATCAAATCGAAAGATAGCTAGTGAATGAGCTAGATTCATCCCAACAAAACATTCCTTCAATGAGAATTTAAGTGACCACCAATAAATTACATTCGCTGAAGCAACAGAGGGAGAACAAGAGAACAATGACTGAGATAACAACCCCCTACAATTTTATGAGAACTCAAGCCTCTTTTGTCTGAGAATCTTTATTCTCCTTATAAGGGTATTCACAAGGGGTTATCCAGAGACCCCACAGTATCGTTAGATGAATAAATAGCAGCAAAGGAGATGAGTATACATTTGATGGATAAATGTTCCAGCAAACCTCCACCCCAGCAAATAGTATTAGACTGCAAGAAATAATGGGGATCAAATTGACATAACGAACTGGATGTGAGAGTCACACAATGAACTGGATGCGTGTGTGTGTGTGAGAAAGAGAGAGAGAGAGAGAGAGAGAGAGAGTATCACAGATTATAAAGATTACCGTATTATAATTGGGAATGATGTTTTCCACAGCATAAATGGCAAACTGTAGAAATACCTGAAAGTACTATCACAATTAATTGAATGGAAATGAAGGAACTCAAAAAAAAAAAAATAATCACAAAATAGTGGCATAAAAAGAAACAGAATCCAATTTAATTATACCATGAATAGAATTGATAATGTAAAGATCGAGCACAAATGATGCCAATAAAATTCCCAACAAAGATTGTGGTAACAATATCTGAATCAGGAAAAAGGTAAAATAATTAATCCATTTGCTGGGAAAACCATAAACGAAGGAAACAAATGAACATCACTAATCAACTGTTTGCAGGTAAAGAGACCATGAACACTTAGGTACTTACGGTCATTGTTTAGAATCTTGGAGTGACTATTATTAGGGTCGAATCTCGAGTGTTTCATGGTAACGAACTTTGAAAGTAAGAGATGAGGAAGCCCTCCTTCATACCTATAAACAATCAAAGTATGATTATATGGTATACACTAGCACCAAACGTCCCCATTCCAAAATTTCAGCAAAAAACAAACTATATAACAACGCCATGGATAAGACATATTTTTCAGATTGACGCAAGTCACAACAAATGAAGTTTTGAGAAATATTGAATGATTGTGTAAATGGCAATAGTATCTACTGTCTAGCAACCATTTGAGTGTAATGGGAACCAGTCAAATTTCACAAAATCTCATGATAGCAAGATAACCATGGCACCATTTCAAATTACATGAAATAAAAGCTGCTCATGAAATGCTTACTTGCACCATTTATAATGAGCAAAGCAGGCAAGCAGAATGAGATGTACTACCAGCAAACTGATAGCAAACTTCTTCGAAGTAAATATTGCTTCTGGGACAAATTTGAAGTTCACAGACCTGAAACAAAGAAGCAAATACCTTGACAAAGGTTACACAGAGAACGTAAACTCACAGTACTAAAAAATCAGAGCATGCTCTTTTTCGATTTATAGAACTGGATGGATAGTCCCTAATCTTTATCATTAAACCAGAATTCATTAATCTGTCCATCCTGTTATATTAATATGTCATTATCATCATCATCATCATCATCATCAGAGCCTTATCCCAACTATTTGGGGTCGGCTTCTTCTTTTTTTTTTTTGAATAGGTTAACTCTATTAATCTAAAGAAGGTTAGGACAAAAGGAGAGGCGAAGTGAGGGGCTGAAACCCACAGACGAGTTTCAACCAAAAAATACGTTACCCACAGACTGGTGTCCAATACAAAAGCATAGCTGCAACAAAAAAATTGGGGATCAGCTATTATTACATTACTATGTATGCATTGATAAGTGATCCATCAATGGACCACTTTGGACCAATCAACATTAACCCTATTTTTGAACAAGCTAGGTCAGGAACTGTTCCAAAACATGTTTGTCTTTGTCCATTTTAGAATTCCCTGCTTGTTTGAAAAAGCTGCAAGTAGCTGCTAAGCCGACTAACCTCACAACAAAAAACACTTTGTTTCCTTTCGATCATGACTAATGCTAGCCAATAACACACCTACTTCGCCCATCCAGACTCTCCCTAACATTGATTCATTTCAGCAAAAAAATTTAATAGATTTACAAACTGTACTTCAAAGATAAACCAAGTATTGTCAAGTAAAAGATAAACAAATGAATATGAAATCATATACAATTAGTTAGAAGATACATCCTATGAGTCCAAACTCCAAACAAATGTCACAACATGCACAAAATACGCGAAGATATGGGTCAGCATCTACAGCTGCTTCCAATCATCCAAGGAACGACCAGTAAAAAAGCAAAACAATGAAAGCATACCAAAGACTAGTAAAAAAGCAAAACAATGAAAGCATTCCATGCAGGGTTTCCACATCCTTGCAACTTACCAAATCCATAAATTTCAACTACATAAAAAAACTTCATCAAATTCTAAGGAAAAAAAAAAAATGGCGTCAGAGTCCAAGTGTGCACCAGAAATGGATGAAAACACGCCCAAGGTCGAAAGCTCTTGATATGTAGGCAGTGGGGTTTACCAACAAAAAAGGCAATCCAAATAAGATCTGCAACAAAAGTAATTCTGAATATCTGTCAGTTCACAAATGAAGAGACTGAATACAAAGAAAGGCACCAAAAATAAGCCCGAATTTTCCAAAAAAGAGAACGATATGAAAATGTGGCAACTTAAACAGAAGAAACTCTACACTCAAGAAATCATTAAGAATGTAATAATATTATGCTTCAGTTTGCTAATTTTTTAGGACAATTAATTCGCCCTTAACCACATCCATTCAATCTATCATATGATCTCCCATTTAAAGATTACTGATGGCCAATGAGAAGAAATTCCTTCACCAATAGAATAAATGCAGTATAGGCAACATAAATTGCGTGTATCATAAATTAAATGGTCTTATGATCAGAACAAAAACCGGTCTGGTTCAAGGTTTTGCATTCCTCTACAACAATCAGCGCCTTTGCAAAAATAGTCAGGTTTGGATATGTTATTATCGTGAATGGGTATCTTATACTTGCTCACCAGGATAACTTAACTGATTATCAAATATCATTTTCTTGCTTTACTGAAAAACACAAAACTGGATGAGGTGAACACCTAGTATGCACCACTTTAGCTTTTCCCTATATTCTATTATTTTAATTAGTTAACGCCTTTTGAAGTCTAGTTCATTTTAGAGTTTTTATTGGCATGGATATATTTCCATTGTTTAGAGAAGATAAAGATCTTTTGTATGCTTATTTAACAATTGTTTAATAGACTAGTGTACTTATTTCTTATACCTGAGTTTCACGAAGATACTGTGGAAAAAGTAAAAAGCCACAAAAGACAAACTGTAATAAATGAACATAATGATGCAAAGGACATAATCTTATTTGGAAAACTTGTAGTTGATTTGAGTTTGTGTTCTAAAAAGAAACATAAGTACAAAAAATTAGACGATTATAAACCTTATAAGGGAAGAAGATTGTTCTTTGGTGTTATGACAAACGTATCCTCAGTAAATATGTAGATCAAGTATTTCAAAAGTGTGGAGGGAAAAGATACCTCTCAGATGTGCAACTTGCATATTATTTCCAGAAACAAATATATTCCCTACAGATACCATATGACTAGAAAGACCATTGGAATATGCAATATGAAAAAAGTTATTAAATGCCCAATTTGGTCACCTAAGGCCTTATTAAAATACAGCTTAAGCTTGATTGGTTAAGGTGTTGAGGATTGCCCAAAGTTGTTGGAAGCAGGAACGATAACGTAGGATCGACCTATGGCTGACGCTCCTTGGAGGTGTTGTTTAGGGAGTGGCCTGATAATTTAGTATTTGTATGGCTTTTGTTAGAGCAAAATGGTGGACCGGGATTCATATAGCCGACCCCAATTAGTCGAGAAAAAGCTCTAACGATGATGGTGATGCATACCAGGATTTGTGTAACCGACCCAAATTAGTTGGGGAAAGGCTCTGACAATCATCATCTTCGTCATAGCCTTTTCCCAACTACGTGGGATCGGCTTCACGAATCATGGTCTGCCATTCTGCTCTATTAAGGGCCATACCCATAATGAGGCCATAAGTCCCCATATCTTTTCTCACTACTTCCAACCATATCTTTTTGGGCCTACCCCTTTCTTTTCTTTAGCCTTCCAAAACACCAAGGGGCAATCAAAATGATTTCACTAGACATACTAAGGTTAACTAAATGGTAGAAAAAAAATTTGTATTCTAGTCAAAGTGAAGTAGCTTAAAGAGTTAATTACCCAGGAAAAACGAGTAGAAGCTTTACAGGGTAAAACAATACCTGCAGCATGCCTGCACCTGATAAGGCCATTAGGATACTACTCAAACCCAAACCCTACATGCACAATGACATAAGAAGAACGGAGTTTCCTTTAGGAATTTCAAAACACCAACATGAGAGAGAAAGAACCAAAGGCGGAGGGAGGAAGGAGGGGGTGGGGGGGGGGGGGGGGGGAGAGAGAGAGAGAGAGAGAGAGAGTTAATCTCACCTTCAGCAACATTAGAAATAAAGGCGGAGCACAAAGCAGCACATTCATCTTAATTGACACAGCTGCACTACAAGCAAAAATAGAACTAAAATTAGTATTCGTTATACAGTTATAGCATTTGGCCAAAGGATTAGTACACACCTGAAAATGATCATAGCCAAATGCCATCTTCGATACAAAAGCAATGCAATTGCAGCATGTAGAAGGGTCATTGCAAAACAATCATTGAAGAGGCGTAGCACAAATATGGAATGTATTCTTCTCGATAAACATAGCAGGCACAAGGCCCACCAGGGAAGCTGTAAGAACATGCAAATCAAACAAAACTAAATCAGGTAAAAAGAGCAAACTAATGGACAATCAAACTGGACAATACATAGTAATAAAAGACATGTAGCAAATGGCAAGGAGCCAGCCCAGGTTCATACAAGGCGTTGAGACCCCACCTAGAGCCAGCTGTTCTTGACAATAAGACATAACCCCATCCAGCTTCTAATGCTAGAGCTAAATAAAATGCATGCAGTATTCCTCTAAGTCCAGCGAAGTTGACAATGATTCAACCAAGAAGCACAAAATATTGAATGTCTGAATTTCTCTTAAGATGTCTAATGCAAATTGTCTTACCACATTGGTCTTATTGTATATCAAGAAGATCATAGCCAAATTTGTGATGTATAAAACACCGAAGAGAATCTGCCATAACACAATACAAATAATTCAAAACTGGTAAGAAAGGTGAACCTAGACAACAAAAGATTAAGTGAAGGGATCTTTATGTTTCCTTCCATGCTTATATATAACGCAACCAATATAGAGATTCCAAGCACCATCCCTGAAATGCTCGCAGCAAGCTTGTAGTGTAGGAGAAGATATATTCTAGAAGCTGAAGTAGAAAGCAATGAAGTATGGATTCAAAGGTTTCATGAATATCTTCTTTCATGCATCAGATCTTATCACAACAAAACAGAATTTCCCATGGAATCATTTCAAAACTAAAGAGAAGTTATAATAATGTGTTTTTGAGGATGTCACGTATACAAAACAGTCACAGAACTCCTTTTTTTTTCTCGTCTTTGTTTTTTTGGGTTAGGAGTAACACCCATATAAAGAGATACTGAAGGAATGTTCTTTGTTTGTTTTATTGGTAACTGAATGCCAGTACACAATGCACAATAATACATGCCATTCCCACAGTACAGTGTATACCTGACCATTCTTAGAAAACGGTCACAAGCAAGTCATGCTTAGTCATCCCTTTCTAGCTAGTGCATCCCATAGTTACTGGGATCTCCTCCCTTGCCTAGCGATCCCTTTCAGAACCTCGATTCTCTCGATCCTGGAACGGATCTCGTCTGAAACTCAATTTGGTGTTTTCGGGATCTCGCTCCATCTTATAAGGGAACGAGTTCCTAAATAATGGAATACAAGCATCGCCATTTATGGCATCCAGATCCCACCAATATGGGATCATTTTAAAGTTCCTTATTTATTTCTTAGAAGGACTAAGCCTACACGTTATTGGTTAACAAGATGGGGAGCAACATTTTAAAGTCACGGATCCTTATAAACTACATGAGGAACTCGTGTTCTAAGAAAATGGAGCTTGCTCCTATAAAAGTTATTCCTCGCTCCATAATATTTTGGATCACTTTTAGTAATGCGCTCCTGAGTTAAGAAACTCAAAAAAATTCCCTTGGAAACTTCGCTTCTTATGTATAGGATCTCGTACCTTCATATAATAATTCTCGATCCTATGTAATAAAGGAGCTCGATCTCCAACACACAAAACCTCGATCCTGACCTTTGAGGCTGTACGGGCATCAATCCCTAACACAGGGATCTTCAGTATAGCTTTGATCCTCCAATCCCGCCCCCAATCCCATAATTGTTCCCGTACCCAACAACTATGGTTCATCCTGCCAATTCATTGGTCCCTCTCCGTACATGAAGAATGACCATCCTTATCTTCCTAGTGACAGTCCAAATTTCTTCAAAAACTGAACGTAGGTGCCAGGGAGAACTTGGAGCCATTATCCCAAGCAACACCATTACTAGAGTCACCCTCTATAGGATACCAGTCCACTTCTCTCTAGGCAACATGGATATGGCGATTTCCTTCTACTGAATCAGTGTAATCCCAATACCCAACCCTAGACCTTGTTCATGAGATTATTGTGGCCCTTATATATTCTTTGACACCAACTAAACCTGCGTCTTACTATTGAATGGCATCTTACTAAATATAACAACCATAGAACAGCCAAGAGAGTCAGCCTCATAAGATATACCAGGTTAGGTAGAGGGGGAGTAGACTATTTCTCTCAAAGGGCATTGACAGAGAGAGGTTCAACCAAGATAATATCAAATATCCAAGGAAAACAGACCAAACTTGTGCTACGAAGTGTAAAAGTGACGGAGGAAAAAATTATACTTATTTTTAATTTCTATTCAATTTTAAAAGATGTATATTTTGATTTTAGTTTTAGCGTTTAGTTCTAGGGTTTTTTTAATTTCTAAGAATTCTAGGGACTTTTGAGATATTTTAATTAAAGTTAGGGAGTTTAGTTTCAAGCTATATTAAGTTAGGACCTTTTGGTCGAAAGTTAAAATTGTATGGACAAATATTGTACAAAACAATACTTTTTCAATATAAATAAGAACATGAATAAGCTGGATGTATTCCTCTTTAAGAAAAGAAAGAACTTTGTTTTATAACAGAAGCCTAAGGCTTGAGCCCTAGGTGGGAAAAAACTTTAGGTTTTCTCCAAAATTGATTGTGTTTGGCTTGTTTCTTGCTAATTTTATTGTTTCTTCAATTTCTTCTACATCAAGTGGTATCAGAGCCCGCGATCTACACGGAAGTTACTGAAGCAAGTATGGAAGTTAGTGCCCTAAGCAACAACAAAGAGAGGAAATTATAATAGGGTCTCGGATTTGCTCATTTTGACCAAATTTTTCTCAACAATTTTTGTTGATTATAAATGCCTAGGGTTTGTAATTTCGGCGAATCCATAGTAACAAGAAATAGAAGGGGGATTTTCGTAGATTTACTTCGTGATCTTATAAAATGACAGAATTGAGGAACTTGAAAGGTAGGTACAGCAGCTGGCACAGCAGTTCGTGAGCCTCAATAATGGGCAAAATGGTGATCTTTCAATCCAAGAGGATCTCGAGCACATGCCTTTTCACTTTTGGGCTCTGTGTGGGGAGTCAAGTGATGAGGATAGTAATAGAAGACCTAGATGTGGGGAACATCACTCTAGGGTTTTCTATTTGAAGGATGAGATTTTTTATTTTGACATAGATTGCATGGGAAGTCAGCAAATTGTAGATTGGGGATTCACCACTAATCTTCAATATACACTTAGATAAACAACAAGATTTCTTAGAAGATCCAATCTATGAAAAGGATCAAAATGATAGTGAATATATTTTGGAAGAGGGTGAAGAACATGGAAAGAAGATAACAGGAGCACGGATCCAAATCATGGCCTTTGAAGATGTCATTAATATTGAAGAGATAGAGCATTGAAGAAATTCTGGGTATTGGAATCAGAGCAATGCAGTGGAAGCATGGTCGATTCCGAAGCTGCAAATTGTGGCCCTAACTCGTCAATATGCATATCAAGATCCGTTTCTTGAGAAACTTTTTTTTACCAAGAATAATCTTTGAACCAACAAAGAAAAAGAAGATGAAGAAAGTGGTTTTGACGCTGAACTCATCTTAGAACACTTCAAAACTCGAAGACAAGTTTTCTCCAACAAAGGGAGAATGATGGAGGAAAAAATTATACTTATGTTTAATTTCTATTCACTTTTAAAGGATGTATATTTTGATTTTAGTTTTAGGGTTTTTTTAGTTTCTAGGAATTCTAGGGACGTTTTAGATATTTTAATTAAAGTTAGGGAGTTTAGTTTCAAGTTATATTTAAGTTAGGATCTTTTGGTCAAAAGTTAAAATTGTATGGACAAATATTGTCCAAAACAATACTTTTTCAATATAAATAAGGGCATGCATGGGCTGGAGAGTCATTCATGTATTCCTCTTTAAAAAAATAAAGACTATGTCTTGTAACAGAAGCCTAACGCTTGAGACCTAGGTGGGAAGCCTTAGGGTTTCTCCAAAATTGCTTGTGTTTGGCTTGCTTCTTACTACTTTTATTGTTCCCTCAATTTCTCCTACATCAAGAAGTACATGACTTAATGTTTATGCATCTGATTTACAAAGCACGCACATGTTTGTGATATTTCTTGACTGTGAGCACCCTCTCCAGAACAGCTAGCCAGGCAAAAGCATGAATCTCATGGGGTCCAGAAGCTGACCAAACTTTGCTAGTGGCCGAGTTTGCCTGGCCACTCCATGTCATGATGTTGTACATGGACATAATAAAGAACTCTCCTCTGCTTCCTGGAACCCAAATCAATCTATCTTTGTTTCAAGGTGAGAAAAAAGGAAACCTTAAGCTTGGCTGGCAATTTCTCCAAAGCCTCCTCTTCCTCTTCCAATGCCTCCTCAAAAATGGGATCCATACATTCTATGGCCAGAACCTTCTGCTCTGCTACCTAGCACAACTTTATTTCCTGCTTCAGAATCAAAGCAGATAGTTTTGGATAGGAGACTTTGAGTGTTTGTGACCCTAGCCAGTGGTCTACCCAGAAGCGAGTGCTCCTGCCATTGCCCAATGGCATACTTGCATGGATAATGACCGGAGGGAGGCATCTGTTCAACATATGCCAAACCTCTAAGAGCTCCTAGTTGCAATGGTAAGCTTTCACTAGCCTTGCTGTGTCGTCTCACAATATTTTGCCCTGGCAACCTCCATCTACAAGAAGGAAGATTGAGTTAAATATCGCCACCACCACTAAATCAATTTAATAGTGCCTGGTTCATATCTTATGGTCCTCACAATATTTTGCCCTGGCAACCTCCATCTACAAGAAGGAAGATTGAGTTAAATATCGCCACCACCACTAAATCAATTCAATAGTGCCTGGTTCATATCTTATGGTCCTAAACCTTTGCTTTGGGTTTGCACACGTCTGCCCATCTGACTGAGTTATACCTCCCTTCCTCAGTAGAACTGCCCCACAGAAAATTCCTCATCAAACTCTCATTTTGGTTCCCACAGATGCTGGAATGGCAAAAAATGACATATAATAGAAAGCGAGTTGAATAAAATGCATTTATAAATGTGATCCTTCCACCCAAAGATAAGAATGTTGCCTATTTCAGTTATCAAACTTGACCTAAGTCAAGTTTCAGTTGATACATGTCCAGCACCTCCCTCCACAACACTCTTCTTGGTTTACCCAGGCACAGAGGTAAGCCCAGGTATGAACTACCATAAGAATTTGATGGGTGACCTGTCAATTTCACAACCCGCGCACTTGCCAAGCTCTTGCAGTGATCTATCAGAGACCGAGATACCCTTCAGTTTCATTTTTGTCAATGTTGATTTTAAAACCAAGCATACCTCACAGCAATGTACAAACTACCATAAGTTTTACATCTGTTCCTTTGTAGCACCACACAGAATTAGACTGTCATCACCATACTGTTGAGTGGGATATTGATGAAGCCCCTCTCAGAGACCTGAATTCCTGATAACAGCTTTGCCTCATAACTCCTTGAAGCATATGGCTAAAGACCTCAACAACCACAGAAGGTACTTCCATGAAGTTAGAGCAGTGGTGATATAAAGTCCTGTAAACCCAAACCAGTCCTTTTTACGCCCATAGAGCTACATTAACCGCCACCATGCTTTTCTCATGGTAATACCAGTACTATAAAATTGATGAAAGTTGGAAAAAGTATCAACATTTCCTACAAAAGTTTCCCAAATCTCTGGGACATTTCGTCTCCTTCCTAGGCTATTCCTTTAGTCACGTATAACAGTTTTAGAAAAGAAATTGCCAGTTATGAGTGCCAGAGATAAATCATTTGAAAAACTTGGAAAATTCCTTTCAGCGTACCATGTATGATGGTCATTAAATGTCAGGTGTCTACAAAAAAGAAAAACATAATAGCTTTTCCTGTTTAATATTTCCTTGACTAAAAGTCTCTCATTTATTTGTTTATACTCTTCAACTTGTAAACTACGTCCAGCTCTACACGGCCATTTTCATGTGTCCACTTCAAAATTCATCTTTAACTGGTTCTCATATACTTAGATGCCCTGTCTCTTCTGAGAACATGCACACTTTCTTTATTAACTGAATCAAACTCTACGCTAGTCTAGGTGAAATCTTAGAAGAATGACTAATGACAAATTACAAAAAAAGGAAAAAGAAAGAATTTCAATACAGTGAAGCAAAAGTATAACTGATGTTTCCATTAGAGGATCATGTAGCAACAGAATGATCCGAATGAACATGCACACTTCAAGGAACATAATGACCCGAAAAACCAATATTACATGACCCACTTGGAAGCCGCATATATACACATAAAGCTATGGCACGAATCAACAAAAACACTGATAATTGACTGAATACACAAACCCAATTGTATCCTTTACACCATTAATATCAATAAAAAAATAAGAAATAAAAAACCACTATGGGGTGGCTCTCCAACCAACCTCAATGAGATATAAAGCAAATGGAGGGAAAAAAAAAGAAACTACTTACCCTTTCTGATCGATGATAGAAACAGACGATAAAAAGAAAACCATACAGAAACTAAAATTTAATGCATACATTGATGAAAAACAAATTCCAATGAGAACACTGGTTTGGGAGCTAACCTGAGCAGGGAATACCTCTCCCCCTGTAACAAATTGAACAGCAGAGTACACATATAGAAATCCTGCAGGATAAACTAAAGGGCCTGTGTCTCCCTTCAAATTCCTATAATCTCTTTCACCTGCAAGAAAACCACTTACCTGTCGTTTCTTTCTATGTTAACCATTGCCCATATTAAATCTTAAATAAACCCATAGAGAGAAAGAGAGACATGGTATTCGTTGATTTGTACCTGAGACATATATGCATCCCAATCTATCTTCGTATCTAGTTTCATCAAAATCAAACAGAACAGTGTCAAGATCAATTGCTGGAATGAAAATAGAAGTCATAAAAAGTGCAAATATTAATCGCTAGAATGAAGATAAAATTTACAGAGAAGGAAAGGATTATTACATGGGACATAAGCGATGATGAGAGAGAGTAAAAGAGATTCAAACCCCAATAACACACATGAAACCACAACTTTTCTTGATTTGAAGCAACCGGGATTTGCAGGCAGAGTTCGGGTTTCCTGTTTCACAAATCGTCGTGCTGCTGCTTCTCCCATGGCAGCTGTTACCCTTAGTTTCGATACACAGTGATTCAACAACAGTACTCCATGAAAAAATTACAGAGGGCTAGTGACGCAGTTAACCTCACCATCTTTGAAATTTATGGAGTTTATAGAAGACCTTGGAAAGTTAATCGGAGATGTATAAATAACCAAAAGATATTTTACTCCCGCGGGAGCAGAATGTCCATTTATTCCCTCCGTTAGAACCTCACTTAAGGCGTGTTTGTTTTTCTCAACATATTATTTGAGGTTTTGAAAAAGTTTAGTCGTTTATTTCACACTTTTCATCTGAAGTTTGGATACTAATCTTTCAAAAAAAGTTCTCATTCTTTTGTTAAAAAATGAAATAATAAATTCCCAATGGGGTAAGAACTTAATCTTAAATAACTTTTTTTGTTGATCATTATTCACTACGCATAATATGAAAGAAAAAGTTTATATAAGGTTGCGACCTTGAAATGTATAATTAAAGGTGCATCTCAAAAATCCATCATAAAAAGATGTTTTGATGTTGGAATTGATATCGAAATATATGAATACGAAAAAAAAAAATCGAGCCCGATAAATAGTGTATTTTGCAACACATTATCTGGACCGTCTATTTCAAGATTTTTATGTGTTCATATATCTACTTGATTTGAACCATTTTTTAGAGTTTAAAATTTTATAATTACTATTAGAGATGAAAATAAAATCTTAAGCCATCCTAAAAAAAATTTATACTAAAATTACATTTATGATGAAATTTGCGGTGCTCCTTAATGGATTATTTAAGGTTACAACCTCATTGAAACCACACCCTAATAAAAATACATAATATTAGTATTATTAATATGATATAATATAATATAATATTACTATAATATAATATATTTATTTTATTAATATGATTTATAATATATCGTATATATTGATTATATATTATATGTAATATATAACATTATTATATTTTTATATTATGAGTAATGATCATATGAGACCCTCCCAAGCCCATGTATGTAGGAACCCAAAGGATCACCATTAATATATATTTATATTCACATGGGTGTGGAAGGGTCTCATAATGTCATTTCTCTTATAAATGTATTATAATATATATATATATATATATATATATATATATATATATAGGAAAATGACCTTGTGAGACTATCCCACACCCATGTGTGTAGGACCTCAAAGGATCACCATTAAATTTGGTACACCTCTTTAGAAAAGTCAAGTGTCACACCCACAGTAATAACTTTTATAGATATTTGTGTCAAATTTAATAGTGATCTTTTGAAGTCCTACATACATGGGTGTGGGAGGGTCTAATAGGATTATTACTCATATATATTATAATATATATATTTATTATATATTATATAAATATCTTAGATTATATTATATTATATATTATATATATTTATTATAAGGAAAAGTTTATATAGAGCCGAGGCTCTAAACAATCAAATTAGAGCCTACTTCAAAAATTTCACTAAAAAATGTTGTTTGATGCCCAAATATCTTCAAATTGATCATCTAGACATCAAGATGCATGTATATGAGAAGAACATGGATTTCAAGGTTTGGAAATAATGTATTTTGTAACGCATTTTTAGATCGTCAATTTTCAAGACTTTCACGTTTTTATAAATCTATCAACCTACACTATTTTTGAAGATTTAAATTTTATAAATAAAGATGGAAATACATTTTAAGACTATCACAAAGGTTTCTATTATTGAAACCACATTTCTCGACAATATTTAAAGGTAAACTCTAATTTGATTGTTTATAGCCTAGGTTTTATACAAACCTAATATAATAAATATAGAGTAATGACACTATGAGAGCCTCCCACACCCATGCGAGTAGGACCTAAAATGATCATCATTAAATTTTGACACAGATCTTTAGAAAATTATCACATAGGTGTGGGACTTGGGTAAATGGATTGTTGATAAATTTTTCAGATATTTGTGTCAAAATTTAATAGTAAGCCTTTGGGGTCCTACTCACATGGATGTGAGAGGGTCTCATGGTATAATTACTCATAAATATATATTATATATAATGAGTAATGATTCTAAAGGACCCTCCCCCACCCATGTGTGTAGGACTCCAAAAGATCACCATTAAAGTTGGCACGGATCTCTAGAAAAGTTATTATATGGGTGTGGGACTTGACTTTTATATAGATCCATACCAAATTTATTGGTGATCATTTGGGGTCTTACACACTTAGGTGGGGGAGGGTCCTATTGGATCATTTACGATATATAATATAATAAATAATAATATAAATTATATTATTATGTACATAATATATAAATATCTTATATTATACTATATATTATATATAATATATATTTATATAATAAATATTTATTATATAATATACTATTTATATTATAAATAAAATATTTATTATATTAAATAAATATTATATATAATATAATAAATAATAATATAAATATTATATACATAATATTTAAATATCTTATACTATATTATATATTATATATTATATATAAATATGTTATATTTTATTATAATAAATATTATATTATATGTTATACAATACTTAATAAAATATAAAATATATTTTATATTATATTATATTATATATTTATATGGTTAATATGTATATGTTATCAAACACAATAACCATAACTTTCTTAACATTCTAGCAAGTTATCAAACACAATATTCCAAACTTATTTAAATATTTCAAAACAAAACATTCAACTTTCCAGAATATATCTTTCAGAAAATAAACCCACCTTTAGAATTAATTTCAAGATCCCAAATTTTGGAGATGTAAGATTTTCAACTTATAAAAAAAAATCCTAATTATATCCTCCATGTACTTAAAAAAATTAATATCTTAAGATTGAATAGAAACCATCCAATATTTTGTTGGCAAGATCTAAGTGTTAGAAAATTCAAAATTTATTATTTTTTTAGAATAAATATCTAGTAATTATTAAGTAGTTTCCAAAATATTGAAATTGAAAAAAAACACTCCCAAGTCCGTCTTCGTAGAAGTAAACTATACTCCAAGGGAGTATAATGTATGTGCTTATAAATAAGAGCCGGTGAGGTTGAAGTATGACTCACCTCTTGGAGATGTCATATCGATATCATAAATTTTATAGAGGCTTGAAAGTCCATTTTTATCAAATTAAAAAATTTTAAAATAGCACACAATGAAAATATCTATATACACTTGAAAATTAAAAAAATAAATAGTCTAGATAACTTGATGCAAGATACATTATTTTTATAATTTGATTTTTTTTTTCTTCATATTCACATATCTTAAGATTGAGATAGTCAGCGGGAGGGTTTTCCAAGATTGGAACTCTCTTTTATAGAGGACGTTTGATGTGAACCTTACTTCAATAGTATAAGATTGCAACATTATATAGAAGGAGGTCACATTTATTATTGACCATTACACAATGAAATTTGAGTGGTTGGGGATGTGCATTGATTAGGTAAAATGTCCGAAATAAAAGTTTTCAATTGTTGTGAGTTGGACACTTCAATCTTTAAAAAATTTCATCCAATGGCTAAAAGTAGTTCTGACGTCCTTGTAATAAAAATAAACGGTCTTATAGGAAAATTACACTGTGACAATAAAATCATTCGCTTTTGGTACAAGATGATCACAAATCATTTTTAGACATTAAATGAAATGAGGCGGCCACGGCTATTCTATTGGGTTTGTTTGAAATCCAAAGTATTTTTTTCCAAATTTACAACGAATATTGTACAGCCAATTTTGCATCTAACAGCTAAAATAACTGTGACCTCCTTGTAGTAAATATAAATGGTACAATCACATGTTATCGAAAGAAGAAAATTTTCAAAATATTAAATAAATTATACAATAGGTGGGGGTTACATTAGTTTATATTAGTTCTCTCTTCTACATACAAAATGTCTTCTACATACTCCCAAAAGGGCTCTAGAATTCAATTTCCCATCTTTTGTATACTATAGTTTCATTGTCATCCTTTGGCTGTGGATTTTGAGATACTATTCTTAATCTTCTAAATTACTTGCCTTTGTGTGATTTGTTTCTGGTGCCCTTTTGTTCTTCGGTTTCTTTTTCTTGCCAAATAACCCATATGATGGTCGTGAGTGGTACGTTATTTGCAAACTTCCTTTTAAACGAATTTGTTATAAGAAAACTTCCTTTTAAAAGAATATGTCATAAGTCTGGGAATACTTGAACCAGTAATTGTATTAGTGTTGAACCTCTATAATATTTCTTTATATACGCCCCTCAAAAGCATGCATGAAATAAAAATTTGATCATGATTGTTATTGTTACCTTTGCATAAATGGCATTTATTGACAAATTGGAAAGCTCATCTCGGCACTATTGGACTAATTGGTTAGATCAGGCAGATCATTGTCTTATTCAGTCTAGTCTAAAGCAAGAATCAAGTTTAATCAAAATCATTAATTAGTTAAGGGTGCGGTTTATATAGAGCCGAGGCTCTAAACGATAAAATTAGAGCCCAACTTTAAATAGGGTCAAGAAATATGGTTTTAATACTGGAAAGTTTTCTCATAGACATAAATTATATTTTCATCCTTATTTGTAACATTTAAAGCTTCAAAAATAGTGTAGATTGAGCAGATCTATGAAAATTTGAAAATATTGAAAATTGACAGTCAAAAAATGCATTACAAGATGCACTATTTATGAAACTTGAAGTCCATTTTTTTCTCATGTCCATGCATCTTGACGTGGAGATGATCAATTTGATGATATATGGGCATCAAAACAACCTCTTCTCGTGAAAGTTTTGAGGTAGGCTCTAATTTGATTGTTTAGAGCCTAATCTCTATACAAACTTTTCCCATTAGTTAATATATTAGATATATTTTGATAAAGGGTGCGGTTTGTATAGAGCCTAGGCTCTAAACAATCAAATTAGAG
Source organism: Amborella trichopoda (assembly GCF_054954075.1). Classification (NCBI taxonomy): domain Eukaryota; kingdom Viridiplantae; phylum Streptophyta; class Magnoliopsida; order Amborellales; family Amborellaceae; genus Amborella; species Amborella trichopoda. The sequence continues at coordinate 65,302,304 of NC_142337.1, read as the reverse complement.
CCTACCTTTAAATAGTATCAAGAAATGTGGTTTAACACTAAAAATCTTTGTGATAGCCTTAAAATATATTTTGATATTTATTTATAAAGTTTAAAGCTTCAAAAATGGTGTAGATCGACAGATCTATGAAAACTTGAAAATATTGAAAATTGACGGTCAAAAAATTCATTACAAAATACATTATTTCCAAAACTTGAAATAAATTTTTTTTCTCATGTCCATGCATCTTGATATCGAGATGATCAATTTGAGTATTTTTGGGCATTAAAACAATCTTGTCTAGTGAAATTTTTGAGGTAGGCTCGAATGTGATTATTTAGAGCCTCGGCTCTACATAAACTTTTTCCATTGATAAATTCCTAGATAAAATAGTAAAACCTGTATTGCACTATTGCAACTTGTTTACAAATTATTTTTTGGCCAAAAATAGAAAATGGAAAACAATTGCACATAAATCTTTTTGCATTATCTATACTTAAAGATCACCTAGAATTATATAGCATAGAAATTTTAACTATTACATTCTGTTTTCTTTTTCTCTTTTTGAATAAATTCTATGCTGTTATGCCAATAAAGAGAAGTTTTCTCAAACCCGGATTCGCGAATTCATAGATATTCATAGATAAAGATCTACAAATGGCTTTAGAGAATGATTCCCTTTATCTGTTTCATGTTGAGTTCTTGCCAATCATGAGAAGAAAGGAGGCTGTGGATCAATCTGTCGAAGTTATTGGATCATTTCCAAGTTTCTTTCTATTGTAAAGAGCAATCACTTCCCTTTGATTCATTTTCTTTTTTTTCTCTCTCTATTTTATGGCATGAAATAACATTTTCATTTGTTGAATTGCTAAAAGACCCGGGTTGTTAAGAACTTAAGATACATTTGAAAGGCTAAAACACACTCTGCCGGGGTTGAAAATGACTGCTATTCTCTAAGATGGTTCCACAAATTAATCATTGAAAACAGAAACCAACAGTTTTAGTAACCACTATTTTCAATATATGATAAATAACTTCATTTTGAAGATCTAGACATTTCAAAACCCAGATAAGTGGGGTTCACCCATAGCATGTATCGGATCCCTAGATTGGTATCTGAATTGGGTCTGAATTGATCCAATGAATGATCCATAAAATACTAAAAATAAGTAAAATTAAATTAAAATCAAACTAGAGATTTATAGTGGACTATTTTGATTTATAGAGTGGGGAGTTAAAGATTGGACTTGAAAAAAAAAGGGGGGTACGCTTAAATTAAAGAAAAAAAAAGTATATATAGGCAATTTGACCGGTCAGGATCCATAGCATCTCAAAACCGGTTAGCTCACAGCCGATTTCAATCAGAATCCGCAAGCCAATTCGAAAATCGCCAAAGTTTCTAAAGACTGATTTTCCTCATTATCTATATTATTGGTTTATCCCCACCTTTTTTTTGTGTGTTTATTTGCGCCATTTTTCATGTTTTTACTTTCAGTTGGTTAAAGGCGCCCCAACTTCTATCGTGTAGAAACTTTGTACGTATGGAAAAAAGTTTATTTAAGGGTGTGGTCCAAACCAAGACGTACCTCAAAAATTCAGAAGAAGTTGAAAATTCGGAAGTTGTTTCGAAATAATCCCGACTAGTACATCCCCAACTCAAAAAATGCTGTTCTATTTTTCACATCAACTGAACAAATTTATAATTTTTTGCTAAATAAAAAAATTCATATGTATTTGTCACACACCGTGACATAATTTTTATATACAAATATTTCTTTACTTACCTAAAAGAAATTATGTCCCTTGAAATACTCTTTTCTAGTGAATTCTTAAGATGCACATTCTTTTGTATATTAGGCGAGAGCAACACCTTTTTTATTATCGTCCCACTGCGTCTTTTTTCATTCAATTCTTATCTCTCTCCCTCCAATATTTTTACACTCTCTCTCTCTTTTATTTCTCTTAATTTACTTTTACTTTCCATCTCTCCTACATTTTTCCTATTATCTCTCTCTCCATCCTATATGCATGCAAATATATAAAAATATATAACTCTTTTTGTTGTGTGATGACAACTCATCTTCTCTCCATCTCTCCCATATTTTTATGTTAGCTTTCTCTCTTTCCATTCTATATGGATGCAAATACATACAAATAGGTAACTCTTTTTGTTGTGTTATGATACATCATCTTCTCTCTCTCAAATAAAGCCAACTTAATTTACTCATCTTTTCATCTCTCCCACATTTATATATTCTTATTCTCTCTCTTTCTCTCACTACATGCATGCAAAGGCATAACTCTCTCTTTCTTTCAATTTTTAACATATGCTTCACACATGACAGATGTGACTACGCTAATTCTCTCCAAGGCAATCATATTTTTTTCCTCTACTTAGGTATGTTGATTTCCATTTTCTTTTGATATTGTATATTGTTTGGATTTTTGTTTCCTCTTCTTCTTCTTTTTTTGCGTTTTTCTTTTCCAGAAACCCATTGACGAAGCACATATACACACCATGGAAGAAGCATGAAAGATGTATGTAGCAGCCCTGGCTACTTTGATAGAGAACCTAGATAAGTCTTCATTTGGCTACTCATTAGATATTAGAGTTATTCGGTATTACTTTTGCTTAGAAGTGTGCAGTGTTTAATAAATAATTTTCTTTTCCATGAACCCATAGATGAAGCCCAGCTACACGCTTTGGAAGAAGCAAGAAAAGATGTATCTAGCAACCTGAGGAAACCTAGATGAGCCTTCATTTGGTTGCTCATTGGATATTAGAGTTGCTACTTTTTTAGAAGTGTGTATAGTGTTTAATGTAAGAACGAAATAATTTTAATTGTTTATTGATTGTACTTCTATATGTACAATGAAGTTATGCAAAGTGCTTACATAGATGATGAAATGCACCCTAATAAAATTTATTAGTAGTCATGCTTGGACCCGTACAAAAATTCATGAAGATGAGTGAACGTTACATCATCATCTTTGCATTAAGCGAATTTTCATTTTTTTATGTGATACTCATTGTTTAATTCTCTCCAAGGCAATCATATCGAATTTTCATTTTTTTATATGATACTCATTGTTTAATTCTCTCCAAGGCAATCATATTTTTTTTTCCTCTACTTAGATATGTTGATTTCATTTTCTTTTGAAATTGGATATCATCTGGATTTTTGTTTCTTCTTCTTCTTCTGTTTTTTGGTTTTTTTTTGTCAGAAACCCTTCGATGAAACACATCTACACGCCATGGAAGAAGCATGAAAGATGTATATAGCAACATTTGCTACTTTGAAAGAGAACCTAGATGAGTCTTCATTTCGCTGCTCACTTAGATGAGTCTTCATTTGGTTGCTCATTGGATATTAGAGTGCTTCGGTATTACTTTTGCTTAGAAGTATGTGCAGTGTTTAATAAATAATTCTAATTGTTTATCTATTGTACTTCTATATGTCCAATGAAATTATACAAGGCAAACATATTTTTTTCCTCTACATAAGTATGTTGATTTCCATTTTCTTTTGATATTATATATTGCCTGGATTTCTTTTTTTTTTTTCTTTTTCTTTTTTCTTTTTCCTTTTTTTTTTCTTTTCCATGAACTCATAGATGAAGACGAGCTACACGCCATAGAAGAAGCAAAAAAGATGTATTTAACATCCTTGGCTACTTTGAGAGAAAACATACATTAGCCTTCATTTGGGTGCTTATTGGATATTAGAGTTGTTACTTATGCTTAGAAGTGTATATAGTATTTAATGTAAGAACTAAATAATTTTAATTGTTTATCGATTGTACTTCTATATGTACAATGAAGTTATACAACGTGCCTACATAGATGATAAAGTATACCCTAATAAAATGTATTAGTTGTCATGGTTGGACCCATGCAAAATTTTATGAAGATGAGTGAATGTTACATCCTCATCTTTGTATTAAGCGAATTTTCATTTTTTTTATGTGATACTCATTGTTTAATGGGTACGGTTTGTATAGAGCTAAGGATCTAAACAATCAAATTTGACCCCACCTTCAAATAGTGTCGAGAAATATAGTTTCAATGCAGGAAAGTTTTGTGATAGCCCTAAATTATATTTTCATCTTTAGTTATCAAATTTAAAGCTTCAAAAATAGTCCAAATTGATCAAATCTATGAAAACTTGAAAATCTTAAAAATCGACGGTTGAGAAATGCGTTACAATATGCACTATTTCCAAAACTTGAAATTCATTTTTTTCTCATGTTCATACATCTTGATGTCGAGATGATTAGTTTGATGTTTAATTGCAGCAATTTATTTTTTTGATATATGAATCATACAAGTATAGTGTATTTTTAAGAAAATAATAATCTCCTGGTAATAAATATATTTAATATTATAATTGTAACTATTTATTTATAAAAGGCAAGCTTTCTATGCTTCCCCTACAACATAGAAGTTCTATCCTCCCCTTATCCAACCGTCCATTCTGAAAGGAGGACTAAGATTGCCCCAATCATAATATCACGTCCCTACACTATTTTTTTTTTTTAATTTTTTTTCTATAAAGTATTCTGACACTAAATTTTGGACGTCCATTCCTCTATTAAACTCACACTAGCGAAAAATATAAAAAGAATATTTTCAATAAAATAAAATGACCAAAATACCCTTGAAAATTTCAAGGGGTACTTTGGTCAGTATATTTTATCAAAAAATTATTTTTAATATTTTTTATCGGTGCACCCCAATGAGAAGATGGCACGTACGAAATTTCATATTCATACAATTTGTCTAAAAAAACTAAAAATAAAATACTTCGAGACATCGGATCTAAGATCAAATGGTGAGTTGCTCTCTTTATCAAAATTGGATGGCTGGATGGTAGGGGAGGATAGAATTTCTATGCTGTAGGGGAAGCATAGAAACATTTTCCCATTTGTAAATACTAATAGTAACAAAAATAAATTAGTTTTATTATAATTTTTATTAATAATTATTGAATTATTATAAAATACATCCTAATAAGGGAAACGTTTCTATGCTTCCCCTACAACATAGAAGTTATATTCTCCCCCTACCGTCCAGCCTTCCGATTTTAATCGAGTGCCACTCACCTTTTGATCTTAAATTCAACATTTCAAAGTATTTTATTTTTAGTTTTTGTCTTTATACAAATTTTATGAATATGAAATTTGATATGTACCATCTTCTCATTGGGGCGCACTTATAAAAAATTTTAAAAATAATTTTTTGATAAAATACAATAGCCAAACTACCCCTTGAATCTTTCAAAGGTATTTTGGTCATTTTATTTTATTAAAAAAAATTTACATATATATATTTTTCGCTAGTGCGAGTTTAATAGAGGAATGGATATCCAAAATTTGGTGTCAAAGTAGTTTATAGAAAAAAAATTAAAAACAAATTAGTGTAGAGACGTGACATTGTGATTGGGGCAATCTTAACCCTCCATTCAGAATGGACAGTTGGATAAAGGGGAAGTTAAAACTTCTATGCTGTAGGGGAAGCATAGAAAGTTCGCCCCTAATATAATATTACAATTATCCCACGTTTTGCTCCCTATTCTCTCTTCACCAATATTCTCATGTACTCTCTCTCCTCTCTCCTCACCAATATTCCCACATACCTCCACTCTCTCTTTCCTAATAAATCAACTTCTTAAAAATTTCTTTACATATCTCCCCACATTTCAAAACTTATTTCTTTCATAACTTCTATTTACACATATTATACTTTCTTTTCTTTTATATTTCAATAAAAACATTTTTCTATTTAGTAAGTAGTTGAATGTATGATATATAATGTAGCTTTTTATCTTATGTAAATTTCTTTCATATATTTGAAATCATTAATGTTATTTGTTTTCAATTTTAAATAAATTTTTTTATAGTTTGTGTAAAAATTATTTAATTTATATTAATGAATAATATAATTGTAAATGCAAAAAATAGGAAAACCATAATTATAATGAACCACAAATACAAATTATACAGGTGCTAACATAATTGAAATTATTTTGTAGAAATAACTACCTCAAAATGCAAGTCACCTCAGTAAATAAAAAAATTAAAAAAATATAATATTATTATATTTAGTAATTGAAAAAAACAACTCTTCCAATTTGCTTTATTGCTATATTCATTTCTGTTTTTCTTCTTATATTTCTTTCATTTTCTATATGTACTTTTTTTATATAATTTTTAAAATTCAAAATAAAATTAAAAAAAAAGAAGAAATTTTTTACTATCATAGAAAGAGGAAAATTAAATAATACCAACACTATGATTGGCTTTGATTGTGATAACTACCTGTTTATTATAATTTTATTATATGTATCATGTGACTTTTTGTATTTTCATATTTATATTAAAAATAAGAGAAATGATCCTATATGACTTCCCCCCACCCATGTATGTAGGACCCCAAAGGATCACCATTAATTTGGCATGGATCAATAGAAAAGTCAAGTCCTACACCTATGTGATAACTTTTCTAAAGATCCGTGCCAACTTTAATGGTGATCGTTTAGAATCCTACACACGTGGGTGGGGAAAAGTCCTATATAATCATTACTCTAAAAATAATATAACCAAAAATATAAAAAACTAAAACATAATTAATAACAGTACAAATTATATAAGTTAATAATATAGTAAACTTTACATTGCTAAATGAAAAAAAAAAGAAAGATCATTTCTTTATTGTTTTTCTTTTTAGCATCTTTAGTTTTGTTAATTTATCAAAATAATTATTAAGTATAAATAAATAGTATATATTAATATACACAAAACTAATTTAGTAAATAATATAATTAAAAAGAAAAAAAAAACATAATAAAAAAAAATATTTATATTTGTATATTCACTATATTGTTTCTCAATTAGATAATTTATCCAATAAGATCGACAAAGTAGATCTATCTTCTCTCTATAATTACGTGGGCTCTCTATAATTATGTGAAGATGGATATATTAAAAACAATCTCTAATCGAAAGTCCTTTCAAAATAAAAATTTATTTTTATAATTAATCTTCAATATCACGTGCAACGACTAGTAATATTAGAACTCAATAAACTCTTCTTGTCAAAACACTCTCAATTTATTAACCATAGAACCTCAATAAGTTCTCCTTGTCAAAACACTCTCAATTTATTAGCGATTTAATAATTTACCTTGTTTAACCCTTTCGATTTTCTTGTTTTTTGAAAAAAAAATTAAAGGACTCAAGGTAAAAAAATAACCCATAAAGAATAGTGAAAAAAGATACGACCTATAGCTTCAGAATAGATAGAAAAGATAATTGCTTGATGAATTTTTAAACGAAATAAATACAGGATGGCAAATAATTCGTCTCCAAAACATTTCGAGTCTTTGACACGAGAACATCATAACAAGTATAATTTATTGTACTATTAATATGATCAATTTAACAAGGAAGCAACTATAGGGTTCTCCAAACCCTTACCTGAACCGAAAGAACCGAAATCCGACCCAGATAGTGTAGGCTAAATGTGACGCAGACGAATACTACTAAAAATCGAGTGCAAAAAATAAAACAAACATAAAAAAATACACACCACAACACGATTTATGTAATTTACCCCCGTAGGGCTCTATATCTATAACCTCAGTAGAATTCCACTATCACAATGAGAAATGCAATTTTAAATTATAGTAGATAATACATTTGAATATCAAAAAAAAAAAATCATCACCGGTCTTTCATTTTAAACCCGATCTCTACTTTCTTTTCCACTGTAAAACTGCTACCAAAAAGATAACTTCGAAAGCACCTGAAAGATTCTCTCTAAAAATGAAAACCTCACTAACCCAAAACTCATGAAAATATTGCATCTCTCAAAAATTCTCTCTATCTCATAGAGACCAATCTCCATCTCTGAAAATCAATTCCCATAACCCGTTGTGTGACCGATCTTCAATCTCCATCTTTGAAAATCCATTCCCAACCCACAAAAGTACCCCTCAAAAAAGATGAGTATCATGCTATCCTGATCCTTGAGCTTCTTTCTTGCTCTCAAAAAATACCCCTTCTCTTTTTACCATGATACCTTTAATTTTTTTTTAATGAAAACATAAATATGATCAAACCTAACCTAATAGCTTCTTTCTTGCTCTCAAAAAAAAAAACTTATCTTTTTACCATAAGACCCTTTTTTTTCTTTTTTTTTCTTTTTTTTAATGAAAACATAAAGTACGATCAAACCTAAGCTAACAGCAACCATGACCTCCTCTACTTCTTTAATATGAAGTCCCAACGTGTATTAAATCATAGACCCGATTTCTATGTGACCAGCCCGCATTGACAAATAATATTTTTTTAAAATATAATTTGATCCTAACTTTTAGTGGATATATAATCCTTAAAATGAAAATCATGAATATGAAAAAAAAAATTAAAACTAAAAAAATTAATTACATTAAAAAAACATTTGAACCATTAGTTGTTAAACTTGTTTTTAAGATGGACCACCTATTTGCATCCATATTTAAAACAGATGCTTTATTATGCTTTATACGGACCCCATATTGTAGGAATGCGGTCCTTTAAATCGTTATATGTGAAATTAGGTGCCCTGAGGGCTATATGGCACAAAATCCGCAATAAAGTTTTTGGATTGCAGGGAGGAAATGTCCTGTGCATAATCCAAAATAAATTTTTTGGAATTGTACGAAGGTAAAAGTCCTTCACGAGTCAGCCGGTGCAAAAGCCCACTTTCTCGCCACCATCTATCTTTAAGATACACGTCGTAGAAAAATTCACAAAGGACTATTATACGGTATAGAGCTTTTTTTCAAAAAATTCACATTTTAAATATAAAAATTTTCATGCTTTATCTGGTTCATTATCATCTTAACCTAAATCATGAATCCTTGAAATTTTAGATTAAAATTCCGTTTCTAAGATGGTTTAAAAGGGGGCCCACGAATGTATAGTATGGGTCGGCTGACTCATTGAAACCCCACCCTTGCATGAACCCCTCATTGGATGTAAAATAAGGCAATTAGACGACGAGCACCATAGCACACAATCACGATAAACGTGGACAATTAAAAAAGTGTGTGCTCCCGAAAATGGTTATAGAGAAAAAGCAAAATAATTCAAGAAATTTCCATCCTCGGAATTTTCCATAATTTCATGCAATTTCATGTAAAATCAGGCAATTTGCTTTTCCATTTGAGCTTTTCTGTCATTTGGCCTGGTTATTGACCATAACCCGATTAGCAACACGAACTAATAATAACCATTAGAACCCAAGATCACAATATACATACGTGATTATCTATTAAACATGAGCTAACCCAACATTAATAAAAGCTCAAAGAAAAAAAAAAAGGCAGATAAATCCCCCCGGTATAATCTCACAGCCGAATAAAACAAGAGACTATACATTTACTACATGAGGAACAAGGAGCTGTGTCCAAACCCTTGCTTCTTTTTTTTTTTTTGACATGAACCAGATCTACTGTGCCTTAGGAAGAGAACTCATGCATAATTAAAAGTCACAAGGCTCACAAAACCAACCCATAAGAAGCAAGGCTTGACAAGATCAGCAGCAATGGGGTTCACTCCACTCGAATGCTTGAAAAAGGCCAACATCGCCAGCAACAGCGCAACCAAGTCGACTAAAGCAATCTTCGGCGCGCCGAACCCGAACATCAAGGGCGCCCACATGAGCCCCAAGAACAATTGAATTGCATACGCAGTTAGTGCCTGAGGATTCTTGTGGTAACCACCTTCTACCCAAATCAGCCAAGAGGAGAGGCCCATGATAAAGTGTGAGACTAGCCACCCAAAGTGAAGGGTCCACAGGGGAGGGTACCACGATGGGGTCTTAAGCCCAGGCTGGTTAAGGGTGGGGAAGTAGTATGTGACCATGAATCCTAGAGAAAGGGGTACGCCAATTGCTACGGCAAGGGAACGGAGACCCTTCTTCGCCATTGCCATCTTCTTCCTGTCTTTGGTGGTGTTGGTGGATGTGGGGGTGGGCCGATCTGTGTTCACTCGGTGCCTAAGATTATTGTCCATGGTATGAGAGTGCTAACGAAAATGGAGATGAGTTATCCTCAACTGGGGATGGTTGAGCTTGTTTCCAGAGAGAGAGAGAGGGGGGATTATGGAGGAAAGTTTTCGTCAAAAGAAATTTAGTTCCTGGAGGAAAATTAGGGTTTGGGATTTCTAGTGAGAAAAACTACTTAGAGAGAGAGAAAAGTACTATCCCAGGGAGAGAGAGAGAGAGATATCTTAAGGAGAAATCTAGAGAGAGAGAGAGGTATCTTAAGGAGAAATCTAGAGTGAGAGACAGAGATGGGGATCACAAGAAAGAAAAACTTCAAGATAAATTTAGTTTAGAGGAAATTTGTGGTCTGAAATTTCTAGAGAGAGAGAGAGAGAGAGAGATCGCTGCCATAAGCAGGTGGGTGTTTTGATCCGCTAAAACAGAAGACGTCCATTTAAGTAGGGAGAAGGAGAATAGAATGCGTTAAATGACACTTGGGTGTAAGAGGAGAGTTAAGGGGACGTCGGTTGCATGAGGTGGCGACTCATGCAGCGATAGTTGGCAGCACCACAACCAAGAGAGAGAATTGGACAAATCCACATCCTCACAGATTAACATCAGGGCACTTCCCATTTGGCCTCATTATATAGAAGGAAATGGAATTCATGACTATATAAAATTTTGAGCTCATCTTAAAAACAGGGAGAATTTATAAAACTAATGATATTAACACTGTATCTGAGTTAATTTTAAAATGTTCATCAAAATACGCATAATTTTATTTGGGTGAAATAGTATAAAATAATAAAATGTAAGACAGTTAAGAAAAATGTTATTTGATTTTTTTTTTTTTTTTTTTTTTTTCAAAGCCCATGGTTTTTAAGGCCGTGTAGAAATGAGTCACCTCTTAAAAATATATTTTTGAGATGGATTTTTGGACTTAATTTTTAAGAACATGTAATCTCTTATGAATATGAAAAAAAATAATAATAATTCTATTAAGAAAAAATGTGAACCATTGCTTTCAATTGTTTTTAGATGGACTAAAGATGGATGTTTTATACCTTGGGACCGTATTGTAGAAATGCAATCTAACCTGCATGAAACAATTTTCTTTTTTCAAAACATAAAAAATATACAATAAAATATACAAATAAACCATCTATTTTTTTGAAGGAAAATATAAAATGAGACTATTTACCTTTAGTATATGGTGGTCACATTAATCTTGACCATTGGATATGAAATTGGTTGACTACAATTATTCCATTGACTAAGCTCAAACTTTAAAAAAAAAAATTATCGAACTTTATGACACATCCAAGCCATCAAATTTCACTTCAAATGGTTATAAGTAATTGTGACTATTTTGTATGAAAGGTAAATGGTCTCTTTGTATACAATCTTTTTTTTTTATACTGAAGAAACTATTTATTTTTACGAAAAGTATATAATAAGACCATATATTTTTAGTACAACGTGATCACAATCAATCTTGACCATTGCATATGAAATGGGAAGGCCCCATTTATTTCATTGACCATGCTTAAAGTTAAAAAGAAATTTTTTCGAACTTTGTAACAAACTTAAGCTATTACATTTCTCATCGGATGGTTATAAGTAATTATGACCTATTTGTATCAAAGGTAAATATTCTCATTACATACAATCTTTTGTTTTTAATACAAAAAAATCACAACCACGTTTATCTATAAGATTTCAAATCGAGTAATTGTGAATGTATCATTCGCTAGACTCAAAGTTTAAAAAAATAAATTATAACATATATATATGTAATATTTTAATAACAAGTTCGGATCCACATCAAATCTACTATTGAGATCAAAATTTTGAATCCAGATCCGACCCGTTAGATCCATCTAGATAGGGTCTGAAATTCGAGTTTCAAAACCAAACCGGGTAAACTCTCTACCCTATTCACAAGGTTAAGCAAACATCATATCTCGGTATTCCCACCTGGATTCCACTCTTTGGCGGTTGAGCGGACTCAGATGAAATGCTATTGTTGCTTTCTGGGATGGAGATCTTCTTTTCCATCTTGTCCGTAGATTTAGCTCTATGGCGGATTCCTTGGCTAACGAGGCCACCTCTTCTTGACTGATTCCAAGGCTCCTCTTAGAATTCTTTCCCTCTTTTTTTTTTTTCCCTCCTACTTCTCCCCCTCCTCTTTTCTCTTCTCGTCTTCCTCTCTTCCTTTTTTCCGTTGTTCTCTTCTTCCTCGTAAATTTCATTATCTTAATGAAGCTCACCTTTTCCCTAAAAAAAAAATTCTCAACCCCAGGCATATGGAAGATGGATGTTAGGTATAATCTTTCATACACCCTTTTGTAGCATCTCCTCTAACGTTTAATTCCCAAATTGCTAACACCGAAATATGGTATGCTTGGTACAAGCATAGCGTTGAGTAATCAATCACTATATCCACCATTCATATTTATCCAACTCACGGACAGTGAGTGCTGAGCTGTTAGTCAATTTTATAATCCCCCACCCCCTTCTAAGTGAAAAAAGAACTTTTGCATGCTATTAGTTTCAAAAAAATAAGAACTGCATGCTATGGACAGTGGAACTTGAGTATGAGTAACCAACCAAGTACAGTATACAGCCCCATGTGGAAAAGTTCCAACATATTCCATGAAGAATTAAGTCTAGATATGAGAATTGTAACCCAGTGGAGTGGACTATGGAAAACCACGGTCTCTTGGGTCATCACCATTCAACCAATAGATGAACAACAATTGGCAGTGGGACCCAGTTTGGGTAATGACATGTCCTCTCCCTCCATCATCTATCATCCCAACAATTGGTTGGTCAGTGTTTTTCTTCCATCACCACCCACCCATTGATTGGATGATGATGACACTTGATGGACTTTCAATAGTCCATGGTTGCACGGTATTCTTTCCCTCGAGGTAGATTTCTTAGCCAAAAGAATAAACGAGAAATGCAATGAAGAAAAAGAAAAGAAAGAATCAAAACAAAGTAGCTAACGAGGTTGGCAAAGCTTCCTCAGAGTAACAGATATCCTCCTGTGCTGCTCAATTTCTTGCCCTTTCCACATCTGAAATCCCGGCTTCCTGTTGATCTCATGCTTCCAAAGATAGCGAGCCTCTCCTGACATAAGAACAAGATCTCCTGGCATCAGAAGAAAAGGAACACACATGTCCCGAAATACCCCTGCATCTTCATCTACATTTTCATACGCATTTTTGCTAGAGCTACTAGGCTCTCTAACCAGTGTAAAGTGCATCACACATGATGACTCCAATGAGATGATCGCAATTCCATCCTCAAAGCGCATCAGGTCTACATGGGCGCATATGCCCTGCCCAAAAAACACAAAAAAAAAATAGGCAAATGTCAATGCTTTCTCTATTGACCACCTACGTGCTTGTAGGTGTATAATATATCCATTAAACCTACGTGCTTGTAGGTGTATAATATATCCATTAAACATAATTTTTCACAAGCCAAATACATTCACACAAATGCATAGAAACATGCATGCAGAATAAATATAATGCCAAAGGAATCACCCTTTAACATACCAATGTAACTAATTATTGACCCTATAATTCCCCATTCTAATTCCATCCTTTATTGCTGTTATTACTAACCATTATGCAGCATGCCACTTGGGCCATTATAGAACTACTACCCTTTCTTTTCACTCTCAAACAACCCCTTAATATCATTTGAGCTTTCTTTTCCATACTTGGAGAACCCTCCCATGGCATGCTTCTCCTCTACCACATTGATTCGAATCAAAACTTCAACACATCAACCACCAGCCTTATTTCAACAACTCATGAGATTCACGAAAAACAAAATTTGTGCCCACAGTTCCCACTTCCTAATTATGTTGAATGAGGCAATGAAGTGAACACCATGCATAGCAGCCACTCTTTCATTGATATCATGAATGTCATCCTCAGGAAAAATGGAACAAATGAAAAGGCAAACTCAAAACCCATTGGACAAATCAATGCTCGGGTTGATCAGTGCCAAAGATCAAGTAAAAGTTATACCTCACCTGGTTGGTATGCATTCACAATGAGTTGATCAAACAAGGGTTCCCTCCACAATAAATCTGGTGCTAGGGGAGTTGGTTCTTCTTTGCATTTAGCATTTTGAGTCGACACGCAATTATCTTCATGGATGAAATCATACAAGCACACCACATCCCGAATTAACCCACAGAGTTCGACAGCCCATTCCGGGAGATCTCCAAACCTCATGGCCTGTTAATAATAATAATAATAATAATAATAATAACAATAAAACTCAAACAATCAGAAAAATATTTTTCTTCTAGTCTTTAAGGGAAATTTTATGAATGAGAATCAAACCAGATCTTACAAATACAAACTCAATAGGACAATACTGCATGGCATTTCTTGTTATCATATCAATCCCAATGTCAACTAGGGCTCTACTCTATAATAAATTAGTAACCAGTCGGTCCATGAAGCCATGCAAATTAAAATAGTTGAAAATGAGTGTTGCCAGATTGTCGTGAATATGTGTGTGAGGACCACTGCATCTACAGGGATATGGAGAGAAAGAGTACCATAGTAAACCCAAGAGGACTCGTAATATATATTGCACATGATACAAAGAGCTTGAGCCTAGAAGATCATGTTCTCATCTATTAAAGATCGTAATTCCAAAATAAATTCTAAGCATGAGTTGCATTTCTCATGTATGTGCCAAGTAGCTTTCAAACAATTGAACGGTGACCTATCATGATTCACATACAAGTCTACAAGATGTCAATTTCTTTCAAAGCAGAGCAATCATTGAGATATAAATAAACAAACAAAAATATAACTGTGCAGCATAAAGATAAGATGCCCATATATTATTTGACTGTTTTTTGAAGGGAAAACTCATTTTTGTCACTTGAGTTTGCAAAGCCACCCTTATTTGAAGTTTTAAAGATGCACTTCTGTAACAAGTTTTTATTTTTTTAAAATCGTGCTTCTACACTTTTATCACTTGATCCCTCCCTCATCCAGACATTAGATGTCCTAATCAAACTCGAGCTCTAACCTAAGCTCTCTCTCTCTTTCTAATCTGCCCAAAACCCTGGTCCAAGCGGCTCATAAATATTTTGATGTGGAGGAACCGTTGAGTGTTGGGTGATTTGTTGAGAATCTTTAGGGTTATTTCAAATAAATGCTTATCTCTTAAAGGAGTTTCACAATGCCTCCTAAGAAAACTAGAACAATTTATTAATCAGGATCATATCCATTTCGTACCACAATTTTGGAGACTGATTTTAGTTGTGTATTTAATTTGGTTTTTCAGTTTTGGGCAACAATTATTAGTTTTGCTTCCTCTCATTCTTGCTGCAGAAAGAGAGAGAGAGAGAGAGAGAGAAATAAGACATGTTAGCATTTCTTTTTTTTCATTCACGTTGTTCCATTGAATACTCTCTCTCTCTCTCTCTCTCTCTCTCTCTAGAATCCTTCAGCGTCTCTCTTTATGCCCTTCTCCCAGCTGCATTCTAATAGAAGGACATCAAGAGAGAGAGAGGGTTATCAGATTTTGGGTGAGAGGTTTCTGGGTCATATTTGAAGAGAGAAAGTGGACCAAGGGTTCTCGCTTAAATGTAGAGAGAGGGCAGGATGCTTTTCGGTTATGAAGAGAGAGGTTATTGGATTCATATAGAGAGAGAAAGAGGGCTTGCAATTTTTGTTTAAATGTGGAGAGGAAGGGGACTTGGCATTGGGCAGAGATCACAAAGGTAGAGAGAGACATGTTTTGGAAATTTAGAGAGACTACCGAATAAGCATTTCTGGAAACAAATGGTAGAAGTTTTGAAGAAGTAGCATTATTGAAAGACAATTAAAACTTGGACAGTAACATTGAGAAACTTCAAACTAAGGCGCCATTTTTGAAGTCATCACAACTTGGATAGCACAATTGAGATCTTCCTTTTTCTGAAACAATCAAAAGGATCACTATCACAGCCCTTGAGGAAACATACATTAAAACCAAAATTACCTGATTGAAGGAGGCCTTAGTGAACCATCCTTCTGCAAGCATATCATAGCAAAAAATCATGAATTTGTGGAATATAAGAATAAAGAAGGAATACAATGGTATATCTTTTTTTTTTTTTTTTAAGGAAGTTCACTAAGACATACAATGATATAACAGTATTTGGAAGGTCAAAAACTTCATAAACCCAAACTGTTGATCCTACATAACACTATCACAATAAATCAACACATAGTTATCTCCAGCAAAAAGTAACCAATAAAAAGCACTAAACAGAAGCCATAAAAACATAAATAAACTAAAACAAACATAGATTCCTATATATGATCCAAAAATGTAAAACTAGTAGTGAATACGATATTCAAACGAATGAGAAGCAAAATTTGCAAATAACAAAATTTCCTCAATAAAAAGAAATGATCTTCAGCAACTGTACTCAAATTTGTTTTGCCATTGGCACAATCAACCAAATCGAATTGATATGATAAAACTGAAGAAAATGAAGAAGAACTTGCAAATCAAATAAAGTTTGAACCAAGTCAAAACGTGCCAAAGTAGATTCGCATCAAATCAGGTCAAAGTTAAACTTTCTCTTTCCATAAGTTTGTGTCTGTTAATTTATGAAAGTTTCCTAGTTTCCCTTTGTCCCAAGACAAAGCACTACCTTGATTAAGCTAAGGCATTGCACAGTGCGACAAGCCAGAGCGCTGACCCAAGCACAATTGACAACAATAAAAGAAGATATCATGCCCAGAAGGTTAGACTCAGATGGAAGCATGTATTATCTTAACACAATGTATGGTAGTGATATCTCTAAGCTAAGGCCCTAGAAATATAGAAAATAAACAATTAAATATCCAAACCTTGGTCATCAATAAATAATGTGTGGGTTATTATTTGTATTTTCTAATCAAAATAGTAAAATGTTTCAATCACAAACCACAATTAATCATAACATATCAAATTGTAGCAAGCAGCATTTGAATTTTGAAAATCTCTACAGATGACATCGTGACAAGTTGAAGGGTTGCGCTAAGTTTCAAGGAGATGCAACTAATGCAGATCAAGAGATGGATGGATTCAGTATTTTTATTCTCGATTTTTAGGGGAATAAATTATTTCTTTATTTTTTATGGGTGTTTTTTATTTTTATTTTATTTTGTTAGGGTCAATTGTTAGAAATAGGATTAGTATAGGATTTTTTTTGGGTTAGTTTGATAAAGTCTATTGTTTTTTAAGGAAATACGATTTTTGTAGAAGGATAAATTCTTTTGTTTGGTATGAGTGCTTTTTTTTTGTTGGAAAGATTATCTTTTGTTTTTTTGGGATGTTTATTTTTTTAGAGTTTTATGGGATAGGAGTTATGGAATGGGAAGCTTATCTTTCATAAAGATAAGAGAGATAGACGGAAGGAGTCCGTTAATAAGAGTTATCTATTATGTGGAAGGGGATCATTTTTGTTTTGTAGGGAGATCTTGTAGGAGGCAGGTTGTAGGGAGCAAAAGGTGGCAGATCCCAATCTACAATCTATTGATTTTCGATACGAACTATACCAAAATCGACCTCGTTTCCCTTCAAATCATGTAGATCAACTAAATCCCATGATCTATTCTCCCGAATATGAGGCTCCTAGCATAGAGCACGTGCATAGATAGGGTTTTCGAATACAGCTTCCAGCTCACTACTATCATCATAGTGTGTCGAGGCAGGGTGCGCCAAGCATTGGGTTAGCTCCCCAACTTGCCTTTTCAAGTCTTTTATCTCAATGTCTCGAAAGTTTCGCTCTTGCTAGATGGGCTCATTCCCAGTACCTGCCGTCAAGCACATCCACCAGCCTTGATTCCTTATTGATGAAGACCAAGATCCCACAAGAACCGACGCTCTACTACCACCTAACGCAACTAAAAATTTACTGGTAGTTGGCTGCTGGTAAATTTTCAATTAAGTCAGCAACCTAAAGGACATAATTCAATGAAAAGGAAAACATGCATGATATGTGTTAACATTGGAGTCCAAATCAAAATAGAACTCAAAGCCAAAACATATAAATGGACTCTTAAACTTCCAAATCCATTGGAATCCAAATCAAAATAGAACTCAAAGCCAAAGCATATAAATGGACTCTTAAACTTCCAAATTCTTTGTTTAGCCTTGAGGCCCTTTTTAGCCCTCCATATTGGTAGGTAAATCCTTGCCTAAACACCAATGAATATTGGATGACAAATCACCATTTAGGAAGCAGCATCACTTTTTACAGACTCACACGAAGACATAAGATCAACATGCAAGCACATGATCATCAAATTATTTCTCTTTTGGCAGGGCCTCAAGTCTCAAGATAATTAATGTTACACGCCGTAAAGGAGTAACTTCCACTTTTCACCCTTATCCCCAACCATGAATCAAGCTATCTTCCAAAACGGAAGGAAAAGGCCACCGTGCATGAAACACAATAAAAAATAAAACACAAGCCTACCATGTGAACCTACAGTGATAACGCGGCCTTTATGTTGACTTTCAATGCCACAAAAAACATTTTCTTGTTTTTTGACAAATGACCAAAATAAAAGTTATGAAACTGGAGCAAACAATGCACTGCAAACTAAAACAGATCTTGTGGAAACGAATTGCAACTTCCAAAATCATATTAATCAAAAAGGAAAAACAATCCTCGCCTTTTTATGTAACCAAAATCGAAGTTGGGAAGAATCCAGTGTTAAGACAAAGTTTCTTTGAATCTTTTGCCAACTGATCTTTGGAATAAATTGACGAAAGAAAGAAGAAACCCCGAAGTGGGAATCTAAGATATTCCACATTGCCAACTAAATGTGTCAATTTCAAGACAGGTGGCCATAATATAAGTCATAATAGAGGTGAGTTCAGATTCTGATTGAGACGTAACAATCATGAATAGATATCTATCAGGTATTTGCTTCATTTGGCAAGTTAGAGGAGAATAATTCATGGTTGACAAAAAGGGGTACAAATCCAAATAATTAATTGTTTAGCCTCTCATAAGTTATGGATAATTTCTGGAAATTTTTTTCAGGCCAATACTAATATCACGAAAATTATTAACATCCCATTGTGAATCCATGATTTATCAACAGCATCCACAAACTTCTCAAAGAAAGCCAACTTAATCCCCTTTATCATATCCATCTCAGCTTCTTTATTTAATTTCCAATTGTACATTTCAACTGATGCCTCAATCCACTAAAATAAATGAAAATCACAAAATGTCGAGAAAACCTTTGCATGTCTACAAATTAAGTAACAAAGGATTGAAGGAAGTGGAATGTGTTATCCTGTTTAACCAGGAATCTTATACGCAAGCTCATTACCATGCTAAAGATGTTAAACTTGTGGTGTATCATATAAATTTCTCTATTTGAAGAAACCTTCATCGACACTGAAGTGCATCAATAATTCATTAATGTCCACTGACTACAAAAGGATTATCAGCACAATCAACAAACATAACAAATATGAGTTCAAAGTTAGTAAGAGAGAGAGGGACTAACCTTGTTCGATAGCAGAGAGCAATGAAGATTGGCGCTCAGGTTGAATAAATCCTCTGCAAATCCACAACCCATTGATTTCATCCAAACGCTCCCATGAATAGTTCTGCATTTTGAGCAATGACGCATCAACAGCTCATAGAAAATACAGATTCAAAATAGAGTAACACAAGTTACTCTCTTGTTTAGAGTTGATGAGAACAAATTTAGAGAGAGAGAGTACCATGGCGGGCTGAGATTGTGGAGTATCGATTTCGCTTTCTGATGATTCCCCAAAGACGTCTTTCAAAACCCTAGTTTCCTCGTCCATTGCTGCAAGAGTGCAAGAATCCGTACGAGACGAATGTCAAAGTAGATGAACAGCCATCAACAGCTCAAGTGGTACTAATAGGATCGTGTTCTGTAGCGTCTCATAAATAGTTCTAAGTTTCTAACGGTGGCAATGAACCGGACCCGGTTCCGTTCCCGAAAGGTAGACCCGATGTGGGTCTTGGTATAGGTCTGTTCCTAAAATTCGACGACTCGATGGGAAGGGAAGTATATATATATATACTATAATAATAAAAATAAATATATAAATAAAGGAAAAATTACATATATATACGTTATAGTTTGCGTTATTACGACTTTATTGAATAGGTTCCGTTATTAGCACCGTGTCTGTTTTTTTTATGTCAAAGTGGAAATTTAAAAAAAATACGACTTCATTTTTTTTGGGTTGTTCAACAACCGAAAATACAAAAATTTTGGTTATTGAAGAATGAAAAAATTAACCGAAAGTTTTGGCGGGTGAAATCAAAAGAGGAACAACTAGTTTAAGCCCCTAAATTGTGGAAAAATCTCAAGGATTATAAGATTAGAAGATTAGGAAAAATCTTATTGTGTATTTTCTCTCTACACGTGTGAAGTCAACAGCTAGTTTGAGCCCAAAATTTAAGATAAATCTCAGGGATTATGAGATTAGAAGATTAGGATAAATATTGTGGCATATTCTCTCTTTACCTCACTTGTGGTGTATTCTCTCTCTACCTCTCTTAAGTCATATGATAAAATCAAAAGGAACAACTAGTTTGAGCCCCTACATCAAAGGATAATGAAAAAGCTGATGACCCATACCATGATACCCGACTTTTAAGAAGAGATCTCTCGTCAATTCAAGCTCTTCTAGCTATGGTAATATCCCAGCCAATTTCCTCTCAATACACAGGGATGAAACTTACCCAAAAAAAAGATGCTCGGTGAAGGGGATGGAGAGTTTTTAAAAAGAAAAACCATTTTTAAGTGCAAAGTAGAGAGAGAATATGCAAAAGAGATAAAATAAAATTTTAGTTATTGAATAACTGAAAATATTAAATTTTCGGTTATCCAAAAATCGAAAATTGGGTTCTTCAAAAATCGAAATTAGGTTGATTTAGGTTTTTGAAAAACCGAAAATATGTAGTTTAGTCTTTTTTTAAAAAAAACTTATGAAGTTAAAAACCAGAGTCCCACCCAATTTCGGTTGTTAAACAAAAAATTGTTTTGTTCGGTTGTTCAACAACCGAAACCATAGCGACAAGTTTAAACGAGCTAATCCCGTTTTCGGTTGTTGAACAACTGAATATACATTGAATTCGGTTGTTCAAACAACTAAAAAAGGTAAAATCGTATTTTAAAAAAGATGCCGTTTTGACATGAAAATAACGGATACGATGGTAATAACGAAAACTATTCGGTAAATCCATAATAACGTAAACTATAACGGATATGTATGTAATTTTTCGAGAAATAAATAAATGTTTAAGATGATCTTCCAAACCTTTCAGAATTTTCAATTTTACAAAAAGTTTAAAACACTCTTTCTTTATTTTTTTTATTTATTTTCGGGTGAGTGCTCTCATTTTTTTTTGGTAAGTAAGAGTGTTTGTTTTTTTTATTTCAAACAAGTGCTCTCAGTTTTATTGGTAAGTAAAAGTGGGTAAGTTAGTGGGGCTTTTGGTGAGAATGAAATCAGGTACCTCATCATGGGGCTCAATAATACTACCACCAAAGCGCAAGTCATTATCGAAACAAGTGCTCTCATTAACTTTTAGTGTTTAAATACCCCAATCTTTGCCCCCTTTAAGGAAAAAAAGACCAATTACCTTTGTAGAAAGGACCATTTGTGTTGTTGGTAAGGAGTAAGCTAGTGGCACACCTATATATATATATATATATATATATATATATATATATATATATATATATATATATAAACGCCTCTAGGCGAATTGCTATAGTGTTTCGCCCCTCCACGGACCTACAAGTGTTTCGCCCCGCCACGGACCTACACGAGCCGTGGCGGTCTCCCTATATTATTTGCGTTAATAAGGACCATCACGGACAATCTATATCCGTGACGGACCGCCACGGACATGCTACGTCCGTGACAGTTTTGAATCCACGCAGTCCACAAAAACCAGACGGCGCCGAGCCTATGGCAAAAGTACTGTTCATTTCACCCATAGGCATTTTGTATTATCTCTCTCTCTCTCTCTACAAAACTACTATAGACGAACATGAACAACGATTTCACCTACCATCATCACCTTTCAAAGTTCATCACATGGTCATGATTGTTCAGTAGTGTTTCATTTTTCATTTTTAGAGCGTGTGTTCATAAACAACAGGCGAATCTACGAAAAATATCAAAAACATATTTTACATGAAATAAATTGACTAAAATAACCCCAAATTTTTTGGTCAATTTTTTTGATAATTATTTATTTTATATTTTTATTAGGTACGTCTCACTAAGATGTATACATGCTCCAAATTTCATATCATTCCAATTGGTATAAAAAAATAAAAAAATAAATAAAACATTGATAGACAATCGTGACCGTGTGATAAACTTTCGACGGTGATGAATATTCATTTTCGCCTATAACCATTGGAATTACTTATATATATATATATATATATATATATATATATATATATATATATATATAGGAATGATATGAAATTTTATTTATCTTTTATAAATCTAAATTATTTGAAATTTTAGGTGTGTGTTCTTCTCATCAAGACACACTAAAAAAAATATTAAAAAATTTATTCGTGAAAACAAAATAACCAAAATACCCCCCAAAACTTTACAGGGGTATTTTGGTTATTTTTTCATGTAAAATATTTTTTTGATAGTTTTCAAAGATTCACCTATTTTTTATGAACACACACCTAAAATTTCAAGTGGCTTAGATTTGTAAAAAAAAAAAAAAATTAAACACTGTCGGACATCCATGATTGTCAGATCGGCCCAAATTCAATATGAGTCGTCGAGCTCATATATTCATATGAGCTAGTGGGCTAACCCCAGCTTTTGAGCTAGTGGGCTAACCCCAGCTTTTTCCACACACACACACACACACACACACACACACACATATATATATATATATATATTATGTTAGGTTACTCACACTATGGAGTAATTTATCATTGTACTTGACAAAATTGGATACATATATACCCTTATTTTGTACATGAGTTTTTTTGAGTAAAGATATTTTTGATCATTAGGAAGGGTGCGATATCACCCACATGGAACATTAAATGCCACTAAATGTCATCCATATGGATGACATTTAGTGGCATTTAATGTTCCATGTGGGTGATATATGTGGATGATGTCATGACCTCCTAATGACCAAAAATACCCTTATTAAAAATATATTTTATGTACAAAATAAGGGTATAGAAGTGTCCAACATTGTTTAGTACAATAATAATTTACTCCATAGTGTGAGCACCCTAACATAACATATATATATATATATATATATATATATATATATATATATATATATATATATATATATATATATATATATATATATATATATATATATATATATATAGTAATGACACTATGAGACCCTCTCACACGCATGTGAGTAGGACCCCAAAGAATCACCATTAAATTTTGACACAGATATCTAAAAAAGTTATCACATGGGTGTGGGACTTGGGTGAATGGGTTAATTAATAACTTTTATAGAGATTTGTGTCCAAATTTAATTATGATCATTTGAAGCCCTACTCACATAGGTGTGGGAGGGTCTCATAGTCATTACTTATATATATATATATATATATAAATTATAATCTACAAAATGCCAATGTCTTCTCAGTTGGTATTCGATTAGCATAATGTGAATTATACTTTGTCATTGTGGTCTGGTGGTGTTGGTGGTTGTGGCTGGTAGATTTTTAAAGTGGTTGTGGTTGCCAAATAGAGTGGTGATGGTGGCAGTGGGTGGACGGTGATAGCAAGGTGATGGTTGTAGCAACAGTGGCTAAGCCGTTATAGCAACTATGGTGAGTGTTATGATTGATAATGGTGGCTTGGCAATTGTGGTGGTGGAGTGGTAGTGGTGGCGATGGTATGGTAGTGGCAATTGTGATGGTGGTGGAGAGAGGGGAGGGGGAGAGAGGAATTGATATTTTTTTGCTTGCAAAAAAATTCAAATTGGGGGTCCAGATACAATTGAGAATATTTACATGATGGTCACATTGCTCGTGAGAAATTATCACATTGCCCTCAACATTCCCAATAATTCATCTCTATTTTTAAATGAACATCTTGAAAAGGAAAAATGTGAAATCCTCAAATTACCTTACAAATCATTATGGTGGTCACATGATCATGTTCACCACGACAATGCTTATTTCTTAAGTTTCACTAGACTCATGTAAATATTCATCAAAACTTCTAAATTTGCCACTATTTAAATTCAAGGTTGAGAGCATTTGAAAACTTTTTGCAAGGAGTGAAATGATTATAGTACCATTGTTGTTCAAGGGTAGTGATGATAATATGTTTCATTGTGTTGAGTTAAGAACACAACACTCACTTCTTCCTTTTTTAATCAATTGTTCCATTTTTTAACCTTGAACAACCATAGGTAATATCAACATTTTCAGGTGGGGATTGGCTAAATTATCAAAATGTCCCTGGTTATATGATGCATAGAGAAAATGTGAGAAATTGAATTCACCGTCCTCCTGAACCTCAAACAAGTAAAATAAGCAAGAAGAAAGAAATAACATGGTTATAAGAAATAACATGGTTGTAAAACAAGTCAAGATGAAAAGAACTTTATTATTTCATAAAATAAAATTCATTCCAATAACATATCATATGAAACCCTAATTTAACTTGAGATTCAAGTAAATATTTAGTACTCTAAAATATCCCTAAAACAATATTAAAATTTCAAAAATACCCATATAAACAGTACACACGTGAATAGTATACATGAATAGTAACTATAAACAGTATCATGAATAGTACTTGTGAATAGTAGATAAAAATAAACACCCCATAATTCCTAAAAACCTATAAATAAACCCTAAAACTAAGACTACAATATATAACATTGAAATTTAACAAGTTGACAAAGTTTTTTAGGAGATACTTAGGTGTAACTAAATGAAAAGTAAACATTATAATGGAATTATGATTTGACTGTCTTATTATTTGATGATTTAGCCATATTTAAACATCTTCATTTTCTAGAAGGGAAATTAATTGGAAATATATTATTATTCGTAAAATAACACATAGTTTCTATATATTCTATAGGGTAAGCTTTCTATGTTTCCCCTATAGCATAAAACTATTATGCATCCCTTTATCCAACCATCCATTCTGAATGGACGCCTGAGAGGGCCCCAATCACAATATCACATATTTACACTATTTTATTTTTTATTTTTATAAAATATTTTGAGCATCCAATCCTCTTTTAAACTCACACTTGTAAAAAATATCGATAAAATATTACCAATAAAATAAAAATAACCAAAATACCCCTAAAAATTTAAAGGGATATTTTGATCATTATATTTTATTAAAAATATAATTTTAATAATTTTTTAAGGTGCGCCCCAATGAGAAGATGGCACATACTAAATTTCATATTCATACCATTTTTATAAAAAATAAAAATAAAATACTATAAGGCATCAGATCTAGATCAAACGGTGATTGACTCACTTCATCAAAATTAGACGGTCGGATGGGAGGGAAAGCATATATCTTATATGTTCTAGGGGAAGCATATAAATGTTTCCTTTTTTTTATTAGTTTGGTCAACTGTGAACCATAGATAAAGGTTACAAACCTATTTGGCCGCTTTTTTTTATCCTTGTTGGGACCCTACCTTCCGTAAAACTTCAGCTAAAGCCCTCCCCAAACTCTCTTCAAATCACCAAATTATTTAGCTAAATCCTTCGCCAAACTTCAGCTTAGGCAGGAGTGTGATTTGAAGAGAGTTTAGGGAGGGCTTTAGCTGAAGTTTTATGGAAGGTAGAGTCCCAATAAGGATCACAAAAAAAATTGTCTAAGTTGGATAAATAAGGATCCTACATACTTTTTTTTTTTGGAGTAATTCAGTGGGGGAAGACAAGTCCCGACCCGTTTTTAAAGTAGGTTAGGAGTAAGCTTTCTGAAGGTATTAATGGGGTAGTGTTAGTGGTGGGAATGGAAACCACAATGCGGTGACTAGGATGTGGGGTGCTACCACCATGACCCCGTCCCTTTTACCACCTACACACTGTTATTATACCATGTAAAGTTGGTACTTATAGTTGGAATTTCTAGTGGGCTATTGGCAGATATCAAATTTGATTCATTTAGCAATTCAATGACATTAAAGTCCCCACCAGAGCATATCATATCTAACAGATAAAGCTAAAATTACATGCCAAAAAATTGATCCATCTCATAAGGTACATTCAGACCATACACATTAGTAATGATAACATTCAAGTCGAAAGAGGAAAAAATTTGATAAAAATGGAAACAAATTCGTTAATTGGTGACATTCAAAACTGTAGGATCCCATGTTGTCAATGATCCACCGGAAATGCCAGTTGGCTGCTTCCCCGTAATAGCGGAAGCGCCATCAACATTAGTATATAGCATACACAAGGATGCATGCTATGTACTGGTTATAACAAAATGCTCAAGTGATACCTGCTAAGAGGATTTGAGTAGCCAATAAAACTTTGTTTGGCTGCTTGAAATTCTCAATCCTGTATTTGATTTAGTCCTAGGTACAAATCTTCTTGGTGCATAAATCAAAGACTATGGCAGTGTGATTTGAAAGGCATTTGGAAGGAAACCAACAAATGAACTGTTTGATTCACCTATTAGTTAAACTTGAACACATTAGCACTAAAAACGGTTATATATATATATATATATATATTATTTTCAGAAACATAGTTCTATTAGTACTCGGGTTATTAGTGCTTAAATTGGATTGTTGGGGAGATATATCAATCTCTTGTTTTATTATTAAAGCTCTTGGAGTTGATGGTAAAGCCAGGCCTTTTCCTGAGCTAAGAACTATATTCGTTGGATGACTTTGTGGAGCCAAGCTTTTACCTGAGCTGAGAACTGTATCCATCAGATGATTTTGCCTTTTCTTGTCCTCCCTGTAAAAATTATCCGGTAAAAAAGTCAGGGAGATGGTTATTTTTACTATTAATGGGTTCAATTGTAAATTCAAACGATGAAATGATACCTCGTCATCGGGCAAAAATTTGTTTTGAGACGAGATTTTTTACGTCTTTTTCAAGAATATCTTTGGTGCCTTACAATCAGTACGAATCATAAAATTTTGGTTTAGTAAGTCACTCTGGAATTAGTCACACAATGAACGATAGCTAATATTTCTTTTTTCACCATGTAATAGTTCTGTTGGGCAGGATTCCAGGTTTTGGAAGTAAAACGCAGCAATTGTTCTTCCTTTTGAAATTTTTGTTTGAGTATGCCACCTAGTCCTTGTTCTGAAGCGTCAGTTTCAACAATTTTAAATGCTATAGGATTATATAATGCTAAGCAACGCAGTTCTTTGGCTTTCAATTTTAATTTTTTGACTGCCATAGTATGCTCATTAGTCTAGGCAGGAGGGTTATTTTTTAACCTTTGAATCAAAGGCTTAGCATCTAAAGCAAGGTTTTTATAAAAATCAGAGATATAATTCAAGCAACCGGAAAATCATTGAAATTCGGTTTTGTCTTTAACAGTATCTGAGAATTTTGATACAAATTCAATTGCCCTATCAATAGGAATTATTCTCCCTTGATAAATATTATGTCCAATAAACCTTATTTTAATTGGATAAATTAATGATGAGGATTTGATCTTCACTAGCTCGGACTTTGATTTAGACTTCGAGAATGCTCCTGAAGATAACTGCTAATGTAATTTTTTAAAGGCCATCATTGATATGAATGGTTTAAACATAAATACATTGACAAAAGAAGAAAATCTTATCATATAACTGATTGATAAAATTAGTGACCCCGAGGCTAAAAAAGAAGCCTTGATGCAATATATCAACATGGCTAAATAACATTCTAAACCCACTACTTCTAAACTTTCTCTCATACCTTCAAGAGAAGATTATAGTTTTCACGACATTCTTAAAAGAGTTCAAAACAAAACTCAAACTAATAGGGAACCTTCGATTCTTGAGCTAAAAGGTGAAATAAATGAAGTTTCCAATGAACTAATAAATTTTAAAAATATAGTACAAATCCTATAAATGGTTGATACTACTTTCAAAAAATAAGGTAACAATGATGAAAATACTGAAGAAGAATTCAGTAACTTGATCCAAGATTATAGCCATAATCTTCTACCTCCTGAAATTGAAGACACTATGCCAAGGGTTCTGGAAAATGATGCCCTGAAAACTCGACCAAATGTAATATGTTAGATAAAATTCAAAACTGTGAATTTATTAATTTGTTGGACAAAGTCATAACTCAAAGATGATTTACTATCGTCAAAATCGTTGTCAAAAAGAAATATACTTTTCAAACCACAACCCTTATTGATTCAGAAGCAGATTTAAACTGTATAAATAATGGCTTAGTCCCAACAAAATATTTTAGTAAAACTACACAGGTTCTAAATACCGATGATGGAAGAAAGATGATAATAAACTACAAGCCTTCTGATGCTGCTGTTCGCAATAACGACGCTTGCTTCAAATTTCCTTCTATCATGATTAAATGATTAAGTCAACCGGTTATTCTTGGAACTCCTTTTCTAAATATGCTTTACCCTATAAAAATTGATAATACTAGTATTGAGGCTAACGTAGAGGGACATGAGGTAAAGTTTACCTTCACAGATAAACCCAGAGTTCATGAAATAAATAATATCAGAGATAAAATCTCTACTGAGGAAAACTTCCTCTTTCATCTTAAAGAATAAATCAAATATAAAACCATTGGGGAAAAAATATTATCTCCTCAAATACAAAGTAAAATTAATAGTTTCAAAACTATTATCGAAAAAAAAAAATGCTCTAATGTCCCTAACGCTTTTTGGAATAGGAAACAACACATTGTTGAACTTCCTTACGAACCAGGGTTTGATGAGCAAAAAATTCCTACAAAAGCTAGGCCTATTCAAATGAATAGTAGGCTCATTGAAATTTGCAAAACTAAAATACAATATTTGCTTGATAAAAAACTTATCAGAAAAAGTTCCTCACCCTGGAGCTGTTCATATTCTCAAATTTTGATTTAAAATCTCGGTATTAACTAATACAAATAATAAAAAAGGACAGATATAAAATTGCCTTCAATGTTCCCTTCGGATATTATGAATGGAATGTTATGCCTTTTGGTTTAAAAATGCTCCTTCTGAATTTCAAAACATCATGAATGACATATTTAATTCTTATACCAAATTTATGATTGTATACATCGATGATATTCTTATCTATTTCGAAACTATAGATCAACATTGTAAACATCTAAACACATTTTTTAAAGCTGTTAAAAATGTAGCTGAGCGATATATTACTAAATATATCAGAAAAACGGAATGATATGTACCAGAACAACGATGTTCAAGCTTAAAAGAACATTGATATTCAAGCTTAAATCAAGTCCAATATCCGATATATAAGATTAACACTCCCAGATCTTCCCAAACTGAACTTGAAGAACCAACCCTATTTGAATTTGATTTCGAAATATTAACAATCCAAAGCATAGACGAATTTATCATTGATAAAAAATGGATTCGAGAAGATTTCATCTCAGACAAAAATAAACAAATAAGATAAATTTTTTTTCAATAATTTAAATAATAATTAAGAAATTATTTTCATATAAAACTTAATAAATTTATGATACAGCACTGAAGAAATGTAAATTTTTTAAATGACTTAAATACATCATTCAAAAAGAAGGGATCAAACTTCCCGAATTTAAAATAAATATGGCTCAAAATGCCTTCGAAACTTTATACAATCAAAGGTGAAAAAATAGAATCTATCCATCCCCCTGAATAAGGTGATATATATATATATATATATATGCTTGCCCCCTCTGTATTATCCCAACTCTATAAGAGTAAATCATTACAATATTGTTTTATTTTACTTAAGATCTATCAGTTTTAGTAAAAAAAGTACATTTTGTTTGAAGATTATCCCATTTACATAGGTATCAGCATCAAAACCTTATCAATTTGTTTTTTTTTAGAAAACTACAACAAGGCAATTTACTTATGGTAAAAGAGGGCATGATATTGTTGGCCATTGGATGTGAAATTGAGTCAACGGGGGTGTGCCATTGACTATATGCAGAGTAAAAAAAAAATGGAACTTTTAAACTTTATGACACACCTTAAGCTACTAAATTTCACATCTGACAACTAAAAATAACTAAAACATCTACACAACATAAATAAGCAATATTATAGTATGCAATTCCATGTTTTTGTGATAGAGGAGCACCACAAAGTATCATGTGAATGAGGGTGTCATGCCCCCACACCCCCTTCATATTCCCCGGGTACCATCTTTATTCCTCGTGGGTTTATACTATCCATTTACTCCCTCGGATAAAATCTAATATAAGAGTAATTGCAGAACCTCAAAATTTGGAGATGTAACCTCATACTAAACTCATAGAATTAAAGCTAGGTGGGTGAAGTGGAGATAGGCAACTGGAGTTTTATGTGATGTCGCACACCAATGAAGTTGAATGGCAGGTTCTACAAGACAA
Source organism: Amborella trichopoda (assembly GCF_054954075.1). Taxonomy (NCBI): domain Eukaryota; kingdom Viridiplantae; phylum Streptophyta; class Magnoliopsida; order Amborellales; family Amborellaceae; genus Amborella; species Amborella trichopoda. The sequence goes on along the minus strand of NC_142337.1, from coordinate 65,271,680 downwards.
TTGTGAGACCAACTTTGCTGTTATGTGAAGAAATGTTGAATGTGAAGAAACAAAATACATATAGAATGAGTGGAGTTAAGATGATGATGTTGAGATGGATGAGTGGGAAAATAAAAAGGATAGAATATGAAATGAATACATTTTAGGAGTATTTAGGTGTGGCTCCAATAGAAGATAAGATGAGAGAAATTATAATTAGGTAGGTTGGCCATATGTAACACAGACTCAGTTCAACACATGTTAGAAAGTGCGAGTTGGTTTAAGTGGAATGATAAAAAAATGAAGGGACAAGCCAAAAAAGACATGATTGAAAGTAATGCAAAAATATATTGCGACTTATGACCTCGTCGAGGGTATGCCCCTTGATGGATCAGAATGGCAGACTAGAATTTATATATCCGACCCTAATTAGTTAGAAAAAAACTATGATGATGGTGATCCTTATACTAAATTGAGTTAAATATCTTCCCAAATTAAGCTCTCTATATAAAAAGATGCATCAGGATTGAATACAAACCATAAAGGGAGAGATCCAAGTGCCAAAAAAAACTTAAGATTCATTTTTTTATTTGAAAATAACCATCCAGAGATTCTTAGGTGGTTTCCAAAATTCCATAATCCAAACCGAAAAAAATCCTAACTAGCAAGTTTTTTGACAGAGGGAGTAGATGAACAATATTGCACCTACATGACCATAGTATGACTCCAAAAAGAAAACGCCACTCAGCCTTAAAACCGCAAACATCACATCAAGAATAAAACCCCAAAAAGAACCCTTCCACTCACAAAAACACCAAGCTTCCTCTAAACACCCAACAAAAGCCATGGTTATCAGCATGCTTAACCCTACACAAATTGAGAGAGCTCATTTAACGCTAGCTTATTTCACTTACTGACCGCCACTTATGATATTAATCCCTACTACACACATCTTTGTTCTATTATTTTGAACCGCTATTATTTGATAGTGACCTAGCCCTGAACTTTCTCTTTCTGTTCAGAATCTCTTCACTTTTATCAGGGTTACAGTATGATACCCTCCCTCCAAAACTTACTCAATAAATTTTGTACCTAGCTAAAACCCCAATCCCTGCAAACTCCTCAAGTTTTAAATAAACTCATTGTTTTAGCCCTAAAAAAGACCTAGTTTTGCTACTATTGTTATCTTTTCCCTATTTTATTTAGAGTGAAGTTCACCCTTTTTTTAGCTACGTTTTCAGGGACGCAGAGAAGTTTTTCCTATTTTGTCCAAGTTTCAGAGAAGTATTGGCCAGTTTACCTGTAGTTTCAGATGAAACTGATAAGTTTTGCCTAATTTATCTACAGTTTTAGTGAAGGAGATAAAGCAGAAAAATAATGGTCGATTCTGGTGAGAAACAGGAGTTTGTAGGAATTACTATAACTTTGCCTTCTCATTCAAATGCTGTGAAGCTGCCGCTATGGAATAGTCCGGAAAATGTTACCGCAGTATTTGGCTATGATGGTGATGCAGCTCGTCTAGGGTTTAGTAGTGAGCATGGCATGGTTATCCAGTTCGATTTGGACAATACCCAGGTTCACTCTAATGGGTTTCTCATACACTCTCTATTCATTTTTTCATTACAAGTTTGAACTCTTATTTTATTTATTTGTATTTTTTTGTGATTTCTTTCTATTGGATAAGAAGTCATGGCTGTGATTTATTGGTCAGTTCTACATTATTTGGCCTCAGGTTCAGAGCTATTTGTCTCTTTTCCCAGGATTGTAATGACGAACTACTGTATCTATATATATATATATATGCATTGTTATCTATCCTGTTTTATGCAAACGGTGTACCGTTTTATATTTAGATAAGTGAAAGGAAAGATTCATCGGTTTATATGTCCAGTAACCATTAGCATAACAGGCTTAGGATGTTTCCTAGAGTTTGGTTTGTTCTTTTCTCATCCATCTATTTTTGTTATTCTAGAAATATTCATCGATGCATAGGCTACATATGATTAGAATTTCGCGGAGGAACATTCTATTTATTCTTGTTTCAGTTATTATTTTACAAATTGTTGTGAGATATTTTACATTAATTTTTAATTTAGAACTTTATTGGGGCTTTTGATCAAATAGGAGAAATCAAATTGGAACCTTTGTGAGTTTTTTCTAAGAACTCTGAACAGACCTATATTAAAGGGTAGTAGTTGTCTATGCTGCTTTCTCGCCAGTGCACTGCACTAGCAATGGAGTTCAATTCTACCGTGTGCACTGATAACAATTTGTTGATAAGCATGCCTATCTCATGAAATTATCAAAGTGAGTTATATTATCATTGTGGGAGTAAAAGGTATTTGTTATTACCTAGAGAAAAACGGTTTGCTTGCATTTCATGCATCCTATATTGTTAGACATGTTAGTGGCATCATATATTGGTGAAGCATGCTCCATGGTTTCTGATCAGTTCCTTGATTGGGGAATGGTTTATGCTCCATAGAAGGTGCCCCAGTATTAGTGCACAGCTCTCCTTTTTCTTGATATCATCAGTCGTTAACAATGCTTTCTCCAGTGATTGCATCTAAGTACTGAAGATTTGGTTAAATGCTGATAAAACAAAACTTTTTGATGCGTCGTTTGTAGAATGATATGGCACCACGACATTCAATTTAGAGTTTGATTTTGTTGTGATGAAATTTGATCTTGCTGCTTCCAGATAGTGGCTCTTTTCTTGCAAAATCATTTGTTGCTAGATGCTTTAAGACTTTTCCCATCTCACACAATATGGACCATCTGATCACTGGCACACTACTTGAGTGGTTGTGTAATTAGAGATGTTTCCTGATTTATTGAAATGCATTCCTGCAGCTTTATAAGCTGGGTCCTGATAGATCCTTAATGCTGAGCCACGATTCAAAATCCAATAAAATGGAAAAGGTATATCCATTACATCCATGTGTTTTCCTGTCATTCATTTATTGAATGTAAATCCTATGTTAGTGAAAGGCATATTGCGAGTAGAATAAATGCAGACACTTATTTTTTATTTGTTGGATGGTTGAAGTCCTTATGAATCTATGTCTTTATATGCTTGTCATTGTATCACTTAAATTAAGTTGACTAAATATCACTGAATTGTGCTAGGTATTTTCGTTACGAGATTTTGCATGGATTCTTTGTTCTCCCATTTGCTTGTGTTACAGTTTTTACTAGCATTGTTTCTTCTTTTGGTTACTTCCTGGAGGATTCCAAGCGTTTGCTATCTGCTACCCTTCTTCATCCTATCTCATAATCCGCACTATCACCTACTTTGTTAGACTGTGCTGCCTGATGCTATCTTATCCGAGATATTGGTAGTACGAGGTGGCCGACACATTTTTTATGCTATCATAGTTATTGACTTATCGTGGAATAATGAATGTGGTACAAGTTATTTTGGAATGAGTGATGCACTTCATCTCTCTAGGTATTCCTTTCAATAATGAGAAGTGAGGATGGATTTTGTTGTCAAAAGGAAAAGTCAGCAAAGAATCATTACTGTTATGGCTCTAGACACTGAAGTTGGTCAATAGCATTTGTTCTTGATATATAAAGTTACAATGTCCATTCATGCTTCAAAACAGGATGGTGCACTCTATATTTCATTAACAAATTCAATTTCTCTATTTGAGTTTAGCATCATATCAATATGCAATTATTACTGCCAAATGCATATGAATCTCAGAAAGGTAAGAAGTTGGGTGCAGTTTGTATGCTTTAAACAATGAAAGTAAAGCCTACCTTCAAATAGTATTGAGAAATGCGGTTTCAATACTGGAAATCTTTGTGAGAGCCTTAAAATATATTTTCATCTGTAATTATAAAATTTAAAGCTTCAAAAATAGCGTAGATCGAGCAGATCTATGAAAACTTGAAAATCTTGAAAATTGACGGTCCAAAAATGCATTACAAGAAGCACCATTTTCAAAACTTGAAATCCTTTTTTTCTCATGTTCATGCATCTTGATGTTGAGATGATCAATTTGAGGATATTTGGGCATAAAAACACCCTCTTCTAGTAAAATTTTTGAGGTGGGCTCTAATTTGATTGTTTAGAGCCTCGACACTATACCAACTTTTTCCTATTTGTCTAAGTTTTTTTATTCTGTTAGCTCTTTTTTATCACTGCAGAAGTTTCCGAAGGTAAATGCATGTGTTTCATGCCCTTCATAAGTTTGTACTTCAGGCATATTTATTGGCACTTCCTTTATGACTTGTTTATTATGCGAGTGAAAATTTATTTTAGCTTGATTGAGGCATATATATGAGTATAATACTCTGACACATTCTCTATCATGAAGCATCTCGACACTTCATTTAATTAGGAATGTCAATGTGGTGAGCTTGGACATGTTCAAGGTTTGCTTGATGGTTGGAGGACAAGCTTGAGTTTGGCTTGATCATATGGGGAGTTAAGCTGGAGCTTGGCTTATTTACTCCAGCAAGCTTATAAAGAAACCAAGCTAAGCCTTGAACAAACCCTTAATTGAGCCAAATCATGCAAAAAAGTGCCAAATAAGTCTTTGGATGAGCCAAGCATGAGCCATAGTTCTAGGCCACAAGTACTTTTTAAGCTTACATGTATAAATGTGGTGTTGAGATAAGGGCACAGATGATGATGATTATGATGATGATGATGATGTGTGTGCGAGTATTATGAAAAAGATGAGGTATGTCCTCTGACGTACCTCACCTTGGATGCCCAACTATCCCTATTGAATGTGGCCACAATTGAATTTTGTTGTTTATTTTTTAGTTTTTTCTATAAATCTTCTTCTCATGAAATTTGGGGTGCCATGCATTAAGCTAGGGTATTTTGGTTAATTTTTTATTGAATTATTATTGGTTTTCTTATTGGTTGTTCCCTATCTTGAGGCATAGATGCCCCAAATTCCACATAAATAAGATTTGTGGAAAAAAATAAAAATAAAAAACAAGAGCAATTTGTGCTCATCCATTTTTCCAAGATTAAATTTGGGCCGTGGGTGTACACTGTACCTTCAGCCCATTGGCATACAACAAGGAATCCATACATACATCTGTGTGTGTGTGTATATATATATATAAATTGAATATGGTCACAATTGAATTTTGTTCTTCATGTTGAAGTTTTTTTTCTACAAATCTTCTTCACATGTAATTTGGGGTGCCACGCATTAAGCTAGGGTCTTTCGGGGGTATTTTGGTCAATTTTTTATTGAATTATTTTTTTATTCTTATTGGTTGTTCCCTAGCTTGGACGCCCCAAATTCCTCGTAAATAAGATTTGTGGAAAAAAATAAAAATAAAAAACAAGAGCAATTTGTGCCCATCTGCTTTGCCGAGATTAAATTTGGGCCGTGGGTGTCCACTGTTCCTTCAGCCCATTGACATACAACAGGGAATCCATACATACATACATGTGTACACACACACACACATTTATATATGGAATCATTACTATTAATATATGTGTGATATATTAAACAAGCTCAAGTCAAGCATGCTCCAACTTGATCCTGGCTTGATAATAAACGAAGCTGTCTGGGTCGACTTGTTTTAGTCGGAAAATATTGTTCAAGCTTGACTCATTACATGCTGAGCTGAACCTAGCTGGCTTGCAAGTTGTCTTGGCTTGTTGATGCCCCTATTCATTATTATTTTTTATTTTTTAAAGAAATAGTTGACTGCTGCTGCCCATTTTCATTGTTATCCATCTATGATAGATAAAGTTACGTTTCTATGACAATGATGAGAGCTACACTGATGTGTGACTTACATTCTTTGAGATGCTCTTCCATTTACCAGTTCGAATTAAAAGAGTTTCATGCTTCCTTTTTTCCTTTTTTCTTCCCTTCAGAGTCAGAGAGACTATTCGCATGCAATTACTCTTGGATTTCAAACTGAAGATGAAAGCAATGCCTTTCATTCTGCATTCAAACTATGGAAGAGTGGATCAGGGTCCAATGGATCTGGTATTTTTTACTCGTTATATTGGCAATCCTAAACCATCTTTGTACCTCCTGTCTGATGATTTCCCTTTAAGCTATTAGCTTTTGATGCACTTAATGTTTCTTATTCGTTGATTTTTTTGATCCTCCCCTAATTGCCTGTAAAATTTTCTTTCAGCTCATGCATCAACCACTCTTTATTTTGGCTTAGTTACTAACTCTAGGTGGAAAAGTAGTGACAAATTCTATTAGAGGTATCTCACACCTTTTTATATTTTCGACAATAACTGAATTTCATCATCACAAAATTGATGTAAATCTATGTATCCTTTTTAACAAAATGGGTCTATGTACATTAAAACTCTACTTACAAAAGGCTTCCAATCATTTAAAAAAATTCAATGCAAGCTTAGTCATGGACACCCTATCTCTGGTGAATACATCAGCCTCCACGTTGGATCCCTCCAAACACTTTAGGGAGGGACCTGGGTGTGCTCCCCATCTCTGAACTTAGGTGATCACATTATTGGAGCCACTTCTAATAATAGTCTTGGACCATTTTTGATGTATGCTTGTTAGCCTAAAGAAGAGGGACCAGACCCAGTGTTACACAAACATTCCATCTTTCCTCATGTGTCACTTGTAGGCACATGTCGACACTTAGACACTCGTCAAGATCTGACTTTTGAAGATTTCAAGGATATCAAAGAGGTGGAGCATTCAAGAGATTCAGGGATTGTAATCAGAGTAGTGCAAGGGAAGCGTGGGTGACTCATAACTTCAAATTGTAGCCTTGGATTTAGAGAGCAATGGAATGGATGCCGAGGAAGCTTCTAAGGCCAGAAAATTGAGTTTTTCTTACACAATTTTCAATGTGAGTTTAGAGAACGAAATATTATAAGTTTGTATCATTCCTCAGTATACATATTAGGATCCGTTTATTGGGTTTCTCCTTAGTATAAATGATTTTTGAGCAAACAAAGAAGAAGAAGAAGATGGTTTTGATTTGTTTGACTTCATCTTAGCCTTCTTTAAACTTCAATAACGAGTTTTCTCCAACCAGGGGAGATTGTTGCAAGACGAAATTATTATTATTTTTTAATTTTTATTCAATTTGAAAGGATGTATTCTTCAATTTTAATGCTAGAGATTATTTTTTTTTAATTTTTTTGTGGATTCTAGTTTTATTTTTATTTTTATTTTTATGAAAGATATTTAAGAGTTGTTTAGAAAAGTACTTAGCGTGTTTATGGAAATTTTTCTTTTATTAGGCATAGAATTATCATTTTACTTTTAGTTAGGGGCATTATTGACTTCGTAGTTGTAGTATCGAATAAAAGAGAGGTGTGTGAATCCCTATGGGGAGATTCATGTGATTTATTTTAGAGAAAAAGAAGGAAAATCTCTAGGGTTTTGAAGCCCTAGGTAGGGTTTTGAAGCCCATTGGTTCAAAAAATGGTCCGCCCAGTCGAGCAGATCCTAGAGCACACACCCAGCCCTGGACAGCCCTCCCTTGGCATCAGTACATGGGTGCCCGCCTGGGCAGCCTAGGTGGGTGTTTAGGTCTTGCACCCTTTTTTTGAACAAAGCTGTCATTTTTCAATGGCTGTTATTGTGAAAACACTATCATTAAAGCAAAAAAAAAATCCTTTTGAATATTTTGATTGACTCATATTTTCTGTTATTTCAGAATTTTCTTTGACTTCACCTTTCTCTTTTATTTTCTTATTCTTATTTTTTCAGCTAATGCCAATTCATACCATGCGATGTTCCCTTATTTCCAATTTTTGAACCTGGCTTAAGGGATGAATATGATGTTTAATTGATCTTGATAACTCAGAAAATTGGCTGATATTTTCGTAATCATAGGAAATCCCATCTTACTTAGAGCAACAACCCATAGGAAAATGAGAATAGAGAATATCAACAAGAGAGGGCATGCGGCGCCCACGGCGCATTTCTCACTGTAAAGTAAAACAGGGCGCCCGAGGTTCTGTGTGCTCACAGCTAGGCGCTGAGCACAGGGTGCCAAGCTGGCCGCCAAGCACTTTTTGAAACCTTGAAGAAACCTAGGGTTTCTTCGACTAGTGTCGTGTGTTTGGCCTGAATTATGATTTCTGTTTTTGTATCAATTTTCCTACGTCACAATGTCATTAGATGGATCCACGGAAAAAATACAGGGGGTCATATACTTACTAGCATGAGAGACTATTCTGAGTTCATTGATTGAATTTCATTGATCGATGTCCCTTTGAATGGTGCTAACTGCAAGTGGTCCACCCATGCTGTTGATCCCCTCCTAACCAAAATTGATGGATTTCTAGTTTCCTCTGAGTTCCAATCTCAATTTCCTGGCGCTTTCTCTATGGCCCTTGCTAAGAATACATCTGACCATAAACCTCTCCTGACCAAGTCTTTGCATACACCAAATAGACCTTTTAGGTTCAAACTTTCTGGCTTGGTTGTTCAGGTTTTAGGCTCTCCAAGAAACTCCAATCTCAAAGCCTCCCTCAAGCTTTGGAGCAAAACCTTGCCTGGAATTGTTAAGGGCCTATTCCATTCTTTAACTTCCAAAATTCAGGCCCTTAGAAACCATAGAAGAATCTAGACCTCTGTCCAATGTTGAACTCTCTGAGAGAACTCTATTCCAAACGTCGATAGTTCTCTACTGCCACTTTCATACCTACTTAATTTGCTCCCCTCAGCCATGAGTCCTCTCTCCTCCTCAAGTCTATCAAAAATTTCAAATTTTTTTTTATGGTGCATTGATAATTGGTCTACAAGTTGCCAGTGTTTATTCTGTTCTTTAATCTTGTATTTTGGTGGCTACAACTTCTTACAGATCTTATATCCCACCCACCCTTCCACTTTAAAGAGGTGCTTAAAGGACTTTGGCAAGCTCCTATATTGAAGCCACATCAATTTAAATTCTAAAGGCCCTGGGCACCTGTGTTTAAGTTCATATTAAGTATGATGGGAGATTTTGGACGTGGGTTTCAGTAGAGCATAGTAATTTGATTTGGGAAAGTGAGCTTCCCGCTCTGGATTACCACAAAATGATCCGACCTGGAAAATATTGAGTCGGATGAACTGTGATTGATCAGTTATATCTGTTGCCAATGAAGGGCATCTCTAATTGATCATGACTGCTAATGAATCTTTCAATTCCATCCATGCTCGCAGTTCTCTTCCCTTTTGTGCTCTTACAATGGGCCCATCTTAATACATTGAAATTGCCTTGTCGACACTGGGCAGACTATGAAAAGATCTCTATCCAATTCTGCCAAAAAATCTTCTCTCTCATACCCCTGTTCGGTTGATAAACGGCTCTACACAACCACATAAATCCTATACCTGGCCTTTCAAAGACTATTGATATCGAGTGATTTTCTTTGCTATAACCTAGGAATTTTAGTATCGAGAAGTCCCATATCACCTGCATACCCCCTAAGGCTGGAATAACCTGCCAATGGGCTGAGTGCCTCCCTCAAACAGTCCTCTCCTCTCTTAGATCTGACTCCATCATGGTCTCTATTACATAAGAACCTCAAGTTTTGTCTTTCCCACAAAGCAATTAGCTACTCTCTTTTTTATTACGGTCACTTGAACCCCTTGTGTTCCTTGAAATAATCATCACGGAACTTGGTTAGATTGGTTTGCCTTGCTGAACCGGTAGGCTTCTACCTTCCTGTTTTTGGTCAGAGAGTCTACTTTGTGATATTTTATGTTACAAGTTAGGTTCTTAAATTCTTTATTGCCCCTGCCCTTACTTTTGCTGCCTCTGCAGCTTCTAAAGTTGCCTCAGTGCATCCCCTTCCTCTCCTTTGTTCCATGGGCTGTTAAAGCATAAAAATGTCATCCATGTTAGCATCATATGCAGGTGCATCGCATGCAACATGTCTCCCATATACTCTCTTACCTGAGTGATCTGGAATCCTGCTGAATCGACAAAGGTGTCCTCATGTGGATGTTCATTAGAGCCTTCATCACAAGAGAATGTTTAGTTTGTATAGTGTTATCAAGGCTAGACTGGTGCTTAAACCGGCACAAGGGCTGGTTCAGTCAAAACCAGTCCAACCGGCAGTCACATTGGTCAGACCATTTTTCAAAATATAAAAAATCAGAAAATTAATTATACTTAAAAAATAAATAAAAATAAGGAAAAATGCAAGCATCATGAGCCAATTTTGCACACGTATGGTTCTGTATTCTACATTAATAACATGCAATACAGATAAATGTTTTAGGCGACGAAGGACCCGCACAAATAGGCAACTTATGGCATTATTGATGCTAGACCTGAAATATACAATGAATGGAAAGATTTTTTTTTTTAGAAAAGGTAAAAATATAAATAGAAGAATAAACACAAGAATATAGGAAGAACAACAAAACCTTGAAAATTTTTGAATAAATTTGAGGTTTTCTATAAAAAAGGAAACCAAGATAGGGTTTCCTTTTAACAATTAAGGTCATGATTTGTTGGTATGAATGTTGAGATATTTTTGTTACGATTTTTGGAAGTTCAATCCAATGAAAATGAAAAACATAGAAAGAAGGAGAAAATTCATTTAAAGGATTGGAAATCCAATTAGGTTCACAATTTGATTATGAATATTGCGATACTGTTGGTACAATATTTGCAAAAAAAGATATAATCCAATCAAAATAAAATAAAAATAGATAGAAAGAAAAAATAATGTAAAAAAAGAGCCAAACGAAGAAGTAAATATAAACTTCCCCAAAACTGGGTAGTCCAAGAGAACCGGCAAAACTGGCCGATCGAACTGTTTTTATCAGTCAAATACCGGTTTTGATCGGTTCTTTGTCAATCTTGGTTCAAGGCTTTCATTGGATTGGAATCAGATAAGGCTCAAGTCGCCAGTTCTGCCAATCGGACCACCAGTCCGGTCCAATCCTGATAACTGTGGTTTGTAGCCTGTGCACTGGAGTTAATTGATATTTCTTAAGTCATTCCTAGTTGTTTTGTTTGTCATGTTTAGCGTTTTAGGGTGTTTATCCCCCCTTCAACCATGGAATCTTATCTCTAGCATGGGTGCTATAATGGAAGATTAGGAATCAAAAGATTATGGGTCCAATTGACATTTGTCTCTTGTATTCGGTAAATGGTTTGCTGAATATATATGACTATTACCCAAATTAAAGTAACTGCCATATGGGATTGATATGTCAGGTGAATATTACCAAAAAAGGAAGCAACTGGTATATGGGAATGATACACCTATGCCTTCTATTAAAAAACTACACATACTCTTTACACTGTTAGGTCCTAAAGAATTACATCTACAAAGCCATTTTTTAATTGTTTATTTTTACATATATTGCATGGCCTTTGAGATTCCTTGTATTTGTTGATTTCATTTGGTCTTCCCTAGAATAAATATTTTTCACTTCAGACAGCAAGCCAATCTGCAGATTTTACCATATATCAGTAATAATCATCATTGTCATGTTTTAGTACTTGGACAGCATTTGAAATTACTAGAACTTGTCAATTTTATCACCTAATTAATCTTGCATGATACTTGGACAGCATTTGAAATTACTAAAACTTGTCACTTTCATCTAATTAGTCTTCTTGATACATGGACCGCGTGATGCTAAGAAATTTGGTTCAATATAGGGAGTTTTCAGATTCATTTCAAGCTTTTGAAATATCAGTTGCGATGCATTCATTATTCAGGAAAGCGGTTGGAAAATGGATCAGTTTTGGCTCCAATGAGCAAATTTGATGACAAAATAGAGGCAGCTTCTGCTAAAATGTATTTCCATTACTATGGACAGCTGCTGCATCAGCAAAACATGCTACAGGATTATGTGAGGACAGGTTATATGACTGCTTTGAATTGAGATTCCTCTTTTTACTGTTCTTCTCCCTGTTTATAAACTTGATGACATCTATCTGTGTCTATTGCACTCTTGATTGTCTTAATTGGCCATCTGTTTTCATGCTTATATCAATTGTGTCTCAGGAACATACTTTGCCGCAGTCATCGAAAATCGAATAGACTTTCTTGGTCGTGTGGTAGTTGATGTTGGTGCTGGTAGCGGTATTCTCTCTTTGTTTGCAGCTCAGGCATGCATTTTGACTATGCAATGTTATTTGAAGTTCACATATCTTCATCAATGAGGCTTACGTTTAATTTTTATGATCCTCCTCTTATGTAGGCTGGTGCAAAGCATGTATATGCCGTGGAGGCATCTGACATGGCAGAATATGCCCGTAAACTTATAGCTGGAAATCCTTTGTTAGGACAACGGATAACGGTCTGATTTTGCTTCTATAATTGTGAAAGCTATAATGATGTGCCCAGTGGAAAACCATAGTCTACTGCATTCATTGATGTCCAATGAAATGATGGGCGTTGTTGGAGAGAGGGTGGGGGTGCCATTGGGGTTATGTCTTATTCTGGTTGGTCCCACTTGCTACCACTGACCATCATTCCATCACATGGCGACAGTCCCTATTGACTGTGGTTTTCCATTGCGCTTGCATTTTAGCATAGCGTTATAGTTTCCTCGTGGAATCTTAGTTTGGATTGTGGAACATGGTCCTAATTTAAATTTTCCATTGTCTTCCTGTGATTGCAGGTGATAAAGGGCAAAATTGAGGAAGTGGATTTACCTGAGAAAGCTGATATTTTGATTTCTGAGCCCATGGGTATGCAAATTATGATTTTTCGTGACCTTCTCAAACGATCCAGAAATTGATTCACACAGAACATAGTATGGTGTGCAATAGTTGATTGATGAGGATGTTTGCACTAAATTGATTCCATCACCCTGCTATGTTTTTGAGTGATTGGTAGATGTCTATTCTCATTTATGCATGAAAAATTCATATGTGCAAAATGAGACTCACTTTACATGGCTTCAGGTTAGTCAATATATATATTTTATTTCACAATGTGTGTTATGAATGTAATATTTTCATGAATTTGAAAGGAACCATAAGATCTTCAGAGGAGAGAGATGTTCGGTTGGGGCTTTGGCTGACAAAGTCAGGAATTTAGTGGCCTTTTGAGCCATGAACCATAGCTTGTTTAAAAGCATCCCCTTAACTAATTTTTATAGGAATTGGCACAACTTACTTTAGGGGGCAAAGCCAACTATCTCAAGATCTTCTCTTTGGAGACCACCCGAAGTAGGCTCCATCAAGCTCAACTTTGATGCCTGCTCCCTTGGGAACCCCAGCCCCTCTGGAGTAGGTGGGCTCTATCGTTCATCCGAAGGACAGACCTTGCTTGCATTTTCCTGCCTCATTGGCCTCGCGGTCTCAAATCTGGCATCACACCCTTGTGGTGGAAGGGGACTCTAAGAATGTCATAGCTTGGGCATCAGGTTCCTCTCCCTGCCCATGGCGCCTAGATGACATATTTGATGAAATATCCTATTGGTCACGAGATATCAGAATCTCGTGGTGCCATATATTTCGGGAGACCAACATCAATGCAGATTATCTTGCTAAAGAGGGAGCCTACTCTAATTCCCCAGGGGGGTGGGGGTTTAGATTTTGTTAGACCTGCCACATCCCTCCTTGGAGTTGTAATTTTGCTTTTGGTCTTGTTTTATACCCTGCGGGGATGTATAGGGTCCCCTTTAAGAGGGTCCCATTTTGTGTACATTTTAATTACTCAGTAATACAATTCTAGTCACCTTTTCTCAAAAATATTTTCATGGATTTGGAAATCCACGATCTTACTTTACAATTTGTTGTGCTTCTACCATATTATCTTTGATATCTATATAGACATGTGATCTTATTGGGTATTTGATTTTACTAGCAACTAATCTTTATTGGCTTTCTATACTTATCTCTATCAATTCACTTTAGGCCTTTTTCAACGAATATTTTTCTTGTTGCATATACTTTCGAGTTTCTCATTTGTTGGAATTCTACAGGCACTTTATTGGTAAATGAGAGAATGTTGGAAACGTACGTAATTGCACGCGATCGATTTCTTGTTCCTCATGGGAAAATGTTTCCCACAATTGGCAGGTAATGTGAGCCATGGTGGAGCATTTGTTGACTCTTTAAGTTTTCCTTAAGCAATGTCAGATTTGGTGTTCTATGAATGTAAGTTTTTAGTGTAATATTTTTTCTGGTTGTAACAACAAAATAAATAGTTTCTGTTTAGCTATCTATTCTTTAGAACTTTTCTATTCCCTTTTCTAATTCTTCCTTCGAATAAATTTATTTAACCATGTAAATTAGTGCTTTCGTACGTCGTATGTTTGAGGCCCATTATTGTGTTATTTTTCAATTTGTGGGAGAGACATGTAAAAACCTTTTAAACCATTTATGTATGTCATATTTGCTGATTGCTATTGGTGAAAATGAGCATGCTGTGGGACATTCTTTTCTGTGTAGAGATTAATTTGTTGTATTGTGCAATTTCAGGTTATGCTTTCCTTGCATATATTGTTCTGTTATAGGCATGTAATGGCCACTCTCTTTTTTGTTGAATGTAGTGTTTCTATGATATGTGCATGGCGCAACAACCCCTCTTTTTTCTTAGTTTTTTTAAGAGGGAGTATCTATGATGTATAAGATTGTGAAGGCCTTGTATTATTGGCCAAAGGGCTCTAGGCAGTCCTCTAGTCTGCTAGGACGAGTTGGCTTGCTTGGTCAACATGTCAGTTTTTGCGACTTGAAATTGTGGTACTTTAAATTTATGGGGAATTGCTCTTTTGTAGTTAGTTTGATGTCTTCATCTTGTTGTTGATTGTAGTAAGCTGCATCTTTTTGTTTGTTCTTTATTTTAAATGAGAGCCTTGATTTTGTCTTGGAGGCTAATTACTCCATTACAGGTTGATGGCCTTATGTAAAAATTATTCTAATTTACTGTGCCATATATGACTTAAGACTAAGACGAGAAATGAGTTTGACATGTTATATTGGTTGCTCTTGTAGGATACACATGGCACCATTTAGTGATGAATATCTATTTGTTGAAATTGCAAATAAGGTATGTTTGGGAGTGAATGGTCATGATTTTTACATGTTCATGATGTAATTATTTCACATCGATCTAATGATGTATTTTGATATTTTTCGTTGCAGTAATAGTTGTTTATCTACTTGATGATACTGTGAGTTGCAAGTTTTTAGAATGATGTTAGTTAATTTGTGTTTCTAGGAATGTAATTTTGTTGCAATAGTATTTTAGATAAAAAATGTGAAGATAACTAAGAAGTATTTGAAGTAGTCAATGCAATTTCCTCTAAGTGTTTTTACTTTGTCGATGTAAGTATATATGTGTACTATGAGTTGGTGATAGTTCAACGACATTTGAAATTGTTTGTCATCTTAATTAATGTATTTCATTGTACTGGAAGTTGTTCTATACAAGTCCTTGTAATCCTGTTTGTGTTGTGGGAGCCTAGATTGGAGATGAGCATCATCTAAACTTTATCCCAATTATTTGAAGGCGGCTACACGAATCCTGTTATGCCATTATGCTCTATCAAGGGCCATACTCTTAGTCAGGCCATGGTTCACCATATTTATTTTTATTACTTGTATCCATATCCTTTTAAGCCTTTCTCTTGTTCTTTTAGAGCCTTCCATTTGAACCAAATTGCTCCTAAATGGTATTGTTCTAGGTCGATGTTGTACATGGCCAATCCACCTAAGTCTACTTTCCCTTACTTTATTGTCTATTGGAGCCACCCCTAAGTTTCTTTGGATGTATTCATTCTGAATCCTATCTTTTCTTGTCTTGACACTCATTCATCTCAACATCTTTATGTCCGCTACACTCATTCTATGAGTATGTTGAGCGCCCCCAATATTCTGTACCATAGAGCACGGCTAATCTTAACATTCGTCCTATAGAGCTTCAACTTTAGTTTCATTGGTATGCGATGATCACATAAAAAAACATATGATCATACTCAGAAAATATGTGATGATTTTTGCAAGGAATTGAAATATGTGACCAAGATTTTCATGTGTATTTACTTTTTTTGTTTTTGTTTGTTTGTGTATGTGTGTAATTGTATGTGTGTGCATGCAATCATGCTATGTCCTATATACGCATGCTGAGTATGTGATAGATGATGGATCAAATATCATGCTTTTAAAGAGCAATGAGGTGTTCCAAAGCTTCTTGTGTTCATATTTCATTTAGTCAAGAACTCCGTGTGGATTTTGGATACGTTTTTGGACTCTGCATTTTTTCTTTTACACAACAATATGAACGTTTCACTAGGTCGACATGTTTGTAATAATCTGATGTCAAGGCATTTGGTTTGACGTTTGACTTTGGGATGGCGTCTTTTTTGTTTTATCCTTTTGAAATTTTAACTTCTCCTAATTGAACAGCGATTATAACCGATTCTGGTGCTATCCCTATCTCAAAGTTGAAGAATCTCACATCCTTTCTCCCAGTAAGTGAACAGCGTACAAGTGAATGAATATAGGCTCTCAACTCATTTTTTTTGCACAAAAGAGCTGATCGTAATGGGGATCCTTGGATTGTTGAGGAATAGATTCAAAAGCCAAGGAGTTGAAAACAATAACCTAAAGAGTCCAAAAAAAGAAGAAAGGGGAAAATAGGAAAATGAAATTATAATTTGTCATGTTTGTCATACGCTCGATGAAATTATAATGTTAACATGATTCTACTGCACATTCAAAGGACATTGAACCAAATAGACAAATATACTACTAGACTCACTTTGACAAAGTCGAACATAAAACCTGCTAGATTCATAGAGAGACGCACAAACAACCCCCTCCCCCCCCCCCCCCCCAAAAAAAAACAAAGCGGTACTCTGATCCCAAACTATAGTACAACCAATATGGATGTCATGGATGATCTCCTAATCATCCTGTCTGTCTTGCTGGAGGCCCTCAAATGTCTGTGTTGTCTAGCCCCTAATCTAAAAGCCTCCAAGGCCAGTTGAAGCCTCTTTTTTACTTTTAATACCATGTTCTGCATTCCTCTTGCTTGCCTCTGCAGCCTGTGGATTAATCATCACCATCTTTTTTATTAGCATCAAAGGAATCATCTGCTTCTCCATCTTCATCTTGTTGTCCTCGTCCCTCTTGTTGGGATTCCTTGTCACTTCCCCTTCTCCTTCCTCTTCAATTGGCCAGATCATTCCTTCAAGCACCGTCTTGTTGAAGATTGGCTCTTCCTGCTCCACCAGAGATTCCCGTACTAGATATGTAACTGAGATTCAAAGGGCTGTAACCCTACACTTCCCTCCTCAACCACCTTGACTTGAAGTTCAAATTTTGGTGGAGTACACCAATTTATGGAGCTTTGCTGTATCCAACTAGTTTCTCCTCGCTGGCAATTTATGGAGCTTTGCTGTATCCAACTAGTTTCTCCTTGCTGTTTGGATCCACTAGAGTGCACTCCGGTTTCATTCTCACTTATTGCAGAACATTTTTATCTTAGGATCCTGATTGTGAATCTACGCAGATGGGAGGGTCTCATTTCCTTCTATCTCCACTGTTTTACTGAAAAGGAAGAAGCTGATTACTCAAATAATAATACAAGCACATAATAAAATACAATGGAATAACATGATGCTTTATTCTATGACTATGAGTATTTGAAAACCAACCTGGTTTAGTTGTGGGCTACTTCTTCTGGTGGGCTTGACCCAAAATCTCCTTGTGTATCCTTATATAGAGCAAGCTAAAACAATTCCAGTCAAAAACCACAGAAGGTTGTTACTGAGGTGGATCACATAGATGTATTATGCAGTGGAAAGATCTTCACAAGTATGCATTTTCACGTAAAACCAAAGTTTACCTCTTTCGAAGTCTTAATTTGTGATTGTCCAACTCCCTCGATTCTTCCAAAGCAATACTTAACCCTACCCATAATCTCAGGGTCGTCGCTTTGACCTAAGGGCATGATGGTATTCCGCATCAAAGAAGATGCCTAAATACATTCAGGCAGTATATGACCATATATTAGTTGTGTAGTAAATAAATCCCTACAAGGCTCAAAGCACAAAAATTCATTAGATACGATCTCTTGAAACTTAACTGTTCCATGTGGTGTGGTTGAGCACTCAACTTGTAGCCTTAATAATTTTCTTTCGCTTATCTAAAACTCATTGCTATTAGTGATTTCTTCTACTTCTCTTGTAGCCAGAGTCCTAACAACTATCTTCTTCTTGTTAGTTGGAATCAGAGAATTGACTCTATTGTCAAGTTTGAGGTTGCATATCTAGTAATATATGGCCTTATTAATTCTCTTCCTTCTTTTTATGTCATTGTGTTTAGGACCCTTAAGAGTGTTTGCATATGAACTTTGTGATTGTCTTCACTCTCTAAGCATACTCCTTAACTTGCTTCAAACATAAGTTCAATATAGCGATGTGCGCATGAGTTCTAAACTAAATGCTTTCTCTTTCTCATGAGCACCTTCTCCGCATTCACATATTTTTTTGCAGTACTAGTTCTGACTTGAACTATGTGCTCTTTCTCAGTAGCCTCCACCATACTATCAATTAACTTAAACGGAGTCTCCTGCTCTTGATTTTTGGAAGGAATCTACACTAGAGCAGGCAGTACCTCATGGACAATATACTACTAAATTCGCTTCCATTTGTATTGTGTCCTTCTGGTCATTTGACATTACTATTTCCCCTGTCCTTCATGCTATACTTATCCACGATGAAGTCAATATTGACCACTTCCTCATCAAAGCAAAACTCACCATGCTTGTCTGCAGTTGGGAGCCTCAGTTCAGGCCCTGCCCTGTATTTGCAATAGTAGGATATTATGAGTTCATAATATTTGTTATTTGCTGCATTAAATGGCATGGAAGCATCGTAAAACCACTTAGCAATTGCCTTCATAATATGTTTCTTTATTTTCTTACTCGACATGGAATTTAAGGTCCTTTGTTTGACTGTTGCTTGGGCAAATAGGCATCAATTTGACCCTGGACAGGATCCACCTTCATATTGCCATGCTGGAATCCTAAGGAGTCTTGAAACTAATATTTCTTGAACTTAGAAGTTTGAAGCTATGCCTACACAAGCACAATGTACTACAGGTCTAAAGTCTAAGTAGACACGTGTACGGATACTTTAATGCACATTTCACTATTTGTTTTTTTTTTTTATGAGAAAATGTTGTCGTGGAGGCAAAGTAAGCATCGTTAACATCATCATCCAAGAAGCATCCCAACTAAGGGATAAGCATGATAGAAGTTAAAATAAAGAGTAAAGAAAAAACCTAGTAAGAGATACCCATGTGCACACATACACACACATGTTTATGCACATACATCGAATGTAAAAAATATTTATTGATATTTTGAGAGAAAATGTTACTTGGGAAACAATGTGAGCATGATAGATACCTAAAAACCCAACAAAAAATATCTCATTAGCATCATCTTGAAAAACCCAAACAAGTGATACCCACATGCAAACATGTATAAGAATACTTTCACACACATTCTAATGTAAAATAACAATTTATTTGATGATTGTTAAGAGTAAAAGTTACGTTGGGAACAAATTGATCATGCTAGAGGTATAAAACCAGACTAAAAACATCTCATAGCATCATTAAGTTGGAAAAAAAAGTAGTGATACCCACATTCAGACAAGTATAAAGATATTCACATACATTCAAAAGTAAAACAATGCTTATTTACCTCTTCTTTTGGAGAAAATGTTACTTCTGGAATCACATTTAAAAAAAAAAGTCCTTTGAATTGAAGCATGCCAGAGT
Source organism: Amborella trichopoda (assembly GCF_054954075.1). Lineage (NCBI taxonomy): Eukaryota > Viridiplantae > Streptophyta > Magnoliopsida > Amborellales > Amborellaceae > Amborella > Amborella trichopoda. Next base: position 65,252,012 of record NC_142337.1, on the reverse strand, counting down.
TATGAATAACCAACCAAAAATATCTCATTGCCATAATCAACTTGAAAAAAGAAAAAAAAAATACCAATTATGATACCCAAAAAACAAAAAAATGTTTCTAGGACTTTAAATTGAAAACACAAAATTCTTTGAAGCAAAATTTCAAGGCTGATCTTCCGAAAGTTGTATTTCATTTGTATTGAGGCCTCCAATATTTGTAGAAAGATCCTTAAATGCAAATCAAAACCCCCTAACCCATCTTTAAGCTTGGAATTCATATCCCTTTGATTTGGAGATCACAAAATTTTTACCCATATCTTAAATTGAAATCAGAGATCTCGAACTTGCATGTCTGTTTTTTTTTTGGGGTAAATGTAAGCCTTGGATCCAAAAGAGCGTGTAGAAGTAGCCCTAAACCCTTTTCAATCAAGGTCTAAGAACCCTTCTCCTGGCTGCAAAATGGAGAAAGTGAGGTTTGTTTTCCTTCCCTGTTGTATGTTTCAGACAAGTGTTGGACTCAGGGAATTTGGGGACACTAGAAATTGACTCAGGGATTTACTCGAGTTTGATATAGAACCTCTAGGCCTGTATACCTGGGTGGTTTAGTAATTAATAGGGTCACTAGCGAGTGGGGGGTCCTCTAGTAGCAGCAGGCAATGCTACATCAACGCCGACCTGGTTTTCACATCTAGTATGTGTCTTGGTGTCTAGGATTGGGCCAAAAGACCAGTACAATTGAGACATCCATCGAAACTATTTGTTATAAATATAGTATGTATATTAGCCTAACATATTTTGCCGACTCCAATTATTTGGGAAAAGGCTTCGATGATGATGATTAAAGCATAATATATTTACATAAAAATTAAAAAATTATAAAAGTAAATAAATACATAAGACAAGCAGAAAATAAAATTTATTTCACGAGAAAAATCTAAAAACAATGTCTCTATATTTATTTTTTAAGTGATGCACCTTTAGATTCTTACTAATAATAAAATTGAGTATTAGTATGTCGCAAATACCATTGATGGTGCAATCGTAAAGTGAAAGACCTTGAATTTGGGGGTTGTGGATTTGGAAGCCCCTGTTATCATTCTTTTTTTCTGTAACATACCATTTATAAAAGACCTTGTGCATGGGCCAGTAAATGCACGTAATAGGATTCTGAAATGCTTCAAGTTTAAAGCTTACTGATATGTAGTAAATGGTAAGATAGAATGCTTCTTAGAGGATTTTGATGCAAAAATTAATAAAATAAGTATTAAGTTTTAAAATTCGAATTAATTTTCGTAAAATGGAAGCTAAATGACTCAATAGTTTAAATAAACGTGTTGACACACTTATTATTTATTAGACATGGCCAACAAGCGTGGACCATGTGTTAGAGTTGTGTCTAGACATGTGGACAAGTGTCCGACTGTCAATGTGCCACACCAGCTAAAACCTGGGTGTCACAGGATGCCGGTTACTGGTGACTTGGATGAGTAGGATTTTTGAACTCTGATCTGAAGCTTGAACCTATCTTTCTCTCTCTCTCTCTGAAATTAATAAATAAACAAATAAATAAAAGATTGGGGAGCTTGAACCTGCTTTTCATCTCTTTCCAAATGTCAGAAAACATATTGTGAACCTGTTCTGGAAGATTTTATGATGTTCCTAAGGACTTAAAGATCTTGAAAGGAATTGGGTGCTGTTGAGGAAGGGTGGGCCCCTTAATTGTGTATGTGCTTTTGCATGGACAAATATCAGCCATGCCCCAAGAAAAGCTAATGGACGTCATAGCAGAGCTGGATTAGTTGAATATGTGTAACATTAGTATCTTGATTCATGAGAATATAGGAAAAGGCTACTGCGGTAATGAATGTCGGTTTCTTTCACTTGGCTTTATGTTCGAGATAATTTCTATCAATCATTCAAAATGCTACTATGATTTGTTACCAAAGATTGTCTTTTGTAATTTAGTACTCTTATTGGGATAAATTTTACTTATCTATTACAGGCCCTCTTCTGGCAGCAGCAGAACTACTACGGGGTCGATCTTACGCCTTTGTATGGATCTGCTTTCCAGGGATACTTTTCGCAGGTCTTGTATTTCATTGTAATGTTGAAGGCTTCAAATGCATATTTTTTGTTCAAGTTTTTTGATATCTATATTTGATATCTCGTCTAGAAGAAATTGGTGAATGCTTTGAACATTGGAAAGTTTCAGGTAATCTGTAACCCTGACCTTCAAGAAAATGCCTTTTTGTAAACATATGAATTAAATTTGTTTTGTTTTCCCTAGGCAATACAAGGTAATTAGGATAGCATGCTTTTGGCCTTTCTTATAGTTTGCTATCTGGGCTACTGTAGCTGCTATCTGATTTACATACACATTTACGCAAAAAAAAAAAAAACTACTTTTTTTTCCCCTTCTTGTTAAGCTTGCAAAGGGATAGCGTGATAAGCTAGCTGGTTTGGTTTGTATGCTCCATCTTGTATGAAAACAAGAGCAGAGCTTGTCCAGATTGGGGGAGTAGAGAGGAACTCTCCCATTACTGGTTTTTGGGTGTCACCTATGATTGTCATCCAATCTGGTTCAACTTTGGACAGTGACGAGTAATATTCTATATTCTTTAATGTTAGATGTTTTGCAGATACTGTATGATTTTTCTACATGAAGTATACAATTGTATTACTGATTGATGTCATTTCCTACTTGTATACGTATTGTTCTTTGCTTTTACAAGCATTCATGTCGGGCCTTATATTCATGCAGCCTGTCGTTGATGCATTTGATCCAAGATTATTGGTCGCACCAGCTATAATGCATACATTGGACTTTACGAGTATGAAGGTATACCCCAGTGCATGATAGGAATATGGTATCTTATGCTTAAATTGCATTTTGTCAAGTTTCTGGTAGAGATGTATTTAGTTTTCAACAAGCTCCCTTTTATTTCCCATAATTTTCACTTTTTTTTTCTTTTTTTGTTTTACAATCTTCCTAGTTCTCTCTTGGTTTAATCTCATTCTCTCTTCCCTTGAACTTCTTTTTGTTGCTTCATTCCTATCCTTTTTGCCTGGCATTGGCCATGAGCCTAGTCTATCCAAAGTCTTGTTCTTATTTTATTGTTGATATGCTGTTTCCCTACTGCCTTATCTGTCAGAATGTGTTTTGTAGTTTCTCTGCATCTTAAAATTTGGTTTAATTTGATTTTGAAATTGCTCTAGTGTATGGTTCATCCAGGAAGAGGAGCTATATGAAATTGACATTCCACTGAGTTTCATTGCGTCTGTTGGCACTCGGGTGCATGGCCTGTCTTGTTGGTTTGATGTCCTATTCAATGGAAGGTAAATCTGAAATCTGGTGAAAGTTTTGATTCCTAAAATGGTTGTCAGATTCAAGAATTTCTTTCTAAAAACCTGGCCGAGAAATCTAGCCTTTTGGATCTGTTGTTGCAGTATCCTTTGTGATCGAAGTTACTTATAGTTCTTCAATAAATCTACTCATTTTACTCCATTTCGTCATTGACCGTACTGCATTATTGGGAACTTCTAATCTTGTATTATATGAATTTTCTTATTGTTGATGTGGCGTGCACTCCATCCTATAATCTGGACTATTTATTTTTTCTTTTAGTAGTTTATTTCCATTTTCAGAAACTTAATGATTTAATTACGGATTCTATAGTTTATGTAACCTACAACTACAATTCAGTGGTTGCTTATATCTTATGTACCTTTTCATTCTTCATCATTATGTTCTTATAATTATTTAGTGTCCATGCGTGTCAACCTGTAGTGTTGTACAAGTTACTAATTATTGTTGTCCATCTTTTTTACGAGTAATAAGTTTATATGGGGTTTGAATGGGTATCTTCCATTCTTTGCGAATAACATATGGGCATGTTTAGATTTACTTAGATAATTTATTATTTCAGTAGAGTTAATTATGATATTGAACTTTTTGTTGTTTTACAGTTGTGTACTATAGAATTATCTAAGATAAACTTATAAGCAGTTTTAGAATAAGTTTATCATTTTGAAAAGCTGATTTTACTTTATTCAAAGTAATTTGATGAGAACCACTTGTTTTTAGCCAAAAATAGCTAAAAATCACAAACAAAGTTGAATAATTAAATAATATTAAATATACTATATATATACCAAAAAACTAATGGAATCATATTATCCAAGGTATATTAATCTTAGATAAGATATTCTATTCCAGATAAAATTAATTGTCATCCAATGTAAATGTCAACACTGTAGAAGCCATTGAATTTAATAAATAGAAAATGTTCAAAAAGCAGGTTTAGCTGCCTAGGCGCCACATTAGGGCAAAGGGGAGGGAGAACAATATATATTATTAAACATAATATTATATAGTAAAGTTCGATATTGTATAATCATCATCATGATTTGAGCCTTATTCCAACTATTTGGGGTCGGCTACATGAATCCTATTCCGCCATTCCATTTTATCAAGGGTCATACCCTCAGTGAGACAATAAGTTATCATATATCTTCACTAGTTCCATCTATGTTCATTTGGGCCTTTTTTTTGCTCTTTTAGAGCCTTCCACTTGAACCAAATTACCCATCTTAATTGGTGTTGTTTTAGGTTGACGCTGCAAATGGCCAAACCACCTAAGTCTACTTTCCCTCATCTTCTCTCCTTTTGGAGCCGACCCTAAGTTCCCTGAGATGTATTCATCTACGAATTCTATCATTTCTTGTCTTGCCACTGATATATCTCAATATCCTCATCTCATTTGTACTCATCCTATGAAAATGTTGTTTCTTGGTGCCCATCTCAGTTGGATGCTATATAATACTAGTTGAATTATGTGCGTGGCATATAAGATATGCAATTACCTGTAGAAGATTAACTAAATATTCAATGACCAAAGAGATCCATTAGTAACATGGAAAAGAAATTATAATTAAGAAGAGAATTTAACAAAAAATTATTATTTGTTACATTTTTTTTTTAAAACTGGTCAAAAAACTATTTTTAATTTTTGTATTGGATACTTTAATCTTTATACTATAAACGTGTGGTTTGCATAAGGTTGCAATATTAAACAATCAAATTAGGGTGCAACCCCAAACTTTTTGATGAGATGCAAATTTGGTGTTGAAAATTCTTAGGATTGTGCAAGAATCTATTTTGATCTCTAAATATAAAATTTTAAACTCCATGTTCAAATCAAGCAGATCTTTGAACGCATGAAAATCGTGAAAATGGATGGTCCACATAATGTGTTACAAGATGCACTCTTTTAGGACTTGAAATATCTTTTTTTCTTCATATCTATATATCTCGATATCAAGATGATCAATTCGATACTCTTCCAACATCAAAACAACCTTTTTTGAAGGATTTTAAAGGTGCACCTTAATTACACATTTTAAGGTATCAACCTCATATAAACTTTTTCCTGTTATAAAAGCTATTTTGTGCGCGCATTTGAAAGCATAAAAGTTCAATAAAATTTTTAAAAAGCTTTTAAACCGATTTTATTACCTAATAGTATAATAGAAAAGAAAGCAAGCATACAGTAATTGAGTAGTCGTAATTTTTTATTTTTCTTTAATTCTTACTTAAAAGTAAATATAAGTCACTGAGTATTTTTACAGCACAAACATTTTAAATTTTTTTAAAATAAATTAGTAGGTTTCAAATTTTTAGTCACGATAATTAATTATTTTTGAATATTTGATAAATTTTAATAAAATGTTAAAAATTAGTCACACATACTTTTTTGAAAAAAATACAAATATAAAATTGAGAAATTGAATAGAATTGCTAGACCACTCTTAAGAAATTGAGAAGATAAAACGATTTGGTAAATTATTCTTATGGTGAGCTTCTCCAAAGCTTATTTATATTTTGAAGCTCTTTAAGAAAACATGTTGATGAGCCACCTAAAATTGCAATCATTTAAAATTTATAAATTAATTTTTGAAAGATTTGAAAACTATTTTATTATTTCAAAAATTATAATTTGAAAGGAAAGTTTAAAAATATTAGAAAATAAATTAGAATGGACACAAAATATAAAATGATTAAAAATTAGAAAATCAGTCATAAACTATTTTTTAAGCATAACTAAAGGATTTTATACTCCCACGAGTATACTGTCCATTTTCTCCCTTGGGTACAGTTCAATCTAGGAATAATTTAATGACCCCAAATTTTGGAGATGTAACCTCTTCAATCCATAGACCAACCTCAATAAATTTTCTCCAAATTGCACTCTCTAATAATGTCTCAAGATTGAACATAGACGGTCTAATTTTTTGATGAGATCTAAGTGTTAAAAATATCAAAATTCAAAATTTTCTTTTCAAATAATTATTTAGTGATTATTAAGTGGTTCTAAAAATTTGGATTAAAAAATCTTCCCAAGTAGGTCTTCTAACTGAGGCAATAGATTTACATTTTGCTCTGGCAGGAGCTGAGTATATGTTCTCTTAAGTATTAAAGTACATACTCGAGTTCATGGAAAATACTTTTGAATTTTTTAGAAAAAATAAAATGGAGGATGCTGGATTTACCCTATAAAATCTCTTTAGGGTTTTGATCTCCATTCATGCTTCATGTATAAGTTTCATATGTTATGAAACTAAAAGTACTTCATGTATAAGTTTCATATGTTATGAAAAATAAAACTCTTTATCTAGTATGTTTAACCTGCATTCTAAACTTTCAATCGAAATATAGTTTCGAAAATATCGATAAAATAACCCATATCCTAAACTTCATTTTAACCCCATTTATCAATAGCATTTTATATATTTGTAATATTAAAAATAATAGCTAATAAACTGCTAGAGTTCAATACTTAAATATCTTTTAAAAACCTATGACTTTCTAGTTTAGATGCACTTAGAAATAGAGAGATTCCATGCTTAGCACTTAGGTGAAGAGAGATATAGATTAGAGAAACACTAAGATATGATTCCTATTTAATAGGATCCTATATTTTCCTTTCTATCTTGTCCCTAAATAGTTCCCATAGAAATAGGAAACTTTAGGAGAGAGTTCCCCCACGTGGATGAGAGAGAGAGAGAGAGGGTGTCATCCACAATAATAGATGGTAGGAGAACTGATTTTAGAAACAAAAAAAATAGGCAACATGGAGTTCCATAAAATTTAGGAAATAGATAAATTTTAAGATGTCTTTTATATACTAAGAAAATGGAATCCATGACCCTACAATATATCCTACACTCTTTATTTTAAAAGTCACTTATACTACATAATCTATAAAAATAGGATCTCCTTTTATTCTTGCGACACGTGTTAACCCCTTAACTCTAGCTTAATAATGTAAGTATAGATAATATTATATAATAAAATAGGATACATGGCAGGGAGTAATATATACATAATATGTTACTATCAACATTAAAAGAAAAATTATTTCATTAAAAAATTTAAAAATGATATATCTTCATGATTTTATATTTGTTTTTTGCAAATAATGCTGTTCCCCATGGCTATGAATAATAAAATTTCTAAGGGATGTGCAGTAGTTGTCATTTGTTCTTAGTGATATTCTGCATGTCTTAAAATCAAGATTGTGGGTTTGTATCACATAACCATCACTGATTTTTTCTACCATGAATGCTGAGTCTGATAATTGAACCCTATGCAGTATATGTGTCAACATAGCTGTCAGAGTTCTGATATGCCAACTTATACGGACAATGTGTTGGGCAGTGGGCATGTGTCTAGTTGTGGACACATGTTCACATGCGATGCAGAGCGAAAAATGAAGTAACCCTGTGACATTGGATATATTTCAAGATGCATCTGAGAGGCAACTATGGGTACGAAGAATAGATCTTACATCCTCTAGGTTTTAATAAGCGAAGGGAAAGTATATTGTGATCCATGTGACCATGATAACCCTGTCTACTATAAACAACTTCCAACGAGAACATTTGCCACAGCCACAACTGTCTTTTAAAACATAATTGGATTTTGTTTATCCATTTGATCTTTTGTATTCAAAGTAAGAAAAAGAAACCTCTATTCTTTGACAAGTTTACTGTACTAATCAAGACATGTTTTTTTACTTCTTATTGGAAGGATATGATTCCTAAATGAGCCACATCAATTTTCTAGAAGTTGATCTAGGCATAATAAACATCAGAAAGACGAGAAAATAAGACTTGTGCGATACAAACGGGTGTCCATCTTCTCGATGTTGTGGAGCTCAAATGGAAGTCATTGATATGGATGAGCATATCTTTCCATACTCTGGCCTGTTGGTCACAACCAATTCATTGCTGAGAGCAACATGAATTGAAAGCCGTTTGATCACGGATTCATCTGGTTGTTTCACGTCTACTCATGGATTTGACCAACACAGACCATGAGCTGCCAACCTCTTCTTTGGAGGCACGGCGAAGCAGCTGTCAAAGGGTCACAACTGTGCAATTGCTTTGGCAGGGGCTTACAGCGTTGGTTATTTTAAGAGATGGACTGGTTATTGCAGATAAATTCTAATACAAAATGACCACAATTATGTCAACTTTATTTTTTATTTTCTTACATTGTTAGCTGAAGTATACTAATAATTTAATGGACCATTATGCTCATGTTAGGCTGGTTGTTTAATATTCAATGAAATGGTTACTAATGGAGACAGTGGAACCCAGCACAACAGGAGGTTACTAAGATGAGATCTCCATTTCAATTGACAATGACGACCTCAACAGATAGTCTATCTTCCTTTTAATGGGAGTTATCTTGTTTGCTGTTACGATCATCATCATCACGATTATCATCCGAGCCTTTTCTCAACCTATTTGGGGTCGGCTCTTGTTTTCTGTTATGCATCAAGAAAAAAAAAAGGGTTCTCTTGTTTGCTGCAGAGTTTAATGTCATGGTGTATTCTACGTTCTTCATCTACTGAGGGTCTCTTGGAAACTCTTGGAAACCATGTTGAATATTCACAAATGATTTGAAATGCAGTGCTGTTCAGCGTTGGCTTACCACTGCTCCTGGTGCTCCAACAACGCATTGGTATCAACTGCGATGTGTTCTTTCCCAGCCTCTTTATGTCATGGCTGGACAAGAAATTACTGGACGGCTCCATATGGTTGCTCACAATGCACAGAGCTACACTTTACATCTAACCATGTCAGGTATGTATAGTTTGCTGTTGGTTGTGATTGGCCAATGTCGTGATACCTGGGAATACATTTGCATGTTCTATACGTGTTTATCCGTATGTCGATGAGTAGTTTGTGTTTTATATTTTGAAGCCAAAACATGGGGCCCTGGTGCGGAGCAAGGAGGAATACTTCAAACAGCATCTGGCAAGCTTGATCTTAAAGAACCTTATTATAGAATGTCTCAACCTCAAGCCTATGCATGGGCTCAAGATCAGCAACCACAACAGTTGATACAACCACAGGCAAGCATTTCATTTGGAAGGAACCATCCATATATGTCATAATATCCAATTTACTTAAGAGAGTATATGTTACTTAAGGAGTACAGTATATTTTGATATGGCTTTAGTAGCTTCTTCTCCTTTAAATATTAAACAATTATGATGGGGAACGTTCTTTATTATTTTTCATCTTTAGAATACAAGTAATTGGTTGTGAATAATTTACGTTTGTACCTTTCAGTGCTCATTGTTAGTGTACAAAGGGAGAGAGAGAGAGAATAAAATGTGCTTTTTACATAGTCAAGTGATCATGCCAAACAGGTGTCATGGAACATGTCTGCACACATGCAGTGGCACATGCATATTTACACACACAACTTCTTAAATTCCAGAACTTAATTGATGCTGATTTGGTCATGGAAGTGATCTATATGATTCACACTTAGTGACCCTAAATATAGTCGGGGGCATCTCACTTTTTGGGTCCTATTCACTAAGAATTTTCTTAATTAATATTTCAAGGAAAAAAGAATTTCTCTTAATTGTATTTATGTTCTCTTCTTTTTCTCATGTATGGAATCTTGTAGAAAATAATGGTTGTACGTTCCATCCAAATTAAATTTGGTATTGTATTTTTGTTCTGTTCTTTTTCTCATGAATGGAATCTTGTAGAAAATAATGGTTGTACGTTTCATCCAAATGAAATTTAGTTGCATGATATTCTTATATTGAGTTTCAGCTAATTAAGTTACGCACTGCTTTTTCCCAAGAGAAAATGTGTGTTCATTTCTTGTATTTGCCTTTGTGAACAGGAACCCCTTCTTCAAACTCAAGATGTAGGGGGCCCAGTTTCATTACAGCAATTAACACAGAATTCAAATGCATTGCCCCGTAGGTAACAAAATTGCAATGCTAACCGTGGATTTGATTAGACTCTGTGGTCAGCATGAGACATTACTCGTGTGAGCACAGTTCCTCTGTTGTAACAAAATATATTATTATCTTGTCAGGCCTGCCATAGTGCTAACCCACTCTTGTAATTTCAAGGCTATCATTATTTATTTCAAACAATAGACCCTAACGGCATTGACAAGTTGTGGGATTCATAAATGATTTTGTGTGAGGAGAGAGGGCTTCTCATGTCTCAAATGTGATTTGTTTTTTGGATACTTATATGGAAAAGGGTCAGTGCTGTTGAATCTGATAATTGAGAAAGCTATGGCAATTAGCAGTTAAATCTTTATCAATGTCTCCAGGTTCAATAGGGTTCCAAAGATTCTAGGTTCAATAGCACCCAGGGGTTCTATACCTTTTCCCTACAATAACATGCCAATTTTCATTTAACTGTTATGTCTCATATTTGTTTAGCTAATTACTTTGTGAAGGTTGTGTTATGGTGATAAACCTAAGGTCTTAAGAAGGTTTACGAGAACTTGTAACAATTTTTGGATCCTTTGAATTTGAGGAATTATTTGATAGCCTTAAGGTCTTAAAATGATTACAGTTTATTGTTTGCCAATTCCTTTTTGAATTTGGGGAATTAATCATGCAGGCTGAGACAGCATCTGACATGGACCAATGACTTACCGATGCTTTTCATATTTGATATATTAGGCGCTTGAATGGGTTCCAATAATTAATAAGTAGGAGAGTGACTTTTAAATTGCACTCCACTTTCACTTGATCTTTTTTTTTAAGATTTCCTAAATTTTGTTGTTCCTTTCCATATCTAAACTCTAATACCTAAAATCTCTTTAATTAAAAGCTTATTTAATTTATGGGATTGTATGATGTGAGACCATTTATTTTTTGTACTAGGTCACAATAGCTTGTACCTTGAAATCCATAAATGAAAGTGTTTTATAAGATCCAAAATTTTTTATTTTGGACTTTGTGTTTATACTGTGAAACATCCTCAACCATTCGATTTCAAATCTAATGGTCAATAATGATTGTGATCTTTTTGTATCAAAAGTAAGTGGTCATTCTTTTAGTATCAAAATTCAATGATAAAGTTGTTAAGTAATCGCAATGTATTCTCCGAAACAATCTTTTTAATATTCGGTTCCAGTTTTAGTTTTCATTAGTCGTCTCACTCACCTATTTATGCATCCGGTTTTAGTTTTGGTTAGTCGGTCCATTCACCTATTTATGCATCCCCCTTGTAAGATTCATGTTAAACATTGATATTTTAGGGATCCATAACCTAAAACATGAAGATCATGAATATGTAAATGAAAATAAAATTTGAAATTTAAAAATGATAAATTTTGAAATTTGTGGCCATCTATTTTGGAATTTTGGTTGGGCCTTCTTATGGCCTCCCATCTTAAAGATGGGTTGATGGTTTAGCACTCGTCAAAAGATTTTCTTTTATGTCTTCAATTTTTTATTTTGCAAAAACAATTCGTCATGGAAAAGAAATAGGGTTGACCAAAAAAGAAAATAAAAGACTTGGAACAAAATTTTCTATGCCGACCATTCTTATTGCACTTAGAAAATTTGCAAGAATACTAAGCTTATCTAGAGAGACTTGAGAAAAAAAATTAGAAATGGTTAGGCAGAAAATTCAACAGAAAAAATATCATTATTGACTTAAAGATGAAAAAAAAATACAGCTTAAATTTAACTTAACTTAAATATTTCAAAAAAAATTCATCTAGACTACCAGCGGACTCTTGATATTTTTCCAATATGATCCTCCATTGAATACATTTTAATTTTGGAATTTCAAGCTGTATTGGAAACTCTTAAGGATCATAGTTTTCAAGACTTGGTTTGGACTTGATGGGACTGCCCGCCTGTGTCATTGTCGGTTTGGTCTAATGTAAAAATTGTGTTTAGTTAAAAACTGTTCATATCCAATGCTTGACTGGTTGGACCAAGATTTTGGGTGATTTTGCTGGCTAAACACAATTTGGGTGACTTATTTTCTAATGTATTTTACTATTGTTTTTAGTTTTATTTATTTATTCATAAAAAAATGTACCACTGGTTAGACTGAAAATCCAACTGCTTTTTGCTATACTGGACTCCACACTAGTTTAGTTGCTGGTTTGATATTTAATATTACACATTTCCATCAATCAGAAATCTTGGAATACCATGAAAGGTAAGGGAACTATTGCAACAAATAAATGTGCAGACTTGAATGGGGCCGTTAACTGTCGCCATGGCTCGAGCCTGGCCTAGAATTATGCAAGGTAGGCCTAGGCAGAAAATTTGGGCCTAGCCAGAAATTGGGCTGGGCCAGGCCGCGCCTTATATAAATGTGGAAAAGAAGAAATTTAACATGTGTATCAGAATTTTTGGGACGGGCCCCAAACCAGTACTACCCTGGGACTAGCCTGAAAATTTTTGGGCTTACCAGGCGCGACCGAGGCTGCCCTGCAGACCTTAACATGTGGGCCAAGCCCAGCCCAAAACAGGTCCGTCTCAAAAGCTGCAGAGTAGCCCTGCCCTAGGATTTCACTTGCATTTTCACGGTTGTAATTTACTGAATGCATAGTTGTTATCTCAAAACCCGGTGCATGTAGCTAGTGATGTTTAATTTTAAACATTTTTGTGGAAAGTGTTGTTTAATTTGAAGGGAAAGTATATAATGAGGCCATTTACTTTTGGTAAAAGGTGGTCACGATTAATCTTGACTATTGGATGTGAAATTGGGTGGTTGTATTTATTTCATTGACTAAGCTCAAAGTTGAAATAAAATTTCTCAAACTTTGTGACACACCCAAGCTATTAGATTTCACATCGGATGGTTGTAAGCCATTGTGACTTCCTGGTACCAAAGGTAAATGGTCTCATTGTATGCATTTCACATAGGATGGTTGTAAGCAATTGTGACGTCTTTGTACCAAAGGTAAATGATCTCATTGTATACAGTTAATGTCCTCAACATTTTTAGACATTTAAATACCCGCAATTCTACATAGACACTTAGTTACCCTCAATCCTATAGTATAGTAACTTTTTGTCTAGAGGTATTTTAAGTAATTAGTCAAGAATAAAGTAGAAATTTCTAATAGAAAAAAAAACATTTATTAACAATAGTGGACAATGAAATCACCCACATGGTGTGTAACATCAACACAATATGCATTAATTATTTTTTAACGACTAATAAAATACAATTATTTTTTTTATAGAAATATCCATTCTATGCTTTTAAATGAGTGTCAAAAAAATGTTGAGGACTTTAAAAGTATACACTACAAAAGATGTCGCATAACAAAACCCTAAATAAAAATTAAGGATTTTATAGTAGGGAAGAGGGTCTATGATTAGAGATAGAAAGAAAGTAGGGAAGATGGGCCCATTGAGAGATGAAAATGAGAGAAGGGGTTAAGAGAGAGGCCGATGGCCAAAGAAAGGGAGAGAAAAAAAAACAAGGGGGGTGTGGTGGTTATTTTGCATAGAGAATGGACAGATTCTCTATCTTGTCTATCCAATTGATGCGAGGAATAAAGGCATACCTCATATGTTCATCTATATTTCATGTTTTTTCATACAAATTAACTCTTTTTATTTTATTTTTTTAAACTGTTATCAAATTTTTTTACCAACTAAACAATGATTACAACTCTCTGCATTCACATCACTCGGTATTTATATCATTCAAAATCGAAATGGAATCCATTAGCAATACTATTAGATTCTCTAAACACATGCTGGAAGGACAACGATAATACCCCTTCTAAATCCAAAACTTGGCCCCAAGTCGATCACTACATCCAAAGATCACGAAGTTCTTTGTTGCACCACTTTATCACATTTAAAGAATCGCTTTCTACAACAATGAAATGGCCCAAATTCAAGGCTTTAATAAACAACAATCCTTTAAGCAACGCTGTGAATTTTGCCATGTTAGTCGTTGCCCACCCAATAGGTTCAGCATAAGAGAGAATAATCGACCCAGTCTAATCTCGCACTGCACCACCAACCCCTGCATTCCTAGGATTACCCATAGAACTACTATCAAAGTTTAGCTTCAAACAACCTAGTACATGGGGTATCCATCTGCCATTCATTCTCGGCCTTGTCCTATTAGAAAAAGCAAGATTGGCTAAATTTAAATGCACATCATCGATCTCAATAATCCCTCTCCTATCTTTGGTGACAGATAAGCAACTCCATATAGTATGAAGTATACACTGTAGAAAACCATCATCAGAAAGCCCTTGTCCTTCAAAAGTACGTCCATTATGCTCTTTCCAAATTTCCCAATACACAGCACCTCGTACAATTTGCCAATCACAGACCCCACTTTAGGTAGAACCGAAAACATCAATTGTGAGTTGATACCCAAACCACTTTGAGGTAGAATCATCCTAAAGCCAAGCAAACCAAAGAAATAGTTCCAAATACCTGTGGCAAGGCGACAATGAAGAAATAGATATGAAATCGACTCCCCATCCTCTTTACACATTAAGCATACATTGGGCAAGTCCTTTCCTCTTTTAATGAGATTATCAATAGTAAGAACTTTATTTTGCCCAGCTAACCGCATAAAACACTGAACTTTGTGAGGAATAGACCACTTCTATATTTGGAAAATTTGGGGCAGCGACCATCTGTAGCGATCATGAAACAAGAGAGAGTACAATCCTTTTACCGAAAAAAGACCATCGTTACTGTGCTCCCAAATCAACTCATCACCAATATAATTGGATATACACACTTCCTGTAACTGTGATAACAAAGCTATGATCTATGCCACCATATTATCATTTACACGGTTATAAGGAAACTGAATATCCTATACCACCTGCTTCCCAACCACGTGATAAGTATCATTTATCAAAGCATTATGATAAGAAGTCAATAATTCAGGAAAAACAATCTTCATGTTATATAACTCCTTAGACGTTATATTTGTCATTTTTCGACATGCTATATTTAGTAGTTTTCGATCGTTGTTATTCTGTTATTTATGAATGCATTGGAACTGGAAAGACACTATTTGAGATATTGGAGGCTACCGATTTCTCCTGACATGAGACATATGTTGACGTGGCACGTATATATGGTATATGTATTCCTGACAGAGGCATATGAATTCATGAGATGATAAAGTGCATTTTCTTGGTATGGCATGCCAATTGATGAGATGATAATGTGTATTTTCTTGATATGGCATAACCATATGTATGGTGCATGTATTCTTGACAAAGGCATATGCATTCATGAGATAATGTGCATGTTATGTATTCTATGTATGGTATATGCAGTTTTAGAAGTGAATATGCATCATGGCATGGCCTATGTGGCCTAGATATGGTATATGCATTCTTGATGGCATATGCATCCTAGATGATAATGTGCATGTTATGTATTCTATGTATGGTATGTGCATTTTTAGAAGTGACTGTGCATCATGGCATGGCCTATGTGGCCTATATATGGTATATGCATTTTTAGAAGTGAATATGCATCATGGCATGGCCTATGTGGCCTATATATGGTATATGCATTCTTGATGTCATATGCATCCTAGATGATAATGTGCATGTTATGTATTCTATGTATGGTATATGTATTTTTAGAAGTGAATATGCATCATGGCATTGCCTATGTGGCCTATATATGGTATATTCATTCTTGATGGCATATGCATCCTCCTAATATGGGTCTATGTATATGTATGGTATATGCATTTTAAGAAGGTGATATGTGTCCTCCTAATATGGCATGGCCTATGTATTCTATTCTTGAAGAGGGCATATGCATTCTATTGACTAGGTATGGTATATGCATTCTTGAGGGGGCATATCCATTCAATGGATAACCATGACATATGTTCGAGACTCGTTTTTTTTTGGATATTGGAAGCTACCGATGATAACTTATTTTTAATATGTTCACTATCTTACTAGATCAATTATTTAGAATTAAGCCTCAAATTAAACTTAGAGGTGTAGAGTTTGCAATAAAGAAAACAATGGAGAGAGAAAGAATGAAATATATGTGGTTCGGCAATAGTGCTTACGTTCACAAAGGGTAAACCAATATTTCATTCATAAGGGATTAGTTTATCATAGATATATAGAATTATATATATATTTTTTTAGGAAATAAATCTCACCACAATAGTAATCCCACAAAATAGAAAACTCAATATAAAAAAATTTAATATCTTGTAATAGGTACGATATGAAACTTAATATCTGGTTTTTATAACTGTCAACAAGAGGTTATACTCTTTTTTTTAAGAGATAGTAAGGTAAGAAGTGGGATACATCACCATTGACATTAGTTATAAATCTACTTAATTTTAACTATTTTTGAAATTTAAAATTTTATAATTAAATATAAAAATATATTTTAAGATAATCCTAAGAACATTTTACATCAAAATTATAGACCATGATAAAATTTGAAAGTTCACCATACCTCAACACCGACGGATGCGTCTGTATGCAATCTGCACCCTTTCTATAAATCATTTGATGATAAGTTAGTTATGAAAAGGTTTTAAATTGTACAAATTTACCAGTTGTAGTTTCTAGTACTTTGTTTCATACCGAGTTAGTCATGGAAATGGTCTACATATGACATTGGTAATCACATAAATGATTTAAATAGGATGTGGATATTGGTGATCTATTCTGCTTGAAAAATATTTACAAACACTTGAGCAAATTTTTATATTATTTTGCTTGTGGTTCATCACCATCGAAAGTCTATCATACAGTCATGATTGTTCGATAGTATTTGAATTTTTCATATTTTTCTATAAATTGCATTCATATGAAATTTGAAGCATGTTGTACATCTAATCAACTTACTCCTAAATAAAATATTTTAAAAATAATTGTCAAAAATTAAAATGAAAAAATTAGGAAATATTCATAAGTGTAATTTGGCCATGAGAATGAGTCAAGACTAAATTGGTTTTAGGATGATATTGGTACCGGCCCGATTCGCCCCTAAAACTCTCTCTCTCTCTCTCTCTCTATATATACATATATATATATATATATATAAAGCTTATATAATGCTTTTTTAGGTCCTTCTAAATTTCAACCCTATAAAATCATATTTTAATTTTAATTTTAATTTATTTTTGTTTAATATTTTTTGGATGACTAATTCAAACCGGTCCTGACTCGATCCAAATTGCTAATTCAACGATCCACCCATGTATATGGGTTTTTAAATATCGGCTTGTACTTTTGGCCTAATTCATTTTTATGCAATCTAGCCTGTGTATGTTTTTTTTTTGGCATTGTGGGCATATGAAAATGTTCCATATGAAAATATTTATACAATGCATCAGCCCAATCACATAAAGCGATATGCATCTTAAAAACCCACCTGAAAAGGTTGTTTAAAGGTTGGAAAACTTTTAAATTGGTCATCTTGATCTCACGATGTGTGGATATGACGAGCAAAATAAAATTTAAAATATGCCCGACCAGATTGAATTTGAGCTATTGGCACTTTAGAATTTTTGTAAAATAATTTTGGGCAGGCCAACAGTCTCAAAAACGTCGGTAGAATCCATTTAACATATCACATTTGGTATATGGGATGGTATACATCGCCCACATCATTTGACTATCAAACGGTGCACATGCACCATTAAAGATCAAATGGTGCACATGCACCATTAAAGGGTTGAGATAAAGGGAAACACATAGATCGCCACTACTCAGTATTTTAATTTATTTATTTTACTAATTCATTCATGTAAAAACTTGAATGCGTTTACACCCACAGCTAGGTGCACCTAAGACAAATATATAATTTTTTTTAAAAAAATAAAAGAACTAAAATATCCCTGAAGCTTTCATGATATCTTGGTCAATTTATGTTTTTACAAAATATATTTTTTGTTTTTTTTTTTAAATTTAACAAAGTACCATAAGATATTAACTATTCAACATTCTACCCTTTTACAACAATTCGAATTCAAGATCATGTGCTATTAGTGGGTATTTTTAAAGTAGATCATAAGGTGTTAAATGTTTCATCTTTAATGGTTAATTTGAGAAGTTTCGCTTCTTTTTTTTATTTTTTATTTCCATAGACATGCCTTATTTTTTGGATTTATGAGTCGTCTTCCCAAACTCTTCCTTAGCACTAAGGGAATGTTTGATGCGCGGATTTGTGAGAGTGGTATGCTTTTCTCCCACAAAGTCGGATTTATGGGTTCGAGCCGCACGGTGGGCGAATCAAACATTTTGTTTGATCATTCAAGTAGCGCACTAGGTAGTGCATATTTGTTGTTCATTATGGTCAGGGTCTGAATCCCTCCATAACCATTGCTTTTGAGAAAGGGGTTGGGGTCGACGCCTATGCCCTAGTCACCACATCGTGGTTTTCATTTTCATAAACACCACACCATGATCCTAAAATAAAAAAACCAACTCCTAAGCTATTTGAGAAAATGGGTAGTATACATTTTCTTCGGGAATATATGACAGAGACAGAGTGAGAGAGTTCACATCATACTGCTCATGGAAAATGTGATAACGATGATATAGAGAGATGCATAGATCAATGACTTCGAATAAAAGTATATTCATTTTATATTTTTGGGTCTTGTATTCTCCTGCTCATGAAGCCTTCTGTGAGGTTTTAAGCACAAGAGGGAAGCTCCATTTTAGTTATGTTTAGCCAAGGGTTTTGACATCCAACTAGTAATCCTTTCTCGGTATTTATCAATTCTTTTCGAATAGTTATGTTATTTACTCTTTTGCCAGCTTATATCATCAAATTTAGGAATACATGAGCTTATCTGATGTGATTGTAAGGATGGTAATCCACGACAGTCCAAAAAACTTGGGTTTCAGCCTGTTGGCTCATGTTTTGTCATTGATTTGATGTTTTTCATTAACATCATTTTGGGTTTATACATTTTCTTTTCATTCCCCTAAATTATTACTTCGTCAATTCTTCTTCATATCGTGAACCAAGAGTGGCTTTTCTTATCGTTATATCGTGAACCAAGGGTGGTTTTTCTTATCAGAAATAACAGGTTACTGGACCTTTATTACATTTGGCCCCAAAGTCCTCAAAGTTCGAATCTGCAGGTTAACATAAAACTGTAAATCATTATAGTCTTGTTTATCTGAATTAATAGAATATGGTTTTGTTTATCTAAATTAATTGATATACAGTAGTGGAGTTTTAAACACTGAGTAGGCTTCAAGGCTTCACTTCGTAACTCCAAGTTGATGTTATACCAGACAAGAAAAAGTTCGGTAAGAGATGAAATATTACAGAATTTTCTGATGGCATCTTATTGGGAAATTCTGATGGTCTATGACATTTAATTGAAGAACCTGAGGGCAATGCTCCTTCACTTCAAGATTACAATAATACCATTTTCTTTTCCTCCTTTATCTAAGATTTTAAGAATTTGGCAACTAAAGAATCCACCTGATTTTTCATAGGCACAGCCTAAGCAAAGCGTTAAAATCTTCATGATAATCCAATGGCTTGATTTATTTGTGTGGCTTTACCGTTGAAACTAAAACTATGGTTGTATATGGATTGGAACAGTGGTCAGTTTGTAATGAAGCTGGTCAATTACTTGGTCAGAAAATCACTGTGGAAGTGTCAAGCCATGATGCTTTTGGGGATGGTTTTGCTGCCTAAACTAAATAACCATCGTAAGGTATACTCTCTGCATTTCAGGCTATGTATCATTTGAGAGCAATCTAATAAGAAGATTGGGCTCTTGGGCTTTCTCTTGACTTACTCTCTCTGGAAGAATAATAGATGGTATCAGCGTGCTGGCTCAAGTACCCCAAATGCCCTAAAATTCATTTATTCTAGTCATGAAGTTCCAAACTGCATGAGGATTGGGTATTGGTTAGCACTGGGCCTTTTAAAACTCCCTAATCTACTAGCTGTCACCATTAAAATTGGATCCAACCTCTTTTCATCCTATTATTATGGAATATAAAACTGTGGGAACACAGTTGAATTACGGCTTTGCCAAAGTCATGCGACAGTCATTGAAAAGTTAAGGTGTCTAGGCCAAACTTTGAATTTGAAACAAGGAAATTCCGGAGTTATGTCCAAGCCATTGCGAAAGCTGACAGTCTAAAACACGTATTTATATAAAGCCCAACTAATTCACAGATGAGACCAAAGCTGAAACTCATAATTCTGATATTCAAATATTTATATAAAACCCAACTAATTCACAGATGAGACCAATGCTTGAGTTGAGGCCGAGGCTAAACTAGAGTCATCTCCTCAAGAAGAGATGTTCTGGAAGGAACACGTGGTGGATACTCAAATCGTAGGGGAAGGTCACCAGAATGCAATCCTCTTTTCTGTATCATTAATATTTTGAAAAGCTTGGAGCTTGATTTAGAAGCCAACTGTTAATGGTGCGTTACTCTTAGATGAATATTTTAGTGGATGAAATATGTTATTTTTTCTTTTTCATCTGAGTTATTTTCCACTTTAGACTTCCATTAGTATTCCTGAACAAGACCAACTAATTATGGATGGAGAGATTCTTTACACCATGGAGAGTCCACTTGCTGATTGTGGCTTGGGGTTAGAGGAATTTGCAGGGGGCTCCCTGATAGCAGGAAGATAATTAAAGGAGAGACTCATTGCCTTGAAGGAGCAGCGTGATGGTGTTTAGAGATTCATTGTCTTGAAGGAGCAGTGTGAGGAGCATCGTACACTCCAAAGGCAATTCAGGGAGGGACTGTAACCGTACACTCCAAAGGCAATTCAAATTCAGGGAGGGACTGTAGTTCATTGCCCAGGCAATTCAGGGGGACTGACAGTTATTCATAGTTCGCAATTCAGGGAGGGACTGTAGTTCATTGCTCATCGAAATTCGCTTTGCATTTAACCACCCCAGGCAATTCAGTGGGAGGGAGGCAATTCAGGGGGAGGGACTGTAGTTCATTTATCAGGCAATTCAGGGAGAGACCGCAGTTCACTGTAGTTCATTGCTCATCAATGAAATTCGCTTTGCATTTAACCACTCTAGGTTGCTCATTGCTAAGGCAATTCAGGGGGAGGGACTGTAGTTCATTTATCAGGCAATTCAGGGAGAGACAGTAGTTCATTGCTCATCAATGAAATTTGCTTTGCATTTAACCACTCTAGGCAATTCAGGGAGGGTAGGGCAATTCAGGGAGGGCCGGTACTATAGTTTATTGCTCAGGCAATTCAAGGGGAGGGACTGTGGTTCATTTATCAGGCAATTCTGGGAGGGACTGTACTTCATTGCTCAGGCAAGGGGAAGGGACGAGGGCAATTCAGGGAGGGACTGTACTTCATTGCTCAGGCAAGGGGGAGGGACGAGGGCAATTCAGGGAGGGACTGTACTTCATTGCTCAGGCAAGGGGGAGGGACGAGGTACTCTAGTTTATTGCTCATCAATGAAGGGACTGTAATTCATTTATCAGGCAATACAGGGAGGGACTGTACTTCATTGCTCAGGCAAGGGGGGGAGGGACGAGGGACTCTAGTTTATTGATCATCAATGAAGTTCGCTATGCATTCAGGGTGGGACTGTACTTCATTGCTCAGGCAAGGGGGAGGGACGAGAAACTCCAGTTTATTGCTCATCAATGAAATTCGCTTTGCATTTAACCACTCCATAGCGTCAATTCTGGCTCATCAATGAAATTCTCTTTGCATTTAGCTATGGAAACCACTCCATAACGTCAATTCAGGAAGGGACTGTAGTTCATTGCTCATTGAACGCAACCACTCCATAGCGTCAATTCAGGAAGGGACTGTAGTTCATTGCTCATTGAACGAAACCACTCCATAGCGTCATGGCATCAATTCAGGACTCAATAGCATCATAGCATCAATTCAGGGAGGGACCGAAGTTCATTGCTCATTGCTTTAAATTCGCTTTGCATTTGCATTTAACCACTCCGATTCGCTTTGCATTTTTGCTCATCAATGAAATTCGCTTTACATTTAACCACTCCATAGTGCTCATCAATGAAATTCGCTTTACATTTAACCACTCCATAGCGTCAATTCAGGAAATTCAGGAAGGGACTGTAGTTCATTGCTCATTGCTCTCAATGAAATTCGCTTTACATTTAACCACTCCATAGTGCTCATCAATGAAATTCGCTTTACATTTAACCACTCCATAGCGTCAATTCAGGAAATGATTGTAGTTCATTGCTCATTGCTCGAAATAAGTCAATTCAGGAAGGGACTGTAGTTCATTGATCATTGCTCGTTGCTCGAAATAAGTCAATTCAGGAAGGGACTGTAGTTCATTGCTCATTGCTCATTGCTCGAAATAAGTCAATTCAGGAAGGGACCGTAGTACATTGCTCATTGCTCGAAATAAGTCAATTCAGGAAGTTGCTCATTGCACGAAATAAGTCAATTCAAGAAGGGATTGTAGTTCATTGCTCATTGAACGAAATAAGTCAATTCAAGAAGGGGCTTATTGCTCGAAATAAGTCATTTCAGGAAGGGACTGTAGTTCATTGCTCGAAATGCATCAATTCTGCTTGAAATGCATCAATTCAAGGAGGGACCGTAGTTCATTGCTCATTGCTCGAAATACGCTTTGCATTTAACCATTCCGATTCGCTTTGCATTTAACCACTCCATAGTATCAATTCAATCACTTTGCATTTAACCATAGTGTCAATTGAGTCGCTTTGACTTTAACCACTTCGATTCGCTTTGCATTTAAGCATTCCATAAGAATTCCGAGAGGGAATGTAGTTCATTGCTCATTGAATATTCGCTTTGCATTTAACCACTCCGAGTATGACAATATAACAATATAAAGACACAGAGATTCATACGAGGGAGAGATTCAATCTCTGTGCCGCCCTTGAGCTGCAATATAAAGAACTATAATATACAATATTTAGAAAAAAACAGACACAAACTTTTAATAAAAATTGTGCCGTGTCTAAAATGCATCGGTAAATACATATTAGTCTTAACTGCAATATAAAAAAAAAACAGAACATAAACATAATATCTTACCTACGAGCTTGCAGTAAATATCATGTCATCAGTACATACATATCAGTCTTAACTGCAGCATAAAAAAGAAACAGAACATAAACATAATATCATCAGTACATACATATCAGTCTTAACTGCAATATAAAAAAGAAACATAATATCTTACCTACGAGCTTGCAATAAATATCATGTCTCAAAACCTGGATTGCTTTTATAGTAGTTGTTCTTCCCTTCCCGACGCCACGCATGCCATATATTCCGAAGACCGGAGAACATTTGTGTTCGCTTGAACAGTGCATTGGCCTGGCTTTTATCTCTCTCACATACTCTGGAGTAGGTGATTTTTCCATGTCGAACTCTGATACGAACCTGCCATTTACCTCTAACTCAAACTTCTTGACGCTCTTGCCCTTGATCTTTGGCCCACTTGCCATTGATCTCTCTAACTCTGTGATTTCGCCATGTCGGCTACGAGCAACGTGACCAATCCCCTGCATATACTCCTCTTCTGTCTCGCTTTTGTTTGGATTCCATCTACTGCCTCCTCTCTCTTTGCTCTCTTCTGTCCATCCGCTTTTGTTTGTATTTCATCTACTGCCTCCTCTCTCTGCTGCTTCTGAAGAGCTCTTCTCATTAACCCTTCAGGGTTGGACCTTCTCATTAACCCTCCTGCCCTTCAGCATTCCTGTTGCGGTTTTCAGGGTTGGACAGAAGAAGGTATCCATATCTCATAGAGAGACCGCTGTAGTTTATAAGGCGGCGCAATAGATAAGGTAGCCGGTTTCTATGCGGCCAGCCCGCGTAGTGTAGAAATGCGGGCTTGGAAAAAATTTTGAAAATTAAAAATTATAAATAAGAATAATGATTACCGGATCTAAAATAAAAAAACATTTGAACCGTTATGGACCATCTTTATGCATCTATCTTTAAGATGGATGCTTTACGCCTTTAGACTGTCCAGGAAACAATTTTCCATAGTTACAATATCTAACTCTCCTATTTCTAGGGCATACGACTGCCCTAGCTTAGAATCTATTCGTTACTATGGTTGGTCCAACGTTCCAAGGAACCAATACATTTAAAAAAAAACATAGGGGCCAGTGTGATTTAAGAAACATAATTTCAATTACATTAACAAAAAAAAATAAAAAGGTAAAATATGGGTGCATGGAACATAATAGAAATAAAATGGTTCAATATTGTATCCATTAAACTGCCCCACAAATGCTAAAAAAATAAATAAATAAATAAACCGGTTCCATGTTTCAAAGAACTAGTTGTAAACCTATAATAACAACAACAAAAAAAAATCTCACCATATAATTTGTGAAAATATGGATCAAAGAATAATTCCTTAAATCCCACCTATACAAATTTCCTTTATTTTTTTTCAAAAATATGGCAACCGTTATAATTATCCATTTTAAGAAGAAGAATTATTATAACAGGAGACATTGTTAAAGTTGGTACTATTATTTTATGTACCCTGCACATGTCCACTTGATGATATTTTCTTGGGTTGCTTAATAAATTATGGGACCAATGCAACTATCCATGTGAACCCATTCATTAAGTTTTTGCTTGTCTTGTCATAAAATAAAATAAAGGTGTGAGTGAAACAGGGCTATAAAAGTATTTTTTATAAATTAAAGTTCATGGAAATTGTTTTTTTTGACAAGGTTATATAAGAAGGGAAAAATTTATATAGAGCCGAGGCTCTAAACAATCAAGCTAGAGCCTACTTCAAAATTTTCACTAAAAAGGATTGTTTTGATGCTCAAATATCTTCAAATTGATCATCTCAACATCAAGATGCATGGACATGAGAAAAAACTAGATTTCAAGTTTTGGAAATAGTTTATTTTGTAATACATTTTTGGACTGTTAATTTTTAAGATTTTTAAACTTTCACAGAATTGTCGATCTACACTATTTTTGAAACTTTAAACTAGATTTTCAAGGTTTCATAGACCTGTCGATCTACATTATTTTTGAAGCTTTAAGCTTTATAAATAATATAAAAATATATTTTAAGACCGTCACAAAGATTTCCATTTGATAGGTTTTAATTTGATTGTATAAAATGAAACTTAAAACGTTGTGCTATGAAAACCTAACTCCACTGACTTGACACTGCGGCCTTGGTGCCAGTACTGTAGTCGTAAAAAAAGAAGTCCTCTTATTTTCTGGAATGCTAAAGCGCTATCTCAAGATAATGGTTGCTTTATACTTGTTTCCCCTATAATGAGTACAGTTAGTGTGTATAAGCCAAATTTGATCTCAGATACCTAAAACTAGAAGGTTAATTCTTATCTCACATGTCCAATGGGCTAGAACAACGAGATCTATATGCACCATGGTTGCTTCAGTTTAGGAGAGAGAAAGTAAGCAAGCAAGAGAGAAAATGGGTGGAATTTTTTTTTTTTTTTGGTAGTTCAATGGGGAAGGTCTTTGCCCGTTTTTCAATTAGTTTAGAAGTTAGTTTTTTTTTTTTTTTAAGTGTTATTGTAGCAGTGTTAGTGAGAATAGAAACCACAATATGAAAACCGAATAAAATTTATTTGCAATATAAAATAAAAATAAATTCTTAAATTCATTTCTTTTGCTTGCGAATTTTTTTTTTCAAGGAATACAGTCGGTCAAATTAAAATGAGAGACCGGCAGTAAGATCTCCTTACAAGAAACTTAGAAATAAGTTTTTCATGGATTATAGAGGATTAGGTTAAAAAAAAGGGAAAATAACATATATGACATAATTACTGTGAAATTTCCGTTATTATATGCATACCCATTTTTTTAACTTCATAACATTAAAAAAAAAAAAAGATGGAAGTGCCCTTTTCAATTTTTGAAAACCGAATTGGGTTATTTTTAGGTTTTTCAAAAACCGAAAAGGTAAGCCTTTTCGGTTTTTGAAAAATCGAAAAGTAACCCAATTTGGTTTTTCAAAAATCGAAATTGGGTTTCATCAATAGTAACCTAATTCTAATCTATCTTTTAAAAAACCTAAAATACGACATTTTTGGTTATTTCAAAAACTGAAAATCTCTTTCTAGTAAATTGTTTAGTAAGTTACTAAAAAATGAAAGATAATTTTTGGTTTTTTGAAAAACCAAAAATATCTAATTTTTGGTTTTTGGATAACCGAAAACACGACATTTCATTTTTTTCAAAAAACTGAAATTCAGTTAAATTACTGGAAAATGAAAGATAATTTTACATTTTTGAAAAATCGCAAATATCCCATTTTCAATTTTTTATAAAGTTGACAAAATGAATATGCATGTAATAACAAAGCATCACAGTAATTCCGTAATAACACTAAATATAACGGATATATACATTATTTTCTTCAGAGAAAATTTTATTTCCCATTTTCAAATAAATGTAAGACTTGAAATTTAAAAAATTTTTTATTTTTGTTGAAATATTATTTTTGGAAAAATGAATGCCCTTTATATTTTGTGAAATAATTTTATACTGCTCATTATCTATTAATTATATTTTAATAGCCAGTAAATGTTTATGTAAGGCATCAACTTTGTACTATAAAAGTAAAGGTACCTCAAGATGTATAGAAATGAAACAATAAAGTATTGTAAGTCCTAATGCATGTTATAACATATTTTTTTGATCATCCATTTGCAATATTTTAAGTGTTCATAGATTTACTCATCTATACCATTTTTAAAACTTTCAATTTCATAGGCATTGAATCTTCGATTAGGATTCAGATGTGCATTTTATAAATTAAGGTTGATATAATAAATAAAGAATGCACTTTCTATAAGGATTGTCTATAATGTAACTATTTATCTCTTATACATGAAAATCACTATATATTCGCTAATTAGTTGAGAATGATTAACTTCTCCAAATAAATTTCATCATCATCTGAAATTTTTTTCCAACTATTTGTGATCAGTTAAACAAATCCTGATCTACGATTCTGCTATATCAAAAGTCATACCATAAGTCCCCATATCTTTTTTCATTACTCCCAATCTTGTCTTTTGACACCTACCCCTTGCTCTTTTTGAGCCTTCACTAATTCAAATGATAAACTAATCCACTCAAAGAATGTACATTTCCACAATGAAGGACCAAAAAACCCTAATTCAATCAAACTCCACGTACATTTCCATGGAGCACTTAAGAATAAAAACTGTGTGTGTGTGTATGTGTGGGGATTTAATGGGCACCAGCAACAGCAGCAAGAGGTTGGGATCCAACCACAGCATGATAACAGCGCCAACAAAGCGTAGGATGATCCATAAATGAACCGACCTGTGGAGTGTAATTCCAGCACCTCTCACATTTTTCTCCTCCTGCACGTGATACGCCAATCCAAATTTTGTGCTTCCCTTCAAAATCAAACTCTCCCGTGTAAGGAATATTGGCAATTATGTCATCATCTAATGAGGACAGAACTTCAGCCTGAAATGGTCATCACTAAAAGTCAGGCCATCTAACATATGAACACTTAGCATTGAAAACGTTAAAACTAGAGAGAAAATACTGCACTTTCCTGGGATGTTATAAATATCCGATGCAACCTATCTGCGTCACAGCTAGCAAAGCACATATTATACAATTTCGACGCCATGCCTTCATGGGATGTATAAAAATAAACCTTTGCATCTAAGCTTGATCCTATTGCCTTTGCAACACGAGCAGTCTCCAAAACTTTATTCACCTCTCCTCTTAACTGGTCACAAATGGATGGATTTAAGATGATAGAAAGTGTATTGAAAAATAAAAAGAGAGTATATTTTGTCCACAAAACAAACAACACACACACGTGCTCACAAATGCTTTTCATTATCACATTGCATCACAGCCATCGTTTCCAAGCATCTATGGCAGCATTGAACAGGTTTTATATTACTCAATATTATGAAGTCATGAGTGACACCCCCTCGCTAAAATAAAAGTTGCAATCATCGGATCTCCTTGTGTGGGTTGTTGCAGCCTTTCATAATCTCTTTGAATAATCTCCTAAACCGGAACAGATAGGCAGGCAGTTTCAGAAGGGTTGTAAACTTAGTGGTCACATCTGGAAACAGGAACTAGGTGAAGAGGCTAATGCGAACTCAACACTTCATTTCTGATGATATGTTACATTATTTCATTAAAATGTAACCAGAATAATATTTTTAGAAGAAACCATTTTTTTGGTCCGTTTGGTATCCATTTTAAATTTTCATCGTTAATAATTTTTGTTACATTTACGTTTGGAAAAGAAGTAAGCTACGAGGGCTGGAGAAGAAGTAAGACCTAGAACTAGATCGCAAGGAGGAGAATGGGGTCCAGTTCAACATCAGTTCTAGAGGTCGAGGAGTAGGATGTTAACTCAGAGGAAACTAAGGAGGAAGAATCATATGTCGAGGGATACAATAATAGTGATGATGATGCCTCTACATCCTCGACTTCGAATGTGGGAGATGCACATGCACATGATGTATCATCATATGACTTGTCTAATTGAGAGTTGATAGTTGATAGACTTAGAGACATTGAATGTACTGATTTTTCTTTTATTTTGTATGTCATAAGCTTTTGGCCCTTGGAGTTTAGGTTTAGGAGTTTGGATGTTATGTAACATGTACAAGTGATAGTGAAGTACTTTTTTCTCATTGGATGTTACGACTATTTGGCATTTCATGCTTTGACTTTATTTATTTAATTTAATGAATGAGATGGAACTGATTATTTCATTTTACATTTACTTGTATTACACCAGTAGATAATAGAGAACAAATTTTGTTACTCTTTATCAGCTTATCAAGTGACTTAGAAAGCCAATGTATCACAGATAACTACATACATTTATGCTTTTCCTATGCATTCTAATATTTTTATGAGGTTCTAAAATTCTCAAAATTTATTGAATGCATTGGAGGTGATGCACCCACATCGAGACCCATATAACCCACAGAGCATCGAACCCCCAACTGCATTGAGCCTGCATCCAGCATTTGATAACACTAAACAACCCAAAAAGATAACAGACTGACACCTGTATGCCTGTTCATTCCATACAGAAAGAGGCTATAAAAAATTCATGCTCCTTCAACTGTCTGATAGCCACAATAGAACATGCAGTTTTAGAAATGGTACTCCCCATGAGTGATTTAGACGCTTGTCTATAGAAACCGGTGGTGAATTTGTAATTTGTTCTAAATCAGTATTAGTTTGTTCACAGCATATTGGCTGTGAACAAAAAATCCAAATGGAACACATAATAGATTCACAGGTTAAAGATTTTGCAGTAAAACAAGATGAGGAACAGCAGAAATATCAATGAAAATATCAGTCAGTAAGATATTAAAGAATAAAAAATTACCTCAAGTAATTTTCCCCAGTAATCAACCTCCTCAGCTGGTATACCCAGCCACTGTTTATTAAGATCCGGCCAACGTGACTCAAAAACAAATTCGGCAATGGAACCATCTTGCAACATATGCTGAAAAGGCAGGTGTTGCCATACATCTTCAGCCAAATGTGGTAATATTGGAGCAATCACCCTAACAATACAGAGGAGATGTGCTGCAAGGACGGTTTGACAACTTCTTCGGTTTAGACTTGTTGTACCCCTATATCACTAACCAATCAGTAAGAACAAAACCACTGCTGAAAAACACGTATAGATGTTTATGAAGACTTTGTTACTACAAATTTAATAGTAAATGAAATATCGTAACAGGAAAGTTTGACACTGTCGATCATATTAGGGAACAGCATTTCCAGATCAACTACTTTTGTCCACCAAAACTCAAAAGAAACATTATAATCACCAAATAGGCATCAAATAGGTACCTTCTGCGAAGAGTTATATATGATTGACAAAAAGAAGATTACAATCAGAAAACATGAAATGAAAATAATCAAAAATTACTTCCCTACAGGAGTTATGTGATTAACTAGAATAAGGTCATTGTACATTACATTAAAAGAATGCTGGCATTGTAAGAGCAATTTGTACATAGTAATATGTTCAGGGCAGTGTTACATAGATACCGCCACAGGTGCCATGTATAGTAAGTCTCAAGTATCTAGGACTTCAGCCTAAAAACTAGACACAGCCCGACATGTCCGTAGAAGTAAATTTTCATTAGAATTTTCAAAAATAAAATAAATGTTGCCTGATAAAATTGTAAAATATCAATTTTTATATATCCCACCCCTAAATGATATTTTGGCATATCCTCTAACAAACATGAGATAGTATATATGATAACATATATTTGACCATATTCCATGGTTTTGTCAAAAGAGATACTTAGTGAATAGTACTATAGATAACTAGCATATTTACAATTCAATTTTTGTTCTCAATTAGTTACCTTTGACTTTTTTGGTAACTACGTGGTTTATTGTAAGTGGCTCACAAATCCTAGATAGAATACTTAAAAGTAAAAGGAAAAACTATAAACAAAAATATCATGTATTATGTTCAATGTACATATATGCGTTTTTTTTTTTATTGTATTGTTAAGTAATAACTGCTAGCTTAATATTTAAAATTATTACATATAAATATGATAGGATTATCATTTTTAACTGAAGTATAAAATTTAAAATATTTCTTTAGGAATAAATAAGTAAATCGTCGTTTAATTTTTTCAGCCATAGTTCATTGATAATTTTCTAGTTTATTATTTTGCCCAAAACAATCCCTTTTGTTTTTGCCTTCAAAATATAATAAGTGCGTCAATATTTAATCATACAAGCTTAAATAGCACAGTGATAGACTTTACTTTTTTTACCTCCAAAGGTAAGGACCAATCTTGGTAGAGACATTTTTGGTTCCCAAGACAAGACAACGCATTTTTTAAATATAGACACTCCTTGGAAAGTGTTTAATACTTCAAAATTCAAACACTCTTGTCATTTTACCCGACATGTACGAAGAAAGTTTGCAGCCTGTTTCGTGGAGTGTCAGACTGTCCGTAGGTGAACAGGAAAAGTATCTAGGTAACATAGGTTCAGGGTGCCTATTAACATTTAAGCCGGTCTCTTCAACCAAAACATAGTGTGAATGACATGCAGTCTGCAGTTGCAGAACTCAAGAACCTATAATACATGAGTTAGTTCCAATTTGCGTTAGCTCCAATTTGCGATGTTACACCTTTAGCATGTTACTTTTGCGTAAGAAAAAAAAAAACAGAGTGAATTTCATTACATGCATACAACGTTTATAAATCAAATGGTGAGAATTATAATATTTTATGGAATGGACTGAGACATGAGATTACCACCAACTTCCATCAATGATAAACCCATGCCTTTCTCTTCTCAAAACCAGAAAAGCCGAAGTTAGCTACAGTCAACTAAGTTTGTCTTAATTAGATCCAAGATGATAATAACCCTACAGTTGCATAGATAACTACTACAGTTGCATAGATAACTAAAGTTTGTCTTAATTAGATCAAAAGAAAATTGCATAGATAACTACTACAGTTGCGAGATTATAGCGAAATAAAAAGAATACCTATTCCTAAAATCTTAAATGGCAGAATTCCTTACCCAACGTAAAGTCTATCTTTGGCAACGTCAAAGTAGAAATTTGATAAATCTACAATTGCGAAGCGTTGCACAATCTGTAATCAGCCAAACAACAAGCAACCACTCACGGTTCTTTATCACAAATAAATTCGCAAAACAAAGATGGGGTGAACTTTTGCATAACTTGCAATAGAGCAAGTAAGATCTTACTTGTAACACAATGCTTGACTACCAAATTTACAAAAATCGGATTCCACTTCTCAAGGGAATAAATGAATGCAACAATGCAATACAACACAAAATAAGATCTCATTAGGTGAAGGAAAATGAATGTGATGTGAGCCTCCACTGCTATGACCCCTGGCCACAGATGGCGTACAGGGTGCATCCATGAAATAGAAAGTGGGGCATGGAAGAAGAGTAGGGTAGATTGGAAACTAGAAGGGAAGGAATGGATGATATAATAGGCTTTTGAAGGCGTAGAGGAGGAATAGCCATGGAAGTTTTTGGAGAAGTGTGAGGAAATGGACAGGAAACTCTATATCTTACATGTCGAGAAGGAGCAAGCAAAAGGGAAGTAGAGGCTAGAAAACAGGTCCCATTGCAATGTTAGTGCTGCTGCTGAGGAAACAAAGTGAGGATGTGTCAAGGTAAATGCCAAACGTGGGAATTCTTTATTTTGGTGAAAGGACAGAGGGGAGAATGTTGGCATGAAGGATAATTATTTTAGCTAGGGTACTTGATAAGGGTATGGAGGAAATCTTGCAAAGGAAAAGTGACGTTGAGGAAGGATGTCAAAAAATGCTATAGGCACCACAACTAAAATGTTTAATGAGTAGCACACTTTGGGCAAAAACAGAAGGTTTTATAAAGTCGCACCCATAAAGGAGTGTGGTTTTCTTACTATTTAAGCACAAACCTCTTCATAAATGAAGAGTACCTGGAAAATCTTGCAGAACTGATAAGTTTCATAGTGGTCTTTGATGCTGTTTACCACAGTTCCCAGATGGAATAATGCATGCTTGTCAATCATTGGAAGTTCACTATAACCAACAGAAGCCTCAGGCTACAAAAAGACACAGAGAATGGTAAGCATGTCTTAACTGTTTACACGATAATCACATAGAGAACCAAAAAATGTACACTCTAAATATTTAGAACAACTAAAACTATCATGACAACTAAGGAAACCGTACCATAATGTATTCATACAAACATGACTTTGCACTATATAGGGATCCTAGAGGCTTTTCACAGGTAGCTAAATGGATCCAAACACAGACAACAATTATGAGAAATAAAGTGAGAGAACTGTAGCATTAGTCTTTCCAATCTATCAATTTTCCACTTCCTACAATTTCACTTGTACCAAGAAAACAGATAAAATAAGTAGACAACCTGAACGTACTTTCCAATCATGCAGATTAGCCAAGAGATATCGCAAAGTTCCTCGAAGCTTTCTATATATATCTGACATCTGACGAAGAATTTGAGACC
This sequence comes from Amborella trichopoda, assembly GCF_054954075.1. NCBI lineage: Eukaryota > Viridiplantae > Streptophyta > Magnoliopsida > Amborellales > Amborellaceae > Amborella > Amborella trichopoda. Next base: position 65,218,686 of record NC_142337.1, on the reverse strand, counting down.
CTATCAACACGTCACCAGAATAATCTACACTTGATACCCAAAGGCGCAAGGCATCTGCTCCATATCCAGGTGCATCCTGTCAAAAGGAAAAATCCACACGTCAACCATAAAAAATAATAATAAGAATCCTTTACATCAAGAGAAATCAGATCAAACCTTGGGATTCTTCCCTCCTTCGATAACAGTTCTCGGGTCCACAACATTCCCCATGGATTTACTCATCTTAAGACCCTTCTCATCTAGTACAAAACCATGTGTTAAAACACTTCGGTAGGGAGCCTTTCCTGCACAAAGAAACTATTTGTTTGATGATTCATACCAAAACATTGAACTATCATAAGCTCCACCTGATAAAGAGCCATAAATGAAAGAAAAGTCTGAAAACATAATAATCAGCAACTGTAAACTAGGTGAAAGACCCAAAAAACAGACATTTGAAACAAAGTTTTGAATCGAAAACCCAATGGAGAAAATCCAAATTTTCTATTTCATCCCTGATTCAATTAAAAGTGTCATTGATTCTTTCATATTAACATGCTTTGAAACCCATAGTGATTCTTTGTGGCATTAAACTTAGGACTCTTCCAAGTCAACTGGGTAGTACACTCTTCCAAGTCAACTGAGCCACTACCCAGCTCTTAAACATAAGATATCTAGGGATAGAATTCAATTATTTTATTGTTCTTTTGAAAATCTTAAAAGGACACGTCTTACTTGCTTAAAAACATTCCAATTTGACTCAGGAATCACAAGTCAACCTGGACTGGACGAGGCTGAGTTCATGCTTCAGAATATTGCTTTAGTTATGTGAACCGTAAATCAATGTCAGTCTCAGCTAGTTGCTCAATTTCAAGCTTTCCTTATACTCTTCAATCCAAACAACCTCAAATGATGTTTATCAAGTAACAACATCAAGAGCAGCTGTGGGAAAAGCTCATTAAGGTTTTCCATGAGCTGCTGTTCCATATTTTCATGTGAACCTCTGAAAGAAGTCCAATTGTGGAGATCTTTTTTTTTGGATAAGTTCCAATTGTGGAGATCTGTAATACAAATAGTACAGCAAGGATATTGCTAAATCATCAGAAAAAAAAAAAAAAAATTGTCTATACTTTAGGGTTTCCATGTGTCAGGCAAGTACAAGGGTAAATAAATAACCTAACATGAAAGGGAGTGGTGATCTGTGGTTTTATGAATTGAATGGGTCCCTATTGAAAAGAAAGTGACATTATTATTATCTCTATACTTTAGGGTTTCCATGTGTCAGGTAAGTACAAGGGTACATAAATAACCTAACATGAAAGGGAGTGGTGGTCCATGGTTTTATGAATTGAATGGGTCCCTATTGGAAAGAAAGTGACATTATCATTATGCAAACAGATAACAAACATGCATAAATTACTAGTCATATGAAACATTACACATGGATGCAAATCAATAAATGATGCATCCCGAAACCCCAAACTAGCATTGGAATTCGGAAGCTCCATTGTATTCAAATAACATATCGTTAGAAAACTAGGATGTGGAAGCCTTAGCTGCAGAACTCATGTACTCCAGTAGCATCGTTATTACAAGAATTAATGCTTACAGTAATTCCACACTACCTCTAGTAGCAATACAGGTTAACAATGAACTTTGAAACCATCCTCGATGCTGATCTGATCCTTCAAGATACAAATCTGCAGGGCAGTTAAGGCCATCTCGTTTCTCCAACACAGCAGCCCACGAGGACCCTAATATTGCAAGAGCCATATGCACAATGTCACATCCGTATATTATTAATTCATTGTCAATAAGCATTTTGGCTAAGTGAAAAGGATTCTTTTTGAATTAGAGGGGACACAATGCAGAAGCAGAATAACAACATAAAATCCAGTAAAACAAAAGAATAACCACATCAACACTCAGCAATATATCATAAATAACAAAAAACGAAAAGAAATACTTATATTCAAAAGGAAAAAGAAGGATATATATAAAGCAGGCATTCTTCAAGAATCAAAATATTCTGTTTTACGTTTTAATGACACTCCCAAATTTAGGAAATTAAAAAAAAAGTTCGAAAAAGCAGTTTAACTTGTCTATCAAGGCTTGAGAACCTGGTTCTTTAGCTACCAAACCTCCTAACAAGGTGGTACTGCCATTCCAGATCCTAGTTATGGGAAGTTAGATAGCGTTCCTGCAATGGGAACTAATGTTCAAGGACCAAAGCTTGTAAGTATCAAGCTTTTGATAATAACATTTCTTAAAAGATAACCATTTAACCTCTTCTTGCAAGAAAATTATCCTCTTGACATGACTAAAGACTGTTTGAAATGACTAAAGACTGTTTGAAATCACAATTGTTAAGAACTATCAAAGTTACCTCCAAAATAGATTATTTCACACATATAACATAATTTTTAATTCTAAATAAAGAACCATAAACAAAGTCAATATATGCGTGTGTGTGCTCTATCCAACATATGTTGTAAAAAAAGACATCAATGGATTGTTTTAAATCTCAGTGACCCATGTCTAACTCCCCCAAGCTACTTGGACCAAGCAGGGGTGCCACGTCCAGTTTGAAAACCTCAAGACTTGCCCGAGTATCACCAGGTTGGGTACCCTAGTTCAATATTTTTTCTCAGAGACTCAATTGAGTCTTTGTGAGACTCGGGCTCATGACCTTGGTGAGTCCTGATTGAGTCCAAATTGTAAATCACTGCATGAAAGTATACAATTCACTTAGTACTAAAATTCAACACAAAGTATGACATTCTGCATGAATTTCAACAATTTATGTAAGTGGTCTATAGTCAACTTTAACGTGAATAAACCAGATTTGTATAGTGTGATGTCCAAAAGCATAGCAGTTGCCTATCAAAAAATTTAAAGAATTCCAAGAACATAATTGCAGCATGTGACACCATCATAACGAAAATTCTCAAAGTGGGTGGCATGTGACAAAAGTAGTAGCAGAAAGACACACCAGAGTCAAACCAAACATCCATTGTATCTGTTCCTTTTTGGTAATCAGCAGCCACTTTGTGATATGCCTCTGGAAGTAGTTCCTCTGTAGTCATGTACCACCAAGCATCACTACCCTTTTCCAATATGATAGCTGCAGTGTAAGAAAAACCCTTCATTAATGACACAGAAATAGGATACCAGTTTTGAAACATCTAAAAAGTCATGTAAAAGAACAAACTCTGGATATCTGGCCTTTTAGCCGTGTGGTTAGGTCAAAAGGGGTACAACATTATGGTCTAAAGTTCGAATTCTAATTTACCCACCCGATAAGATTCAGAACTAGAATTACAGTGCTTCCAGATAAACAAACTCTATGAGACAGTTACTTGCCCAGATCAGTAGATCAGAGAATAGCGGAAATTTGCTTTTCAAGAATCAAAACATAGACAGTTACAAACTTAAAGAAACATTCAGTTATCTTAATGTGAATCAAAAAAAAAAAAGGAAGAAAAAACACCAAGATATTCCTGGCATTGACAGAACATATTCCAAACCAACTAGTTTAATATGCGAAGCACAAAGAAAACAACTAGGGGGCACAGAACATGACTCCCAAGAAATCATGATGCACTCCTAGTACAGATCGGGATTCCAAAATATAGAAATCAAGATCCCTTTCCAGGAGGGCAGGAGCAAGATCCCCGAGCAGGATTGCCACCTATTTGGAAGATCCTGTAACAGTGGCATTAACAGAGTAAGAGGCATGCTCTCTGCTAGCAATATGAATAACCAAATTTAATCATCACATAGAAAATTCAAACTTTATTTTTTTGCTAAACTGAAACTGAAACCTCAAATAAGTAAAATCAATAAGCTTAATAGCAGAGGGAACAACGTAACTTGCTACAAATGCTCCTTTCCTTATTCCTTGGTGAGAGCCAGTCTCACCCTCCCTAAGTTCCCAGCCCCATGATGTCCATGATGTTTTCAATTTTTTAAAACAAGGACCTCAGCTCGGACTTATTAGGGTCAGGAGCCTGAGTCATCCACTGATTCAGCCAAGTCAGCATTCAGTCTAGGACAAGTCTCTGGATATTTTACAAGGGGGGACCAGGACTTGGTGAGACTCACCAGAGTTTCAATCTTTTTTATCCAGACCCACCCTGTCAAGTCCTTGTGATTGAAGCAAGTCCAAGTCACCATTTTTTTAAAGACTAGATGCTTCCATTGTCTTTCCCGGTAACTACGTGAGCACAAATCAAACACATAAACAACAAAACTCCACAACAAGGAACTAACTTTGTGCACAAACTGAAACATGTAAAAAAGCATCAACCTGTGTACAGCAGGATTCAGGACCGATCTCGCACGAGAGCAGGACATAAATCCGCTCTTCATGAGTTATTTAAGAGATGGATGGGGTCATGTGGAATTCCGACCCAAAGGTGACCGGATCTCTACCAAGAGATCAGATCCTCTTTAGGTCGTCGGCAATACCAGCTTGTAAATCTTATCAAAGTTCGGAAATCAATGAGAAAACTCAAAAAATGAATAAACAACGCATATACTACCCTAAACATGCATAAACTTTTAAAAATATATGAAGGAAATAAGCTAAATGCAGAGAAATAAAACTTACAACCAGCCAGGTCTTCCGGCCCGGCACCCAAAGTAGGAGGCCTCGATCAGAGGTTATGTTGATTGAAAGAACACCCTTTTGCTGAAATGAATGACTAGATCTTGAACTTTGAATATATGAGTTAAACGACTTATGAAAGTCTACGGTTTTTTATGCTCTAAGTGATAAAGAAAGGATGGTTTTCTTCTCTGGAATGGGTGGCCATGGCTGCCGGGATTTTTGGGTTTGTAAGCTAAGGTCAAGGTTTTCTACAGACTAGTGTTAGGGTTAGGCAATTATGGTTTCCTCTCAAAAATGTATCGGTTCCGCTGTAGGGGTTGAAATTGAAGGTTTTTATAGACAAAAATGACCTAGAAATGTGGAAGGCGGTTGTCTGGACCTAGAGTTCATAGTTGTTCGCTCCACAACTTCCGGTGCAAATCCGATGACTTTCGCATCGTGAATCCCGGCGAGACCGGCTACCAACCTAGTTCCGCATAAATTTCTTCGGGATTTTGATCTTGATGGTTAATACTTGCCAATATGATCCAAAGTTACGCGGTTTTGCATTTCTCATCATGTCACCCTTCCATATTGTTCATAAACTTCCCATTTTTGGTCTCCTAAAAATGGGTTTTTCCTGGGATCTTAGGTAATCTAAGGGGTATTCTAGGCTGGATTATCTTCTGGACATAACTATGGTTTAGTGTGCCCTATGGTGTGCTTAGGCTGGTGTGGTCCCTAGGGCTAATCTAAGGCTTCTACTATGTATTTGAGGGCTATTTCCCATGCTTTGAGACATAGAATAAAAGAAAATGTCAATTCCAAAAATGGGGTGTCTACACAACCTAATATATATATACATCACAATGCTTCTCAACATTTGAAATGGATGGTATCCTTCTCAATATCTCATGCAGATGGAAGCCATCCATTTATCACTATAATAAAACTAAGCTCAATCTAGAACACTATTTTAAAGTTACAACTAAACCTAAAGTGCAAAACATCACAAGTTATGATCATGATAAGCCACAATACCAAAATAAGGCTTCAGTATACCAACTACTTACACTTAATATGGTCAATGGTTTCTTTATTCATCAGTGGTTCCCTCGATTGTACATGATAGAAACAAGGAATAGGCACACCCCATGATCTTTGCCGTGAAATACACCAATCAGCCCGCGTGGATGCCATTGCAGCAATTCTATTTTTCCCCTGTGCAATATTAAATATATTCGCAATCAGCTATGAAAGCACTCAAAAGTATGGAAATAAGACAAAAATGAGCAACAAGTCAAGACAGCTCTCAGCTATATCTGTGGAGATGAAAACATTCTAAATTATACGAGCAATGAAAAGATCACATATGATATGCATCATTATGCACTAGATATATTGCCAAATTATTATGTTTATAGTATGAGATATATTAATCATTTTGCAAACTTAAGAAAAAGGATGGTACCATAGAAAATAGACACTTCTCTTCCAGGTGCATGTACTTGTGGGTGTGTCAACATCAACAACCACATACAGCAGTGGTTGTTTGTGCTAGTAATGAAAAATGGAGAAAGCTAGCCAGATTCCCAGCGGAATACAGATTCACATCAACACAGGTCTTCACTCTGCATTTATTTATGCTCATGAATGTTTTCAGCAGTTCGATGAATTTTTTTGAAGATGATGTATCATAATATGAGCCTAGGACAACACCATCGATCAAGTTACCGGCTCTAAAAGGGGTAGGAGAAGGCCCTAAAGGACATGGATGAAAGTAGTGAAAATAGATATGGTGATTTATGGTCTGATTGAGGGTATAGCCCTTGATAGAGAGGAAAGGCAGAATAGGATTCATATAGCCAACCCTAGATAGTTGGGATAAGGCTCGGATGATGATGATGATGTGTCATAACATGAGCATACACATACATAGGACCCACATTGTAGTTCAATATGGAGAGTACCATGGGACCGAAGCCCATAAAAACTAGATCAAATCCTGAAATATGAAGCCCAAGACTGTCAGATCAATGGATTGGATCTACATTGCAGAAACCACACATTCAACTGATTTTCATCTATTTCATATTTTAAGTTTATGTTTAAGATAAAAAAATATCAAATTATCGATAAATCACTGTTGTAGTATCATAAACCTGTAAAAGCTATAGTCCCAACAAAATCTGTAACTCGTTGCAGCATGTAAACCTAGATTCTACAGTGACCCCGATCAAACCGATCAATTTTAACTTCATAGAAGAAAGAAACTAGAAAAAGTTAAGTCCCATATCAGTCTACATTCAAGTTCTGCTCCTCTCATCAAAGGCAAGAAAAAGCATCAATTAGATGATGTTTCATGCGGAATAATTCATCAACATTTAAGCATGTCAGTCACCATGTATTATCAAGGCAAATAAATTCAGGTTAAATCATTTCCAATCTATCCATGAAATATCTACAAACTTCAACTCAAGTAACAGATCTTAATCTTCCTAGTTGGGTCCTCACTCAACAAATCTACTAATACTCAACTAGGCCCAGGCGTACTTCTGATAGCAATGAAGATACTCTTGAAAATTCATTTTTCCAAAGAAATGCAAAAAGGAGGAACTACTGGAGATTAAAAGCCAGGAATCGGCATAAACATACCAGGGTCCTGAGCCTGTGTCAGAAGCTCACTTGGTCAAGTCTCAACAGAAAATACATAAAATCCAGTGACCCAGGTGAATCCAAGAGTAACTATTTTTTAACACAGGAAAATATCCTCATAAAACAATGAAAAATTACAATATACCCTTCCTAACTCCCTAAATTTAGGCACGTCATGGACAACAATCAAATGTCCAAAACAAAATGGAAATAACATAATACACAGGTGCACAACACGAATCCCCCACAGTAAAGTGGACACATACACAATAAGTTAGCCACCTGATTATGAAATACTTACAAATAATAGAAGGCAACAGAAACAGTTTCAAATTATAGAAGGCAACCGAGACTCATACATATAAACAATTTGAACAAGGTGCAGCACTGTCGAGCATAATACTTGAGAAACCAAAATACATGCTCTAAACAGGGATTGCCATCATCATCATCATAATAATAATAATTATAATATTATTATTACTACTACTACTACTACTACTGCTACTACTACTAATATTACTACTAATACTCCTACTGTTGTTGTTTTTAGGCCATCATATTCACTATGGTACAATCATACCAATTGAAAGATCTATTCAATTTGCTGATAAGTTTCCTGATATTATTCTAGACAAAACAGAATTACAAAGATTTTTAGGATGTTTAAATTACATAGTAGACTTTTATGAGAATTTAGCGATAGATGCTAGACCTTTATATGAAAGACTAAAAAAGAATCCTCCTAGGTGGACGGATGAACATACTCAGGCTGTAAAGAAAATAAAACTCAAGGCTAAAGAATTACCTTGTTTAAATTTAGCCAATCCTAATGCTTTTAAAATCATAGAATGTGATGCTTCTGAATTAAGTCTAGGTGGTATCTTAAAACAACGTCTTCATTCTACAGAACAATTAGTACGTTACACTTCTAAAACTTGGAACTCTACTCAACAAAATTATTCGACTGTTAAAAAAAAAATACTTTCGATTGTTCATTGTGTTACTAAATTTCAAAGTGATATTCTTAATACTCATTTTCTTATTAGAACAAATTGCAAAGCCGCCACTGATATTCTCACTAAGGATGTGCAAAACCTTGTCTCTAAGCAAATCTTTGCTCGATGGCAAGCGATCTTATCATCCTTTGATTTTTCCATTGAACACCTGAAAGGTGCTACTAACCATCTCCCTGATTTTCTTACTCGTGAATTTTTGCAGGGGGGGCAACACTGATCATTTTGATCCACCAGCTCTGTCTTTTCCACTAACTCTGTTTTATGCAAATATGAATACCAATAAAAATAGTAATACTTCTACTTCTGAACAAAGGGGAAAAGCCCTTTTGAAAACCTCGTTGGATATCATTCCAGCAAATATTACCCAATCACCAATAAGAATGGAACCTGCTTTGTCACCGAGTAATAGTCCCATTTCTTATTCCCCAAATATCAACTACCCAGCTTATTCAAGCCAACCTCCAGCTCCAATTTTTCAGATATCTACACCCACACCAAAAAAACCAACTTTACCGGGAAAATCTCAATATCTTGAAACCTACTTTGTTGTTGATGCAATCATTGAAACAAAACATGTGTTTGAAAACCCAAATACTGTTGCCAAGTACTACTTGTGCAATAACCTCTGTCTATCTGTTGGTAACAAAACAAAGGAATGGTATGAAATGATTCTGTTAGAAACTGAATCCATTTCCTCAATACATTATGATCAGAAGAATTAAAAAATAATAGCTTATTCAAAATTGCAAATAAGAAAGGTATATCTTTTGAAGATTGGGGATCAGACCCTTCCAAAGCAAAGAGATTATATTCCCCAGAATTCCCAAATAAATATTACAGACACGCTGATTACATTGATGCCTGGCATAAGATATTGACACTCCAAAACCCATATAATTCGCACACTTGGCTCATACAGTTCGAAACACCTGTGACTACTCCATTTCCAAACTGGTTCCGTAATTGATTTGCGACATGGGGATCTTTAACCCAAATACTACCTGAACCTTCGCAACTTTTTCAAAATCGTTTTATTGAATACAATGGGAGTGATCCCAATATAGATTATCATTTATATTTAATTGCAATGTATCAGATACCATGGATTGTTAAATAGAATTTTGTGATATCCCCAAATATTACCAATAATTTTAAATATATTTCATGTTTAGGCAAACAAATTGGCATCAAATGGTGGGACGTCTTTGTCTACCAAAATATTGAACCAGACTATATTCAACTGAAACAAATCCCTTTAGCTTATAACTCACACTCATACTCTAACCCAAATAGTCTGGCAGAATATATTACCATGATGAAAAAACAAAATCCTAAAGCCACTAAGGAAGAATTAGAAAAACAATTAATGAACATGTTTGAAGAAGAGGCAGAAACTGCCCAAGTTCATGATACATCTGGCACAACCAGCATTCCTGAAATAGAAGTACCTCCTGATACACCAGACCAATCAGGGCATGGAATGTCCCAGAAGCATACTCTGTATTAACCTACCCAATCTCAAATGTACATAGCGAAAATTCTCCCTTATCTCTAATAGTATAACTAAAAGCAAAGCAGATGTGACCCAGATGTGACCCAAAGCTAAGATGCTCTAGCCACCAACAATCTACAGTAAAGATGCTCGAACCACGGACAAAGCCACCTGTCTCCACTAACATCAGAAAGATTCCACCTGTCTCCACGATCACCCAATAGATGCTCCAACCATCTCATCAACCTGCCTTTCACAACCAAAGGAAGATTCCCGAAGATAAGGACGAATGATCCTCTACAATCATGACCAACCACGTGTCAACCACTTGGCACCCACCTATATCTCTTCTCTATAAATAGAAGAAACCTCCTCAGTTCAAGACAGGGAAAATTCAGAGATCAGCTTCTCTTCTCAGAGATCAGCCTCTCTTCTCATCTCTTCCCATTTCTCTTCTTCTCTTCAAAAAAACTGTCTGTGTGATTGTAACGTCAAAACCTCACCAGATTATTACCCAGACGAGTGGAAACTATTTTGCAGTTACTGTATCTGCACTCTGTAAGTTTTGTTTTATAAGTCGTTTTGATTTTTATAGTTGATGTATATGAGTTTGTAACAGTTAGTTAAATTTGAGCTTGTAACAGTTAGTTAAATTTGAGTTTGTAACAGTTAGTTAAGTTTCAGTTTGTAACAGTTAGTTAAGTTTGAGTTTGTAACAGTTAGTTAAGTTTGAGTTCAGGTTTGTTACAGATAATTGTTGTTACTCTTTTCATAAGATTGTAATAAACAGTTGTTATGATAATACGTACAGTACTTAGCATAAAGCTTTATCAAACTACGTATTATACCTGGATTACTATTGATATTACTCCTGTATCTCTCTTACTCATCTTAATTATAGGTTTATATTTTGGTTATTTGCGCATGATTTAGGGCTATAATCGGACTATTCTAAAAAGGTAGATCTTGCGGCGAAATTGGTATCCAAGCCAGACCACACCTTCTTTAAATAGTATCCAACAGAGTAATACTACTTGGATTACTACTTTAGGAGATAGAAACCTAATTAAATTCCCCCATTAAAGAAAGTTGGTCCGAGAGTTGAGGCCAGAAAGCACCCAGTCGAGAGATCGTTAAGGCAAGGAGAGCCGATGAGGTCAAAAAGACGTAAGAGGTAGCTAAAAGAGCACTCATTCGCAACCTAATAATGGAGAATTTCATTAAGAATCTGTCAAATAAAGCATTACCCCAAACTAGTAATACTCTAAGGATCAAAAATAAAGAAGAAATAGTTATCGATAACATCGAGAACCAAATACAAAACTGGAATTTACCTAAAGTCCCTATAAGTGATATTTATAAAAAAGGAACGTTTGAATTCAAAATAGGTTATGCTATTAAAACAGTAGAACAAACTTTGTCTGTAACAAGTACACAAGAAGACTTCCAGTTGTTAACCAATAAAATAATACAATCTCATAAAGATAAAAGTTATAACTATCTTCATATAGGTTTAACCAGGTTAGGACTCAATAACTCAATATTAGTATGTCTAAGAGATACTAGACATAATAAATTTAATGATTCCCTATTAAGTATGGTAGAATCTAGTCTATGTAGTGGTCCAGTATATTTTAATTGCTCCCCTAATTATTCTATATCTTTAGAGAATTGACCCTAAACTTAAAAACCTAAAAACCCAAGGTTTTGATATGATCCTAAGATCCCAAAATATAGCCATAGTATATCGAATATATTATAAAGTTATGACCACATTATGCCCCAATGTTTTACAACATGATACAAGAGGAAAAACAGTATTCTTCCAAACCAATATTGAGACATCTAATACTATCATACCAGAAACCATAGAATGGTCAGAAATTATCCTACCTGAATCTTGGTCAATCTATAATGAAAACCATCAATACCAAGCCCCAATAGTAAATATTATTCCTGATAAAATTATAGAAAATGCTAATGGTAAAATAGAAATCCCCTTTGGGTCACATCTGCTTTGCTTTGAGTCACATCTGCTTTGCTTTTAGTAATACTATTAGAGATAAGGGAGAATTTTCAGTATGTAAATTTGAGATTGGGTAGGTTAATACAGAGTATGCTTCTTGGACATTCCATGCCCTGATTGGTCTGGTGTATCAGAAGGTACTACTATTTCAGGAGTGTTGGTTGTGCCAGATGTATCATGAACTTGGGCAGTTTCTGCCTCTTCTTCAAACATTTTCATTAATTGTTTTTCTAATTCTTCTTTTGTGGCTTTAGGATTTTGTTTTTCCATCATGGTAATATATTCTGCAAGACTATTTGGGTTAGAGTATGAGTGTGAGTCATAAGCTAAAGGGATTTGTTTTAGTTGAATATTGTTTGGTTCAATATTTTGGTAGACAAAGACGTCCCACCATTTGATGCCAATTTGTTTGCCTAAACATGGAATATATTCAAAATTATTGGTAATAATTAGGAATATCACAAAATTCCATTTAACAATCCATGGTATCTGATACATTGCAATAAAATATACATGGTAATCTATATTGGGATCACTCCCATTGTATTCAATAAAACGATTTTGAGAAAGTTGCGAAGGTTCAGGTAGTATTTGGGTTAAAGATCCCCATGTCGCAAACCAATTACGGAACCAGTTTGGAAATGGAGTAGTCACAGGTGTTTCGAACTGTATGAGCCAAGTGTGCGAATTATATGGGTTTTGGAGTGTAAATATCTTATACCAGGCATCAATGTAATCAGCGTGTCTGTAATATTTATTTGGGAATTCTGGGGAATATAATCTCTTTGCTTTGAAAGGGTCTGATCCCCAATCTTCAAAATATATACCTTTCTTATTTGCAATTTTGAATAAGCTATTATTTTTTAATTCTTCTGATTATAATGTACCGAGGAAATGGATTCAGTTTCTAACAGAAACATTTCATACCATTCCCTTGTTTTGTTACCAACAGATGGACAGAGGTTATTGCACAAGTAGTACTTGGCAACAGTATTTGGGTTTTCAAACACATGTTTTGTTTCAATGATTGCATCAACAACAAAGTAGGTTACGAGATATTGAGATTTTCCTGGTAAAGTTGGTTTCTTTGGTGTGGGTATAGATATCTGAAAAACTGGAACTGGAGGAGAAGCTGGAGGTTGGCTTGAATAAGCTGGGTAGTTGATATTTGGGGAATAAGAAATGGGACTATTACTCGGTGACAAACCAGGTTCTGTTCTTATTGGTGATTGGGTAATATTTGCTGGAATGATATCCAACGAGGTTTCCATAGGGGCTTTTCCCCTTTGTTCAGAAGTAGAAGTATTACTATTTTTATTGGCATTCATATTTGCATAAAACAGAGTTAGTGGAAAAGACAGTGCTGGTGCATCAAAATGATCAGTGTTGCCCCCTGCAAAAATTCACGAGTAAGAAAATCAGGGAGATAGTTAGTAGCACCTTTCAGGTGTTCAATGGAAAAATCAAAGGATGATAAGATCGCTTGCCATCGAGCAAAGATTTGCTTAGAGACAAGGTTTTGCACATCCTTAGTGAGAACATCAGTGGCGGCTTTGCAATCTGTTCTAATAAGAAAATGAGTATTAAGAATATCACTTTGAAATTTAGTAACACAATGAACAATCGAAAGTATTTCTTTTTTAACAGTCGAATAATTTTGTTGAGTAGAGTTCCAAGCTTTAGAAGTGTAACGTACTAATTGTTCTGTAGAATGAAGACGTTGTTTTAAGATACCATCTAAGCTTAATTCAGAAGCATCACATTCTATGATTTTAAAAGCATTAGGATTGGCTAAATTTAAACAAGATAATTCTTTAGCCTTGAGTTTTATTTTCTTTACAGCCTGAGTATGTTCATCTGTCCACCTAGGAGGATTCTTTTTGAGTCTTTCATATAAAGGTCTAGCATCTATCGCTAAATTCTCATAAAGGTCTACTATGTAATTTAAACATCCTAAAAATCTTTGTAATTCTGTTTTGTCTAGAATAATATCAGGAAACTTATCAGCAAGTTGAATAGATCTTTCAATTGGTATGATTGTACCATAATGAATATGATGGCTTAAAAAGCTTACTTTTGTTTGAAAAAGATTTATCTTTTTAGCAGATACTACTAAGCCTGCATGTTTTATTGCATGGATAAATGTATGAATATGTTTACAATGTTGGTCTATAGTATCAGAGAGTACTAAAACATCATCGATATAAACAATCATAAATTTATAATATGGATTAAACACTTCATTCATTATTTTTTTAAATTCTGATGGAGCATTTTTTAGTCCAAATGGCAAAACATTCCATTCGTATTGTCCAAATAGAACATTGAATGCAGTTTTATATTTATCCTCTTCCTTTATTTGTATTTGCAGATATCCTGATTTTAAGTCGAATTTAGAAAAGATTGTAGCAGTAGCAAGTCTATCTAATAAGTCTTTTTTATTAGGTATTGGATATCTTATCCATTGTAGAACTTTATTTAAAGGTTTATAATTTATTACTAACCTTGGTACCCCTCTCTCTTTTTCAACATTTTTATTTACATAAAAAGCAGCACAGCTCCAAGGAGATGCACTTTACCTGATTAGGTGTTTTCTTTGTAATTCATCAATTTCTTTTTTACAAAATTCTAATAGGGTTGTATTCATTTGTACAGGCCTAACCTTTATAAGAATTTTAGTTTCTTCAAATCCTTTTTCATAAGGTAATCCTACTATATGTTTCTTTCTTTCCTAGAATGCATTTGGAAGGTCACTGCAGATTTCTGTTTCTATCTGGGTTCTAAAGTTATTTATTTTTGTTATTATTTCAGGTTTTTCCAAGTTTGTTTCTATTTGTTTATATTTAATTTCTATTTTAAGGGAACATAAAAACTTTTCTTTATTGTCTATTTTATCTTTGACTCTATTGATTTCTTTGAGCTTTGGTTTTTCTAAAAATTCAAACTTGATTGTTTGTCCTTTTCTAGTTGTTTCGAGACCTGTATTATTAATTGTTATGGGGTAAAGTAATGTTAGGAATGGGATTCCAAGTATTACTGCCTGACTTAAATTTTTTACCATAATAAAAGGTGTTGGAAAACAGTGTCCATTATTGCATACCATGGCACTTGATAATTTATATTTAATAAATAACCTACTACCATCAGCAGTATTACGTATTTGTGTGGTTTTATCGAAATATTTAGATGGGACTAAACCTTCATTAATACAATTTAAATCTGCACCAGAATCTACCAAAGCTAATGTTTGAAAACTATATTCCTCTTGGATAACAATTTTTACTAATATAAACCATTTTTGTGAAATAATTTTGTTTACTAAATTTACAGATATATTATCTTCAACTTCTTTTGTTCCTGAAGTTTCTAGTTCTATATGGTTAGTATCTACTAGTTGATCAAATTCAATTTCATCTGTATCAGTTATGGTTCCAGATATATCATTTTGTAATTCTAATATTTTGATTCTAGTCTTTAGTTGTCCTACTTCTGTTTTTATCTCATTGACTTCTTTTTTCAATTCAAATATTGTGGGTTCTCTTTGGAGTATATCTTTTTTATTAATTCATTTGAGTATTTCAGCAAAATTATAATCTTCTGGGGGTTTGAGTAAAGGAATTGGTTTATTTTTTACTTTTGTTAGTGTAATAAATTGGGTAATGATTTCTCTTTTTTCTTCTGGATCATTTATTTTTTTGATGAGGTCTAAAATTAATGTATCTTCTTTAGATAACATATTACAAGAACATTGTTCCATGTTTTGTTCAGATTCAGATTGTTTTGTGGAGGACATAAAATATTCATCTTCTATTTGGCCTAATAAAGAAGTATCAGTAAAAGTTTCAGAAGAGTTATCATCATATATTTGTATAATATCATATAGCTTATTTTTAATTGATTCTTCTAAGATTATTGCGTCAATTTTCTTTTTTACTTTACATTGGCTTTTATAATGGCCAACTTTTCCGCATGTATAGCATACCGGTAATTTTTTTCTACCTTTATGATATTTATATTTTGGAGAAAATCTTTTTATAAATTTTTCTTTTTTATATTTTTTATAAGATTTTTTGTCCCCCCTTTCTAACTTATGTCTTTTCTTTTCATGAAATTTATCTTTAGATTTTTCTATATGATATCCAAATTGTTCACAAAAGTCTCCTAATTCCTTTTTACCAGTCATTTTCTGTTTATCTAATTGCTTCTTTAATTTTATATCAATGCATAAGGCTAATCCTTCTGCACCTATTTCTGCAAATAATTCTCCTAATGTATAAACAGAATATGGTATGATTCCTCCATTCTTATTTTTTAATCTAGTGTTTACTTTCTCAGCAAATAAATGTGGTAATCCAGCAACAAATTTTTCTTTCCAATGATCCTGTTAGCTATCTTCTCTAGTTAATAGTCTGAAAAAGAAAACATCTTTGTACCATTTATAGTGGGATAGGGTTGGACATCGCAAATTAGATAATAAATCTTCAGATCGAGCTTCAAGTAAGGTTGTACTTCCAACAAAATGAAGTGTGATGGTGTAAATGAGAGTATTAACATCACTTTCGAAATATAAAACATCTTGATTATGTTCATTTTTAGTAGTCCATTGACGAGTATTATTAAGAATTTGTTGTTTGGTATTTTCAGATAAGTGGAAGTCCCACCAACCTCGAAGCCATCCTGTGAAGCCCCAGACAATGGCTTTGGCAACTTCTTGATCATGGTTGCCTACCATTTTACATGCAGAAGCATACATGGTCATATGTTTCATGGTGTCTAACATCTGTTGTTCAGACAGTCCATCTATATTCTAATTTACTATTGATCTGCCGGAATAAGAAATATTCTCGGCTACTAAGTCTTCTTCGAATTGTATATCTACAGGAGTAGGTCTATGATGATAAGGTCTAGCTGTTAATGGTTTCCATGATTTTCCATATGTTATTCTTTGGATGTTATTGTTGGCTTGACTATGACTATTTTCAGTAAAGGCTTCTTCCATATTTTCTATTGTGTCAGCTATTATAGGTGTCTCCTCTTGCAAGGTTAATGTAGATGATTCAGGGATATCTTTGCTTTTTTGTTTTTTCTCTTGAATCTCTAATTGAGATAATTTTGATATTAACTGATCCATTCAAGTCTTATTATCTTCTCCAAGTTTAAATTTTTCTTTGTCAAGTGATGGAGGTGGTTTAAATAAGACATTTTTTTGGGTTTCTTGTATAGGTACCGGTCTTAACATATTTTCAATTCTGGAAGCCTGCCTTCCTAATGATTGCATATATAGATTGGTGTAATTATTTTGTTCTATCACATGTGGAATTAATTTAGCTTTTTGTTGTACTATTTCTCCTGCAGTCATTTTATATGGTGTAGCTTTTGTTTCTAATTTTAAGTCTGGATTTGATCCTTTTATAACAATACTTTTTTCAGGAGGATGGATACTAGTTAATGTATTCCCATCTATTGTATCATATGAACTATATTGACTTTGTAGTGTATTTACTTCAAAATTAGGAATATGAATTTTCTTCTCCTTACATATTTCTCTAAACCATACAAAAAATCCTTTATTATAATGTTCTCTTTTTCGTGCCTTGTTATATTTTATATGGAATAATTCTACTAATCTGGGTTGAAAATTTTTTTATACCAAGTTCTAATTGCCTTATTTTCTTCAGACAAATAATCCTATCCAATAAATTGTTTATTAAGCCATTTCTCTTCTTGAAGAGTTAAAACTAGAAAATCCATTTTTGAGTCAGTTAAATCTGATTCAGATTTTTGTGCTGACTTATATTGATTACTCTGTTGCATACTATTTAAAGCAGAAGTTGTGGTCTGGCTCTGACACCAATTTCGCCGCAAGATCTACCTTTCTAGAATAGTCCTATTATAGCCCTAAATCATGCGCAAATAACCAAAATATAAACCTCTAATTAAGATGAGTAAGAGAGATACAGGAGTAATATCAATAGTAATCCAGGTATAATAGGTAGTTTGATAAAGCTTTATGCTAAGTACTGTATGTATTATCATAACAATTGTTTATTACAATCTTATGAAAAGAGTAACAACAATTATCTGTAACAAACCTAAACTCAAACTTAACTAATTGTTACAAACTCAAACAAATTAATAAAAAGATTTACTCTAAAGAGAACCCACAATATCTGAATTGAAAACAGAAGTAAATGAGATAAAAACAGAAGTAGGACAACTAAGACTAGAATCAAAATATTAGAATTATAAAATGATATATCAAGAACCATAACTGATACAGATGAAATTGAATTTGATCAACTAGTAGATACTAACCATATAGAACTAGAAACTTCAAGAACAAAAGAAGTTGAAGATAATATATCTGTAAATTTAGTAAACAAAATTATTTCACAAAAATAGTTTATATTAGTAAAAATTGTTATCCAAGAGGAATATAGTTTTCAAACATTAGCTTTGGTAGATTCTGATGCAGATTTAAATTGTATTAATGAAGGTTTAGTCCCATCCAAATATTTCGATAAAACCACACAAATACTTAATACTGCTGATGGTAGTAGATTATTTATTAAATATAAATTATCAAGTGCCATGGTATGCAATAATGGACACTGTTTTCCAACACCTTTTATTATGGTAAAAAATTTAAGTCAGGCAGTAATACTTGGAATCCCATTCCTAACATTACTTTACCCCATAACAATTAATAATACAGGTCTCGAAACAACTAGAAAAGGACAAACAATCAAGTTTGAATTTTTAGAAAAACCAAAGCTCAAAGAAATCAATAGAGTCAAAGATAAAATAGACAATAAAGAAAAGTTTTTATGTTCCCTTAAAATAGAAATTAAATATAAACAAATAAAACAGACTTGGAAAAACCTGAAATAATAACAAAAATAAATAACCTTAGAACCCAGATAGAAACAGAAATCTGCAGTGACCTTCCAAATGCATTCTGGGAAAGAAAGAAACATATAGTAGGATTACCTTAGAAACATATAGTAGGATTACCTTATGAAAAAGGATTTGAAGAAACTAAAATTCCTACAAAGGCTAGATCTGTACAAATGAATACAACCCTATTAGAATTTTGTAAAAAAGAAATTGATGAATTACAAAGAAAACACCTAATCAGATCAAGTGCATCTCCTTAGAGCTGTGCTGCTTTTTATGTAAATAAAAATGCTGAAAAAGAGAGAGGGGTACCAAGGTTAGTAATAAATTATAAACTTTTAAATAAAGTTTTACAATGGATAAGATATCCAATACCTAATAAAAAAGACTTATTAGATAGACTTGCTACTGCTACAATCTTTTCTAAATTCGACTTAAAATCAGGATATTGGCAAATACAAATAAAGGAAGAGGATAAATATAAAACTGCATTCAATGTTCTATTTGGACAATACGAATGGAATGTAATGCCATTTGGACTAAAAAATGCTCCATCAAAATTTCAAAAAATAATGAATGAAGTGTTTAATCCATATTATAAATTTATGATTGTTTATTATTATTATTATTATTATTATTATTATTATTATTATTATTATTATTATTATTATTATTATTATTATTATTATCATTATTATTATTATTATCATTATTATTATTATTATCATTATTATTATTATTATCATTATTATTATTATTATCATTATTATTATTATTATTATTATTATTATTATTATTATCATTATTATTATTATTATTATTATTATTACCATTATTATTATTATCATTATTATTATTATTATTATTATCATTATTATTATTATCATTATTATTATTATCATTATTATTATTATTATAATCATTATTATCATTATTATCATTATTATCATTATCATTATCATTATTATTATTATTATTATTACTACTATTATTATTATTATTATTATTATTATTATTATTATTACTATTATTACTACTACTATTATTATTATTATTATTATTATTATTATTATTATTATTATTATTATTATTATTATTATTATTATTATTATTATTATTATTATTATTATTATTATTATTATTATTATTATTATTATTATTATTATTATTATTATTATTATTATTATTATTATTATTATTATTATTATTATTATTATTATTATTATTATTATTATTATTATTATTATTATTATTATTATTATTATTATTATTATTATTATTATTATTATTATTATTATTATTATTATTATTATTATTATTATTATTATTATTATTATTATTATTATTATTATTATTATTATTATTATTATTATTATTATTATTATTATTATTATTATTATTATTATTATTATTATTATTATTATTATTATTATTATTATTATTATTATTATTATTATTATTATTATTATTATTATTATTATTATTATTATTATTATTACTACTACTATTATTATTATTATCGCTGCTGCTCGCCAAAGTCAAACCCAGCCTGGCTTACCTGTTCTGGAATCCATGTTATTTGGTTGATGGCATCCATAGTCGCTTGCCTAAAACCTTCTACAGAAGCAAACCATTGCTCAGTCGCCCGAAATATAGTAGGTTTCTTTGTTCTCCAGTCGTAAGGATACTTGTGTTCTGCAGTTACAAGAAGATATACTCATCTAGAATTAAACAACCAAAACCCATAAGCTTCATAAACCTTCTGCAGATAATGAAATATCACAAACCGTCCTAGCTAAAGACCCTTATCATTCAAAATAGTGAAACTTACCATATGATTCTTCTAAAAGGATTGACATTTGATCATCTAAGTAATTTGCAATAGCAACTGTTCCTTCTCCTAAAACATCTAGGCCACTAAACCGACCAGCTTCTTCAGTGAATATTCCATTGTCATCCACAGGAGAAAGTACAGGCAATCCATATTTCAAGCCAGTTGCATAATCTTCTGGACCATGACCAGGAGCAGTATGGACAAGTCCGGTTCCTGACTCAGCGGTAATATAATCTCCACCAAGAACAACAGGGTTTTCCCTGCCATCCACTGGATGAACATACCTGTCATGTAGTTTATAAAGATCAGGTTCCATATCAGATCTTAGTGAAACGATAAAATACCATAAAGAAACATTAATTTGACAATCTTAGCTGCTCATGAAATCTAATCTAGAAAGCAAAAAGTTTAAATGTGGTCATATTCAAATGCGGTCCCTTGCTCCCTTCCAAAATTTCATCGAAGAGATGGATTTAGGATCTGAAGGTAACACCTCCTTACTCACTCTAGATGCATTTCTGCTTTAGATCCATGATTTTGCTGCTCAAAAAATAGTGCAGATATGAATCTTATGATGATCTAAGAATAATTAAAATAAACATTCCATAAATAAACTTTCTATTTTTTAGGTCCAAAATCCTTTTTTTTTTCCTGGATTCGTAATGGCGACGGTTGAGTTTATTGACCTGTGGATATTTAGGTCCAATTGCCACCTCCAAGATGGATGTTTAGAACGAGAACACATTTGGAAGAAACGCAAAACCCCATCCAACTAGAAATAACCAACAAATTAATATCAAAAATACATTTGGAAGTATTTGTAGGGTTCACATTTTGTTAGTCCTTATACAACCTGCAGTTTTCTAGTTCTGAACCGCGGAAGGTCTTCTTGACTTCAATTTTTGCATTCCACATTGACTGTAGTGCCGGTACACGCTCTGTCGCTACAATGAGATAAGGCACCTTCTTTCCACATCTCATAATTTTTCCCAGTTTGCTGCTCCCTTGTGATGTAGACCCTCCTTCTGTGAGAGAGGTAACTTCAATGACCGCATAGAGAAGTTCAGCATTCACTGAAACAGCTGTACAACAAAAAGACTTGTCAGTCTATGCTCCATGTCATAGAGGAAGTTTTAATAAAATATTACATTTTAGATGTAACTCAACATGTGGGAAGCATGGATAATGAGATTGTCGATTCCATTATAAAGGACATGCTACACAAGATAGCAAGAAGCCTTATGTGTTTGGGGTACTGTGATGGTCTTGAGTAGTGATGTCTACAGCTCATACAAATAAAGTGATCGTCCTTTAAGCAGCTAATCTATGTACCATCTTTCATTGTAATCGTAGTCACTCACCAAAAAAAATATAATAGCGGTATTCCTAGGTGAGTCAAGGACATAAAATGGGCCAATAGAGTATGTGTGACAAACTTTGAGGCATGGTGGGTTAGAAACAAAACTATTCCAGTGTGACATTGGGAGAAGTTTAATTTCCAAGGCACTTTCCTCACATCAGATTGACTCTCATGTTTAACAGCAAGTATCCTCAAATTTATGGAATGTGGCCTTTCCACTGTAGTCTATTTCATTAGTTAGCTAATTCATACTAATATTGCATTGCAGGATGCTTCTCCTTATCCACTTCAGCTTTTGGAATTTGGCTTGTGATCCACCATTGTTATGTGTGTGTCGCAAGCCCTAATCATGCGACAGTTTCTACCAAACAGTTTGCAATGATGAACTTCCTCCAAATATAGTGTTGTATGTTGCTTTCAGGCCCAATACTCTTCATAAGAGAAATTGATGAACCCTTACAGGTAAGGTCATGCCATATAGTCTTTGCTCCCTGAAGGCCCGCTCATAAATGCTCTTTGGATGCCCTCCCAGACCGGAGTCCCATTTCTGTGTGGAGACCAATTTCCACGTTTTAAGGCTTTTTTGTAGAAATGTCAATTCCACCAAAATAGGTGGAATTAAACATTTCCGGGAGATTGGAAGAGAGCCACAAGCCCCAAAAACTTGGGGTAAGTTATATTTTACAAAGTGGGTTGAGACACCCCAAAAAAAGGACCTCAAACCCTAGAGTTGTAATAATTACAATAATTAATACATAGTAATTAATAAATTTGAATTATAAATAATATATATTATATTAATTCATCATCGTCACAGCCTTTTCCCAACTAATTGTGGTCGGCTACATGAATCCTGATCCACCATTTTGCAAAATTAAGGGCCATACGCTCAGTGAGGCTGTAAGTCTCTATATCTTTTCTCACTACTTCCAACCATATCCTTTTGGGCCCCCTTGCCCCTTTTGAGACTTCCACTTGAACTAACTCGTACTTCCTAACAAATCTTGTGTTGGATCTGCAACACACTAAATTTTCCTGAATGCATTCATTTCGAATTTTATCCCATCTTGTCTTGCCACTCATCCTTCTCAACATCCTCATCTCCCTTACAATTAATTATATGTTATAATATATAATATAAATTATACAATTAACATATTAATTATATGCCATAATTATATATAACAATTATAATAGTTTTATATAGTTATAATAATTATATAATTATAATAATTATAATAATTATATATTTTAACCATAATTACTTATATGTTATGATATATATAATTAATGGGTTAGGTTAGGGCACTCATACATACGAGTATTTCTTTAAGGTACTCAATATGTTTGGACATTGATACCCTTACCCTACCATGCAGTAACTTTCTTGTCTAAGGGTATTTTAGGTAATTAATTAAGGATAAAGTAAAAATTCTTGATAAAAAATAAGCATTTATTAACTACAGTGGAGGTTGCTTATAGAAATATCTATCTTACCCCTCCTAATGATGAAATGCCCTTACTCAAAAATTTAAATTACAAAACAAGAGACAATGAATATCCAAAAATGTTAAGTACGTTAAGGAAATACTCATATGCCTGAGTAACCCATAACCCATAATTAATTTATATATTATAATAGAAATCTTATATTATATAATTTATTAATATTATATAATATATTATTATAATATCAATGATTATATATAATATATAATAATTATATATAATATTATATATAATTATTATTATAATACATCTAATAGGATATAATATCAAAAGGTATATAACACTATGTTATAAGCCTTACGATCTTAGTCTCTCTCCTTGGCCATGGTTCCCATCAGAGGGATACCATTAACTATCTTCCAATTTATCTATTATTACAACTTCCCCATTCACTTCATTAAGCACTTACAGTGCAGCCTCCAAGGATTATTAAGTTTAAACTCGGCCAAGTAAATCGCCCTCGCCCTATTGGCGAGTCAAGTTGGGCATGAGTTGCGGTGCCCAACTCACCAAGGACACAAAATAGCAAAAAAAAAAAAAGTTAAAAATATAAAAAAGTCAAAAATACCAATATATTATTTAGAAATGTGTTTTAGATGATTTTGATGGTTTTTAAGATGATTTAGGAACTTTGTTATTTCTTCCTTTTTTTTTAAATTTTCTAAAATGTTCAAGGTATAAACAAATTTTCAATAATCCATCTTTTATGATTTTTTTAATCTTCTTTAGTCTTCTAATAATTTGTGTTATCGCTTTATTTTCTTATTTTTAACTCTCTTTTTTTTTTACAAATGTTCAACTTTTTTTAGTTATTTTTTAATTTTTAACATTTTTGGGGGTGTACATAACTCAACCAAGTAACTCTCCTCAATCAAGAGCCGAGTACCTTGACCAAGGCGAGCTTTAAAACCTTGACTAAGAGCAATTAAGGCATCTGCCGTCCGCTACTTCTGCTCCAATGCATGTAACTTTCTCTAGCCATCCCATATCGCCGTGCTCCAATGCATGCTCTTCAGGTAAGTTCCAAATTCAATTGCTGTCATCAACTAACCTCTTTTCATCAACCTACTTACTCTTCAGAAAGTACCAAGGTACTCACTTTTAACACAATGTGTCTATTGCGCCCTCAATTTATGCCAGGCTTATATCCATGCAGGACATACTGATCAGGTGAGGGCAGTAAAGCCCAGACAGATCAGCATGCATCCTCAGGAAACAAAATGCCAATCTTTCATGCCAAAGTTGTACAAGACCCCAAAACATGTCTTGTTTCCCAAGGATGCTAGAACTTAAGAAACTTGATATATATAAAGCCGTTAACAACGGTTGAAATATTACTGTGAACAATGTCAGAGAACTCCAATGCCCTAAGCCTTCGTTCAATTAATATTTATGCTCATGAAAAGTCCCAAAAAGAATAAAAATAATTATGGAATCACTGGAAATAATAAAGTTTAGCTTACCAACATTTCCTGGGATGGTCCAGGGAGTTGTAGTCCATATCACCAAGGACAAATTTGGTAAAAAATCACCAAACAAGCCATATGCATTTTCAGGCACATGGACCACTTTGAAAATGGCATATATGCTCTTGGAAATGTGCCCATCTGGATACTGCAAAGGAAATTGCATAAGTTTAGTATGAAATCAGATTTAGTATATCTTGGTATGCAAAATTAACTAAATACAAGATGATTTATGTGTATAGGAAGGATAAGTAGTGCGTTTACTAAATCATGACCAACAAATTGATCTTACACAACTAAGAATCGAGCAGCAGTTAAACTTGTAAAAGTGATAAAACACAACACAATTGTCACATCTGACTCAATATATGTTTATGATAAGGCACTAACGTAAGCCCACCACACTCTCATACTAGAAAGAAATGACGGATCTATGCAAGTTAGATATGATCTGCTTACACCATTTCAAACATAAAGAGTCTAGCAGCTCTAGCTCATGACACGTGATTTGGTTCCTCCATTTCAAAAATGGTGTAGCACATAGGTATTGTTTACCAAAGAAATAGGACAGTGACAGACTTCACATAAACATTAACAAGGACCATTTATTCAGGTCTTCTTTTTGTAGAGCATAAGCAAATCTATATGCATAAGGCAGGCTTACCTCCAACTCTGCCTCTGCAAGGGCAGTACATGAGGATGGACTCCAGTGAACAGGTTTCAGGCCCCTATAAATGTATCCCTTCATAGCCATCTGGCCAAATACTTCAATCTATAGAGAACAGAAAGCATTAATAGTCAGTTTAAGCAGTGCTGAGTTCACTAAATATCACCTTCACAATTTTCACCAAGGACTTTAAACAGAATATGAG
Source organism: Amborella trichopoda (assembly GCF_054954075.1). Lineage (NCBI taxonomy): Eukaryota > Viridiplantae > Streptophyta > Magnoliopsida > Amborellales > Amborellaceae > Amborella > Amborella trichopoda. Next base: position 65,192,986 of record NC_142337.1, on the reverse strand, counting down.
GTTGAGATTCCAAAAGTAAAGCAGTTTTACCTGGGCAGCTTCATATTCCGGAGTAAGCGTTAGATAAGGATTGGACCAATCACCCCATACCCCATAACGCTATAAGCATTGAACAAGGAAGCATTAGTCATACTCTAGCATTATGTAAGTTAATGCAATTATTCTCTGGGAATGGAATATGCCGTTTTTTGCTTATTTTAAAAAAAAAAAAGTTAATTTGCACAAAATAATAAACAGACACAACCAACAAACTTCTCATGGATGAGACAAGATAAGAAGAGCGAAAATATTTCCAGGTGATCTCCCAAACAACAAATAAATTACCAATGCACAAAGCAATCCGTATAAACCTTGAAAGATTTACGTTGAACATCAACAGTGTCTTTAGCAAACTTGGTAGCTTTCTTTCTCAATTTTATTGGTGTTAGCTCCTTCCTGGCATCTTGATCCAATGACTGAAGAACTGAAACAATAAATCATGATGATCAACCAAAAGTTGAAAAAGACGAATACCTATTAAAATGAAATACATTTACAAAATGAGATGTTCAATCAACCAAGCCATGATGCAGATGCTAGCTATCTGCATGCACTGCACTCCAGATCATTAATCATCATTAACATGCAAGGAATGCATTTTAATATGCAAAAAATATAAACTTACAACAGAGTCACAAACAAGATAAATTTGCTCTTGAATAATTAGAAAAGGAACAATAACAAAACTCTTGACGCTACCATCCAAGTTTGCAAGCCTTATCAACCATCCGATTGCACTGTGAAAGCTATTCCGAGATTCTAGAAAACATGATAGACAATTTATTTTCCCACTTAAAACAATTTAGAAGATGGTCCAGATTCTAATATATCTGTGGAGGGATTGAAAAGTTATCAAACGCAGCAATGCCGGGAGTAGCAAGACAACCCAACTCAAAGTTTTCCTTTATTTGGAACATGTGACAGAGAGGCACGCAGTCTCAAGGAAGGTCCTTAAAGGGGAAAAATAAAAAAGCATCTCAGCTTTAGTCAAGTCAGTCCCACATCATAGACCGGCCACAAGCATGACATACCTGTGCCAGTATATAGCACATAGAACATCATGTAACCAAGATCAATCTACCAAGAAGAATCTTCATTGACTCCTTTTAATAACTTCCAGGGATCACATTTTAGACCACCAAGTGAAGTATTCAGATGTGCCAGGTACATCCCCCAAAAAATGTTTCAATTCATAGTACCTATCCAAGTCTTGGTGTTACTTATAGAAAATAAAAACAAAAACCGTTGGTGTGCCTAATTCAAGCTCAGAGACATATGATCATGAGTGATACCTTGAGTTTTGCAATGCTATCTTAAGTACAAAAATAAAACTAATAATGAAATAAAGGAGGCACCCAAGGCCCATGCTAACATCACATGCTCATCTTGCTAAAGGAGTAAATCACTTGAAGCATGATGATATTACTTTAAATAAGGCACCAAGGCAAATTTCTATTTTTGGGTCTACCCCTTGCCCTTTTTGAGCCTTCCACTTGAACTAACTCACACCTCATAACAGGTGTTGTACTGGTTCTGTGCTACACATGGCCAGCACACCTAAGTCTACTTTCTTTCTTTTTTTGAGAATTGTTACCTTTGTATAAAGGGTAACAATTGAAGTATATAGAATGCCAACATGGTGGACAAGGAAGGGGGGGATGGGGAAGTAAGTATACTTAGTATAAATCCTTTACAAGGTGGGTAAAGAAACCAAAAACACAACTTAAAACCAGAGGTGTGAAGAGGGGTGCTTCTGTTGATCGGGTTTCTTGGTACTTAATGCCTCCGAAGACCAACAACCCGAGGGGCTGATGGTGGGTAAAGTGGAAAGAAAATCCAAATATGGTTGAGAGGTAAGCAGAAATAGATGTTTGGATTTTGTAAGCTGTGAGGTTGATGTGCAATGTCACCTAAGTCTACTTTCTCTCATCAATAGGCGATAAGATGACAGAAAGTAGACTTAGGTGCGCTGGCCATGTGTAGCGCAGATTCAGTGCAACACCTGTTACGAGGTGTGAATTAGTTCAAGTTGAAGGCTCAAAAAAGGCAAGGGGTAGGCCCAAATGGACATGGGTAGAAGTAGTGAGAAAGATATGGGGACTTATGGCCTCACTGAGAGCATGGCCCTTAATAGAGCATAATGGCGGACCAAGATTCATGTAGCCGACCCCAATTAGTTGGGAAAAGGCTCTGATGATAATGATAGTGATGATGACTTTTCTATAACTAATTCTTTCCCAAATAATAGTGGAAGAAAAAAAGGATCATGCTTTTATATGTAACATTCCGTAATTGTTTTTAAACTTATATTGCTCTATATAGACGGTATTATAAATGGAAAGTAATGTAATGCTGAAGAGATCAAAAGGCAAATATTGTTTGAGTCCAAGGGATCAGAATAATAGAAGGAATTGTCTGTCTCACTAATGCAAATTTAGTAAGATTCAGAGTGTCCTTTTTCAATGGATGATTTGGGGTTTTAGTTTGAAACTACATGGAGAGGCTTCCATTGATGCCTAAAGTCTTCAATTGATGTCTAGAACTGTCCTCTGGATGTGATCCTTCTCCCACTTTATTAAATATTATAAAGAACTTACTAGAGAAAGAAAACATATCGCAGGGTAAGAGCTTCAGAGGATACCAAAAAGCCTCTAGTTACAACTTGGATGTAATAAATTCCAGGAATATCATGCAAAATCCAAAGTGAATCTTTAATACAATGTATTTACCTTTAAGCTCAATAGGTAGACCGTGGCAATCCCACCCCGGCACAGAATGGACTTTGTAACCTTGAAGAAGCTGCAAATGCAAAGAAAATGGCCCTAAAACATGTGAGGTTGGATTATGGTTCACATACTATATACAAGGAGAAAACCCAACGAAAATTGATCTAAAATGTCATTTCTCCAAAAGACAAGAAGGTAAAATCAAACAAGGTACAAACATGAACAAGAAGGCTAGTCCTATATGACCTATACTAAGGAAAACAACAATAGAATTCTGATAAGATCATGGACTCATAAAACAATGAGAAAGTAATCGGCTCACAAAAAATAAAAGGACAACAAAGTAAATAATTTAACCATTTTGATATGAGATATTCCACCCTTCTCCAATAAAAGGAACTATAAAAGTTAAAATCTACATACACCATTAAGTGAATGATGCACACATAAAATGGAAAAAAGAAAGAAACGGGAGTTGAGATACAGAGACCTTGTAGCGATTAACAATGTCTTTTAGAATCTTGTTCAAAGCATGGCCAATATGCAAATCACCATTGGCATAAGGAGGACCATCATGAAGAACAAAACTCCCCTGCCAAAGCACTTCAAATAAGTTTCTCATGTTCATTCACATACAACTTAAGACGCAATAGTTAGACAAGAAAAAACAGAGAAAACTATTGATGTAAGAACTTGTTGATGGATAACTTAAAACGCACCCTGTTATTTCTATCAACAACCCTCTTCAAGACCTCATTATCCTCCCACAACTTTTGTATTTCTGGCTCTCTCATCACAGCATTTGCTCTCAAACCAAATGAAGTCTTTGGTAAATCCACCGTGTGCTTGTATTTTCCATCCTCTTTCTGTGCACCTAAAGACCATTTTAAGCATACAACACCATCAAATAAGAGAGGCCTTGAAGAATGAGCTCTATAAACTAAACAACATTGATGCATGTGAATACTATTAATCAAACGAAGAAATGCTCAAAAGGTTTAGGTTACATGCCTTCTGATAATTTTTTGGCAGCCATGACAGGTCCACGAGCTCTTCGCTTTGAAGTATAACCAAAATCTTCACTTGAACAAGTAGAGAGAGACTTGTCCTTAAGAAAAATAAAGTTTTTCTTGAAAGACCTCCTTGAAGTAGGTAGAATAGTCAAAACATTAGCACACCTAAAAGTTGAAAACGTTCGTTGCGAAATGGCCTGAAATCAAGAGGAATGCACATATCCATTAATTCTAATTGATGCTTTGAGTATTTCGTTTTTAAGTGTTAATGTTGGGAGAGAAGAGAGAGAAAGAGAGTAATATTCAAGCACAAGTAAATACATAGGCAATTATCATCATCATCATCATCATAGCCTTTTCCCAATTATTTGGGGTCGGCTACACAAATCCCGGTTTGCCATTCTGCTCTATCAAGGGTCATACCCTCAATGAAGCCATAAGTCATCATATCTTTTCTCACTACTTCCAACCATGTCCTTTTGGGTCTACCCCTTGCCTTTTCTTAACCTTCAACTTAAACCAACTCGTAACTCCTAATAAGTGTTGTACTAGGTTTGTGCTGCACATGCCCAGCCCACCTAAGTCTACTGTCTCTCAAATCGTGGGGCAATGTACCCTATAAATACACATATTTCTCATGGAGGTTACACTATGGCTAGGTTAACATGCAAAATGAAAGACAACCATTACATAAGGAGTTACAATAGTTGCTACAGTAGGTTCTAATGGGCATGAGGTGATAGGAGTTGCAGGCCTTAATGGGCATGATCCCATAACACCATAACAGCCACTTCATGAGGCCCATTATGTATAGGAGTTACAGCTGTTACATAGGTTTTCATGAGGCCATAGCAGTTGCATGAGCCCATAACAGATGCTACATGAAGTAATCTCATTTTCCAAACGATTAAATACTTATCACCTCATGAAGTGTGATCATGAGCATTAAAGAGATGAGTATTGAAGAAGTTTTAACACTGTTCTCCAATGTTCACAGTTCAAATCCTAAATGTCTAGGCTATATAAAAGCAATAAAAAATGTATAAATAATATTGTTAATTTGTCAGTCAAGTGTACTCCATAGCACTGCATAGTGCTTATACTTCTAGTTGGGTTGCTGATATTATATACCATTTGTATAATAACATTCCTATAACCGCAGGCAACCAATATTTTATCTCAAATTTTGTGAATTCCTTTCCATTGTCAAATTCCCCTATTTTGTTGAGAATTGGAGAGTATAAACTATAAAATGTGCTGTTAAATCTCAATTAAACCTAATTTTACTTTGATAATATCCAAATATATTTGTCCATTCAAAAAATATGAATCAAACTAGTTGAGTGGTCTTTTCTATTGCATCAATGCATGCAAAATCTATGTCCGAAAATCTGTTCAAAATGTATACAATAACAGCAGTCTTAGAAGGAAAACAAACTCAAAATGGAGTAGAAAAAAAGGTATAATTATATGGAATTCCTGGTATAATAAGATAAAAAAAAAAGTGTGAACTAGAGTAGAGTAAGAAAATAAGGTATCTCAGAAAGAATACCCGGCATGAGGATGCATGGACGGCCATGATTACTGGGTTTGTAGCAGATTTTAGGAGAGAGAAAGAATCCATATTTTCTCACTCTAGAACCAAAACCAGAGCTTGAGTGACCTCCATTGGCGCCATGGATAAGATGGGCTTTTGATGTACGCTGAGATTTTTGAAGGGTTTTATAAATTTCTCCATTTTCTCTAGCCACGTTATTTTGAGCTTTGGTTTTTATTTATTTTATTTTATTTTATAGGCGAAAATGTTCACACTCTCTTCATATATTTCTGCCTGAAATGGGGAAATGCCCCTGATATTTGAAATATGGCCCATTTGCCCTCTGCATTCAAAAATTTTTTGGGTTGGTGTAGTTGCATAAGGTTGCAACCCTCAACAATTAAAGTCAGACGCATCTCCAATTTTTGTTGTAAGGTGTATTTTTGGTTAAAAATTCATGACTTAAAAAAAAAAAAAAAATTGTTTTATCTATAACTATAAAATTTTAAATTCCAAAAATGGCTTAGATCAAAAAAATAAACGGTCCAAATACTATGTTACAAGATGCACTAATTTTGAAACTTGAAACGTTCTTTTTTTTTCAATTCCATACATATCAAGGTCCATATGATTAATTGTTCCAATGTCTAAATATCTTTTTTTGATGGAAACTTTTATGTGCACCTTACTTCTACATAAGATTCACACCTTATGCAAATAAATTCCTTTTCATCTTAAAATCCTATTGTAATGCACCTCAATTGTATAGATAAATAAATAAAAAAAGTGATTTCAAGTCATGAAAATATGGTATCTTGTGACACACTATCTAAACCATTTATTTTCATATTTTAGCATTCAATCTCGTAGTTAATAACAAAAATAGACTTTTAGGTCATCGTGGGGGTTTCTAGCACCAAAAATACATACTTCAACACATTTTAGAGGTGCACCTTATTTTGATTGTTTAACGTAAACGCCTCATATAAATTAAGCCAGTTTTAGTAATTAAGTTTTAATAGAGAAGGATCTCTCCAGCATGCTAGGGCACAACTAAACCATACCCCTATAGGCCTTCCCCATACCCTAGCCATCGCCCGGCCCCTGGATAGGTGGCTCAGGTAGGGCCAAAGCTGCCCCTTCGAGCGAGCCTAGGCCCAATTAGGGCCAAGATTTTAAAAAATGAAAACACTTATGTTGAGGTTCCCTAGCTGAAATTTGTTATTTGTTGATGCATATATGAGTATATGTGGTTTTTTTAAATGGGAAATTTACCAAAACACCTATAAGAGATGTTTGATTTAACATTTTACACATTTCCACAGTATTCCCACTAAAAAATCCCATCAAAAGATGGTTTGGTAAATTTTTTATAGAAAAAGTGTACAAAGATACTATGTACTTTTAGTACAAGGAGGTCACCATTACTCATGTCCGTCAAATTTAACTCGGATGATTGTAAATATATCATTGACTAGACTCGAAGTTCAAAAATATTTGTTTCGAACTTAGCGATATCCCATGAGCCATCAAATTTGACGTCTAGTGGCTATGATTGACTGTAACCTCTTTATGCTAATGGTAAATGGTCTTATAGTATATAATTTATTTTTTACAAACTTCCCTTTATTAAAGTATTTACTTTTTGTTATTGTTAATCTGGCTTCGGGTCCAAAATTTTGACCCATACCCAAACCTGTCGGGTCCTAAGTTTGGTCGGATCCATTGCCACCCCATGACTATGAGTTTTTTTTTTCTTGCCATTTTTTTTATCATCATATATCATATGACTATGAACTTCTTTTTCTTTTGTGTCAATAATACTATAAATATTGCCAATATTGTGACAATATAAACACTTAGCGCACACCTAAAAACACATGATTGCCATCATATATCCTATGACTATGGGGTATGGGTCGGGTCCGCTTGCACTCGCACCCGAATAGCATTTCGGTCCAAATTTTAGACTCATACCCAAACCCAATATCGGGTCTAACCGTCGGGTCCGAGGTCTGGTCAGGTCCATTGCCACCCCTATCTGGCAATTATTGGCCCTTGGCAATGGCAAGGGCGAGCTTGGATCGACAGAATGGTTAATCGTAACTTAGAAGCATTAATCATGTGCACCTTTTGCCGCGAGATATGTTGGATATAGCAGCCATCTCATAGCTTATTTTCCAAACACGAGGGCTAATAATAGACGGACAAAATTGTTCTGGGAGACTTGCGAGAGTAGCATGTTTAAGTATCGACAAAATAAATATGGTCACTCCCTTTAACCCTCTCACAAATAAATAAGCAAATTGACTGGATTTATGGCTATTTGAATATATATATATATATATATTATTTTATTTATTTTTTAATTGGCTATTTGAATATATATATATATATTATTTTATTTATTTTTTAATTTTTACTTTTTTGGAGGGTGAGTCAATGGGGAGAGGGCCCCTACCCTTGGTAGGAATTGAGCTTAGGACTTAGCGTTGCAAATCATCAAGCACTAACCAACCCGGGCTCTTTGAAAAATATACTTGATTACCCAAAAGTGAAAAGATAAAAATGATTGGCACTTACCTATTTCCTAGTCATTTCAATATATTACACATTGAGGGAAAATTAAGGGATTGTATATTACGAGACCATTTGTCATTGTTACAAAGAGATGTCATTAGATGTCAAATTTAATGGTTTGGGATTTGTCGCGATTTAAAAAAAAGTTTTTTTTTTTTTTCAACATTGAGTACGGTCAATGACTCGGTTCAATTCAGAAATGGATGAATTTATATAAAGCATAGGTTTTATGAAAACAAAATAAAGCCTCACCTCAAAATCTAATCCAAAAAATACTTTATGTAATGGAAATATCCACGATGGATCTAAAATCAATTTCCAACATCAACAATAAGATTTGAAACTAAAATAATAGTACAAATCTTGCAGATCTATAGACACATTTTTAGGGTGAAATAAATGGTCTAGATAATTTTTTATAATGTTCAATATTGTTAGAGCTTAATTTTTTATTTATTTTTAACAACCTAATGTTGACACCGAGATGATCGATGTAAATATTTTTCAATGCGTAGCTATAATTTTGAATAACTCATGAGGTGAGGTTTTTTGATAGGGCTGCAATCCTATCAAACCATTTTCCAAAATAGAAAGGGAAAATTTTAGATAGATCTGAGGCTCTAAGCAATCAAATTTGAGCTTACCTAAAAAATTTTAAGGTTGTTTTGATGCCCAAATATCATCAAATTGAGAATTTCAACATCAAGACATATAGGCATGAGAAAAAAATAAATTTCAAAGTTTTGAAAATAATATATTTTGTAACGTATTTTTTAACTGTCAATTTTAAAGATTTTCAAGCTTTCATATGATTTACACTATTTTTTAAGCTTTAAACTTTATAAATATGAAAATATATTTTAATCCGGACACTATTTGAATGTAACGCTCTAAGTCTAATTTTGTTTAGAGCCTAGGCTCTATACAAACCGCCCCCAAATAGAAAAGCGTTGAACGGGAGGGTCTGAAACAAAGAACTAAGCAGTGCCTCTCTCTCAAAACCTCCCTACTCTCTCTCTCTGTCTTCTCCCTCAACGCTGCCCTTCCCTCTCCCTTATCATTATCGGGCTATCTCAAACGAGAATAACTTCGGAAGGCTCATTATCTTCAACATTCCTCATCTTCTTAAAAAATGTAAGTTTTTTTTTTCTTTTGCATTTTGCTGGTTTTACTTTTATCTTTTTTGGTGATTTTTTTTTTTTTTTTTTTTTTGAGATAAATCATTGCATATGAGGTTGTTGATGACTCCATTAGATTGATGGTGTGCTCTATTTGCTCTGCATCCCATGACAAAAACAAATTTCTTCTAACAGTGTGCTCTATTTGTCAGCATCTAATGGAAAAAACAAAATTTCTTCTAGCTTTGATAAGTGGGTTTGCTTACTTGGGGTAAATAGAACCGTCATTATAACCATAGCATAAGGATTCCTCATGTTAAATGCACAACAACATTCCATTATCTGTAAAAATAATAATAAAAGGTGTAGGTTTTCTTTGTTCTATATTTCTGGGTTTTTTTTTTATTGTTTTTTTTTACTAGTTTTCTTTTACTTTTTTTTGTAGAAGTTCCATTTGCTATATAGATGTGAGTTTGGGCGGTAGCAGTCAAAATTTACAGTGACAGGTGAGTTTTTTTTTTTTTCGTATGTTCTAGCTTGTTCCTGTATTTTTTGGAAATTTTCTTTTAATTTGGATGCTTCTTTTGTATTTTTTTTTTTGTGTACAAAATCTCTATTTTAATCTGTAAAAAAACATGGGTATGGGTTTTTGTGTTTTATTTTTCCTGGTTTTTCCTTTTAGATGTTGGTTTGTTTTTTACCGCCCCATGGAAGCAGTTTTTTTTAACCTCCTAATTCCACTGCAATAACGAGTTCCACTGCAATAACAATTCCAAAAGGGAAATAATAAGAGTTATTTTCTTTTTTTCAGTAATCCATTGAAAACCCACTTTGTATTTTGTTTATTTATTGGATTGGTCAATGGATAATGATCAGTGGAGATGGCCCTGCAATATTTGGAAAACTCCATTTTTTGTATTCAATGGAGGCCCATAGCTACTTCAAAGGGAGGTCTTATTTTGGGTGTGAATCTCTTCATTTTTTATTCACTCTTTTTATATTATATTGGTCTCTTTTAGCTGCATTTGATAAATTTATCAATTATGTCAATTTTATGAAATTTATGGTCACTCAATTAGTGAGGATTTGTGTTGGTGAAATTGGGTTTTCTTTTGAATGCTTAAATTTTCTGAATTACACTATTTGTAATTTTTCTTTTGAATGCTTAAATCTTTTGAATTACACCGTTCGCATTATTATAATTCGTAATTTGTATGTATGGATTACAGTTTGATTATTCATCGAGTTTGTGTTGCCTTGAAAATGTGATTTATAATGGTAATGCTCTAGTAGAATTGAAATTGATGAAAAAGAGAATACTTCTTAAGAGAAATGCAGCTATGGTAGGCCTAACATCCTTGAAAATTGGAGAATTGAAGAATTGAAGTGGAATAGTTAACCAGATATATTTTTTTTGAATAAGGGTAGCTTTATAATAATGAAAGAATTTACATAGTTCTAGTTCTAAAGATGGCATCCCACAAGCTCGGTGCTCAGTATACAATTTTACCAAAAAGGAGCGAGATAGCAGAAGTATTGAGGAGAGAGAAAATAACAAGAAAGGAGAGAAAATGAAACAAGAAGAAGTAGGCTAAAGCCCCCAAAAAACCAAAATAACGATCGATTGTCAAAACCAAAGTCTAGGTGCCTGGAGAAGTCATTGTTTCGAGAAATGAGTGCCTATGGGTGAGAAGCAAGTCTGGAGCAGCTCCCACACTAGGAGTTTGATTGGTAACCTCCAACGACAATCCTATTCAAGCTCTATAAAATCCTCAAAATGACGATAGGCAAGGGCTGAAGAAGAGCAGGATGTGAGAGAGCTTTTCTTCAAGCACGGGGTCCCTTCCTGGCAGAGATTTGTCTGCCAAAAGGCCTGTCTACTGTACTTACTCTAACAAGGATTGGCAAAGGCTAATGAAGAGCAGGCTGTGAGCAATCTTGTCATCGCGCTCGTGGGTAGCTTTCTGGCGAAGATTAGTCTGCCAAAGGGTGGTAAATTGGTCCTCGAAAGAGGGGTGGAAGGTGGGAGAAGTAGACTGGAAGTTTTTGAGATGAATAGGAGAGGGAGAAGTGTGACGTAAGGTGGGGGAAAGAGAGGGTGTTTAAAGGGGGAGGAGAGAAAGACAAGTAGGCGAAAGGTGGGGGAAGATGAGAGGGTGTTTAGAGATGAAGAAGAGAGAGGGAATTATGGGTCAATGGAGAGGGAGGAAGAAGAGGAGAAGAGAAGATGGGGTTAAAGGAGAGATTTTGTTAATAAGAGAAGAGCGATTGAGATAGAAGACAGGGGAAATTCTATAGGATGGTTGTAAGACCAGCCCAGTGTTTGAAAATTCGGCCGCCTGATCGCCTAGGCCGAAAATTTCAAAAAACCCATAGGCGCTTCGCTGTCTGGGTGGTGGAATTATGCGGCATGTCTCCGGGTGCCCGCCTAGGCGCTGCCCACTGACGGTTTGCCGAAGGGCAAAAAAAACCCTCGGTGAGGGTCAAAGAAATGTCATTTCCCCCCCGAGAAAGGGGGGAAAAGGGTTTTGGGGGGTATTCTAAACCCCCAAAACAAAAACCGTGGCTTTGAGGGTGAGAAAAACTCTCCAAAAAACTACTCTTTTGTGACTTATCGAAAGATTGATAAAGTTTTGATTTTTTGCGATTTCTTCCCAAAACAAAGGCAATAGTTCGTGGGTGGATTTAGAGCTTCTAGTAGTTGATTTTGAGGACTTTTGGCGACCCAATAGGCAAAGTTTGCACTAACATCGTTTTGATTTTGATATTTTTAAAGTATTATCATACTTGAAAGAGTGTTTTCATTTTATTTTGCTACAACATATTGTGTTGCGAATCATATGTTTTCTTTGACCTTTTTTTTTCTTTTATGATATATTTACATGTTTGGTTGATGACTTGATGCATATATTTTTTGAGTTTGCCTTGTTGACTTTGTGTATCGTTTCTAGTCTAGACATCTAGTTTCCTACAAGGATATGTGAGATTACAAGCATTTTAATGTCTTACAAGTTACAATATCTTTGAGACTTGTATCCATAAATATGTTATGTGATTGTACTATTACATTTTCATCTATTTCACGAGGAGTTTGGGGCTCTAAAATTGCCCTAAAATCTCCTAAAGACTTAAAACCATGCCCTAAGAACTCCCTTGTTTTCTTTGTTTGGGGCCAGGGGAGGAAGGGAGCTTCAATTTTGGTGAGGGCACCCTGTCTCTAGGTGGGCGCCTAGGCGTCTAGGCACCCAAAATGCCTAGGCGCCCAAATCCACATTTTTGAACATTGGACCAGCCATGCTCTATTGGACGGAATGTCAGGCGGTCAGGAAACAACATTATCCATAGAATGAGTGTGGTTGAGATGAGGATATTGAGATGGATGAGTGGCAAGACAAGAAATGATAGACATAGAACAACACCGATTAGGAGGGGTGATTTAGTTAAAGTGGAAGTTCTAAAACGGCAAGGGGATGGCTTAAAAGGACGTGGATGTTAGTAGTGAGAAGATATATGGCGACTTATGGTCTAACTAAGTGTACAACCCTCGATAAAGTGGAATGGTAGAACAAGAATCATGTAGCGGACCCCAAATAGTCGGGATAAGGCTCAGATGATGGTGATGGTGATGATGATATATTTTCTACTGATTCCTCATTTTTAACATGAGAGTTCTCGAATAGGTTATTGCATAGGTGATTTTTCTGAAAAAAAATTTCCGAATGGGTGTTCATTTTTTGAAATTGTTTGTCTGCTGATGCGAATCCGTAGCTTGCCTGTTTCATCTAAAAGTTTGAATTTATATTAGAAATTCATTGGAATATGCATTGTTATTATCTACATTGAGGCCATGGTTTTTCTTTTCATTAAATTGTTCTATCAATAACGAATGTTTTTATGGTGGAGAATGTCATAGTAAGACTCCCAGTTGTTACTATATATCAAATGTATGTGATTGGAAAGGGCTCTCATTAGTGTTCCTGAGTCATTAGGAGTTCCTGATATCCTATAATTTGCTTTCTCATCTGTTCTTCCACTTTAGAGAAGTTCATGTGCTTATTCTAACTCTTATATGGCTATTTGAAGCTTTAGTTTAGTGAAATCACGATGCTCTTGTCAAGGTTTTTTGGGAGGTCTCTTTTTACTGCTGTCAAGTCTGAAGCTCCTGCTGCTGCAGCTTCTGCAAGAGTAACCCACAACCCGTTAGAAGAATTCTTTGAGGTTGATAGAAGTCCAGATGAAGACAAGCCTGTGGTTTATGGTATGCAATTATTTTCTTAAATAAATCTTTGTAATATCTAGATGAATATTTTAATGTAAGTTTTTGTAAGAATATATTTAGGTCTATTTGGTTATTTGATGTTACTGCACTTTTTTAGTTCTATGCTTTCATTGGAGCATAGACTAGGTGCCAGTTTAAGTGTCCATGTATTGGAGTGAGATAATAACATGGACAAAACAAGTCCAGATGCATGTATTCTGATGTAACAAGGTTACAGGCCAATGAGTGTTTGCCTAGTTGGCAATTTCGCAACAATGGTGCCAAGACACTGCTAGTTTTATGCACTATTTGTATGGCCAAACATGATTATGTAAGTTGTAAATGCACACACATACATGAACAGAACAGTTTATCAGTTTTCATTGCATGTCTCTTTTTTCTCAGCTGTTCTGCTTTGTTTCACAGGGTGAACAGGAATTTGTTGAAAGTCATTTAACAAGCATTCTACTATTTAAAAATTTGATTTATTAATTTGATTACTAATAGTTTCCTTCTAAACACAAAGAAAGGTCAAGGCTGCATCTTGATAATCAAGGTGGGAAATGGCAAGCAAGCCCAAACCCGCCCTAATGACCCCGATATTCTCCAAGCTGTTTGCCATGGAACTGCTGGTGTTCTTCAAAATGCATTTTACATTGACTACACTTACAGCTAACAAATGAAACATCTCAGGAAAAAATAGTCAACATCTCCCTGAACAAAGGTGATTCATTCTCGAGTCATTCGACGACATTAAGTGAGTTCCCTTTGATAATTGTGCTTGAAAGGAATTCCTAACCATCCACTAACAGAGCTTGGACTTCTTTCGAAATGAAATCTTCTATGGCTGTACCGTCATAGCGCCTTATAATTTTTCAGTACTCATGCCCAACCGCACTGTCAAACCCCATTTGGCTCAGGTTCAATTTCAATCTTGAGATATTTCCAATCACTACCCCACCTTGTTTGCCGCAGCCTTTTTAATGCATGTGGCTTACTAAGATGTGCAAGGCACTTTTTTATCAAAATGAAAGAAAAGAGTCATGGAAGAGAATTTATTCCTTTTTAATAATCTGATGTCTTCTGTAGTAATCAGGAATTATTGTCTCTAAGTTCTAACCACCCGCTCCGAGTCTGCATCCAATTAACAGTAAATCAGCTATCACCCCAAAGAATTGAATGAGTCTTAGGTTACTCTTCCATACTATTTTTGACGAACCTACAATGCATGAGGATATATGATCTGTTGATTTACTTCCTCTGCATAAAAATGGATATTTGTCTAATTCCTGCCTTTACTCCAATATCAGAGATTATCAATTTAGAGCAACTGAAGTTTCCTTTTTATGACCAAATTAATCAGATAGAGTCCTTTGGAGGGCTATCCGTGACATATTTTAGAGGCTGGAAAGTCCCTCCCCTCAATGCATAACCTCTCATGTATGTGTGTCACTGAGAATATTCTAGTCTATTATGTGCTAGCCCTGTCAATGTTTTAAATTATAGCTAGTTACCAAGTATCAAAGTTGGCACTCTTCTTCATACATGTCAACATAACCTCTTATGCTTGTGTTTCCACTGAGAATATTGTTAACATTTCTCAAAAAAAAAATATTGCTAGCTTATTATGCTAGCCCTATCAATGCCTAAAATTATAGCTGGTTTACCAAGTAATTTTCCATACAACGCGTGCCTTTGATCTTGACCTGATCAGGTTTCTTATGTTTCCACGTTATTATAGTTCCTGTCCAACTAATTGCTGAGCAGGTAGTAATGTCCTTGCACTTTATTAAGGTTGTGCCTTTCTGGTGCCTTTACTTTCCCAGGTTAGTTTCATATAGAAGCTGTGCTTCTAATCTCCTTCTTATCGTTCTTTTGCAATTACTAAGAAAAAAAAAGGGCTAGGTCAGCTTCTAAGGGCTTCTTGGAACAAATTTTAAGTGTTTGAATGCTTGTCCTCCCTCATCCAAACTGATATGTCAAAAAATGAAGGTGAAAGGGTTGGAGTTTAAGTATTGTTACCATAGCAAATTTTTCAAGGCATTTTCCATAGGCTTTGGGGTGAGATGGCACAAATGGATGAGGGCTTGCTACTCTAATCCTTCATTCTCGATGCTCATTAATGGCTCACCGAAAGGCTTTTCCCATCCTCAAGGGGCCTTTGACAAGACCCCCTGTCCCCATTTCTCTTTGCAATCTCATCTGAAGTCTTCAGCCAATCTATCTCTTGTCTCTACCAAGCTGAACTTCTTTCAGGCTTTAATAGTTGTCCTAGAGGTCTGACCATAACCCACCTTCAGTATGCAGACGATACACTCGTCTTCATCAATGCTGTCACCGAGGAGATTGCAACCCTTCGTCTCTTCTTCAGATGTTTTGAATATGCCATTGGTTTCAGAGTTAACATGGAGAAATCCACCATGATTGGGGTGGCTCTAACCCCTGCTGAAACTAGAGCTCTTATTCCTGATTGGGATTGCAAGGTGGAAGACCTCTCAACCAGTTACCTAGGCATGCCTCTAGGTTTGCGCAATCATAAGAAAAAGGCAGTGGTCACATGTTGTTGATAACGTGGACCACCGGCTAGCAGGATGGAATGGTCGTTACCTCTCTTTTGCTGGCAGGTCTACCCTTATTAAGGCGACCCTGGCTAACACCCCTGCCTATCTTATGTCCCTTTTCCACACGCCGGTGGCTATTTCAAACCGCCTTGAGCAGCTCATGAGGAACTTCCTCTGGTTGGGGGATGCCGAGTCCAAAAAGTTCCATCTCATATCTTGGGACAAAGTATGTCAACCTAAGCATCTGGGGGGGCTTGGGATTTGTTTCCTGAGGAAACAGAACTTTGCTCTCCTCGGAAAATGGTGGTGGAGACTGGCAAACCACAATAACCTGCTGTGGACCCAAGTTATCCGCAGTAAATATAGAATCCACCCTACCCAGTGGACCCCCGAAGGGAATGCTCCTTCTAGGACTTCCGGGGCTTGGAAATCGATGATGTCTTCCTTCTCTTTCTTCAAGCAAAATATTCGCTTTCACCCTCGGAGAGGAGACAGTATCAGATTCTGGTCAGACTTATGGGTGGGGCCACACTCCCCTAAGGGACTCTTTTCCTCCCCTTTTCTCTTTGGCTACAAGTCCTACAACCTCCATCAAGGCAGAGATGCCCCTCTCGGGCAGCAGAAGGGTCTGGAACCCTCCTTTAGGAGCGCTTTATCGGCTAGCGAGGAGAGCGAATTTCTTGCCTTGTCTTCCTTGCTATGCTCTTATTTTCTGCCTCTCAATGGCACAGATAGGATAGTGTGGACTCCTCACCCTCTGGTGTCTTTTATGTGGCTTCCTTCTACAAAAAACTGCTGCAACCACCCACCTACCCTTACAACCCCATTTCGGTGGTAAACAAGGTGTGGTACACCATATCCCCACCTAAAGTCCATGTTTTCAATTGGTTAGCATGCTCCGAGAAGGCACTAACTGTTGACCAACTGAAACGCAGAGGCATTCCCATTCTGAATAGATGCGTGATGTGTCTATGTGAAGAAGAGAGCAACTCACACCTCTTCATTCACTGCAGCCTGGCACTCAACCTTTGGAGTCGCATCCTTTGCCTTTTTGGACTCGCTTGGGTTATACCAGAGCCTTTTAAGGCACTCCTCTCTATGTCTTTAGACTCTCACTGTCCTAAAGCAGGCAGGCTTTTATGGAAAGCCTCCATGACTGCTACTATTTGGGTCATATGGCTAGAGAGAAATGCAAGGATTTTTCAAGGTGTCAAATGTGAACCCGCAGCACTATTCAACAAGAGCACAGCCTAGGTCATTTTCTGGGCTTCAAATCACAAAGCCTTTAAAGGCATCTCAGCAGCGTCCTTCCTACAAGATTGGGAAAACCTCCTCAACCTCCATACACCGAGGATTAGCCATGCAAATAACTGGTCTCCACCCCCGTTTGGGCTTGTTAAACTGAAGTTTGATGGGTGTTCGTTCGGAAACATTGGCCTAGCCGGTGCTGGAGTTGCTTTCCGTGATCACGGAGGCAACGTCCTGCCCACCTTCTCGAGTCTCTTGGCCATTTTGACTCCCAGTCGGCTAAGTAATTAGCTCTCCTAATGGGCCTCAAACTCTTTAACCCTGTTTGGGGCCTACCTTTAAAAGTGGAAGGAGATGCCCATAATGTCATCTACTCATGGGCTTCGGGGAAATCTGTTACGCCTTGGTACCTTGCTCTGATTTATGACGAGATTTGTCACATTTGCAGGGGTACAGTCGTCTTATGGAGGCATATCTAGAGGGAATCAAACGATCTGGCGGACCGTCTTGCGAAGGAAGGAGCGGTCGCTCAAGTTCTGGACCTGCAGTCCACTGAGGATTCGGATAATCCTTGAGGTCCCTCTTTTGGATTATAGTAGTCAGGACCTATTTTTGGAACTCGTGCTCTTCATGTACATCTTCTGGTTTGGGCATTTTTATAAGACCCACTCATTTTTTGTATAGGGCCTTTTGGTCTATCCCATTTTTTGACGAGCTTGTGGGTGTTCTCGTAGACACGATGTATACCTCTTCCCCCCTTTAATACAACACAGTTAACAATTTTAAAAAAAAAAACTTGACTCACTATCTTTCTGTGTACGAAAGGGGTTCATTTGTTACGGTATCACAGGAGATATGTGTTCATATTCTTCTTTGCATCCTTATATCATCTCATAATCCACTGTAAAGAGAGGAGTTTGGCATGAGTCACAAAGGAGATAATTGGCCCCTTCAAAGTTTTGGTCTTTGTGATCTATGTTTAGTTACCTATTCAGGTTTTCGTCCTTTATGTTTTTATACATAATATAATAGCCTCCTGTTGGTCTCATTTCAATTCAATGATGGAAGCTGTAAAGATTATGTTTAGTAAAAACCTCAAACTAATGAGGGAATTCTGTGAAGGGATAGAAAATTTTCTTTTTGCTTTTCTTTTGCATGTATGCTATTAACTATCTAAAGAAATGTTGCCTTTAGGTTCCATATCACTTGTCATTCCAATGTAAATCCAAATTTTTCTTTGTTGTATTAGTAAGTTCAACTTGCTTTAGGCATGAAACTCACTTCTATTTAGATGGCTTTTGGTTGTTCCAAAGGAGTATCTGTGGCTTTGTTATTTTCGAAGAAAAAATGATCAATGTTTATGATGGGTGAAATATGAAAATTTGAGGTAAAAGTTGTTTGCAAAAACTTGAGAAAGTCCAGAAATCATTGGAAACCATTTTTCTGTAGATGACACTAATTATTAGCTTTGTAGTTCTCCCACAAGCACACTTCAGTTTGGCTGAAATATGGTTGGACACCATTGGCTAGGACCCTACTGCTATTTACCAAGAAGAGACTATTCCTCTCTTTTAGATACCCCACTGGATTATGTTTTTTTGGTAAATCACTTGGTTACATTGTGTTTACAAGTAACCCTAGTGGGAGCAGTTCACATTGAAAGTTTTTGTAAATACTGCAAATATTCATCATTGCCATGTCTTATCCCATTTATTTGAGGTCGGCTAAAATACTGCATAGTATGTTGGGTTATTCAAAAGCATACTCTTCCACCTCCTTAGCTAAGTAGAAAACCACTGTTGCAGAAAACACTCAAAAAGTATTTTGAGCTGGGTCTCAGTTTGTGTAGCTAAAATTTTGACTGAAGCAAAGTAGCGGTGTCAAAGATGCATCATATGTACAAGGGATGAATTTATTAGAAAATTGACCATTAGAAATAAACTGAAAAGCTGCATCTTTCAGGTAATTCCGCATGAAAGCTTTCTAATTTTTGTTGATGAGAAGTACCAGGTATGACTCGGATTTCTTATTGTCCCAAGTGATTTTATCTTTTCAAGACTCCATTGAATCATCAAATATATTTTCAGGAAATGTTGAATTCCTGAGGAGCCCTTGTCAATCAGTGTAAAACTATGGTTCAGATTTTTGGTGTATTTTTCATTGGATTATGAGATTTTATTGGTACTAAACAATATCTGCATTTCTCGTTTTCATCTGTACTATTATTCTCTGTATAGGTCGAGGTTGGAAGGCTTCCGAGCTGCGTCTTAAGTCATGGGATGATCTTCAAAAGTTATGGTATGTTCTTTTGAAAGAGAAAAATATGCTAATGACCCAAAGGCAAATGCTTCATTCCCAAAATCACCGATTTCCTAATCCAGAGCGTGTTCCCAAGGTATGTAATATGTAGGATCTCTTGTTATGTTTTCCACCTTTCTTAGTTTAGGATTTTTAATTTTGCTATGAGCTGTTTACCTATGAGCCGTTCACAAAGAAAATTTATCTTTCACTCAAAGAATTAATGGAACTTACTATTTCTCATTTGTAATTTCTCCTTTAGGGGAATTGGAGATTGCGGGGGGAATTGGAGATTGCGGGGGAACTTGGGTTGACTAGGCTCTGGGTCATTAGGGAGGTTATACTAGGGAATACCTAAACTAGTCTATGTTTATGAGATTTTCTCTCCCCTTTCATGCCTATGTTACCATGATTTCAGATGAAACATGTCTGTGTGCTTGCTTTCTCAAATTCCGGAAGGCTTCATGCTTCCCTGCACACTCAGTCAACCCTTGCCTAAGGAGTCCCTAATCCCTATTTTTGCAATATTCTTATCTTTTTCTAACATTATCTCCATGAGTAATCAAAATAGGAATCATGTGAGTAACACTCATATTATGTGTAATTTCGTAGTCTTTATCAGTTCTCGAAAAATAATAGAGGCCTTGGTGGGTGCCCTAGGTAGCACTGTGATATCCTTGGCCGAGGGCGGAGAACAATGTTGTTATATTCGCTTCAGAGTCTTTTTCGGTTTGGTAAGAAAAATGAAGCAATTCAGTGTTTCGGCCGATTCGGGGGGAAGACTTCGGACTTTTTTTTTTAATTTATTATAAATAAATTAAATATTTATATATAAAATATATAAAAATAATGGAAAAAATTAAAAAATAAAATTTAAAAAAATAATTATTTTTCAAAAATAACTTTTATCTAGGTATTTCTTTTCTGACTGAAGCAGCTTGAAGCTTTGGCCGAAGCTGACTGAATTAGGCCAAAGTAGCCCAAATCTAACCGAACCGACAGCGCCACATTTCTCTTCGCTTCGGTTTATGCTTAAAATCCGAAGGCTTCGGCCTCTTCCGCCGAAGCGAAGTGAATTTGATAACATTGGCGGAGAAAGGCCCTAAGGGCAAAAGCAAAAAATGTCATTTTCCCCCCTAGAAAATTTCGAAAGGGCTTTCTGGGGGGCAATCCCAACCCCCCACCACCCAGATCTTTCTCAAGATCGAAATATTTTTTACGAAGTTTTTGGTTTCTTGCAAAATTGAAAGTTAATCTACTTGGTATTTTTTGGGTTGAAATTTTTTTTCAAAGTTTTCAATTTCTGGGTGCTCGTATTCTACTTATGAGATGTTCAGTAACTGATGTTCACTCTTCAATCTATCCTCCCCCCCCCCCTTCACTCCCAACCCCAACACAGAAAAAAAAGGTTACAATTCCTAATCCTTCTTTTTGTCAAATTTCAGGTGAGGAAGTCAATGTGTCGTATCAAGCATGTGCTTACTGAGAGAGCAATGCAGGAGCCAGATCCTAGAAGGTCTGCTGAGATGAAGAGGATAATAAATGCCTTGTGAGACCTCCCATCTTCTATGTATCTTGTTTTCTATACTGGATTTATTTCTTCTGAATCATATAAATGTGATATAAATTTTGTTTTTGGGTAGTCTCATTGAGGCTTATTATCTCAATTTAGAAAAATGAGATATTCAAACTTTAGGTTGTATGAGACCATCAGCTTAATTACAGATTTGTTAGTAACCAAGCTGGGTGATTCTGTTTATAGTTGCATCCTAGAAAAGAACTTGAGTTTTAGTTTGTGCACTGATTGTTCGAGATGGGTCTTGGATGAGAAGAGCTAGTTCGTTGCAAAAAAATTTAAAAAATTCTAAGACAGCTTGGGATTGAGAGTAATGTCACACCGCGAACTAACTGCATATGTATGTATGTAAAAAGCTACAACCTAAAGATTTGGTTAGTTTTTACTGAAAATATTATGGGAATTATATATTTGTGAAGCTCCTAAATTATTCTTTTCTAAAAAGAATAGTTACATTGGAAAGCGTAGTAAGCTCTCTAGGTGACATACTGTAGCATGGAATGGATAGGTCCAATCATGCTGCACACATGTCACAAATCTCCTGCATTTGGTGCAAACCTAGTAGGTCTCCTGCATTTGGTGCCTAGAGCATATGGTTGTATGCTCCATGGAGTAAGTATATTTCTATTTTACAATTAACACTTAAAATCATGTTGTGCTCTCAAGGGCGTATGATGTTGTATCATGTTGCATACTCCATAGGTAGCATCTACCGTCCAACCAACTATTGATGTGGGAAATCGGACCGGGTGTTCATGATGTGTAATATTGATCTTTCTCTGGTCCAATCTCCAATCCCCACCATCCAATATGCATTATCCAACAGTGCTTGGATCATGGATGCTCCATAGGCTAATGGGTTTGCTTAACTCGAGCTCCCTTCTTTATTGCATTTCATATTCTATTGTTGCTTACAAGGCAACCTTTTGTTCCCTTGGTGTTTGTACTGCGAACCAAATTTATTTTACTTTTTGTCTTTGGGGAAGTTACTTTAAGGAAAAGTAGGAAAAGTATATACAAAGAGACCATTTACCTATGGTACAAAGTTGTTACAATTAATCTTGATCATTGAATGTGAAATTTGATCATTAATCTTTGCATTTATTCCATTAACCAAGCTCAAACTTCAAAAAAAAAATTCTCAAGCTATCAAATTTCCATTAAATAATTGTGACCTTGTATGAAAAGTCAATGGTCTCATTGTATATAATCCCTTATTTCAATCAACAACCTGGAGTATAAGAAACTAAAATCCGTGGGGTTCCTTTTCTATTATGTTCAAAATTCCTCGTTCTTTTTAAGAAAATTCACTTTGTTAAAATGCAACAAAAAGTAAATGATCAAGGTACATGAGCAGGGTTAATGGCTGTCCTCTGCTTTGTTTGTTTTATAATCAATATACCTGCTCTTGTGAAAACGCTTTTCAAGATTGCCTTGCCTGTGTTGGTAAGTGCTTAAAATGTTCACATTGAGAGGCGCAATTTGAGATTAGGAATGGTTCTCGAGGCATCTATTTTACATGCATAAAGTCACAGTTGGAAGCTTAGGTTAAGGCATTTATACAGTGAGAGTTTAGGGTGGGAGTCTTTTTACTTCCTTACAAGCTTATTTATATTATTCTTTATTCATATCGTAATATATTATTAAGCTAAAGTTAAAGGGTGGATAGATATGGTCAGATTAAGGACTTTAAACAGATTGTGGGGTATAAAGACTCTTAAAAATACTGTAGAGGACTTTAGACAGATTGTGGGGTATAAATACTCTTAAAATTACTGTAGAGAGAGAGTTTAACTCCTAAGATTAGTAGGTGAGGGGAAAGGAATGTGAGAGAGAGATTAATAAAAATTTATGGAGATATTTAGAGATAATTAAATTAGAAAGAGCAGGGTGAGAAAGAAAGAGACATGGAAGTGGATGAGAAAGAATGAGATGTGGATAAGAGAGAGAGAGTTAAATCCTAAAATTAATGTGTGCATTTTTTATATTTTGGGTGGTTTAGTGGGAATGGGGTCTCTACCCGTGATAGAAATATAATACGAGAGGTCATGTTGTGGCGCCTTGCCGTGTTGATCACTTAGCCATGAGTTGATTCCTATTGTGTGCATATATTATTGGGAGAGAAAACTAAGTTAGCTCGAGAGAAAAAATCAAGTAAAGATAAACATGAGATATTCTAAAAGAGGAGAGAATTAAATAAGAGAGAAGTGGATGGGAGAGAGAGACGTGGATAAGAGGGGGGAGAGAGAGCTCTTAAAATTAGATTAAAAAACTTCGTGTCACACCTCTTGGGTAATTCAACGGGAAATCTCAAATAAATTAGGAGTTAGTTTTTTGAAGCTATTAGGTATTAGTAGTGAGAATGAAAATCACAATGTGGTGATTGGGGTCACATCTTGAGTAATTCAACGGGAAATCTCAAATAAATTAAGAGTTAGCTTTTTTAAGCTATTAGGTATTAGTAGTGAGAATGAAAATCACAATTTGGTGACTAAGGTGTGGGGTGCTACTACCACGACTCAAACACCTTTCCCAAGCTTAGTCTACTTGTTTCACAATGTTTAAGACTTTGAATGACCTCAATTTTTTTTACTGTTTATGTTTACATCAATCTTAATCTTCGCGAAACGTCAATTTTGTCCTATGTTTGATGTTGCCCAATACTTGTAGTATAATAGTTTTTATAGTGCATCTTTGATTATTTTTCTTGGGGTTTGGTCTTTATCCTCCGGAGGAGTAGGTCATTGAGCACTCAAGAAAGTCACGAGAAAAAATAGTTTTACATTGACTACTCATGGACTATCTCGTACCTCTAAGCATAGAGTCAAATACTGGACCATCTTGAGACATAGGGCAAATGACCTGCTTTCTCCGTTCGAAGTTTCAGGTTTTTTTTTTTTTTTGAACAGTGAAATTTTGAGACAAACTTACTATTTGGTTGAGGATATGGTCTAATCAAAATCGATCTTTTTAATGAACAAATTAGTTATGAATAAATTCTTGTAAAAGTTTTAAAAATAATAATTTAAATATAATAATAGAAAATCCTCAACTTCATCGTTCGGACCAATTGGATAGATTAGTCAAGGACTGGTCAAGGCATCGGTTGGCAGTCTGCGGTTCATGTGGGTCTCGTGTCTCGATAACTACGGTTAGAAAATTACGTGATCAAGTACTTTAAGAAAATAAATTCGACTTTGAATTTTCAAAAATTTGGACGTGATGGTCTAAAAATTGATGATATGTTGAGGAGTATATAATCTTATGGAAATATATACAATGAAACTATTTATTTTTGGTGGTATAAGGAAGTTACAAGTATCATTATATCATTAGATTTGAAATCCGGTGATTGAGGATGTATCACACAAGACTCCAAAATAAAAGTTCTCAAATATTATGACACATTTTCGTCTATTAGATTTCACATTTAATGGTTAAAGTAAGTGAGACTTCTTTGTACAAAAAACAAATGATCTCATGTTGTACATTCCCATTCCTACAAGTTAGGTGCTAACTTTAGTTTTTTTGGAATTTTTGGAAAAGTAAATGAGACTTTTAACGACTTTGGGTATAAGGTGGTCCCATCTAATTTTGACCATTGGATGTAAAATTGGGTGGCTGCATTTATTTCATCGACTAAACTCAAACTTCAAAATAAAATTTTTCAAACTTTGTTACACACCCATATTATCAAGTTTCGCATTGAATGGTTATAAGTAAGTGAATGATTTCTATACTTCCCCTACAACATATAAGATCTATGCTTCCCCTACCATCCAGCCGTCCAATTTTTATCAAGAGAGCATTCGACGTCTCAAAGTATTTTATTTTTAGTTTTTTTATACAAATTATATGAATATGAAATTTGGCGCGCGTTATCTTCTCATTGGGGCACACCTATAAAAAATATTAAAAATAATTTTTCGATAAAATATAATAAGTAAAATGCCCTTTAAAACTTTCACGGTATTTTAATCATTTTATTTTATTGAAAATATTTTTTATATATTTTTCGCTAGTGCGTGTTTAACAGAAGATTGGACGTGCAAAATTTGGTGTCAAAATAGTTCATATAAAAAAAATTAAATATAAAATAGTGTAGAGACGTGACATTGTGATTGGGACAATCTTCACCTTCAATTCAGAATGATCGGTTCGGGGAAAGATATAAGTTTTATTTTGAAGGGGAAGCATATTAAGCTTGCCCTTTAAGTAATTGTGACACTCTTGTATCAAAAATAAATAATCTCATTGGAACTTTTAAAATAGAACATTTCTGAAAAGAAAAATAAATAGTGAGACCATTTACTTTTTACACAAGGTGGTCACAATTAATCTGGACTATTAAATGTAAAATTGGGTAGTTGCATTTTTTTTTTATTGAACAAGCTCAAAATTGACAAATTTTTCGTTTCAAATTTGGTGACATACCTAAACTATCATATTTCACATGGGATGGCTATAAACAAGTGAACTCCGGCACAAAAGGTGATCGACTTCATTGTATACAACTCAAAAGATCAGGACCGTTAGCGAAATTTGTTGGCCAAAATTCACCGGGAGGGCCAAGATTCATCCACGTGGGAACAAGCCACTTAGGATGTCCACATGTCATTATGCATACGTGGGAAAACTCAAGAGGCACACGTATTTTGCATCAATCTATGTGTCGGCAACATGTATCGGACGGTGTGCCTGGTTAGCAGGCCAACGGGGGCAAACAGCCACAGCCGTTGGATCTCGCGGGTTCTACTTTGCCCGCCGGAGCGTGGTGCGCGTACCTCTTCCATCGAATCGCTCAACCTCTCAAAATGAGACTTTGATTCTGCTAAATAACACCATTCTATCCTTGCAGTTTCCATGCCAATACCCCGTACATTTATTAAATGACCATTCAGTACCCCTCCCCACTTTTCTGTTCAAGAAAAAAAGTTATAAACGCGCACAATGGGCTCCCCCTATAGCATGGTTTACTTGGGCTAGAGATTTTTTTAATATAATTTTTTTGAAATTACTCTTATTTAATAACCAATTGATGATTATTTTCAGTAAAATTTAAATTTTGAGTTTTCAAACACACCTAGATATCACAATCTAAAATCTAGATGGTCTCTATTTAATCCTAAGATATTATTTTTTTCAAGTGCATGGAAGGTATAATTAGAAAAAAAATTTTTATTAAAGTTAATCTATCGTAATATTGAGGTCTTGAAATTAATTTAAGTTGGGGAATTACCCAAAGGGGTCAATGGACATTCTAATGTGCGGGAGTATAATATGTTTTGGTAGAAAGTTTGTATAAGCGTCAAAGTTATACGAAGTAAGACATAACTTTTTGAAGGGATTATTTATAAAGAGGCCATTTAACTTTTATACATAAATATCACAATCATTTTCATTCATTAGATGCTAATTTGGATGGCTTGGGGTGAGTAACCAAGTCCGAGAATTTGTTTTTGGAATTTTGTGTCTATTCAATGACACTCTTATAACCACCCATTATGAAATTTAAGGGACAAAAATAATTGTGATTTCTACGTATAAAAGACAAATAGTCTCTTTGTAGACAATCCCAATTTAAAAAGTCATCATGAAAGGTTGTTATGACATTAAAAAATCATTCAATTGCTCATCTCGACTTCAAAATGCATGAATATGAAAAAGAAAATGATTTCATGTCCTAAAAGCAGTAAATTTTTGTAATAAATTATCTAGACCATTCATTTTCAAAAAATTTAAATATTTATTTATCGGTTTGATTTACACCGTTTTTTGAGAACTTTGACGTTTATACGAGCATATATAGATATTTAAGGAATTATATGAATTCTCAACACTAAAACTACATGTTTTAACAAGGTATTAAGGTGAACATTACTTGAGTGTTTAAAGTGGATATCTTATACGAATTTCATTCGTCATGCAATTCACCTTCAAAATTTAAACCTCATATAATGAAGAGAAAATTATTCTTATGCCCCCAAGATATATGTTATTACAATTTTTTCAAAAAATTTTGTATTCTATAAAATTTTGTATTCTACTTTCATGCATTTTTTTTTCTTATTTTTTTTTTTCAAAATACCTCAATTTATAACCTTAAATATTTGAAGTGATGTCAACTTTGGATCAAAGTCATGAAAAACTTTTACTCTGACTTCATAAGTTCAAGTTCCGAAGTGAACTTGGGATTTTAGCTTTTAATTTTGAAGATCCAAAGTCAATAATTTATTTATTATTTCAGGCTTTCAATATATGAAGTAGCGGCATTTTGGAAAATTGTGAGTCAACCGACTCACCTATTTATAAGCAGCTCCCCTTAAAAATCCATATTAAATATAGAATTTGGATCTAAAATTTTTGGTTTTATTAATCTCAACTACCAGGATGATCATCAATCAAGAATTTTATTTTTTCTGAAGAATAAAAATTGATGTTTTAAAATCTTTTTCTCCACCATCCATTTTGGCTTTTTAGTGGAGGTAACCTTTTGTAGTGTCCATGGTAGAGATGTGTGATTGATGGTTAAGGGGAGCGTACAAAGTCTAATAATATATTTTTTTGGTGTAATTTATATAAGGTTAAGTCCTAAACAATCACAGTAAGACTTACCACTAAATAGTGTTTAAATATGGTTGTTAGTAACAAAAATCTTTGCGAGGACCTGAAAATTTATTTTCATAGCTAATTATAAAATTTAAAGCTTTAAAAATAGTGTAGATCGAATAAATCTATAAACATTTTGAAAATATTGAAAATTGACTGCCCAAATAATGTATTACAAGATGCATTATTTCCATATTTGAAACCATTTTTTTCTTTCACGTCCATACATCTCGAGGTTGAGATGATCAATTTGAGGGATTTTCAACATCGAAGCAACCTCTTCCTGAGAATATTTGAGGTACGCCATAATTTTATTGTTTAGGGCCATAACCTTATATAAAATTTTTCATTTTTTTTTCTTTCTATTTTTTTTTTGACATAGTTAATCACAATCTCTATTACAAAAATTCTCACGGCATGATTTAACATCTAACAGCCTGGGGCAATTTGTAAACTTCATTTACTAAATGTCAGGCAATTTATAAACTTCATTTACTAAATGTGAATGATCTTATAGTATACAATTCCATTCACTTCTAGAAGCCCCTCAAGATTCTACCTTTTTCAAAGTCCCTTAAGAAACTGCATGGTTATTGGGCTGGAAACCACATCGCCATCAAACGCCTTCAATTGAAATGACATGATGTTATGTTCAATTTTGAACTTCTTGAATGTGGATACATAAATTATCAAAGTGTAATTAATTGTTGAGCTGTTTTTAATGGTACATGAATGAGCTTAGGACCAAATGGTTAGGGTGGTCGGGAGCCATAATGTGATATATTGAGTTCCATTCCATCAAAGCATAGAGCTTTATGTCGCTTCTTCAGGGCAAGTATAGAGACTAATTCCCTATTTTGATTCGACAAATTATCGTGTGTCTCCACCTAGCCAAATGCGCCCTAAATCAATGGCTCGTGTCACATCTAGAAAACTTGTTCCATCATTTCACTGCACAAAAGGATTTTCTTGTATACTATTTCTTGTGGGATATTTACACGATCATAAATCAAAATAGTATATAGAGGTGAAATCTTGAGACATCAACCTTTTTAAAGCCATTAGCGTGGTTAGTCTACGTGTTGAAGGGGTTGTATTCGAAAAATTTGAAGCACTAAAAATACTCCAATAGTGAATTTTACCTGGTGGAGTAAATGAATACTATACTTCCATGAAAGTATAATTTGTAAAATAATACAACCACAATAACTCTTAAGGAAAAATTTATATAAGATTGTAACCTTATATTATAGATATAACCTCATATTTATATAAGATTGCAACCTTAAATAATGCAATCATAATAACTCCTTCCACTATTGCAACCACAACCTTATATTAAAAGGAGTTTTAATTCTTAAAAATAGTACATTCGATAACAAGTTGTCTAGATAATATATTATTAAGTTTTTATGTTCGATCTGCATTATTTTTAAAATTTTAAATTTCATAATTAGAGTTGAATATAGATTTTCAAACGTTTTTATTTTTAAAAATAGTAAATTTTATAACAAGTTGTCTATATCATATATTTTTAAGATTTTCTTCTTGATCTGTACTATTTTTTTTAAAGAGCGTAGATTTTCAAGTCATTTTAAAGTTTCCAATACTAAAAGTATATCTTTCTAAAAAATTTAAAGCTGCGCCTTACTCGTGTAGCACCGTGTAGTAACCTCAGCATGATCCTAACCCTAATTTTGTCAATCTAAAGGTGGAGATGGGTTGGGGCCTCGATCGAAATTTTAGTGCCAATACCAGGGTGGAAAGTCAAACCACACGAAAGGTCACAGAAGGGTATTTTCAAACTTCTAGAACATTCTAGAAAAAAAGCAGGGGACCATTTAGTCATTCTCAAAACAATGGGGATGTTATAGTCATTGTTCCCGATTCCATAACTTCGCCTCGAAGTGCTCACTGGTCAGCGCATCTCCATCGCAGGCCGTTCGAAGCAAACGCAAGCTCGATAAACGTCTAGTTATCGAACACGTGTCAAATCGTATTGCGATAACATCCGTCCGATCAAATGGGACCGACGGTCCGGATACGATATCCGTCTATAAATGAGCCTATTCGTCTTCCAAGATCTCGCTTCTTTCAAACGGAGGGAATCTTTTCGTTGCGCTCGTCTCTCGTATATTTCTTCAAACTTTCCTGTAACTTTTTCTTACTTTGTTTGTGATTTTTATTTTCGGAGTATTTTGAACTTTGGAGATGGCGGATGTGAGTTCAAGGCAATCAGAAACGGTAAGAATCATTTGTTTTCGCCTTGATTTTCAATGAAGATTGGAAGTTTCAGTCTAGTAAATGATCAGTTTTTTTTTTTTGTTTGGAGAGGTATGTGGTTTCCTGTTTGAGTTTCTGAATTTTAAGAGAAAATAAAGGTCTCTGTTGCTTCTATTTTGGTTTTCGGGTAAACGTAGGGCTTGTGGTGATGTTTGGGTTGATGATTTTTGTCTGGTTAGGATTTTCAGATACGGAATATATTAAAAGGAGAAAATTGAATTGAGTTCAAAGTTGTTGAGATCGCTCCCTGGTTTCTGGTGTGGGATTTTAGATTTGGGAGTTATTAAGCAGCTTTCTTTCTTTTGGAAGAAAGAACTACCGTTATTTAGATTTCTTGTTGTAATTTTTGTTGAGATTGATAATTTTTGAGGTTTCTATTACTTGAAACTTCTGGTTTGTTTATTTGTAGGTCTAGTTTTTGGGATCTTCGTTAGTTATGGCTTTGTAGATCGTTTTATGTTGTAGGTCTATTTTTTGGGATCTTCGTTAGTTATGGCTTTGTAGATCGTTTTATGTGATAGGGCTTATAGAAGATATAATGAATTGATTGGTTGATTTTCATTGAAAAAAATATGGAAAATAGAAGTTCTGTATTTATTGTTCAGGTTTTCGAACTTGGGATCTTGAGTGGGCATTTTGGGTATTTGGATGAAAAATTGAAATGTTCTTGTGCTTCATGGCTTCCTGAGTGGTCCATGATGGATCTTTTTGCGGGTTACGACGGAATAGAATTATCTGGTGATACAGTTCAATCTATTTCAATTTTTGCCAATTTTGCCAAGTCTCGTCGAACTCGGTACCTGCCGGTCAAACCGGAACGGGGCACTGGCCGTGATATGGTATTTGGCCCGTTTTGGTGGTTTGGTCGGATATTAAAAAAATATAAATACAAAAAATAAGAGTGTTTGTAATGTGTTTTTGAATGTCTATCTATTTATTTTATTTTTTGTGCAAAAAATTATTTTTGGCCATTAACATTTATTTTTGAATCATGATGATATGAGATCATCCTACACTCATGTATAAGACCCCAAAAGATCACCATTAAATTTTACACATATCTTCTAATCTTACAACCATTGGACCCAAAAGATCACCATTCAATTTCACACATATCTTCTAATCTCACAACCATTGTGATCTACATTAGTCAAGTCCCACACCCATTGTGATAACTTTTTAGGTTTCACAAAGTCATTTTCTTTTATTTTTACACGTTTTATTTTTAGATTTTTTAATTTTTAGAAAAATTTCAAATTTTTTTAGAGATCTATGTCAAGTTTAATGGTGATCTTTTGGGGTCTTCTACGCAAGGGTGTGAGACCTTTCACAAGGTCATTTCCCTTTTTTTTTTAATTTTTAATTTTTTAAAAAATTCAAAAATACCATTGACACACGAAAAAGTTCCCTCCAAACAATTTAATTTTAACCCTTCAATTTTCAAATTTTCATAGATGTCTTCAATATACATTATTTTTGAAGCTTTAAATTTTATAATTAAAAATAAAAATATATTTTAAGGCAATCATAAATATTTTCACTATTAAAACCATATTTTTCCACACTATTTTAAGGCACGCTGTAATTTGATTGTTTAGAGCCTCAACTCTATAAAAACTATACCCATTTTTTAAAATCCATTTTTGGCCTTTTTGACTTCCATGTACTTTGTTTAATCATTTGGATTTGCTTTGTTTAAGCATGTTTGAAATATGTATTTTTATATTTTTTAGTATTTTTTAGACTTGCCTGGAGAGGGTTTACGGGTTACGTGGCGCCTCGGTTTTGAAGGCCACTTTTTTTTAACGCTGATTTTACCGCTGCTTTGTATTTGCTGGGCATTTGTGGGAAGTGGAGCATTCCTGTTGTGATCTAAGACAATTTGTACTTTGAAGCGCATTTTTTATTTTTTTGTTTTTTTATGTAAGGACTCGATGTTTTTGTCCTAAAACTGAAATTGGTAACCTGAAATTGTAATTGTTTTTGACAAAACCGAAGAAGATAATAAATTTGCGGATTTTTTACGCTTTTGTACCAAGTCACTTACCCTGAACTGGAAACCGATTGTGGTTGATATGGACTGTTGGGATTACGATCAGAAGCCTCCTTTCCCATGGTCTTTGTATGCAGCTAGTGTGCCAGGACTCCTTTGAATTTACTTTTACATTGTTCTTTATTTTTATTATTATTATTTTTTTAAAGGACCTTTTAGCACAAGTCCATGCGCACTGATGATATTACTCGGTAACTTCACATTTTCCTTGCTATACTTTGTGATCGTTTTCGCGGCGATGCTATGTAGGGAGTAGACTGGTTGTGCTCACCCGATTTTGCTTTTAACCTGTTATTTTGATCGGCTGGAGTTAGTTTTTAAGTGGTGATGGTTTTTGCTGTTTTACTGGTGGTAATTTTGTTTTTAATTGGTTTCTCTAAATTTTTGTTTAGGCACTTTTAAGGGATTTTTGTTTTTTTTTTCGGTAGTGTTATGGGGTGTTATCAGGGCGGGGTTTAGGTTTAACTTCTAAGCTGGTTTCTTTTCTGTTTTGTGTGCTTTTATTGATTTAGCGGTGTTTTAGGTGGTTTCATCGTGTCAGCTTCTTTTAATGTTATTTTAATTGTATTTCAAGTGGTTTATGGTATGGCAATGGGTGTGGGTTAGCTGACTTGTTATGTTATAATGGATACAGAGTGATGTTGTTCCCATGCAGGAGGAGAAGAAGCTCAAGTATCTTGATTTCTTTAGGTGCGCCACTGCCTTCACAGTGGCATGCGTTTCTCGTGTTTATGATTATGCGAAGGAGAATTCTGGCCCATTGAAGCCTGGTGTTCAGACGGTTGAGGGCAGCGTCAAGACTGTGTTAGGGCCTGTGTATCAGAAGCTCCATCACCTCCCCTCTGATCTCCTCTTCTTTGCTGATGGCAAGGTAGTCTTATCTCCTGTTCTATAATCACCTTCTTTATTAATGCTTCTTTCCATGTTCATAGGTTTTATTTTATTTTTTCTTTTTCATCGTCTCTGGTTTGAATCTCGGCTGGGCCACGGACACAGCCTAGAACCTGCGACTCACTCGAGTCCTGTTAGCCAAAATACGTTGAGCATTCAAAAGAAAAAGGGTGGAAGTAAAAATAATAAAAAAAAAGAAGTAAAAATTCAACTAAGCCATAAAAACTAGTGAACTTTAAAAGAGGTATACAGAAATGGAATTCTCAATATACCATTGATTTGCACTTTCCAAATTAGAATTGGAACTATTAATAAATTGGTTTGGAAATTGAAATGCTAAATACAAATCTATCGTTCGGATTTTGAAGTTCTAAATCTGTTTATTTGAATTTGGGGACTGAGGGATTAAGGTAAGTTGGTGAAGATTGGCTCTCAAATCCTAAAATCCCAGGACTGAAATATGCTGGTTCAGAATTTCAAAATCTGAACCGATTGGTTAGCCTAAAATTCCAAACCGTTTCGATGCTGATTTTGAAGTCTGGCGGGGAAAAAAAGGGGTAATAAGTGTAAATTAGGAGGACTCTCTTAGAAAACGAAAAAAAAAATAAAAATTGGGGCAGAGTTTCCAAACTACCATCTTCTTGCTAAGGTAACTTGGTGTCTCAATTTGGTGCGCAGGTAGACGACACGGTGTCGAAGCTGGATTCCTATGTACCACCGCTGGTGAAGACTGCCTCGAGCCAACTCTGTGCTGCTGCTTCGGAGGTCCGCCGATCTGGAGTCACCGAGGCGGTGAGTGAGCTCTACACCAAGTACGAGCCTGTGGGCCGTGACCTCTACACCAAGTACGAGCCGGTGGCAGAGCACTATGCCGTGTCCGCATGGGAGGCCGCCAACCGCTTGCCTCTCTTCCCCCACGTGGCGCAAATCATTGTTCTCTCTGCTTCCTATTGGTCGGAAAGGTACAATGACTCCGTGCTATATGCATCCCAAACGGGGTACCATGTGGCGCAATATCTGCCGTTCATTCCGACTGATCGGATAGCAAAAGTCTTCAAGGGCAGGGCCCAAATGGAGATGGAGCCTATCCACGAGGAGAGTGAGACGGATGTCCACCAGGAGAGTGAGACCGATGTCCATGTGGACGAAAAGCAGCAGTCTACATCTTCGGTCGGCGAAGATGCTCCGCATCCTTCCGAATAGATTATTTTTTTTTTTTTGTTGTCTTAGGGTTGGGGTTTGTTTTTGCTCTAAATGAATGAGATGGGTGGCCGATACCTCGCTTAGTACTGTCTGGTTTGCCGTGATTGGGTCTGCGTTTATTCGCTTATATTGTTTTGTACAAATAATCCTTTATTGTGGAAATATGATCAACAATATATTTTTGTTGTTGGATATTGTAGATTTGGTATATCTTTTAAAATAGGGTATGGTTTGTATAGAGCTGAGGCTCTAAACAATCAAATTATAGTCTACCTTCAAATGGTATCGAAAAATATGGTTTTAATATTGAAAAGTTTTGTGATAGCTTTAAATTATATTTTCATCCTTAGTTATAAAATTAAAAGTTTTTGAAATAGTACAGAACGAGTATGAAAATTTGAAAATCTTGAAAATTGACGGTCCAAAAATACATTACAAAATGTACTATTTTCAAAACTTGAAATTCATGTTTTTTTTCACGTCCGTGCATCTTGATGATCAATTTGAAGATATTTTGGTATCAAAACAACAACATCTTTTAGTGAATGTTTTGAGTTGCGCAGCCTAGGATCTATATAAATTTTTCCTTTTAAAATATATTAAAAAATGTTTTCTTTATATATGGCGTAGAAAAATGCAGTGCTCGCGTCAAGGGTTTTCTATCTTGGATCCAAAGTTTGCGAGTAACCCTTGGAGCTAATTGGTAAGATCTTCGTGGAACACAAAATTCAGAATATTTTCATGCAAATTGTTTGATATACGGGGATGAATTCTAAAATTTGGAATTTAAAAATGCTCCAGGAAGTCTTCGGTCCGTGTATGGTTCTCCGGTGAGCGCCATCGTATTTTGTGTTCTAGGTTTATAACTTCTCGTTTATTTTGATTTATCAATTTTTGGGTGAGCTACTATTACTGCTTTAGCATTTATGTTTATTAACAATGTTTAGTATTTTTGTGGTTTCTTTTTTTTGTTGCTTTTATTTTTTTTATGATGTGCCTCTTGTGAAAGATTGCATTAAGGATAAAATGTTTTAATTGAAAATAATAGTTTTCTTTTTTTAATATTTTTCTAGAGAAGTTATTAGATGGCATCTCAATTCTAAAACTTTTCCCTTTTGGATTTACAAAATACTTTTGGAAAGAGATCCAATTTTTGGTAATAGGAGGAGAAGAATCCTTGTAAGATTTTTTATTATGTCAAAGTATATCATACAAAGGAGTATAGTGTCTACTTACTCCCTTAAGCAAAATCTCGTATAGGTTCAATTTTAGGACTCTAAATTTTGGGAATGTAATCTCCTGTGGAATTACCTCAATAAAGAAAATTCTTACTTCAACCAATAGAATAACTTCAATAAAAAAATTCCTAAACTCCCTCTAGACTTGAAAAAAAAAGAGTATACACTTGAAAAAGAAACAATGTCTGAGAGTGAAAAATTGCGGGCGTATAAGACTGGTATAAGAGAGTTTGGGCGGGAAAGTTTGAATTTAAAAAGTTCGAAAACTACCCTAACTGATGAGTAGAAATCATATCCAATTAATCGTTATTGGCCAGATTTAGGACGATATTAGTTTTAACAACCAATAGAATAACTTCAATAAAAAAATTCCTAAACTCCCTCTAGACTTGAAAAAAAAAGAGTATACACTTGAAAAAGAAACAATGTCTGAGAGTGAAAAATTGCGGGCGTATAAGACTGGTATAAGAGAGTTTGGGCGGGAAAGTTTGAATTTAAAAAGTTCGAAAACTACCCTAACTGATGAGTAGAAATCATATCCAATTAATCGTTATTGGCCAGATTTAGGACGATATTAGTTTTAAACTGAAGTCCCCCAAACTTCGCTGAGTTCATTGTGCAGTGAAAACCAGTAAACTAATTTTAAATAAGTTCTAAAACTAACTGTTAACCCTTGTTTCAAAACTACTTAAAAAGAACGAATGACAAATAAAGAAAAGTAATGCTTCCTTGAAAAGGCCTTAAAAAGACTTGAATTTTCTTGTAGTGTTATGCGGAATGACATCGAATTTCCTTTAGTGTTCAACGTGTTCTATTCTATACTTGTAGGAGAAGAACCCAACTCGATATTTTTAAAAAAAAAAATAGAAAAAAAAAAGAGGAAGCACAACCCGTTCTAGATGGTACGAGTTCAGGTAGGTGGGAAGTCAAACGGAAAGGCAGGAAGGTTGAGGGGAATAAGAGCTATGTGCATGAGGTGATGATGCGACATTGGTCTTTGAGATTAAAGATGCCCTGATGCCTCCTTGAGTTATTTTTATCTGGCATCTTGCCCTCCACTTGCTAGCTCCACCTTTCCAAGTTTATGGGGAGTCACTTACTTCATACAAGTAGAAGGATCCAACCCAACCCAAAAGTTAAAATATTTTTGCATTAAATTATATGTCAATATATATTTTATATTGGGACCTGAAAAATATTACTGGATTCAGCCTTGAATAGTATTCGAGTCCAAGATTTGGACCTAGACTCGACCCGCCAAGTCCAATTTTTGGACCCATACATAGACCCGGATCGGTTATTACCTATCAAGTCCCAAGTCTAGGATCCCTTGCCACCTTTAGGCTGGTTGAGAGCATGAAAGGGGAGTAAATTAATGGGTCGACCCCAGACATAATAGGTATTGTCTTTCAGGTTTTGTAATCCTTTAATTTACTCATACATTTGTTCAAACTTTGTGCACCATATACCATTTTTTTGAGGGATTAAGAGGTTCTAGTCTTGGGAAGAATCAAATTTCCACTTGCAGAGGTGAATCATGGTGATTCTCCATGAAAATACCCCCATCCTAATTTCTAGGTTAATGGATTCTTTAAGAGCTTGAGCATACACCTCCTACCAAGTTGTAGATTTTTGCTCACCATATGACTAGGAATAAGACTTGAAATGATAACTCTCTCGAGTATATTATACAAGGGATTGTCTTCAAAGAGGTCACAATCATTCTTTTTAAAAATTTCAAAATGGGTGGTTGTAAGAGTGTTATTCATTAAATATAAAAAATTTTTTTAAAAAAATTCTTGGATTTTGTAACTCACCTTAAGCCATCAAATTTGACATCTAATAAATAAATGAGAATAGTTGTGACCTCCTTGTACAAAAAGTAAATGGTCTATTTCTACCATTATACAAAATAGAGCTTCCATTGTCATGTAACTTACTACCTATTAAACCCGAGAGTTGGGACAACCTGTTCTATCATGTAGGTCCATATCACTCTGTGATTTGGCGTAGTGGTTCTCAATCCCATCCCTCTAGTTGTATCCCGGATTTGGTCCTTTATAGGCCGTTGATAAGTGGATCTGCCAAGTTTTAATTGGACTTGATATGGTCTACTATAATTATTTAATTGCTCCACCTTCAAGAGATTGTCTCAATTTATTGTGCCTCAAGAAGATATGTCCAGATTTACCATTGCAAATCATACGTATTCTTGTTACATTGTAACTTCAGAATCATAGTAAATTAAGAATATATATACATGTTTCTAATTAAGCAGTACATCAACTTCAGAATCATGGTAAATTGAGACTATACATACATGTTTCTAATTAAGCAGTACATCAACCAACAAATTCAAGGCATTTTACCTCTCTACTAGCTAGTTCCATGGTGATTAACTCCGACTTCATTGTGAATCTATAGATATAAGTTTGCTTCTTGAAACCCCATGCTATGACACCCCACCCTCCTCCCAAAGATGAAGATCTATCTATCAGTAGACCTAGATTCATCTCAATTTGATATCCAGTTTGCGCCCTTTTAAAGACAATAAGTTCATCGATATAATATAATCCATAGTCTATAGTTCATTTGAGATATTTCATGACCTTGTAAACTATATTCCAATACTCTCAATCTCAATTGCTGATCATTCTTTTAAGCTTACTCACTTCTTGGTTAACATCAATTCAAAGTGCAGTACATGATGCACATAATATAGACAACTATAGCATACCAACGGTGTCGATCGTGCCACTTGCTAGCGATCCCACGGTTATCGACTCTTCATGACTTCTCACATATAAATGTCGACCCTACTGATGGATGATCATTGCTCAAAGATGGACGTTATCTAAAGAGTATTGTCCATAAATAAGATATGGATGGTGCATAAAAAAATACTAAGAGTTTATATTTTTTAATTTTAAAAATTGATTTTCCTTTTCATATTTATGATTATCTTGTCCTAGATGATAAATCTATAAACAAATTATAAAAAAAAATTTCATCTAAATGAATTTTAGTGGGGGGTCGCCCACGTACATATGAGTCGACTGACTCATATAAACCTATTATCTTAATGAAGATGGGACTATATGTGTTTGTAGTTGGAATATTATCATTGGTGAAACCTATCGAGAGCTTTATTGACATAGTGAGGGTGAGTTAGAACAAAAACATGTCATTTTCTCACTATCTTTATTCCAGAGATTAACTCATCTCATTTGGTAAAACAATATTTTTTTTAAAAAATTTTTTGTTATAAAGTGAAAAGAACAGATATTTTAGTGATAACGAAAATTAGTTGGTATTTTGATAATAACAGAAACTATAGCGGATATATACATAATTTTCTCAAAATTTAATGGTCAATACGGTCTTTGTCTCTAGTATGCATGTGGGTACTTCTAAGTTCGATAATATCATCTACTTACATGTATGCACTATCTATAACTTAGGCATATATTTACTTTCAAATTCGTTCATAGACAATCCATGATATATAATAATCCTATGCGATTGTTTGAGTTCTTGTTTCAGTCCATAGTCCATACAACGATCTTACTGTTTGCATACTTTGTGCTCATGCTAATGCATACAGATGGAAGCAGCAGATGCGAGTTTATAATATGGAAGTGTTTTTTAATATTTTTAAATTATTTTGATGCAATATTATTATATTATTATATCATATCATAATTAATAATATTATATAAACATCCAGATAGAAAAACATCTCCGTATTCACCTATTTTTATAAAATAATGAAAATACTTAATGCATCACTCCTAATTGCTTTTGGAAACTAAAAAAACACTATGTTTAAAGATTTATAGTAATTTTTTAAAAATATTTTGAAGCGACACTTGTCGATTCTCCAATCCACCGATCCTTTGAAGTAGCCCGAGTAATGGCTATAATTTTTTTGTTTTTTGTGTTTTTCACAAAGCGTAGTAAAGGTATAAATGTATGTGATTCTGCTAGAACCGGGGAAGGGAGAGGAACATGAATTCGGAATATTGATGGAAACATGGCCGGCCAACTTGATATGGGTATATGGTCAGGAGTTTTTATCTCCTCCCGATTGAAAAACAGACGGTGGTGGGCACATAGCCAACATGGCACTTGGGTCGTCTCGTTTTTGAAGTGTTTCCTCCTCCTCTCTCTTTGACTGTCCATCATTTTCTTAGACGGTGATTACACTAATGGCCATAAATTTTCTATGCTCGTACCGATCACAGGATATATATTCTTTCCCTTCATCTAAATTCTGAAGTCATGAGAGAGAGAGAGAGAAAGACCTACTGATAATAAGGGACACGTTCTAGAGAGAGAGAGGAGAGAGAGAGAGGCAACAGTGTTCGGGGTCGGGTCTGGTCGGTGTTAAGGCTTTAAGCTCATCAGGAGAGAGAGAGGAGAGGAGAGGAGAGAGAGAGATGGCGTGTGGTAGTGTCAGCTGTTGTCTGAATGGAAGCTCTTCACTGCGATTATCAGTGGCCTCTTCTTCTTCTACGAAGGCTTTCAGCAAAAGAATGGCTTCGATTCCTATCCCACCATTGAACCCAAAAGACCCATTTCTCTCTAAACTTGCATCTGCTGCTTCCATCTCTCCAAACCTTATTCAACCCAATAAAAATGACGATACCCCACCATTTCTCGACCTCTTCGATACCCCCAAGCTCATGGCTACTCCTGCTCAGGTACCATTTCTTACTTCTACAGATAAAGAAATTCAATTTTTCTGTGGGTTTCTTTTTGGGTTGCTTAGAGGGGTCTCGTGGGTTCATCTGTATTTTTCTTTCTTTTTTTGGAAGTTAATTATGTTTTCTCTTTCACCATTTTATTTTGTTTTATTTTTTATTTTTTTGATCAAATCCTTTGGATGTATAGCTGATTGGTTTTCTCACACAACATATTGTGCTTGTGGAAATTTGATGTATCTTTCGATGATTTTTCTTTTATGCTGTTGAAGAAATGGATTTTGCAGTTCTAATTTCTTGATGGTTTTCCTTATTGCGTGAGCTATGTGGGTTTCTTCTCAGCAATGCTTTCCTGGATTCAATGTCATGAACTTTTGATAGCTTTCATTCTTGTTGTTATTGTGGAAATTTTCATTGCATTTCTTGATTATCTTAGTCTTCTCATTCACGGAAGCTTCCTGGTTTTTAATGTTCTTGTTCTCGTTGAAGCTTCCTTAGTTTGTTGGATATTTACTTAATTTGTTTTCATTCTTTCGTTCTTTTCATGGTCTAGGTGGAGCGGGCTGTTTCTTACAATGAGCACAGGCCGAGAAAGCCTCCTCCTGACTTGCCTTCTTTGCTTCTTCATGGCAGAATTGTGTACATTGGCATGCCGGTAATATTTTCGTTCCTCCTTCTGTTTATGGTAAACTAATTAGTTAACTGCATTTGTTTACCTGCCCTTCTTCAATGTTACATATGGTCGTTTGAAAAAAAAGAAAAATCTAATTTGCTCAGTTCAACAATCATAGGTACAAAGTAATCTGGGATTTCTGGTTTAACGAGCTGAGTGCTAGCATTGTGTCTCCTCAGTTTAACTCTTGTGAAAAATCTCAAATTCAGAGCGACTAATCTTCAGAATCTAACCAAACATTTGTGTACCACCAGGGGGAATAATCCTACTGATCAACTAGACAATTATGTAGTTAACTTCAATTTTTATGGATGGCATTTATTCGTGGTCGTTGATTTACTACTTTAAATTTGGTTGCAATCGTCATGTCGCGTTTGATGGTTTTGTTATGAGTGAATGAGACTGAATGGATGAGAGTAGAGTATGACAAATGTCAATATCCATGAAACATTGCTGTGTTTGCATATATAATAGCACTGCAAAAAGAATTATAAGTGTCAGAGATCTCTCATGCCTGTATGTCCTTATTTGGATAATACTGTTCAAAGTTGCTGGAGGAAAGACTTGGGTCTTGCCCAAGATGGCTTGGCTCCTTGATGAGTTTCTGAGCTGATGCTAGCCCCAGTTATTTTTATTTTTTCTAAACCTTTCAAACACTATACAGCTAAGACCTAGCTTGGGAACATGCTGAGTTCTGAGTTGAGTTTTAGTTTTGAAACAATGATTCACTATACATATTATTATATTTTAATTACAGTATACCGTGCTAAATTACTTCCCAAATGATATCTTAGATTAATATAGAAAGTATATATATATATTTGTGACAGTATGATTAACTTCCTCATGAAATCTTGAGTCTTAGTTTGCTTCTTTTTTAAAAAAAATAATTGTTGAATGTTGGTTGGTCATAGTTGCTTTAACACTCCAGTTTAGCACACTTTTCTATTGTCTGAGGAGCTATTTGTGTGTCAGTTGACTTATGCTTTTGTTGTCCTTTTGTTTTTAATATTTTGTTTGCTGAGATTTCAATAGCTTAATTATTGGTCTTGACTTGGTAATATTTGAATCTTGATGTTTGCTGCTAATATGCTTGCGGAATATTTGCTGCTTCCATTCTTTTGAATGCATAAAGTCCTCTTTGGATTCATGATTATCTTTTTCTTTTATTTTCAGTTGGTACCAGCTGTCACTGAGCTTGTAATTGCAGAGTTAATGTACTTGCAATGGATGGATCCAAAGCAGCCAATTTATATCTATATCAATTCAACTGGAACAACACGTGATGATGGTGAGACGGTATGCTCTTTCCCTTTATTTTTTAACCTTCTTGTATTTCTTGAAGACAAAGGTTTGTTTGGCATTGTTATATTTTATATTTGGATGTCATTAGTGGAATACTTGATTTAATATGTTGCAAGATTTCATTCTTTTTCATGTTCTATCTCACTTAATACAAAACGTTGGCCTTTGGTGTTGAACATCCTATCATGCATGTAGGTGTGTGCATGCTTATGTGGATGCATTTACTTGTGCCTTTAATTTGTGGAACTAGGAATCATTTGCCTACCAAGAAGAAAATTTGGAAGATCTCTGGGGTAGATTGCAAAAGTTTGTAATTTCCTCGAAGTTCAAGAACTTGTTTATTAGGTATTTATTGTTCTTGAACTAGAAACCAAGGCTGATATTAACAATAGGTGTGAGTAGGCTGTTGAGGATGTGATCAATAAGTGGATGTCACCTGATTTACTAAAAGCAGGATTAATTTTATGGAGATTATGTTAGCCTTGCTACAGGCCCTGTGGATTGAGAGAAATAATGAACTTTCAAGATTATATAACATAATGTAAGTTGGTTGTTCGATAAGATAAAGTCGATTGTGATATCCTGGGCCAAATCGAGAGATCAGCTTCAGGGGATTTGGGTGACTGATTTTGAAAACCAGTGACCACATATTGTGTGGAACAAAGCACAATACAAAATGGATTCCTCCTAGCCATGAAGTCTTAAAATTAAACTTTGATGGCTGTTCTTGAAGCATTCAGTCCCTATCGGAGTTGGTGGGGTCCTGAAAGACCACCAAAGCACGATGCCTATAACTTATTCAGGACCAATCACGACGTGTTATTTTGACAAGGCGGAAGCTCAAGCTTTCCTCATTGGGCTTCACAATATCCAATCGGATTGGAAAAGCATCGAGATTGAGGGGGACTTAAAAATGTAATCTTTTGGACTAAAAGGGCATACACACATCTTTGGAGGATCGTGAGTATTTTCGCAGAATTATGGCGATGTGCAAAAATCTGAATGTTTCTTTTCATTATACCTGGAGAGCAGCTAGTGAGGTCACAGACCAATTGGTAGTCAAGTAACCAAGATGTCGATCCATGGCTTATCAGTTTATTTCTGATCTATAACGTGTTCTCAATCCGTCTTGTCAACATGCATTTTATATGAAAATTAAATTATGTAGAACTTATATAACTGAAAAAGCCTCTTGCCAACATCAACTTTGTAAGCATACATCACATATGACAACAATACATTCCTATTTGATCTTGAAAATGATATTACATTGATTGG
Source organism: Amborella trichopoda (assembly GCF_054954075.1). NCBI lineage: Eukaryota > Viridiplantae > Streptophyta > Magnoliopsida > Amborellales > Amborellaceae > Amborella > Amborella trichopoda. The sequence goes on along the minus strand of NC_142337.1, from coordinate 65,149,796 downwards.
TTTCTATCTTTTATGTGTACATTTCTCTTTTTCATATGCCTTGTATTACAACTTTTTTTTGATCAATAAGACCTTTCATTTGTGAATTATGGTGATAATGAAACGCAAATAGAGAAAAAATATATAAATGCTATTACACTGGAATGGACAAATATCTTTTGTTCAGAGAGACCTTATTAAATAGCACTTCAGCTTGCATTCGGTGTTCTTATGTTTTGAGTTTTTACCTCTGGAAAATGGCTATTGGGCAAAATGATATGCTTATGTTATTTGAATCTTTGTGGTTACATTGCTACTTGAAACCAAAATACTTTGGGGATTGTGCCCCCGAGGCGATCGAATTTGGTTCGTGTAATTTTGTATATTTTATTTTGTTTTGAAGTTGTGATTGTGGTGTTTATGAATGTTGAGTGCCAGTTTTAAAGTAAAGGTCACTGTCTGAGAGATGGAGCTGTGGATATAGAGTAAGAATTACAACACATTTGATGACTTATATAAATGTCATGGGTAATTAATTCAAGTTTCATTTTCTTTGTAAAAATAATCCAAGTTTCCTAAAGTGCAAGGTGCACTATTTTATCCTCACCATTATAGAATTGATCCACTTTCCCTGGTGGCGTGCTCATTAAAACAAAAAGGTTTCCCTGATCATGCATATTGGAAGATAAAAATTATTTGGTCTTCATGACTGCAAAAATAATTTAGTCCATACTGCTTGCTCTATGTTCTATATAGGATGGTTATATCAAAGGTAAAATTCACTTTCTTACAAAAAGTATTTGGTCTTCATGACTGCAAAAATAATTTAGTCCATACTGCTTGCTCTATGTTCTATATAGGATGGTTATATCAAAGGTAAAATTCACTTTCTTACTATCTTTCCCAAAACGACCCAATGATTTTGATATCCCTCAATACTGCAAAAAGATCATGAAGAACATTGGAGTTGTGAATCAGTATGGATGGAGGACAGATATTTATGTTTTCTTAGGAATGCAAAGCAAGGGACAAGAATGATAGTATCATGATTCCTAATAGAGGCACAGGAGGGTCATGTTGCCAAAAATAAAGGTAAAAAATATGTCTGGGGTTTAGTTACTTTAGTATCTCACTGTAAGAAAATGAAAGAAATGAATTCACCTCAATGCTCATAGGCAACCTTTAGATGTGTGGAAGTAAATGATTGACCCTGATCAGTTGTTGTGGCCCAATTAATGGAATTATTTTGTTGTAGTGAGAGACTCTGGACTTCGATCCATCAACTGTTAACATGGTTGTGTTTAGCATATGAGTTGATGACAAAAGCGCATGTATAAAAATTGTTTTACTTGAACATATCTTTTAGGGTGTAAAATTTGGAACCAAAAAAAAAAATCCAGTTGCTGTTTCTTTTCAAGGGATTCTCAAAGATTCACAGAAGGTAAGTTCTAAAATTCCATGGGGGTTGTTCAGGTTTGGTGCATTTTTCTGTGAGAAAATATTCTTGCTGTCACCATGATCAAGGACAAACCTGCTCATTGAACCTCTGCAGTCAGAAGTTGAAGTCAAATTCTATGGCCTTTCCTAGATGATCTAGAAGAAACTGGATCCATTTTGGAGGCATGTAACCTTCTGGAAGTTCGTCATGCCCATTAGAAACTCCTTCAAACAAGATTACTGAACCACTACATGGGATGTAATATCCAGTGTTTCAAAAAGCGCTAGGCGGCACCTAAGCGGTCGGGGGCGTCCAGGCTGCCCAACGCCTAGGTGGGCACCCAGAACCTAGGTGGCGAATGCTTTTTTTTTTTTTTTTTTGGGTTTTCTCTCCCTAAAATAGCCTCTAATCAATTTAGCTTTCAAATAACCTAAAACTCACAATTTTGCCCCTTTAGTATTAAAAAAATGACCCAAAAATACCCTCAATTTTTGCTCTTGGGCAGGGCGCAGGCCCTGGGCGGCCGCCTAGGTAGGTTTAGGCGGGCGCCTAGGCAGGCACCAAGGGACATCTGCCTAGTTTGGCTGCCTAGGCGCTGGGCGGTCCGCTTTTTAAAACTATGGTAATATCTTTGCTGATTGAGATTCCTATTGGTTGTAACTTTGAGTTCTTAATTTCACTTTCTTTATCGTGTTTAATTAGTTGACATTGTTAATCACAACCCTCTACATGCAAAATGGTGAAATTGACTAATGAGTGATCCACATGAAATATATATAAGTAGTTCACAGTTTGTCTCGTATGTTGGAATTTTCATTGGCCATACTTTTTAAGTAGTTCACCTTCTACTTGAGATATGGTTTCCCTTCTTCACATAGTGTGCATGGTTTTGTGTGTCCAGTTATGCATTGATTTGAGTGCTACTTTGTAACTATCCTATGAGGTTGATTTACTTTTCAATCATGGTATTTTCATGGTAATTCATGTTGCACTATGTCTTGTGATTAAGTCGATTGGCTATCTCTATCCATGTTTATTGAATGTATAGCATAAAATGCTAGATTATTTTTCTGTACTTGTCACATTTATTAAAAAAAAAAAAAAGGAAAAAAAAGAAGAAAACTTTGTATTTGTCTAGATATTTAAAGTCATCTTTTTCTCGCAATGTCATAGCCTCATATTGCCGTTGTATTGCAGGTTGGAATGGAGTCTGAAGGGTTTGCTATCTATGATGCAATGATGCAATTGAAAAACGAGGTAGAATCCACTTCCTATTCCCAATTTATGATTTTCTGGTACTTCCTCTGATTTTATTTTCATAGAACATGACTGTCATTTTCTCATTTGTGCACTTATATGAAGTTCTTTGTGGGTTGTGTGTTTATTGGATTTCAAAAAGGCTCAATAGAATAGTGAGCATAAGAAGCCATCTAACCATCTAAAAAAGTAGGTAATCTTTTATTGAACCTTGCAAGCGGATTGTTAACTAGGTAGTATGAAGCTGCGTAATATTATATAGGGGAACACTTCAATAGACTATCAGCTTGTGCTCTAACTTATCGGCTACATAAGCTCAGTGTGGTGTACTTCGTTGCTCGGTGAGGGAAGGGAGACTGATGGGTATATTATTCAGCTATTTTTTGTGGATAAGAGTACTGATTGTACAATAAATAATCCTGATAACTTATCAGGCTTGCTTCTAAAATAAATAAATACATTCATGCTTCCTTGCCTGACATAGCATCTCTGAATTTTGGGTCTAAATTCTGCTTGAATCTTATCTGTTCCCAATTGTTTTATGCGGCATACAGATCCAGACAGTTGCTGTTGGAGCAGCCATTGGTCATGCATGTCTACTTCTTGCTGCTGGAAGAAAGGGTCGTCGCTATATGATGCCACATGCCAAAGGTTTGTTCTTTTTATCACTTTCATGTACGAGATATGAAAAGCTAATTCGGTCCATACAATCTTGGAAAAGTACGCAAAGGGTCTATCGCTTTGTTATCATCTGTTCCTTCAACAGATGGCAATGGAAAGAGATTGGGTATCCAGATCATGTTCATGGACTATATATGAGGAAAATACTGTCCATTGAGTCATCCCTGTCCACTGAAAGGATGGTTCGTTATGGAGATCTATAGAGAGTTGGACCACCATTGGGGGTCTCTATCTGTTTTAGTGGGTTCCACTCTTTTCATTACCAACATAATGGACAGTGATAGCCCAATGGACTATGGTTTCTTTAGTAGTCTATAGGATTGCAATGCACTTTTGTTAGCGTTTATTCCTCATTTGAAGTGGGGAGTTGTCATTGGTTTCAGCCATGATTCAACAACCTCGTGTTCCATCATCTGGGCAAATGCCGGCTAGTGATGTCATCATTCGAGCAAACGAGGTTTGTTCATTCACTATTTTCCTAATATCAAGATCCTTCTAAGAGTAAAGTTTGAAATTGCCTCAAGTTTGGTTAGCTGTAACATCAAAAAGTTACCAAGTTTTGGGCTAAAACTAGAACGAATACAGTATTGCCATTTCAAGTGATAGGTTTACTACGAAATTGGGTTGATGACAAAATAGTCCTCATGTCATGTATATTGTGGCAGGTTTTGCCTCAATGGAAAAAAAAAATGGATGGACAATAAGCACATATGAAAAGGCTGTCTATGTAACCTGTACTTGAAAAAATAATCTTCAATGTTCCATCTCAAGCTGGAGGCAACAAATTTGTACAGCTAAAGGAGTTCAGTCTATAAGCAATTACTCAATATGCTAGCGTGCTATATTTCTAATTCAATGTGAAGCATTATATTCTAGGCAAGATTAATTTTCTCTCTAATGTTCCAGAGCTATATTGTGTTGAGAAATGAAAATTCACCTCCTGAATGCTTTAGAAAATGGGCCAATTATTAGTGGATTAAAGTATAAAAGAACAAGTATACATGAGAGACTGTCTCTGTGCTTAGCTCTTAATATAAGGCCATTTTGGTACATGATTAGGTGTCTCTAACATGCATGTAAAGTACTTAATTTTCAAGACCATGGTTAGAGAGTTACATGATTAGGTAGTAATATCCTCATTACTCTTTATTGTTTTATCAAGCAACCATTGTCTATCAATCGCAGTTAGGGGTAGATTTCTAAAGCTTCCTTACATATGGGGAGGACTTATCCAGAAATCTCCCTGGCTTTCCAAAACTTACTAAACCGACGTGTGTATGTCCAAATAAATGCTATCATTATTAAGCATTAAGAATTTGATTGCTTAGTAGTAGCAGAGCTGAACCTATGTTTAATCAATGCAGCCAAAGTACTTTGTACTTTTGTAACTGCCTCATGTGTGATTCCAGATGTTGCTGGGGGACTTTTATATACTTTATTGGGGTATTAAAAATAACTCTTTTTTCAGATTTTGCGCTTCATATATTTTCCATCATTTTGCAGGTTATAAACAACAGAGACACACTTGTTAAACTTATAGCAAGGCACACTGGAAATGTAAGCATTGTTTTGTTTTTTTTTTAAAAGCACATATTGACTTATTTTTCTTTATCATCTCTATTGACGATTTCTTGTAATCATTTCTCTGTCTTCTGATTCTGCCCGAACTCTCTGTTTTCCTTTCTTCCTTCAGTCAATTGAGACAATATCTCAGGTGATGCGACGACCGTTTTATATGGATTCCATTAAGGCAAAAGAGTTTGGAGTCATTGACAAGGTACATGTTATTTGAAATGGCTCCTCAAATGTTTGTGAAGCCCAATACCCATAAATGATACAGGCTGGCTTTTTTTATCTGACAAAGCATCTAACAATAATGTTTGGATAACCCCAGACCTTTGGGAATCTACTTTTTAAGATATGTCCCTTGAACTTTCTTAACCATTGGTTTAGTCTTTATCTTGTTCATTTCTTTGTGTGCAAGCTCAGAATGGTACAGACTACTAGTTCTTGGTTGTTTTATTTTATTCCTTTAGGATGATACTACAAAGAGGCTCGCAGTTTCTATTCATAGTAGTTTCATTTTCCATTGCTTCAAGATTGGCTGTTATGTTAGTATTTGCTGTTTTTATAATATCCGTGCAAATTATTACCGGCTTATCTCAGTGAGATATTGACAAACTGGTAAATTTGTGGGGTTCAGATCCTTTGGCGTGGTCAGGAAAAGATCATGGCCGAAGCTGCGTCGCCAGATGAATGGGACAAGATGGCTGGTGTTAGGGTTGCAGATGGAATATAATTGTTTCATTTTCATGACTTCTGTAATATTTTTCTCCTTTTTTTTTTTTTTCTTTCATTTAGGTTAGAAGTCAAGTGCGCTTCCTCAACTGTGACTTTTTTTTCCTCTGTAATCATAGCAATTTTCGGTATAACTCGAATGAAGAAAAGTATATGGAAGATTATACACGTTGAGTTTGGATTTGGTTATACTTTGCCACTTTCTTTGTAACAATTATGTCTATGGTGGATCTTCATGTCATTTAGGTCAAACAAGAAAGATTGCTGTTTTTTGAGGCTTGTACTTTGCAGTGCTATGTTTACATGGGTAATTGTCTCTATAAAGAGACTATTTATCTTTTATAAATGAAGGTCACAATAATTCTACACTCTCAAATTGAATGGTTTGGGGTGAGTAACGAAAGTCTGAGATTTTTTTATTTTTTTTAGACTTTGTGTCTATTCAACGTATAGTGTGGTTGAGGGAGATCAAGGGTTCAAATCCTTGTGGTTTCTCCCAAAAAACCAAATAAGACTGACCTACTCCGTTTTATCATCAAGTTCGATTTCTACTATTCCCAAAAAAAAAGAAGAAGAGTACCTACATCTACCTAGGATACATGTATGCATTATTATTAATAACTAAAGGGTGTGGTTTGTATGAGGTTGCAACCTTAAACAATCCAATTAAGGCACACCTCTAAATATTATCATAACATGTAATTTTGATGTAAAAAATTATTAGGATTATCTCAAAATCTATTTTCATATCTAATTATAAAATTTTAAACCTGAAAATACGGTTAAAATCAATTAGATCAATAAACATGTGAAAATATTGAAAATGGACGGTCTAGATAATGTGTTGCAAGATGCATTATTTTTATGACTCAAAATCTTTTTTTTCATATTCATACGTCTAGTTGTCGAGATGATCAATTAGAGAGTTTTTCGACATCAAAACAACTTTTTCTGATAGATTTTTGGGGTGCATCTATAATTCTATATTTTAAAGTTGCAACCTTGCATAAACTTTTTCTATAACTAAATAAGTGAAGGGTTTGTATACAATAAGCTCACAGAAATGTCCTACAGTTTAAAATCAACCCAATTGGTCCGACATTAAAGTTCTGTATGAAACTTGAACACTCAAAGAATATTTTTTGTAATAAAAAATCACACAAACTTATATTAGAAGTGGGCTTGTCCATTTGGATTGGGCCATCACATTGCTTGAGATGCAAGTGAAAAAATCAATTTTAGTAGTAGTTTTATCAGGTGTCCAAAAACTCTCAGTCATAATAGAACTTAAATCGCCAAGTTCAAGAGTTAACTTGAAAAACTTATTGAAAAGGAAGGTATTCATGCATAAAGTAAAAAACAAAAAGAAGATCAAGGTAATATAGCATAAAAGAAAGCAAGATTAGGAAAAAAATAGATTTATGTTGAAATCAACCCAATATATATTAAATGATTATCAGTCCGCATCTTATACATATATACAGAGTCTAGTTTCTGATGTTTGCCCTAATATTTGCGTTTAAAAGTGAATAAGATTTTTGTAATAGTAACTAAACCATTGGTTTGCATTAATCTCATAGAAAATGAATAGGAATGCAGGATTTAGCGCATGAAAGTTAAACTTCACCCTAATATTTTGTCCTCTCCCTTGTCTGAGGCAATGTTTTAGAAACTGAATTGGCCAGGTGGATCGGCCTAAGTTGAACCGATTCGAATTAGCAATCGGAATGGGCTGAATTGATGAATAATTACCACAAAAAAACCAATACAAAGATATAATCGAGCAATTCCTGTGGGGCATAGACCCGCAGCACCCAACCACTGAATATGATCCAGGTTGATGAATTCCTATCTGGAAATTTAAAATACTGTATGAAAGCATTACTCCAAAACAAGGTTGGATAAGTTTTATACACAACTGGTATAAAGGTCATATTAAGAAAAGATAATTGTTCAGAATGGGGTTGGGGTCGTGGTGGTAGCATCACTTATGCCCCAGTTGAAGTCTAAACTTTCATTTTCACCTACTGCATTAAACAACTACTAACGATTTCAAAAAATGGGTAAGGGATGGGTAGGGCTCGTCATCCCCCAAAAAAAAAAAACTTCTTTCTTTATTGAAAAATTGGATTGACCAGTTATTTATAAGCAATATCGTTGTCTTGCTTCCCCATTCATGCGTTTTTAAGGGCATTACTACAAGAACTAGATTGTAGAGCCGAGGCTCTAAACAATCAAAGTAAAGTGCATATTCAAATAGTATCGAGAAATGTGGTTTTAATACTGAAAATCTTTGTGATAGCCTTAAAATATATTTTGATATTTAATTATAAAATTTAAAGCTTAAAAAATAGTGTCGATTGAGTAGAGCTATGCGAACTTGAAAATCTTGAAAATTGACAATTCAAAAAAGTGTTACATGATGCCCTATTTCTAATACTTGAAATCCATTTTTTTCTCATGTCCTTACATTTTGATGTCTATATGATCAATTTGAGGATATTTGGGCATCAAAACAACCTCTTCTAGCGAAATTTTTGAAATGAGCTTTAATTTGATTGTTTAGAGCTCGGCTCTATATAAACTTTTTCCTTATACTAATTGCAACCTTTTGTATAGAACTTTTATCATCTTTAGAGACATACAATACCAATTCCATCAAAAATTAAATAATTTGCAGCTCGAAAATGTTCCAAGACTCTAAATCGGCCATTCAAGAGAATAAATCTAGGGTTTTGAGAGCTTCAATTTTATTTATTTTTTCCCTTATTGCAGTGGACAAAGTGTGAACCATGAAAAAACTTCATAACAACCATCCAAACCATGACTTTTTTGCGCTAAACCACGTAATTAACTTGTCGTACACTGACTTTATAATTTTTTTTTAAGAAAAATATCTCTATACCCCTATTTTTGGCTTTTATTTCTTAAAAGATACAAGAATTTCAACTATTTATTGAGGCATAAAAGCTCTATCTTTTATATCTTCTTGCCCCGTAAACCCTTTTGACCGTACATTATTAATTGAAACGTTTTGTAAAATGACTTCATATCTATCTCTCTGAAAACTCTCTCTCTCTCCTCTCTCTGAAAACTCTGCATCTATTTTTTTCACCCCAATAAACGGAAAGAGTTTCAAAAGAACAAAGATAAACAGTCAAAAAAAACTTTTAACTCAGTTGAGACCTCCTCGAAGAGAACTCTATCGAAAAACACTTCTTCTCAACTCCACCGATTCAATCACACTCGCGGCTGCAACCATGGGGCATCATTTCCGAGCTCTAATGTTGCCCACCTTTCCCTCACCCCTTTCCTCCGCCCGCCTTCCTCTATTCGGCGGCCCCTAGCATGGTGTGCGTGATGAGCAAGATCCAGGAGCAGAGGAAAGCCACGCGACTCTTCAAGAGCCTCCACTCGCATATCCAATCCACATTGGGCCTTCACTCCTCCCTCAGCCTAGAGCTTTCTCAATTTCTTGATGATGCCATGGCTTAAGTGTTGAGCATCAACAAAGCCTATCCCCTGCCCTTGCTCCTTGGCATGCTCGAAAAGTTCCCCTCTGAAATGAAGCCCGCAATGTGGTGGCCCAAGAGTGCTGCTGCTACTCCTTCCAAGATTGAGGAGGAGCGTTGAGATGGAGAGGGAGGTGGACACGACGGAGTACATTAGGCTCAACAAGCTGGTTTTGAACTACAATAGGGAGATGGTCGTGGCTGGGCCCATCCTGATGGCCATTGCGACGGTGGGATCGGCACTTGGGGGCTCAACAGCAGTGGGTGGGTGCCTTGGCATGTGTTGTCAACAGCTTCAACCATGGTGGGCAGGTCTGGATGGTGTTCGTAATGTACAGGAATAACGCTGGATTCTACCAATTGCTCCACAAATCATTGTCGTCTTCCCTAGACAAGCCTCCGGCAGAGAGAGAACACGCAAAGTTCGTAGAGGCGAGACTCGCCCTTCAATTGGAAATGAGCATCTCATCAGTCTGCAACTTGGCCTCCTCAAAGCGACCTCCTCTGTACATGTTCTTGACAAATTCTCTAACAACCCATTTGATGATGATGCTCATTTCAAAGGTCGTGGATCTTCATCCTCTAATTCTAAGACCTCTTCTCTCTCCAGAAACCCTTTCAGTGATGGACAAGAAGACCATGAAACCCTTCCATGCCCAAAAACACAAATAATAGAACCTCAAAGTCTGACGCGAGTTCTTACAGAATTAGGAGTCGGAAATTTGTTTCTCGTGTGAAGGATAAGCCTTATCAGTTGAGGAATCAGCCATGAAAACTGGAAAAACTGAAGGAGAGTAGTCTTTTACAAGCTAAAACAATTGAAAGCGAGGATGAGAGAGGAAAGAGACAGACTTTTTGAGAGAGAGAGAGAGAGAGGAGAAAAATATGGAGTTTTAAGAGAGAGAGAGAATCATTTTACAAAATGGTTAAGAACTTAAGACAATAATATATATAGTCAATGGTGTCTAGGGGTAGAAAGATAAAAATGAAGGGAGATTTTATGCCGTAAGAAATAGTTTAAATTTTTTAGTATCTTGATAAATAGAAGCAAAAAATAAGAGGTATGGAGATATTTTTCCTTTATTTTATCCTAGATCATAAAACACCACCTTCTTAACACCATCAAAATTGCACAAATATTCAGGTACGGTTTGTAGAAGGTTGAGGCCCTAAACAATCAAAGTAAGGCGCACATTCAAATAGTGTCCAAAGATATTGATTCAATATCGAAAATCTTAATGATGGCCTAACAATTACTTTCACCTCTAGTTATAAATTTGAAGCTTCAAAATTACTGTAGATCAAGCAGATCTATGAAACATTTGGAAATTGATGGTCTAGATAATGCATTACAAAATGCACTATTTCAGAGACATGAAGTCCATTTCCTTTTACGTCCATGTATCTCAAGGTCGAGATGATGAGATTTGAGCTTTTTTTCTGTTAGTATCGGTTTTCTTGGAAAAATAGTTGTGTATTTTCAAAATTATATTATGATTTTGTATGGTTTTCCTTTGTTGTATTTTATAGAAAGAAAAAGGTATTTTTAATCCTCCGGATTGAGCACAATTTAAGTGTAGGTGAGAGCGGAGGTGCTTGAGCAAAGCATTCGAAGTGCATGCGTGCGTGGGCACAATGGCATTTGAGGGTGCACTTTACACTTTGTATTGGCCTAGAGGGCACCTGAGTCTGTGTACGGACTCGATGCTCGATATCTTTTTGTGAGCAAGGCTCATGTGAGACATCCAACGGTCATTAGCCGTTGAAATCTTTTTGTGAGCATTGCTTGTGTGGGACATTCAACGGTCAATAGCCGTTGAAGTCTTTTTGTGAGCATTGCTCGTGTGGGACATCTAATGGTCACTAGCCGTTGAAGTCTTTTTGTGAGCATTGCTTGTGTGGGACATCTAATGGTCCCTAGCCGTTGAAGTTTTTTTATGAGTATTGCTCGTGTGGGACATCTAATGGTCACTAATCGAATAAATATGAGCTTGTAACAGCAGTTATCGTTGCATGTAACTTGTGACTACTTCCACAATAAATGGGTAGCCTCTAGATCTCTATAAAACAGGCTACGTTTTCCGATACAAAATATCCTCTTTCTACACCTTTTCTCAAACCATTTTCTACTCTCTCTGTCTACTTGTTTTTCTCTCTTTCTCTTTCTAAACAACACAATACTCTGGTGTCTATTGTGTGCTTCAAGCTCGGGTGCACAGAGCTTACCCTCTTCTTTTCATGTATCCTGATGACCGGTTGTCCTTCTTATGCACACCTATTAAAATATCGAAGGGGGCAAATATCGTCTTGATATAGTGCTCTATGCCTTAAAACAAGAAGTATTCATGCTTTAATTTTTTTAATTTATAATATATTTTGCCCCTTTTTCACCTAGCCAATTTTTTCAATATTTTTGGCATCAAAACTTCTTCTAGTTAAATTTTGAGGTGCATTTAATTATTTAGAGCTTCGACCACTTTTTCCTATTTTAAAATGTCATTGGTAAAATACCCTCATATTTCATTAACTCATGCATACCATCTCTCCTCCTCCATCGCACACATAACATCCACGGCAACAAAAGAAGGGTGTGGTTTCAATAAGGTTGCAACCCTAAACAATCCAATTATAGCACACCTCTAAATTTTATCATAACATGTAATTTTCGTGTAAAAAGTTCTAATTATTTTCATATCTAATTATAAAATTTTAAACTTGAAAAATGGTTAAAATCCAGTAGATCTATACACAAATGAAAATCTTGAAAATGAACGGTCTAAATAATGTGGTTCAAGATGCACTATTTATGGGACTCAAAATCCTTCCTTTTTCTTTTCATATTCATGTATCTCGACATCCAGATGATCAATTAGAGGGTCTTTTAACATTAAAACAACCACTTCCGAGAGATTTTTGAGGTGCATCCTTAATTCTATATTTTAAAGTTGCAACCTTATATAATTTCTTTCCATAAAAGAAACCTTTGTGAGAAACAATAGGTATTAACCAAGTATCTTGGTTTATCGTCATTCATTTTTATAAAAAAAATTTAAAAAAAAGAAAAGGAAAAAAAATAAAGCTCCAACCAATAAAAGCTGTTCTTCATTTATTTGTGTCCCATAATAAGTGAGAGGCTAAAACCTCATCGTGATGAAGAGAGAGAGAAAGGTAATGATGTTTTCCTAGAGAGAGAAGCTAGTGAACGTTCCTTTGGCAACCGTTGGCCTTTGTGCACGGGCGGGTGTACTTGTTCGCCGGTGGACCAATACGAGCCCCATCTTGTAGGAGGCAGCCTGGTTGCGTTGCCCCTGGTTTGGCACAAGGGTCAAGGTTCAAGAATTTCTCAGAGGGGGAGGCCATGAGGACCCCAGCCCAAATCAACACCAGAATCAACCTCATAAACAAGACCCCACACCGCCCCATCTCTTTTCTCTCTCTTCTTTCTCTTCTCCTTCTCGGTCTCTCTCTCCTTTCCCTACGTAATTTATAAGGTTTTCTATGGTTGAAATTTGTTACAGGGGTAATTTTTAGTATGAAAGAGAAAAAAATTGGAAGTAATTTTTAGCATAGATCCTACTTTTAGCGTGTGGACATGCTTGATTGGTTCTAGTTAGTGACACAGAGGGATTTCTGATCTAAACACGTCCTCTAATCTTTTGAAAGCCCCACGTCCCATGCTGAATATTGGTTAAGGATTCCTTAAAAAAGTAAGGCTGTGGCAACGACTGCGCTGGGTCCGGCCCGTATCCCCACAGGGCTTGACCTGGCCCTACCCACAGTCTGTAGTTGCTTGGCCCTGGCTACGCCTTTGGGCCACATTTTGGGGCACAAGCCCTAATTTTTAGGGTTGCCGTGCGCCACCAGGCCCATTCCCAGCCTTTAAGTAAGTAGCATTTCACATCGGACACATGGAAAATAATTTCGGGCGATATTAAGCGAAGGTCTGTCGAGCTTAGGTTTTTGTATTTTTATTTTTATTTTTAAAAATCATGATTGAAATCACCCAAATCGAATCGAAAATCATTGTGGTCAAGTCTGTAAATAAAATATCTAAATCACCTAATTCGAATAGAAAATCATTGTGATCAAGTCCGTGAATAAAATATCGAAATCACCCGATTCAATTCGAAAATCATTGTGGTCAAGTCTGTGAATAAAATATCTATTTCTCATAGTGAACCGATTGGCTCAACCGGGTTCCCACGAATTTTTCAAATTTGTTTGTTGAAGTTTATGTTTTCAATTAAATGGTGGCCCACCACGCTTTTCATATCGTCTAACATCAAGAAACGCCTATGGACCCTACCACTCTGTTGGGGTTGATAAATATGGGAAAGCTTTTCTATGTTGGGGCGAGTAAACTTTGTGTAAATAATAATGGAATATTTAAAGGATAAAATAATATTATTTTATAGAGCACCTTTGGGCCATACACCTATTTTTTTATTTATCTATTTTTTAATTTCAATTAAATGTGATTATAAATTTATATTTGCAATTTCTAATTTATGACAATATTAATTATTACACCTTATATTATTTATTTGGCAAAATATATTAAAAATAGAATTTTTTTTGTTATGTAGAAAGGATTTTTTTTTAATTATAATCATGTGACGAGACTTTAGAAATGATTTAATTAATTGAAATATGATATTGTTTATTCTCTTTTTTTTAAGTGATCAATGCAAACGACATCTCACTATTCACTTATTTTTGCAAGTTAATAAAAATACATAATGCATTGCCCTCATTTTTTCTTGAAAACCAAAATACTATTATATATAATAATTTTTAGTTATTTTTTAAAAAAATTTAAATACCCGTCCAACCGATTCTCTGATCCATAACGTCTATTAGACCAAGTTTTTCAAATAGACGATCCAGATCACCGATTTATTCTTCAAACCTTGATCAAAACCATGAAAGAGCGCGCTTACCTGTCTACGTAGGCTTTGTACTAATTGCGACCTTTTCCATATCAGAATTTTTATGAGAGACCTACAATATACTAATTCCATCAAAAATTAAAATGATTTGCAACTCGAAAATGTTCCAAGACTCTAAATTATAATCTAGGGTTTTGAGAGGTCCATAGCTTTTTATTGGGAAAATTGCATAAAACCCGCTATAATGGACTTCCTAAACACTTTACTGCACCTAAGTTTTTCTAACAATGTTTTCCCCAAAACTATCCTTCCTAGCAAATAACCCCCCAACACAAAAAGTTCATTTTTTTTTATGAAACCTTCTATTGACGTATTCACCGGACTGCCCCTTCCAAACACCGGACTGCACCATTTACAGTGACTTCAGTGCCGGACTGCCCTTTCCAAACGCTGGACCGGCGAATTACAGTCACCTCAGTGCCAGAATGCCTCAGAGAACTGTCGGACTGGCTGCTTGAAGTGCCGGACTGCCTCCGAGAACTGTCGGACTGGCCGCTTGAAGTGCTGGATTGCCCTTTCGAAACTCCGCACCAATTCTAGTGACTTTAATGCCTGACTGCCGCTTCCAAACCCCGAACTGCACTATTTACAGTGACTTCAGTGTCGAACTGCCCCTTCCAAACACCGGACCGACGAGTTGCCAGTGACCTCAAAGTAGAAAGAGAAAAATATAAAAAATGGGTTAGGGTTACGTATGGGTAAGGGAGGAGTATTTTAGTCTACTTTTTTTTGCTTTTTGAGTGGGGGGGTTATTTGCTAAGGATAATAATTTTGGGGAAAAAATTGTTAGGAAATATTAGGTGGGGGGTACAGTGCTTAGGAAGCCCATTTTGAGGGGTTTTATGTAATTTTTTCTTTTTAATTTTTCTTTTTCCTCTTATTGCAGTTGAAAAGGCATGAACTAAGGATAAAACCATCAAAATTGCACAAATATTAAAATTGATGAGGTTTCTGCTTAAGCTTTATGAAAACAGAATAAAGTCTCACCTCAAATCCTCATTCGGAAAGTACTTTCGGCAAAATAAATTTCTATGGTTCAAAAATCAATTTCCAACACCGACAATAAATTTTGAAACTCAAAAAAGTACACACAAAGTTTTAAAGCAAAATAAACGGTCTAGATAATTTGTTACAATATACACTATTTTTAGAGCCTCATTTTTTCTTTTTTTTTCACAACGATACTGTTCAAGTCGAGATGATCGATGTAAAGGTTTTCCTTGACATGCAATTTTTTGTGAGTTCTGCAATTTTTTGTGAGTTATGAAGTGAGGATCTACTTATTTTGATAGTGTTGCAGCCCTATCAAATCATTTTCTTTTCAAAAATTCCTCATTGGTTTATACCCCCATATTTGACACATTCATGCATATAGGGGTGGCAATAGATCCGGTTAGACTTGAGACACGACCTCAAGTCTGGTATGGGTCCAAATTTGGGACTCAATACTATTTGGGTCCAGGTCCGGTCCAACCGTACTAGATTCGTACCCATAGTTAAAGGGCATATGATGGCAATTATATGCCTTTTTAGGCACACGTTAAGTGTTCATACTGTCACAATATTAGCAACATCTATATATTATTGGTAAAAAAGATGAAACTCAAAGTCATAGGGTATATATATATATATATATATGAGAGTAATGATCTTATAGGATTCTCCTCCATCCATGTGTGTAAGACCCCAAAGAATCACCATCAAACATCGAAGATAAGTATAAATTCTGCAGATATTGTTACTCTTCCAAGAAAATATTGGGTTTTGTAAACCCTAGATTTCATTCATATTTGATGATTGAAAGGAGTGATTCTAGTTTTAGCAAAACCTCTTGGAAAAGAGAACAAAAGATGCAGAGAGCAAGTAATAATATAAAAGTCAGCCATATTTCTTCACTTGCAGCTGTGTGAGTGGTAAATTCATCGGCATGAGTCCAATCACAATATAATGCTCTCAAACCCTATACCTATACCGCCATTAGCTACACCCTGCAATGAAATATTTATTTATAAAAAGGCATCTAGAGCTTTATAGCTTAGTCAGATTCATCAATTCTAATTTCTGCTCGTGAGGGGTTAATTCTATGTCTTACCGTCAATCTACCATATAACTTTATTCCCTAGTGAACTTATTGTAATTCATAGGACCACCAAGTTTCATTTTTTTTACCGAATTTTCCACCTAAGCGATGAACTTCAATTGTATAGATTCCCAGCATAGGCTCTATGCATGTTATGCATATAACCATGGGTACATGCTGTATGTCATCCATCAGGCAAAAACCTTTTATAGATAATAAAATTTTGATTTTTCTCTCAAAATAATTAAGTTTGAATTTTTGTTTTTAACTTAGACAATTTTTAGATCTCAATATTCTTCTACAGGTTTTTCTTGCGAATACATAGTATGTGCCCAAAGGCTTACTAGGATTTGAAAACCCTTACTCTCCAAAGCGTTATAGGAAGAACCAAAATTTTATTGATAAGTTCTCTCATGAGGACTTTTTTTATTAGTGGTCCCACTGGTTTTCGTAACCACTAAAATAGATATTTGATATATTTTTAGAAATATATTTGACATCTAATGTTCTATTACCTTGGATGCCGAGGTTTATATTGTCTAGAGCCTCAAACAATATCCTAAATTGTTCTTTGTTTTGTGGGAGCAAACAAGTAGTTTCCTTCCTCACCAACACATTGCAAATATAAGGTTTCTTTATAATTATGCTTATCATTACTTTGGTCCTCTTCTTCATTAAAACATAATACTTAATAATAGGATAATTTATACTATAGTATAATAAATATAATATAATATAATGCAATATAGTATAATATAATAGAAAAAAATTATATAAGGTTGCAACCTTAAAATTTAGAAAGTCCATCACAACAACAATTTTGAACCCTAAACATAGTGTATCTTGCAAAAAATTATCTACACCGTCCATTTTCAAGATTTTCATATGTTTATATATCTACTTGATTTTAACCATTTTTTAAATTTAAAATTTTATATATCTACGGATGCATCCGTATGCCAACTATACCTATATATATATATATATATATATATATATATATATATATATATATATATATATATATAAAGTTTATGTAAGGTTGCAACCTTAAAATGTAGAATTTAAGATTCACCTAAAAAATCCATTGAAAAATATTGTTTTAATATTGAAAAACCCTCTAATTGATCATTATATGAATATATAAAAAAAAGATTTTGGGC
The DNA here is from genome assembly GCF_054954075.1 of Amborella trichopoda. NCBI lineage: Eukaryota > Viridiplantae > Streptophyta > Magnoliopsida > Amborellales > Amborellaceae > Amborella > Amborella trichopoda. The sequence goes on along the minus strand of NC_142337.1, from coordinate 65,132,439 downwards.
CTCGGGAATTTGCAACACATTATCTAAACCGTCTATTTTCAAAAAATGTATATGTTCATAGATCTACTTAATTTTTAACCATTTTGAAGTTTAATATATATATATATATATATATATATATATATATATATAATGGTAAAAAAAGGGACAAAAAAATACATAAATAAACTCATAGTCATGGCGTAGATCCGGAACATGACGGGTCTGGATCCAAGTCCCAATTTTGGACCCCCACACCATTCGGTTCCGTCTTGCCACCCTACATGCATACCATCTCTCTTCGTCCATCGCACACGTAACATCCACGGCAATAAAAGAAACCTCGGTAAGAAACAATAACTATTAACAAAATCTCTTTATTTATCATCATTCATCACTTAAAAAAAAAAAAAAGCTCCAATAAATAAAAGCAGTTATGCATGAGAGGCTCATAATGCCAGACCGATGAAGCTTTAGAGAGAGAGAGAGAGTGTGATGATTTCCTAGAGAAAGAAAGAGAGCTAGTGATGATTTCCTAGAGAAAGAAAGAGAGCTAGTCATGTTTTCCTAGAGAGAGAGAAGCTAGTTTCCTGGATGCCCACTAATGTCCCTTTGGCAACCATTGGCCTTTGTGCATGGGCGGGTATACCTGTTGGCTGGTGGACCCATACCAGTCCAACTGGGTGGGACGCAGCCTGGGTTCGTTGACCCTGGTTGGGCACAAGGGTCCGTGCTCAAGAATTTCCCCATAGAACGAGTAGAAGCAATAGAGGGAGTGGCCAACAGGACCCCACACCAAATCAACACCACAATCAACCTCATAAACAACACCCCACCATGCCCCATCTCTTCTTTCTCTCTCTAAAAATTGGTGTCTTCTCTCTCTCATGAGTGGGGTAATTTATAATCTCCTATCATTCAAATTAGTAGCTACCTATTACAGGGTAATTTTTAGAATGTATTCTATACTTTTATTGGAAAAAATAAACTATTAAAGAAACTTTAGATTTTATGCTATTTTTAAAAGCCATCCTAGTTGGCTCTAATTTAATTTCTATTCTTCAAAGTCGTTGGTAAATGTGAGGGTAGGATAAGGGTTCCTTAACTATTTATAAAAATAGATAAAATAAAGAAAAACAACAATTAATCTTAAATTGGTGTTTGGTGAGTCGGACGACCACCTACAACTATTCTGAATTTATATTCGGGACCCATCAACATCATCAAAGTCTTTTCCAAAAACCTGCAATTATTATGTTTTTACTTAAAACAAAAACAAAGTTCAATTTCACACTTTGTTTTTTTTTTTTCTTTGTTTTTGAATTTTTCAGGCCACAGGACCCTTTTCCCCTTAATTTGTCGCTCGATTGGAAATCAAAATACCTTACCAATAAAACTTTAAAATGAAAAATAAGGAGACATCCTTTTGCCTATATTTTACTATGGAACCAAGACAATTTTGTTTTTGGGTAGGCAAAGTAAAATTTCAACCAGGCAACAGAATCAAAACCACACGAGACGGGCCGAGAGAGAGAGAGGGATGAATGGAAAAGATTTGCATCAAAAGTACCTAATTACTTAACGGAAAAATTTTATATAAGGTTGAAACCTTAAATTACAGAATTAAAGTGCAGCTCAAAAATTCATCAGAAAAAAGTTGTTTTGATGTCGAAAAACTCTCTATGATCATCTCGACATTGCTATATGGATATGAAAAAAAACCAAAAAAAAAGATTTTGAGTTCCAAAAATAATGCATTTTACAACGCATTATCTAAACCGTCCATGTTTAAGATTTTCATGTGTTTATAGATCTATTTGATTTGAACCATTTTTGGAGTTTAAAATTTATGATAAAAAAAAAAAAATAGACTCTCAAGCCATTCTTATGAATTTTTTACACCAAAATTACGTCTTATGATAAAATTTGTAAGTGCGCCTCTCATAGTTTAAGATTGTAACCTTATACAAACCATAACCTTAATTCTTAAAACAAAAGAAAATCATAATAATCACCATTGCAATTTCGAAATTTATACAAGTTATAAAAATATGGCCCTCATAAAACTAGAGCTACAATGGTGCTAAAGGAAGAATCACCCCATAGAGCTATTCTTCCTCCACCTAGCGCATCCATCAAAATAGTAGTCCTGTATACTCTCTGCCTCACTTGGGGCTTCTCTCTCTTTGCCCCTCGCTGTAAGCACTTTTTTTTATTTTTATGTTTAGTTCTTTGTTGGGATTGTGTATTATTGGCCCTATGTTGTTTTAGTGGGCAAGAAGATCCAAAAGCATAGAATATTATTTGCAAATTGCAATGCTTTGCAAGAAATAAAGATGCCATAAAAGGACACTTCTTTGAACTTTCAAGAGAGAGAGAGAGAGATGGGCAGATGCTGAAACTTCTAATTTTTATAAAGGGACAGTGCAATGCCGAATGTTTCTGAAGAAAATAAAATCCAAAAAAAAAATATTTTCATGTTTAAGGTTGGGAGCAAGCGTTAACTCCCAAAAATAAATAAAATCCAAAAAAAATATTTTCTTTTTATAATTTAAGGTTGGGAGCAGGCGTCAACTCGTTATTGGTTCCTGAGCACAGGAATCTACTTTTTCTTTTTATTCAGTACATAATTTTGACTTGTCTCATGCTCCAACATCCATTCCTGTCAATGGACAGTGGAGATCGAGTGTGGTGGGCCGCGCTTAATTTCCATAGCTTATCATGAACATACAATTGATCTATAAAGCACCATAAACCATGCTCAAGAGGAATACGGTCTCCTTTCTCACGCCAAAGGAGAAAAAAAAATACAGGAAGTAATGAGAAGGAAATGGGGAATCATGTTCAATCAATTAATTCACAAGAGATTCATTTTGCTTGATCTTCATCTTATCTACGCATGACTCGGTTCCTCTCACGCTTTCGAAATCGCTCAAGCATGAATTCGTCTGTTGCAGCTTGCCTCCTCCCTCCTTCTCCTAACAAACTGCCCTCAGTTGGTTTTGATCCATTGTTGCTATCACGTGCACTTTTATCTTTGTAAAGCTCCGGGTGCTCTGTGACCCAAGAGAAAGTTTGAAGGATATTTTATAAGATCATGTAGAATAATAATTTACAGAGAAACCATGAATTATGGTGTCTCATAATTTCCCAAATGGCACCGAAAAAAATGAAAATGCCCCAGAATAAAAAACTCGAGGACGATAAAGTGAGATAGACTAATTCTTTTCATTTTTGTTTGTGTGTGTGTGTGTGTGTGAGAGAGAGAGAGAGAGAGAGAGAGAGAGCTTTTCCTTTTTTTTATTAGGTAATCTCAGGATTTTAACAAGACCTCAGGATTGATAGCTGCATGCTCCATACCTAAGCACCTCAATAACATCGAACATATCATTCAAAAATATATATTAAAACTCATTCAATACAATAACTAGTGTTGAGGGATGTGCCAGGAAATTGCACCAGTGAAGATAGATAAGAATATTCACCGTTCCATGAAAAATAACAAAAAGCAACCCAAATATCCAATCCCAAGTTTTTTCTATGAAAATGCCTAAATTTGAACAGATTCCTCCTGATAAACGAACAAATGAGTGTACTAATTTTTCTTAATTACAGCAAGGATCAGCAATTATAATCATAGTTTCACAATTACTTTTATTTATAGCTGTAAGTTGCGCATTAGTCTGTGGAACTTAAAACCAACTGATGGTATCTCCAAAATTAGATTTGCACATTAAAGAATATTTTGGATGAGCTATAAAGCAGGAAAGCATTTCCAAGATCTAAATTAATCAAAAGTAGATTAAATCTTCCTTTCAAACATGGCCAGTAGTAAGAGAACAAAACAAAGTGGAAAATAAATAACAAAGAAAAGAGATAAACAAAGGCACATTTGCACATACCCTGGCGAAGTTTCTCAGCATAATCTCTTCCACGCTGAAAGTAGTCAGCACTGTAACTGGAAGGGATGCTGACTTCTGGCCTTGCCCGGCCTACAAACCGTTTATCCTGTAACAGTTTCTTGGCAGCCTCAGTTTCCTCAATATTTCTTAACTTGTACCTAAGATACAACAAGAAGATTATTCAAATCAATATTTTCTTCTCTTCTATGATTAAGAAATAAACAAGTCGTGCACAATGTATTTTAATTAAGAAGGATCAAAGAACTCGAGAGTAATTAAGAGAACTCCAATGGTTCCTGGAAATGCATTACTACCACTAACTATAAATATATATGTATATGAAGAAAAGAAAAGCCAATATGTTTGTTTGGCTTCACAAGGAAAATATTGCAATTGTTTACAATCAATCAAAAATGCCACCCAAACTTCAAAGAAATAAGAAAACTAACAGTTACTTCATACAGAAAAGGACCTCGCTCATATTTTCCTTTTTTTCCTTTTCCCTGGCATCACATGATGTTGTAGATAACAATAAATGTACCTCTAGATTAAATTGTTACAGCCAATAGTAGAACTAATTAATATAGCAACCACTATCAAAAGCTCATGCACTGTCTCTCCATAGTAGATAGACCTTTATTCTCTTGCAATTTTTTTTTTTTTTTACCCCCAATATTCTTCAAGAGCTGGTACATCAAAGGCTCTAGAAATGTACATATTTCACTCCATAACTTCCTTTCAGTTCTAGTTTTTTGAATTCTGATGACCGATTACTCATAAATTGGCCCTTAGATATCTATACTTAAAAGCCTGAGATTGATTGCGATATCAATTTATTCCTCAGGCCTCCACCACAAATTGCTGATATTCAATGTTTGCAGTATCATGCAACTTAAATGGTTTAGGCCATGTAATGCATGACACTGTCATAAGGGGTTGCAAACCAAAAAGAAGAAAGGTAATTAACTCAATCCTATCTCTTGAGCATTTGCAAACATTCTTAAGCACAAGGGTAGGAATGACAAGAATAACTGCATACTCAATAGGCAACTGCACTTCAGCGATTCCAGTGGTCCACTGAGTAGAACTTTCTTCTGAATTCCGCCTCTTCACCTGAAACAGAACATCAAAATTGTGATATAGAGATTAAAAAACCATGGCGTAGGAAACAATGAGAAACACCTTGATCCTTTAGTTTCATCCTTTTATAAGTTCATTCTATGCATAAAATAAAAATATGGCCAAATTACTTAACCTACATTTTAGAACAAAAGTGATAGATTTTAAAAGTTTGGACAGCATTAGGACATCTAGCTGTACGTACTGCAAGATCAAATAGACAAGATACGGTGGATTGAGGCATACATGCAAACTTCCAATCAGAAATAGTTATTCATTTTTTTAAGCTGAAATTCAGAAACGGATAGACTAACATTATTCTCCATGTAATTTGCGAATAATGGCCTTCTAAACCATATTCCTTTTTTAAGCTGAAATTCATAAACGTACAAAGACTAACATTATTCTCCAAGTAATTTGCAAATAATGGCCTCCTAAACCATCAGAAACAAGTATCAAGAAAAGAATATACGAAAAAATACACATGAAAACACTCCAGAATGAAGCATATTTCTTATTATAATCTGACATAAATGGCCCATGCACTACCCAATGACATGAACAGATCATCTTACATAATAGGTGACTAGGGTGTCTCAAATACCCTACTGACTAATATTGCCGACAAAAAACCAACTGACTAATAATGTCGTCAGTACCAAAAAAATAAAGAAATGAAATTTAAAAAAAAAAAAGAGCGAGAGAGAAAGTAAAGCTTTGCAGCTATAAACATAATAAATTTTATGAAACTAAGCATTCATAATAATCGTAAAGATCCACCACAATATCATAATTCTACCTTGAGATGCTCAGGAATCATGTACAGTTCGTCCTCTGCTCGTTTGTTTTCATTCTCAGTTTGATTGGTGGTTTCAATGTTCTTTCCACGCTTCTTGGCCAACTCTTGCTCGACATACTTCAACCTGTTAAAGAATACAAAATGCACCATAGACAATATTAATGCCAAGCCTCACATGACATGGTAAAAAATAATCCCTCAGCGATATACATTGAAAACACTAAGGTTGCACATGCATAAATGGAGATTGATAATCTACATGATTATAACAACCTTGCACAGAACAATGATATCATAATCAATAAGTGTGAAAATGTGCACCCATGGACAGACGTCCAACCAAATATAGCGAAGGTAGTCAGGATGGGAAGCAATTTGGATGGGGCCTGTGTGCTGGTTCATGTCACAATAGCATCATGAAACCATGATCAACATCTAAATGAATTGAACATGCAAATAACATTCTAAACTCCAAATTACATGCAATAATAGCACTCCTTTCTCCACCGCTTGATTAGTTTATGGGACAGAAATAGCATAAAGCATCAAGCGCAGTTAGCATCACAACAAATTTATCTTACGAGACTATAATTTAATAAACATGAAATTATACAATCAACTAAAAACCAATTAAATGAAGAAAAAAATAATATCAGCAATGCCAAGAACAAATGGATCACAAAAAAACAAGAATCACATTAACTAATGAATTACTAATGCCTTGTGTTAGGTATGGTGATAGCTAAATCACCACACCTATGTTTTAAGGGTATTTTGGTAAAAAGAAATTTAATTTTTCTTGGGGAGCAAGAAAGAAACCCTAGTGATCGCTGTAAAAAAATATCAAGGAGGCCATAATACTTACCCTTCTGGGTCACCCCTTTGGGATCATGGGAGGAGATCACCAAGAAAGAGATAGGTCTCCAATAGAGAGAGAGAGAGAGAGAGAGAGAGAGAGAGAGAGAGAGATTTCCCCCCTAAAGCAAGGAGGTTTTCCTGGAGTTTTGGATTGATACTTTCCACTTCTAGACAGAGCAAATCTCCCAATTGCTCTCAAAGTTCTGTTTCTGGCAGCGGTATTGTAATAGGAAAGATGAAGTTGATAAGCAGTGTTACTAAGGAGAGACGTTAGAAGGGAAGATCAAAAGGTTTTTGTTGATGTTTAGAGAGAAGTATATCTGTTGTAAACCAAAGTTGTGATGTTCATTGTGATAGTGGATATCTACTTGTCAAGGTCGTGGATGCCGCCCTTAGGGATGAAATACAGAAGTCGTGCATAGCTTTGATGTGCATTTTGTATTTGCTTTATTTCTTGCACTTTTTTTGTTGTTGTGTTCACATGTACACTATATTGGGTGGGATCCCAATACTTGGGCTTCCTTGTTCTCCAAGCGAAGGGTTACCGAGGACCCCACAGCTTGTGATCACTTAAATAGTTTACAGTAACTCCAAATTATCATTAAAAAACTCGAATTGATACATCAAGCAATCAATAAAACAAATACATGAACAAACAAATGAAGGAACACATATTCATACATGTTGGGGTCCTCAACTGTGACAGCAGTCTCTTGAGCAAAAGTGTCTTGCAGAACCAACTCCTCCTTCTCACCGTCTGCATCCGCCTTCTCAGTAGGCTTCGCAAGCACACCAATTGGTTGTGAATTAGGAATCGCAGGGATACCATATTTCCTTTCCCTCTGCTTCTGAAGAAACTTCACTTCTTCTAATGTCAACCTAACATACAATATATAAATATACAAAGCAAAAAGAAAAACTCTAGTTTCTCAAGAAAAAGCAGCCAACCCAATGTCATAAAGAGGAACCCAATTTGAAACGGGACTAGGTTTCCTCAAAATTATCATGATATAGAAATTCCAGGTGCAGCCAGAACCCTAGAACTTCAAATGCATCTAAACCCTAATTTTAGGAGGAACCATACAAATCAACATTTCAAATCCAAATAAATCCGCAAGATTCTAAGATTGATATCATTTCAATAGCATACCGGTTTCTCTGAAGCTTAGAAAATAAAAAGATACGACGCAGAAAACAGTAGAAACCCTAAATTAGGGTTTGGAGCAAGGTTACCTCCTTTCTTCTTCGTCCTCTGGCCCACTGTTTTCATCGTCGCTGCTGAGATGTCTTTTCCTAAAATTCTTCATAATCAGAATCCCTAATAATAATACAAAAAGGTGAAACACTAATCTGAAAAAAATGAAACTGAATCGTTGCAAAAGAAGAGGAGGATGTACACTTGCGTAAGTTTTTCAAAATAAAGTGGGAAAACGATAGAAAAGGAGCGGTTATTTATATATGACTGAAAATACGCTTCTGATTTCTGGTTTGCCAAAAGAGCCCCTCCTTTCAAAATTTTGAATTTTTTAATAAAGAAGCGTTGCCTCCAAAATGTGGATGCCTCTTTCTACGGTTGAGAATTTAGTCGGTTCGGATCTGAAACTCGAAATTTTGATCTATCTGGATATAGATATTGATCCAAGATTTAAATTCAGAATGAAATCTTTAAAAGGAATCAATGAAAGGGGAATTTATTTGGAAAAGATGTTGTAATTTAGGACCATCTAAATTTAAAATCTAAATCCGAATAGTAATTTGAGTAGGATCTGGGTATAGGTGGATCCGATTTGTATCCAACCCGATTTTTTAAAATAATATATATGTTATAATTTATATATTTATGAATTGATATATATAATTTAATTTTATAATATACAATATTGGAACCGATCTATTTTTTAAGATTTAAATTTTATAATTCGATATAAAAATAAATTTTAAGGCTATCCAAAAGATTTTCATAACTGACATAACATCTTTCAAATACTACTTGAAAGTGTGCCTTACCTTGATTGTTTACCGCCTCAGCTTTATATTAACCACACCCCTCTCTCACACACGTGAATAATCTTCTTTAGTATGGCGACGTATACTATACTCCCCAAGAAGCATAATTTATATTCATTCCCTCAGTAAGAAAACCTACTTGAGAGAATTTTTTTAATTTGAAATTTTGGGAACCACCTAAGAATCACTAGATTATTTTCAGAAAAATAATTTTAAAAATTTGAGTTTTCTAACGCCTAGATCTCAGCCCCTAAAAAATCAACGGTCTTTATTCAATCTTGAGAGTTTCAAGTATATAGAGTGTGCCAGCAGTTGCAAAGAACTTTTTCAAAAAAAGGTATCAAACCAGGCCACAGGTGCAAAGAAGTTTTTCCAAAAAAAAAAGCAAAAACTAAACCACGTATTTGTTCTTCCTTCTTTGCTGGTTTAATGGTGTTCCCTTTTCCTTCTATTTCTTTCACTTTTTCTCATCGTCTCGCGCTACTATGAGTTTTGAGAGAGACACACCAAATTATCAGATTTAACATCGGATGGATTTCAAATCGTATGGTTGTAAGCAATTGTGACTTTCTTGTATCAAAAATAAATGATTTCATTATATAAAATCCCTAAAAAAAATGCCATATCCCTTTTTTTTAAAAAGTTAAAAAATAAAGACAAGAAGCCCAAGCCTCATCAGGCTTCACCCGAGGTTTTTAAAACTGGACCTAATAAATGTATACATTTCAATTAGGGTCTCGGCCAGGCACAGGCAGGCCCAAACCTGGCCCGGCGGCAACCTACCCCTAGTTCCAATCTGACTTAAGCCATTTCCAAGTTAAACTGCGTGGTGAATAGAACTGTCGGAAAACTTAAACCCATCTCAAGGCCTGATTCCGAGTCTCCTGGTCCAACTCAAGATAATTTCAAATTAGACCGGGCTAGAGCCTTAAAACAATTAAAAAACCACGACAATGTGGCAATTCCAATAGGAAAAAGTTTACATAGAGCCAAAGCTCTAAACAATCACTTCAAAAATTTCACTAGAAGAGGTTTTGATGTTCAAATGTCTTCAAATTGATCATCTTGACATCAAGATGTATGGACATGTAAAAAAAAATAGATTTCGAATTTTGGAAAATCATCTTGTAATTCATTGTTAGACTGTCAATTTTCAGGATTTTCAAATTTTCATAAATCTACTCAATCTATACTATTTTTTAAGCTTTAAATTTTATAATTAAAAATAAAAAATATATTTTAAAGCTATGACACAAATTTCCAGCATTGAAATCATATTTCTCAATGCTATTTGAAGGTGCGCTTTACTTTGATTGTTTAGAACCTCAGCTTTATACAAACCGCACCCATTCCAACAATTTCACTCCAGATTTTTCTCCATCCGGATTCATCCACCTGCCAAATCCAATTCATCTCAGGCCCATTCAAAGTCACACCAGCAACTTTGGAATCCCCAGCGATCCAAGCCTCTCGCTCAAAAGTTTAATAAGTACAAATTAGCAATGTATAACTAAATCAAAACTACAAAATAGGGAAAAAGTTTATATAGAGCCAAGGCTCTAAACAATCATATTTGAGCCCACCTTAAAAATTACACTAGAAGAGGTTGTTTTGATGCCCTAATATCTTCAAATTGATCATCACAATATCAAGATGCAGACACGAGAAAAAAATGGATTTCTTGTTTTGAAAATAGTGCATTTTACAACACATTTTTGGACAGTCAATTTTCAAGATTTTCAACTTTTCATAAATATGTCGATCTATACTAGTTTTGAAGCCTTAAATTTTATAAATAAATATGAAAATATATTTTAAGGCTATCACAAAGATTTCCGGTATTGAAACCACATTTCTCGATACTATTTGAAAGCAGGCTCTAATTTGATTGTTTAAAACTAGGCTCTATACTAACCGCACCCATAAAATAGAAGTGTAGTTCCTTTGATGGAATCATCCCTGCCAGAATTCAGCAGTTTCACATTAACTTACATAAAAAGAAATATTAAATCCAAAAACAGATCCACAGAAGCAAACACGATCTAAAACCTTTAAAATCTTTCCATAGTCTCAGCTTTCTCAGCTTTAAAAATCCTACAAAATTCAGTTGGAAAAAAAAATCAAGGAGCAACTACCGCAATCCTCCCAGCGACCTGATCCAAATCCCTTTGCCCACTCGAAGTGATCTGCCTTCCACTGTACATCAATTGAAACACCAGTTTCAAAACATAATTGGACATAAAACCCATCTAAGCAGCTCTCGCTCTCTCTATCTCTCTTTCTCTCACACACACACACAGACTAACTAATATCCAAGTCACTAAACACAACCCAAACACCAGTTTCAAGCATATTCTTTCGAATATAAAGTTCCAAGCATATCTTTCATAGCCACATTTGAAAACGATCATCTTTGAAAAAATAAAAAAAGGGGGATACTTTGTTGGTTTTGAGTTTTCCAGCAGTGTGGCATACGAACTCAGAGAGAGAGTGTATCAATTTCATTGTGATTTTTTATCGGACTTTGTAATGACGAATGACGCACGCATCTAACAACTAAGGATGCTAGTGACCTTGTATCAAAAGAACGAGTTTAATTGTATGCAACCCTTTTGAATCTGGGTAGTTTAGCAGATGTGGTGGTTTAGAGCTCGGAATGTAAAACTAATGTATTTTTGAGCAATCGTAGCCATCTTAGAGAGAGGGGGAGATAGAGAGAGAAAATCAATTTGACTGTGATTATTAGAATCACAGGAGTGTGCTTCTAAGATCAACTTGATTTGAGTAATTTATTTTGGGTTATTCAGCAGTGATATTCCATATTTGGCCCCCTTTGGTTCCCTGGAAATGGGTCTCAAGGGAGATGCCTCTCCTGGAATTTTTTTTTGAATCTGTTAACTGTTACGTATTAAGTAAAGGTGCAAGAGAGTTACAAGAAACATCTGTAAGCCAAAAAAGGGCCACCAGTGAAGCGGGGGCCCTATACAAAAACCCACTAGGGGCCCAAAACACCCAAAAAGATCCCCAAAAAGATCTATACAATTAATCACAAAATTAATATCTATTCTCTTACAATTGACATCTCCCACAACATAAGCGTCAACTGTTTGGATAGCATATGGTAAGAGACCTGGAAGATGCATGTCCACTCTTTGGACTGCCTGGAACATCTCCAGGAAATTATATAGTATTACAATAATATATATTGATAGTATTATAAATCTATTATATTATACAAATTATATATAATTAATCATAAAACATTATATACTTATAAATATATATGTTATAATATATAACAATATTAAATATATTATTATATAACATATAATTAATCATAGTTATAATATATAATTATTATAATTAGTAATGAGCATAGTTATAATATATAATTTATTAGTCGTGTATATTAATCACTATAGATTACCAACCTCCAAATAATTGGTTAAGGGTTAGATGATGATTATTAATCACTATATGTTAATTATTATCATTATTGCAGCTCTAGGGTTTGAGGTCCTCTTTGGGCAGACCTCAACCCAACTATAAGATATAACTTACCACAAGTTTTTGGGGCCCATAGCTATCTTTCAATCTCCCGGAAATGCTGACTCCATGTATTATGGTGGAATTGACATTTCCAAAAAAAAAAAAAAAAAAGGTCTCACAACATGGGAATCGGTCTCCACACAAAACTGGAACTCCGTCCCTAGGAGGGCATCAAAACGGCATTTATGGGCCATTTCCATGGAAACCAAAGAGACCGTAATAATCTCAGGGGTGTGATTCTTGGATCAATTTGATTTAAGGTAATTTAATTTAGCTAGTTCAGCAGTGATATTCCATAATGGAACTTGGAATGTATACATTGAGGTCTTCTTTGCCAGATCCATGAAAAAGAGCATACCACAGTAGCAAAAGTATCAACTTGATTGTAATTCTATGGTCTTAAAGGTGTGATTCTCACGTCAATTTGACTGAGGTATCTCCTTTTTTTTTGGGGGCGGTTCAGCAATGAAATTCAAACATGGGAATATAAAAAAATGGGTATTCTTTCAAGTTCCATGAAAAACATCATACCACCCAGAGCCATCTTAGAAAGAGAGCATCAATTTTTATGTGATCCTACGATCACTGGTGTGCAATGCAATGTCCGCAAAAATCAGATGAACACGAAATGTGCCCCAACAAAAGAAAAAACCCAATAAGTAAAGAAAAGAGAAACTCAAGTACTTACCCTTTGGGATCAAGGTCAATAATCTTCACCTTCTCCAATTGTTGGAGAATGTGACGAGCCACAGCTCCACTGCTCTTGCAAAAATGGGGAGGGCGGCTTCCATTCCTCTTGCGCCCACCATAGATCTTTTGAAAGCCCCCCACGCCGATACCTTGCCTAAGGTAAATTTTCCTGGCCATAGAGGCTACAAACAAGCAAAATATAAAAAATTACAAAGAGAAAAAGGGATAGATTTTGCAACCATACAGTATTTAACAGAATGGATATGTAGGTTTCAGACCATGAGTTTTTGACCATCCATCCCAAGGACACAGCGAGAGAGAGAGATCTGGATATCTTCACAGAAATGTCACTCTCCAACTCAATCTGTTAGTTCTATGGCCACATTTCTCTCTGTGGTTTGCATGAGAATGTGTGTGTGTGTGCGTGTGTGTGTGTGTGTGAGAGAGAGAGAGAGAGAGAGAGAGACCAAGTTATTGTCACTAAGCCGTCCGGCGATTCTTCTTTAAGGAAAAAGTTCCTGTTTCGAAGCAAAGATGTCACGAATTTTGTATCTCCATAAGAACCCATTGGTACAGAAACCCATTTGAGACAGATAGAAGTGGAAGGGCACCCCGCAGGAGATTGGGGGGTAAGGGAGGGGGGAGAAGAGGGAAGAAAGGCATCGTTTTGAAACATAAAGGATTGGCGTGTACAAAAATTATAGAAATAAACAGGTGTTTTCCTTGGAAGCCTCCAGGACAAAAGCAAAACAAAAGTAAACTAGACACGTACCAGCCCTGATGAAGTACCAATCAGGGTCATACGGGGCAAGCTCCTTGAATGTGCCCGTCTTCACAAGGTCAGTCCATTCGGGAAGCTCAATCTAAAACACAAGAATCACCTAGCATGATTAATTATAATCTTCAAGACGGAGTGAGTGTGTGTGTGTGAGAGAGAGAGAGAGCAGATAGTCTCTTGAGGGGGAGAAAGAGTAATTATATAAATACTCTCTTGAGGGTATGAGAAAGAGTAGATTATATCTTGCAAATCCAACATAAACAGACCTAGTGAATAACAATCACAACATCAAACTCAGTAATACCAAAAGCAGACAAACTCAGCAATACCAAAAGCAAAAAACCTTAACTCGTATCTAGAATTGGAAGGGAATAGGCCAACCACATCAAAGAATTGTATGTTAAAGCATTAAAAATAGGGGTGGCAACAGGTCCGGTATGGGTCAAGTTTAGCAGGACCTAGACCCGAAAGAGTGCATATGTACCCAGACCCGGAACTGGACCCACCGGGTCCAAAATAATCGTCCCCGTATCCGTACCCGAGAGAGGCTTTTGGACCTGTACCCAACCTCAATCTTTGCCTCTGCACCTAACCTGGGAAAGGTCTCTCTATCTCTTTGTCCATTTGATTTCAGTAGGAAGAAGAGCACCACCCTCAATCTTTGCCTCTGTATTTCTTTCCATTGCGTATTTTCTCTCTCTTCCTCTCCTCTCACTTTTCTCCCTCCTTGAAATTGAATTCTAGGGAGAGAGAGAGGATTTGACCCTTTTTTTAGTACTTGGGGATTTGCGGTTTGGGTTCTTGGTTATGAAGAGAGAGACAGTGATATGCCCATCTAATAACCCATAAAGTGCCCATCTAATATCCCATCGTTTTGAAGACGCGTTCTGCAAGGGAGTTCATGGTTTTATGGTTTTGAAGAAGCATTCTGCAATGGAGTTCGTCAAAGGCTTTGTAAACAACAACAACCCAAGACAGTGATGCTATCTCTCGTCTCCCCTTTCTCTCTCTACTCCTCTAAACCCTTTCTTTTTTTCTCTCTTCAAACCAAGAACCACTAATTTTGCTTTTTAGGATTCCAATTTCTTCCTGATTCATAACTCCAACCCTTCTCATCTCCATTCTTCTCCCTCCTCCAAATTGTCACTTTGTATATTCCTCTCTCTCTCTCTTCGATCCTACACCTTCCTCTATATTCCTATCTCTCTCTCCTTGCACAAATCCTACCCCTGCCTCTGTATTCCTCTCTCTCCTCATTATTGTCTTGCATTACTCTCTCTCTCTTCTTGTACGTGCTCAATTTTCAATGTTGTTCTCTACTTTTCTCTGCAAGGCTGCCAAGTGCTACACTTTTCTTTGCAAGGCTGCCACGCCTGCTCTGATAGCTGTTAGCATATCAATGCACTCATTTAAATCCTCATCACTATCACTAGCCCTATGTTTATTGTCCATATAGATGAAAAGAGAAGAGAGAGAATGATGGGATTCTCGACAGTAGTAAGGTAACGGGTCCCGGGTCAAGTATGGGGCGGGTCCATATACAAAAAATTTTGGATCTATTTTGTAGGACCCGGACCCTACCCACGGGTCCAAATGCTGGACACATACCCGGACCCGTGTTGGGTATACCCACTCCGGGTCGGGTCCGGGGCCCATTGCCACCCCTAATTAACAAGGAAAGCTTTTTGCTTCGAAAGGATAAGAATCTGGTTCTTCCACAATCAACAGTCATATCTCTCCGTCACAAAGTCATGTTTCTATAAAGGGTGGTAAGCGAAATTAACAATATCAAAGAACATTCACTTGCATTTCAACCAATCGGCAAAATTCATAATGTCGCCTAACAATTAAAGCAGCAAATGTGATCAGCTGACTTGGTTTTAATGTCCAGAAAAAGAACGTGTTATCTACAAACTGAAACTGCTAGACCACCAGGTCCTAGTCAAACCAGAAAGCTCTCCATTAGGCCTAAGCATCCCATAAAAGCAATATGACAAAAGACTTCTGAGATGCAAGTGATCAATAATTGAAGAAGGCCTTGTTTGATTTAGGGAGGGAATATCCATAGCTTAATCTCCTACATCTAACTCCCAGGTATACAAATGAAGAAACACAAGAGCTCTAACAAATCCCCTATAAAATGATGAAGTATTTTCCCAGGCCCCTATAGCTCAAAGAAACCCTCGATATACCAATTCCCAAAAAAAATTTTATAAGGCCACAGTGGAGAATCCTCAAGAACCTGGAGCTCATCTTTTCAAGTCAAGTATTGCTCTCCTACCTTCCTAATGAGAAAAGCTCCAGCCACTACACATTGCGAAAGAGACTATTCTGATAACCCTGTTCTAGCCACCTCACCATGGAACTTAAGCATCAGTAGATCTCTTTATATCTTATTCATAAATATTTAATGCCTATCTTGCTGTCTTATGAAACTGAAATATATCTCCTAGGTACTTCTATATTTCCCAACCTAAGTAAAAAAGGTAGCCAAAGGACTTCTTTATAAACTTCAATTTCTCCTAGGTACTTCTATCTTTCCCAACCCAAGTAAAAAAAGGTAGCCAAAGGAGTTCTTTATAAACTTCAATTTTCTGAACTACAGCGATACTAGTTTCCCACAATAACAACTTGGAAAAAACACAATGTTAAAGTCATGAGTCCTCCAAAATTTTATTTCATAGACAAGGCAACAAATATTGGTCCAGAGATTTTTATCACACCACTGCATCGAGTGCAGAACAACTTCCCACCACCAAAGTACAAGAACATTATTAAAGGTTGACCAATCCCATTTCTTAACCTCTTTAGCCATTCTGACTACACTATGACCACTACACTAACCTAAAATCAGCTTATTCTTCCCATCTACATCCATACTGCAATATGCACCAGCAAGTCCTTTGTTCAGGATAATGATTATTTTCATTAATTGCTTAATTTACGCAAAACGATGTTATTGTTTGGTTTGTCATACACAATTTACAGTGTCACAATTTTGATGTCGAAAACAACATTGTCAGAGAGTAATCAATCAAAACTTTAGAAATGCAAGATTTCTGTTCTTGTGGTTCCTTAAGGGCTTCTCCAAAAGCAATAATTTTTATCCTGGCCTCACCGAGACCCTAATCAAACTGCTGCACCCTTCATTTATACAATAATTTGTCCTATCCTTCCTAATAACCATTTTCAAATGTAAAAAGCTAAACGGTCAAAAAAACCATGGAAGAAGCATGAACTCTGTTGAATCATCAAATCAAAATCCATTTGCCTTAATAACTAATTTATAATCCTAATAAGAACAAATTAATTCATTGAAAGGACAATTCAATGAAATTTCAAGGAAGCAGAATATAATTACAATGTGTAATAAACACCACATGCACAAAGGATATAAGTCTATTTGAAAATTGATGACGCTAGAACCTAGAAGTGGGGAAAGTTACCGAGAAAATATTCAATTGCATTATGGATTAATCATGGAAATTAAGATTGCAAGTAAGAAACATGAGATGTTGCACTGGCAACCTTGTTACATGCAAAACAAGAAAGGCAGCAATCTAACTCAAGTAAATAAGGTCAAAGTGATGAAATAAAATACTGGATGGCAACAGCTTTATCTTCAAATACTAAACATCATTAACAAATCACATCCTTTATGTTTTTTGATAATGTTGACTGTGTATTAAGATTGAACAGAACAAGTCACATCCTTAATGTTTGATCTTTAATATGGTTACCATGACATATAGAACAATATGGGTCCAAGCTTAGGAATGCAAACCTAATGTTGACAAGAATGTCATGGTTTCCCAATGAAAAATAATGTCCCAGTCAACATGGATGAAACCTAGGACCTAATGCACCAGATAATGCATGAATCTACAATCAAGTGGTACCAAAAAACAACCTCAAGGTTCAAACATCTAAACAGCTCAGATAGAGTAACAAAAACCAGGATTTATCACAAATAGGTAAAATAGATCTTTAAGGCAATGTCTGTCCCACGATTTTACAGTTACCATCACATGCTATGGCGAGAAACAAGGAGATCAAAATATTAAAAAAAAAGTAGCTTTCTTCAAGAGCCCATGAATCCAATCTAAGAGAGAAGCTAGACAAAAAATGAGCAAAAAGCAACTTCCACAAATAGGAGTTTTCTTCAAGAGCCCATAAATCCAATCTAAGAGAGAAGCTAGACAAAAAATGAGCAAAAAGCAACTTCCACAAATAGGAGTCCAGAGAGCTGAATAAATGAAACTGAGATTCCCAAAGTTTTTCAGTGACTAACAAAAATTAGGGATGAATCAATAAGCACAAAGAAGATGATGGAGAGACAACTAATAAACCTTTGGAGAGAGAAAGCCATGATGAACGGAGAGAAACAAGAACCATAGTGAAACTGGGGCCAAACCTTTCCAGATCTCTTGAGATGGGCAGAGTAAGCCTTTACAAACTCGTGAGGAGAGACATCCTTCACTGTTCTTCCCACCATAGCTAGCTCGGAGATCAAAAGCCTGAGAAAACTGTAAGGGCTTTTAGAGAGAAATTAGGGTGCGTTTGGTAACTCCATAGATAAATTCTAGGAATTCTAATGATAGACTTGTTAAGTGTTAATCTAGAAAACAAGTGTCAATATTAGAAGCAATCAAAACAATGAAGTATTCTTACTAGTAAGTGTCAATATTAGAAGCAATCAAACAAGAAACCCAAGAATGTCAGTAAACCTTCAGATAATTTACATAAACAATCAATAGCATTTAGCACAAAATACTGAAAATGAGGCCATAAATAGAGAAAACATAAACAGAACAGCATTAAACCCTGTAGAAAGTAGAAATAGCAAGAAAATAGGAAAATAAATATATAATTCTTCATACTCCAGAGAACATAAAAATCAGTAAAAAATAATGAACTGGGATCCAATTTTAAGCATCGAATTGATTAAACACAAAAACCACTATCAGAAACAATTTAATATCATTTAGAATCAAAGAGAATCTTAAAAAAAAATGAGTAGTAGTAGTTGAATACAGTAACATTTTATTAAATAAAAAAGAAACATAAAGCTTAGACTTAAGAAACAGTGATAGAAGTCACTGACAAACGGTTAATGGTGCAGTATGGAGAATCAAGCAATTCAACCAAAACCATTACAAATTCCTCCGTGAAAACTAAAGCAATTCTATGGAAAAAACTTTCAAATAAGAACTTGCAGAGATAACTTTTCAGGAAAATGCACACCTATATTGAGCAAAACAAAAGTTTGGGAACATTCTTAAATAGCTTTACATCCTAGTTCACAGATTAATGATGAGCTTGCAACGAAGATATTCATCAGAAGAAACAAGTTTACAAAATCCGGAGACCTAGGGTTCTCCACAGAAAATTACAGCAGCCAGAGAAAATGAAAGAAAATATAAGGGCATTGCAGTAGGTGTTATCATAAAAAGAACAAGGAAATTCTCCTGAACTATCTTCCTTTTGAGAATAGATAAGTGAATTTAATTATCAATTATTGTCTCCTTGGGGTGTTTTGGAAATCGGTGAACTGTTTCAACTGTTTTCCTTGGTGACAAGCATATGTGATTTTACAACTCAGAGCAGATTATATTTTTCTATCTGTTCCAGAATTCAGTCATAGTCTGCCAATCATAAGTTTAAAGTTTCTTATTCACAGATTATAAAATTGCCAATGTACTATAATAGTCAGAGAAGCATTTTTGGGAAAGATTTTGGTCAGTTCTTCATGCAAAAATCCGGAAACTGGCATATGAATACTCGGCAGCATAGATCTGATGGCATTCTACATTCATCAAGAAAACCAAAGAAAAGAAAGTATCCTTTGACCAATATGATTATAGAAAAGCTCAATCAACAAAGAAGAGGGTAACTGAAAGGATGGAAGGGCAAAAATACATAAAGAATGTGTTAAACCCTAGCAAATATACAAGCAAAAAGCCAAAATGAGGGAATCAACGTGAATGGGCAGGTCGTCTTTCTTAAAGTACCGCTGCGAAAATGCCGTGCAATTTTCCACAGCATCTGAAACCCAACTATCATAGAGAGAGAGAGTGGTGGATTTAGAGAGAGAGGAGAGAGAGAGTGGTGGATTTAGAGAGAGAGGAAGAGAGAGGAGAGAGAGAGGGGTAGAGAGAGAGAGAGAGGGGTAGAGAGAGAGAGAGAGGGGGTAGAGAGAGAGAGAGAGAGAGAGAGAGAGAGTACCTGAAGCAGCCGCGGAGGAGCGGTGGGGGAAGGTGGGGGAGCGGCAGCGCACGGCGAACAGAGGTGAGTTAGGGTTCAGAGAGAGAGAGTACCTGAAGCAGCCGCGGAGGAGCGGTGGGGGAAGGTGGGGGAGCGGCAGCGCACGGCGAACAGAGGTGAGTTAGGGTTCAGAGGGGTTATTCCTATTTATTTGATGCCAAAAACTATTCTACTCCCGCGGGAGTACAATATCTATTTATTCCTTCGGATTCAACCCCCACCTAAAATTAATTTTAGTACCTCAAATTTTAAGGATGTAAGCTCTTCAACTCATATATTAACCTCAATAAAAAAAATTAATTAATTTTATTCTTTATGCACTTAAAAGAATGATGTTTCAAAATTGAATAAAGACCATCCAATTTTTTAATTGTGAATCTAAGTGTTAGAAAACTCAAATTTCAATTTTTTTAGAATAATCATATAGTAATTCTTAAGTGTTCAATTAAAAATATCCTTCCAATTAGGTCTTCTAACAGAAAGAATAGAAGTAAACAATACTCTCAACAAAAAATAATATATGTGCTCTTGTTTGATTATGATTTTTAGATATTTCGGCCATCTTTTGGAAATAATTTTCATATGCATATTTTTTTGTTATTTTGGCCCATCTCTTGGACATACATTTCAAGGGGAATATTTTTTTTCTGATTGTTATTTTATAAACCGAAAGTGGTAAATAGTTGTTTTTTTTTATGAGATTAACTTTTTGGAAATTATTTCCATTTGAACCAAAGAAAAAAACAAAAAAAGAAAGAAAAAGAAAACGCAGCAGAATTTTAATGGTTTACTATGTGAAAAGTAGATAGATAGATGCTAAAATGCTATATAACAAAAATTGCATGAAACTTTTCAATCATAGATAAAGCTTAGAATATTGTTGTTAAAAATAAGATATTTTTGAATTTATTTAAGGGAAATTTGTGAAAATACCCTAGAGGAATGAATTATTTAATAATTTACCCATATTATTGATTTTTATTTCAAAATACCTATTAAAAGATGCATGACCATGGCCCACTTTGATGGATTTTAAACAAAACCCAATGTTACTTTGGACCCGTCCTGTCAAGGCATCAGTTGATAAACAATCGGATCAGACCAACGATTGTTGACAATAAAATTAGCCAGGGAGTGTACATGAAATAGAGAATTTTGTGGTTCTTACAAAAGAGGAGAGAAATGAGAGGGACGATGAAGGAAATAATAGCGATCTCCACTATTCTCTACCCAAGGAATCCATATATGCAACTCTTATCAGCAATATGATGTGAAGAAATGGTCGGGATAGCTTCAACTATACTATCACAAGTGAGCCTAACGCATGTCATTTTCTCAATGGAGTGTACTTGAGAAAGATAAAAACTTTATTTTTGATAAATAAATTGACTAAAATACTTTTAAAACTTTCAGAGGTGTTTTGATTATTTTATTTATCAATAATTTTTATATATATTTATATGTACGATCATATGAAAGGATGAACACTCCAAATTTGATGTCAATATAATTTGTAGAAAAAATTTAAAATAAATTAAAATTTAGATGTGACATTACAGTTGGGGCCATCTCATCCATCCATTCAAATATGGGGGAGACACATGGCATATATGAATTCCCTATCCCTATTAGCATAAAAAGCTTTTCCCTCCATTAAAAACTAATGTCCTTTTCCTTTCTTTGGCCTCCACCAAACCTTGTGAGCACCGCGTAAGACTTGGGACATCTAAGATTCATAGGAGAGATATATAGCAAAATAGTGTATATGGCATTCTTCATTAGGAGCATATTATATATTTACTCCCTCAAGCAAAAGCGCTTTATAAAAGAGTTCACAATCCTAACAATTAGATGTGAAATTAAATAGCTTAAGTTGTGTTAAGAAATTCAATAAATTTTTTTAATTTTGAATTTAATCAATGACACACTTATGGCCACCTGATTTAAAATATGAGTAACAAGAGGGATCATAACCTCCTTATATCAAAAGTAAATAGTATTTTTGTATACATTTTTATTTTTTGATTCAAAATTTTGGGATCCACTAAAGTATCACCATACCAATAGTTTTCTCTAGTACATTTCCCGCGAACTAAATATGCCCTTGGGGTGTTTTTAACATTTAATTATTATTGCAAATATTGTTGAGAAGGCATTTATACATGTAAAATAAAAACATCTTGAAAACGATACTTGTCCAATAAATACGATATTTTGAAAATTACCCATCCACATCATGACTAACAACAATAAATATGATATTTTGAAAATTACCCATCCACAGCATGACAAACAACAATAAATAAGATATTTTGAAAATTACCCATCCACAACATGACTAACAAAGTGGGCGGTTCACATCATTACATACACATATTATAATTTGTTTTTCTTTCCCTACCTATGAAATATTGACAGGGTATTGATATCTCTATTTTACGAATTATTAATCTTAAAATGCTCTCTTTCTTGAATTAGGTATTGATATATCTATTTTGTGATAAGAGTTAAAACACAAGTGTTGCTCCGAAGAGGTTAGTCAAGGCTTCTCATGATCAAACTTTTACACTGGGTATGAGAAGTATTGTCCAGAAGAGGTTAGCCAAGGCTTGTCATGATCAAAGTTTTTTATGAAGTTACTAAAAATATATACTAAGTGAAAGTAAAGGAGATCAAAGTTACACAAGAGGACACAGCAATACATCATACCAAACACAAGTAGTAGATAATTCTAAGTCTCATCTTCAATCCAAGAAAGCCAAGCCTGGTGATACCACAATAAAGCATAATGTAAGCTAAAAAGTTTATATAAGGTTGCAATGTTATACTATAGCTCATCCAAAATCCAATAACAAAGAGTACTATGATGTTCGAAAACCTTAAATTGATCATTTGGCCTCGAGATACATGGATATAAACAAAAATATGATTCAAGTCCTAAATGTGGCACATCTTATAATTGGAACGTTTATTTTCCTAATTATCGAGTGTTATAAAAGTGCTCGATTTGCACCATTTTAAAATTTTAAATTTTATCATTAGGATTGAACATGGATTTTCGAATCATTGCAAGGTTTCTTATAGCCGTACTACATCTTCCAGTAAATTTTTGAGGAGCACCTTATATAATATAGTGGGGGTACTTTATATAAGCCTCACCTGAGTGCAAATACCCATACGCATCAATTATAATATGTTCACATAAGGGTGAGAGTGAGACTCGCAAAGATGAATATCACCAGGAATGTTGTCCACAACATTTAAATCACAAAAGAAAAAGAAAAAATAAAATAAACACTTACCAAGTTCCACCTACTAATAATGAGATAAATTAGCACTACGGATACAAACGACTACCATGAGGGAGCAAAAAGAAACAAACACTTAGCAACAAACAAGGTAAAGGCCCAAGTCTGGCCATATGCACAATTAAGGAATGCATATCCTTTGTTGTTGATCCCTCCTCTCCACCATCATGGGATGTAGCGCCATTTTCAGGAAGGCTTTCTCCCACTCCGTTCTTCTTCTTTAGTAGCCTTTAATGCCCTCCCGTTAATCAGTCTCGACTCTTGACTGATGACGGGAAAGACTAAATTCAAAACAACATCAATGCAGTGCACATAAATAGGAGAAATATGTCACCATGACCAGAAAGAAAGGTCACTTGAAGGCTTACCAAGTCCTTGCTTTGGGTTAGATTTGCCAGAGCAGGTTTCTGGAAAGGCAAATTCACTGGAACATTCATTAGCTTGCAGCGAACATTGAGAAGCATTTTCTGAATACTGACCACAAGCATAAACATGATAAAATTATATATTTCAGACAGACAATGAAATGAAAATCAAGCACAATTCACTTTTATTCATGGAGATCGGGAAAAAAGTGAGGTTATAATTTTATATATAATTATTCATAGTGAATCTTCAGCTCTCTGATGCATACAACTTTTTGTTTTTGGGCAAATCGAATGCAAATAACTTCACCCACAGTGCCTAAACATGCAAAATTATCGACCAAATAACCTTCTTTAACACGCAATATGTAAGCATGATCCAAGGTACACAGCTCCCATATGTTTGTCTTTTCTTTTGCTATGTGATTCTATCTTTTTCTCAAAATAGCCTACAAGAATATGGATATCAATTATGTGCTTTATCAAAAATAATATATAGATATTCTTACAACTACTCAGAAAAAAAAGAAAGAGAAATTATAGAATATACCAATTAACATAAAACCAAATAGAACATAGTATTCAACCTAATTAATCTAGTTTCTTTCAATTATAGATAAAATCAAATAACATAAAGCTTTCTCAACACTGCTCACCAGTGCCATTGGCCCCTATAGTCTGAGCAAAGTCATCACCAACTCGTATCTAATAACCACATGAGGGAATTCTAATAACCACATGAGGGAATTCTTTCACGTGCGAAACAAACATGCATATCAAATTGCTAGGGCTGATCAATCTCTTACGCAATTATCATAAGGCAATTCTTTTTATACATTTGGGGCTCAGAAATGCATGCATGCATGCCAGTTGCTTCAAAATATAATGTTGACATTGAAAATGCCAGCAGAAAATGGACCTCTAACAGAAATTATGAGCATAAATTCGGGAACAATATTCCGTGTTAGACAATTCAAGACCCTTAGCATCTGATCATAGCTACCAACTGCTAGAAACTGGCCACATGAGATCAAGCAACAGTTTTTAACATCCAAACCACTTCCGCAGGCTTGATACTTGAAAAGGCACCTTCCATCTGGGGAGTAAATAAGGATCTGTAACAAAAACCAGGAAAAGCCCACATTCTCATCCTGTAAAGGAATGTCGGAATCAATCTACGTCAGAATGTTTCTCGTACAACATATGATGGACATGAGGAACAAGAAATAAAAAATCTTGTGGTATTGCCCCATTTTGTGGGCAACTACGAAGGATTTTGACAAAGGACCTAAATATAAGCAAAAACAAAATACAACCCTCATAAACTACTTCTTGCTTGTCCAAAAAAGAAAATAATTTGACCAGGTCCAATGGGATAAAAGGCTGTGCTTCATGCTTCAATGCCTTGAAATTTTTTTCCAAAAAAGAAAGCGCTGCAATGATAAACTGCAAATGCACCAACTTACATCCACCTAATTGTCAAAAATTAAGATCAATCTATTAAATGCTTAAAAACTGTTAGAGAGTAATAATGAATTGCCAACTCATCAACCAAGAATGGACAACATGTACATGATAGCATTATCACTGATCCAACACTTAGCACCACATATAGCATACTCGCTTTAAATTACAATTTTCCTAAAGGATGAGAATCACATTAAATTGTAGTTCGATGCATAGTCAATTTACTTTCTAAAGATGCGACTAACATCCAAGGACAAGCTCAATTTCGAGGATATTTCGCCAATTCTATCCTTGACTATACACACCACTTCTTGATAATACTAGTCGTGTTCTTTTTTCCAAGGAATACAATTGTATCTACTCATAACAAACTTGCATGACCAAAAATATGATCATCATCATCGAAGCCTTGTCCTAACTAATTGGGGTCAGCTAAGAGCCATACTCCACTTGAATATATTCCGGATTCATGAGAAGTTTTCGCAAAGTTTTACGTTGGCTGACTACTTAATACAACCCACCACTTTTGCCCGGGCTTGGGACGGGTTAAGGAAAAGTTTACGGTCCTCACTCTTCTTAGACCAATGGCCAAAAATATGATGATAAAAATATTTTACTTTGTACTCGAGAGAACAGTCCCAAGTAACTATCGCACTATCATCTGGAATAATATAACTCCACTAAGTTGAGCACCCAATATGATGATAAAAATATTTTACTGTGTACTCGAGAGAACAGTCCCAAATAACTATCGCACTATCATCTGGAATAATATAACTCCATTAAAGTTTATGCAAAACTCAAAAGACCAAATCCAATAAAAGTTACACTTCCACAGCATGAAAAAGTTTCAAGCACTTGTCCAAACAAAAGAATACAAACAATTTTATCGATAAAAACGTTGCAAAGGTCTTGCTCCACTAGGTCCCACGTTTAATCACGGTCCATCCCATAGAATGGATGCCCAATGAACTACAAGTATACCACATACCATAGGATTATATTATGATTGCTGACCTTTTATCCTAAAACTGTGATAATAAAGGGTATACCCACAAGATGGGGCAGCATCCATGATGTGAAAAGCAAATAGAATTGGGGCCTCATCTTAATGAAACATCAGCTACAACTACAAGATGATCAATATGATATGCAGGCCGCAAATTTGGTGTGATCACTAATGGTGTATGTGCTACAATTATGATTTGCTCATGTTAGAAGACGGGCTGCAACAATGGAGTAATCACCATGGTGGAAAATGCAGCAACTAAACTAATATAACCATTAAAAAATGAGCTCCAACTAAGTGTGATTACTCATTGAGATCAAATGACTATGATCACGCCTATCATGGTCATGTATGGGCTGCATCATATGCATGATCATCAAGGTATATGGGCTACATCATAAGCACGATCATCAAGGTAACATAGCTACTGCATGGGCATAAAAATCTAGGGAAAATGGTGTGCGGGTGGCCATCATGGCAGCATGATGTGGGTGTCGCCATCATGGCAGCATGATGTGGGTGTCGCCATCATGGCATCATGGCATGTCAAGGGATGATCATGTGGGATAGGGTATGGTTGCAATGGCTAGGGTATGCCCTCATGATGTGTAGATGCATAAGATGGTAATAACAAACCCGACAGCATTATATATATTAACAGTATATAGAAGTATATATAGTGGTCATGCTTGATGACAACTACAAATAGAATCACATATGGGACTTATCCCATAGGATTAAATGACTAGGTTCACCTTGAGCCAACTTGTGATTAAGGCCAAAATTAGTATGCTCAATGTCCTTAAGAGAGGGAGCACTACTTTCTAGACATTAGCATAATATACTTTGATAAAACTCACACTATAGGTGACAACATAGATGGGCACTAATCCAAACCAGGCATTATGTAGGTTGCAAACTAAATTCAAGTTGAGTCAAGGTGTTTTAATGATAGGAAAAATGATGGGGGACAATCTTATCTTAAGCTTGATGGATATGAAATCAAAATTAACAAATAGCAAACCATGAAAATTGAACAACTCAGGCCCCTATGAGTATCAAACTAGAACAATTTCATAGGTGATTTCTGCATACAAATTTCAAAGAATTCAATCAAGAATAGGCCCTGTTATCGACAAGACCTCAGAAACCAGAGCTTTTGAAGATCAAAAACTGTTTTTTTGAGTAAACTCCAAATTCTTAGAACAATTATTCCTGGGAGATAGGCAGGTTTTCAAATAAATCACGCTTGTTAATGAAAATGATTGGTTGTGTGCTACAAGAAATTGATCTAATATGGAATCAGAATTTGATACGCATATGTTTGGATCTGTGAGAAACCAGAGCAGTTGAAGTTCCCTTGGACTGCAGTAAATGTACCATCCAATCTCATGCGTAAACCAACATTTTTTTTTTTGATGAAGTTAACCTGAGTAAACCAAAAATTTGATACGCATATGCTTGGATCTGTGAGATTCCCAAAATCAAGACAATGCATAAACTGATGAAAATGAACAAAATCAGTACCTCATTAACAGATAGAGATCAGTACCTTGTTAACAGATAGAGAGACAGAAAGTATTCAGAATAAATCCACAACTAGTTTTGGACCGTATCATCCAACATTAAGAGTAACCTACGAATATGATATACAAAAAACTTGGATCCATGAGAACTTGCACATGAAAACAATGCATAGGCTGATGAAAATGAACAAATTCAGTCAACCATAATCACATAGAGAGACTCACCACAATATAACAATATACTAAATAACTCATAAGAAAGCCCTAAATTACATGAATCAATAATTGCCCAAACTCAAAGCAAACAATTAAAAACCAACAGTCTTTGGCTAAGACTACCATGATCACCCGCTGTCCATTTAATAATAGCAGATATCAACTAACACCAATCAACCAACAAGGCATAAAATCAACGCCCTAAACCACCAAAAACCAGATATCCCTCACTGTGAAAAACTCAACCATTTAGGAACATAAAGATAAAAACCTAAACCACCAAAAACCCAGAAATAGTGAATCTTGAAAAACCCTCTAATTGATCATCTCAAGATCGAGATGTATGAATATAAAAAAAAAAAAAGATTTTGAGACCCAGAAATAGTGCATCTTGCAACACATTATCTAGACCGTCTATTTTCAAGATTTTCGTATGTTTATAGATCTACTTGATTTTAACCAATTTTGGGGTTTAAAATTTTATAACTAGATATGAAAATAGATTTTCAGATAATCCTAAGAAATATTTACACCAAAATTACATGTTATAATAAAATTTGGTGGTGCACCTTAATTGGACTGTTTAAGGTTGTAACCTTATAGAGAGAGAGAGAGAGAGAGAGAGTTACCCTGATGTACCCACGTGTAGAGAAAGAGCAATGGCCAGGAACTAGTACTCTGTGCAAGAATGAAAGAGCAGAGGTGAGAGATGGCTGCTCTAGGCGGCACAGTGGAGCGAGACATATGGTCGAGAGAGTGCTGCTGCCACTATGGGTGAAGAGAGAGAGAGGGCTACTGCAATTATGGACAGAGAAAGAAAGAGAGAGAGAGAGAGAGAGAGAGAGAGGAAAAGACAAAAAAAGAGATGGCAGATGTAGTACGGGTGAGAGAGAGTGGAAAGCATGCAGAGGAGAAGAGAGGGGGCTAGGGCTTGAGAATTCCAACAACAAAAGCCGAAGCAGCTACTTTCTAGTGGAAGACTAAGGATTTGTCACTTCTTTCTCTCAACAGGTGATACTTTAGCTTCTTAACCAAGATAAAATTTTCAAGGATAAACTGTGAAGTATATGGGAGAAGAAAACTATTTGGCCATTTTTCTAACATAGCCCATAGATATGCTTGAAATTAGTGTTACACGAACCACTTTTATTCTAAACGAAGTGAGAAAAAGCTAAATTACTTTGGATTATAATCTTGGAAATAAGCCACATTTCATGAGAGAGAGAAAGATATATCATCTTTTTTCTCCTTCATGATAATTGAGATGACTTTGTATTCACTTTAATCAATGAAGCATCAAATTACTACTCACTAACAGCAAAAAAAGAGGAAGAAAATCTCTCTTTCTCTTTCTCTCTCTCTCTCTCAAAAGTTCAAAAAAGATTCCTATGAAAGTTACAAAAAGGTATATGATTTTTATTCAAAGAATGCTTCATTCCTGAGCAGGTGTACAATGGCATAACTCACCCAATCATAAATTATATCATGAAAACAATTTATACATACCCATTATAACCAAAGGCCTTCATAGGACGATCCAATGCGAGAGATTAACACTGCATCACACACAGAATTCTGAAACCACCCCACTTACACATATTTCACATTCCAATAAGAATACATTCATCGCCACCAAAATTACAGTGCTTCACAGGCCATGCCCATAGCCTATGCCAATTGAACCTGGCACATTATCCAGGCACTGCAATGCAAATCTCTTAACCCGTTTTTGACCCTCCTTCTGTTACAAGGAAAATTCTTAAGAGTTATCTGGTAACTACACCCACGAACACAGAGAAGTCATTCCTAATAAAACTCAAATACCAAATGAATTGGGGCCAAAGTAGCTCAATGTGACTGATAATCTAAGTGTCTCTCAAAGTTATAACAGCATGAGGGGCACATGTTAGCATCACTAATGATCAATATGATGATTGTGTGTGTGTGTCTGTAGATGTGCATTTTTGTGCTTGTGTGTGTGTGTGTGTGTGTGTGTGTGTGTGTGTGTGTGTGTGTGTGTGTGAGAGAGAGAGAGAGAGAAATTACCTCCAGTTAATTGCATCTCTACCTTGAACCACCTCCCACCCTCTCACAAGGACTTTGTTGCATGTTGCGACTTGGCAGCCTCTCTCAACACGGCCCCAACTATTGCTGCTTGCTCAAGGTTCTCGGTCCTCTGCAAAGCCTCCAAAAGAACAACACAACTTTTCACATTCACACTACAACCCCTCATTCTTGTCTCCTCGAAAATCCTATATGCATCCAATGCTTTATCAGCATTGCTCAACCCTGATATCAATGCATTATAACTGGCAGAATCAGGTACTCCTCCCTTCTCTTTAAACTTCTGAAACAACCCATTTGCCTCCACAACATTTCCTGCTTTAGCAAGCCCCGAAATCATTGTAGTGTAAGTGATCACACTCGGGCTCAAACCTTGCTTTTGCATCTCTTGCCAAAACACAAATGCCTTATTGAATTTTCTTGCTCTACAAAGGCCATTGATTAGGATGCTATAGGTCACAACATTTGGCGTACACTTCAAGTCCTTCATGGAGTTAAAGCAAACCAATGCCTCATTTATCTCATCAGCCTTCATCAAAGCATCTAACAAACAATTCCATGTGTACACATTAGGGGTTAGACCCTTTTGCATCATCTCCTCCATTATTAAATAAGCCTCATCTATACGGCCCACTTTCCCAAACCCATCTATTAAGCTACTATAAATAATAACGTTGAGTTGTATTCCCTTTGCTTTGGCCTCTTCAAAGAGCATGTAGGCCTCATCTAATCTATCAATTTTGGCTAATCCATCAATAACTGAGCCATAGGTAACCACAGTGGGTGGATACCCCTTAGTTTTCATCTCCTCTAGAAGCTGATAGGCCTTATTCACCTTACCTGATTTGCAGAACCCATCAATCACTGTGTTATATGCTAAGGTATCAAGCACGCACCCTTGTTTTTTCATGGCATAGAACAAGTGATAGGTCTCTTTTGCAAAGCCAGCCTTTATCAAGCCATGAACGAGGATGGAGTAGCTTTGAACATCAGGAACAAGTGCTTGGGCCTTAATTTCCTCAAATAGAGCTCGCCCTTTTTCAACTTCCCCCATCTTGAAAACACAATCCATGTAGGTGTTCATTAAGGTTAGGTCAGGATTGCAACCCCTTCTAGTCATTTCTTTGAAGACTTTGTGTCCATCTTCCTTTCTTCCCCATTTAAAAAAGTTACGAATTAGTGACGTATAAACCACAGCATTTGGCCCCTCACCCAAATCTAACATTCTTTCATACAGACTATATGCCTCATCGAGCTTACCCTCTCGGCCCAAACCATCGATCAAAGAGCAAAAGGTCACCCTGTCAGGCTTGCACCCCTTTTTCTCCATGCTTTCAAATATCTGACATGCCTCATTAAGCCTCTGAGCCTTGCATAGCCTATCGATCATTATGTTTACAGTTTGCACATTTGGGAACAAGCCCAAAGTTTCCATGGAATCTCTAAGATCATATGTCATTTCCAACCTGCCTGATCGACATAGCATGTCAATAAGGATGTTATATGTTGTGAGATTGGGCTCAGCATCTTTCTTCATCTCCTCAAATAGCTTGCAAGCCTCATCCACTCTCCCTTTCTTTCTAAGGCAAGTGAGGATTGAATTGTATGTGATAACACTCGGAATGCACCCTTTCTCTCTCAACTTCTCGAGCAACTTGTAAACCTCATCAAATTTCCCAGCGGAACCATAACCCATGATCATGGTGTTGTATGCATATGCACATGGGACATGGCGGCCATGGTCCATTTGCTCAAATAACTCCACAGCTTCATCCAATCTGTTTACTTTGCAAAGAACCCCAATCATGGTTGTGTATGTGACGTCATCAGGTTTAAGACCTTGTGCCTTCATTTCATGGAAGAATTTCCAAGCCATATCAACCTTACCCACCTTGCCAAAACAATCTATGCACACATTATACAAGACTAAATCAGCATCAATGGAGTTGCTCTTCATTTCTTCCAACAGAGAGAGAGCAGCATCAAGCCTTCCATCCTTTGCAAATATACGAACGAGAGTAGTGAAAAGCTGGACGCTCACTTCATAGCCTATTTCTTGCATTTGGTGAAACATGGTCAGGGCCATGTTGGGCTCGTGGGCATCAGCTAGTGCGCCAATTAGAGTTGTGTATGCTGAAAATGCAGGCCGAAACTTGAGCTTGCGCATGGTTTGGATCAAATCAAAGGCTTTTGTGAGCTTCTTGGACTTGATAAGACTTGTGACTAATGCTATACAAGCTGTATTCGAGGGACCATAGCCAGCAAGGCTCATTTCCTCAAGAACCTGGTCCAAGTTATCATGCTTGTTACCACTAGCCATGATCATGAGAAGGGTGTTGTATGCTTCTTGACTGTGGACAGTTCCAGCACTTTTCTCCACCCATCGGAAGTAGGTTAAAGCCAGGCCTGGGTCCTTTTGCATCCTTAACACACCAACCATGCATTGGGTTTGGGATTTGTGATCAAAACTAGAGAGAGAAGCTTCCAGATCGGGTCCCCATTTACCACTTTCAAGAATTCGGCACACATCATTTACAATGGGTTTCAAGGAGTCCTTATCTGTTTGTTCAGTGTAGCTCCTGCCCTTTTCTATTGAATCGAAGCCTCCACTTGATGATGATGTGAATCCCCTGGATGAGGAGTAAAGGCTCCGCAAGTTGTGATTTGATGAAAATACCAAGCCTGCATTGCAAAACAGAGTCTCATTTAGCAAGTTAACAGTATCATGGGAAACCATATGAACAAAGTAGCAGATTCCGATTGTATGAAAAACA
The DNA here is from genome assembly GCF_054954075.1 of Amborella trichopoda. Taxonomy (NCBI): domain Eukaryota; kingdom Viridiplantae; phylum Streptophyta; class Magnoliopsida; order Amborellales; family Amborellaceae; genus Amborella; species Amborella trichopoda. The sequence continues at coordinate 65,099,765 of NC_142337.1, read as the reverse complement.
AATATATGAGAATAGATATTTATAGAAATCTCAAGCTCTGATCCATATGTTACAAGAATGAGAAGAGTGACAGGAACTCTTGGCTGAATTATAATCCACGTGAACCAATTCATCAGAAAAGTAGTCCACCATTCAAGTAGATGCCGATCCTACGCCATCAAATTATTTACTAAAGGTGCCATAAAGGCATAAACTACTGTGAAAGAGGATATAGGATATGATCCAAATGGTATAATTTTTAATTTTATTCGTACATGTCATATTTATGGAAAGCTATATTTGTGCTCTATCTTTACAGGAACTAGATTTGTAAGGCTTTTACTCAATAAATGACCCCAACAAAGATGTACCAGCAATGAACAAAAGCACACATACACACACGCGTGTGTGCATTTGGACACACACACGCACACATGCTACGCATGCAGGCACGCAAACACACGCACACACACGCGTGCATGCACACACACACACACAAAGACAGCTGCAATTTGGGTAATTCACAAACACAAAGGCAGCGACCATAAATGCAGAAGTGATTCAACTTTGAATTTTCAAATTCAAAAGAAAAAATGTGAATATTTAGTGAATTCTGCCAAATCCATTGAAAACTTTAATGAAATAGTAAGTGAGTGGTGAAGTTGAGGTAAGCACATAGTTGTTGGAGACGGGAGTGGGATCAGTTCGGGAATTGCCGAAACAACCTATTGCGGAAGTTCCTAGGTTTGGGATCGGCGTCCGTACAATGAACAAGAGAGGGAACGAGATTCTTAGGTTTATGGGAGCGAGATCCCATATCAATGGGTTCGAGGTTTTCACTGGCAAGAGCTCCCCTACATATTAAACGAGGTTGTCAAGTAGAGCTAGTACAGGTTCCCTTGGTTAAGGGATCGAGGTTTACGTTTGTCATATAACGGGGTTGCTTTTGTTCTAACATCGAGATTCTTCAAATACAAGAATCAAGGTCCTCAGTTGATTGGCCCCAAGGTCGCAACTGCCATTTACGAGGGCCCCTCTATTGGGCACTTTTCCAATATGTCATCCTCTAGTTAAATAAATCCATAGTGCCCTATGTATAGACATCACATGCTTACGTGGTACTTGATAAATATTAAATACTTTTAGGCACTATACTATATAGTCCATGGTCCATAGCCAAAATCTAATATGTATGACATCCTATGTTTAAATAATTTCATAGAATCATAAGTTTACTATTAGTTTGTAATCCATTCTCCAAAGTCCAATATGTATGCTATCCTCTAGTTAAATAAATCTATAGTGCCCGATTTCTATACATCACATGCTACTTGATAAATGCTAAATACTACTAAACACTTTACTGTATATGTCCATAGTCCATGCTCCAAAATCCAATATGACAACCTCTATTTAAATAAATCCATAGTGCCCTATTTCTAGGCATACATGCTATTTGACGCATACATGCTACTTGATGAAATATTAAATACTTTTAGGCACATTACTATATTGTCTATGGTCCATAGTCCAAAATGTAATATGTATGACATCCTATGTTTAAATAAGTGCATCGAACCAAATTTTTATGCAACACATGCCTATATGCTTGATAAATCTAAAGAGCATGGATTATTTTGCTACTTAGTCCGTGGTCCTTAGTCCAAAATCTAATGTGTATGACATACCCTATTTAATTAAATGCATATTACCAAAATTTGATACATCAGGTGCCCATATACTACTTGATAAATGCTAAAAGTACAGATCACTCTATTAGATAGTCCATAGTATACTTATGTACTCCATTCTTCTTATATATACTCCAAATCCCATTAGAGGTATAACTTTAATAACATAGTCCCTCGGACCACCAAGATATTCCTTACAAGATATTCCTTACATATAAATCCAAAAAATAATCTACAAGTACACAAATTGGATTTTTCTATTATTTTAATCAACTACATACTTAGATCACCAACACATAGCCCCCCACTTTCCCTCTTCCCTGCCCAATTCCCCCTTCCTCGATATTAACCCTTGGACCCAAAACCAGCCCACACGGCTCCTTCGCCATTAGCTTGTGGTGATCATTCTGGTGAATTTGGTCTCTCCCCCCAACTCTCTCACGCTACAATCTCCACTCTCCCGTGCTACAGGTATGTGCGCTTGTGTTCTTTCTCTGTGTATTTTTGTCTCTTTTGTGTGCATAAGAGAGAGAGAGAGAGATAGTTGAGTGTGTGTGTGCAGTAGAGAGAGAGAGAGTTGAGTGTGCGCTCGTGCTCTTTCCCTGTGTATTTCTGTGACTCGTGTGTCCATAACCAGAGAGAGAGTTGAGTGTGTGTATACATAAGAGAGAGAGTGTTGAGTGTACATTTGTGCTATTTCCCTATGTATTTTTTTTACTCTTGTGTGTGCATAAGAAAGAGAGGGAATTGAGTGTGTGTGTGTGCATAAGAGAGAGAGAGAGAGAGTTCAGGGTGCACTAGTGCTCTTACCCTGTGTATTTCTGTAACTCTTGTGTGTGTATAAGAAAGAGAGAGAGATGAGTGTGTGTGTGTGCAGTAGAGAGAGAGATGAGTGCGTGTGTGTGCAGTAGAGAGAGAGAGTTGAGTGTGCGCTAGTGCTTTTTCCCTATGTATTTCTGTGACTCTTGTGTGTGCATAAGATAGAGAGAGAGTTGAGTGTGTGTGTGCAATAGAGTGAGAGCGAGGTGTGGGTGCGTGCGCAGTAGAGAGAGAGCCCACAAACATGGAACCCAATATTTTAATGTACCACAACCTTAGACCATAGTTGATGGGAGCGGGGATCTATTTTCAAATGGAAATGGATTCATCTGTTTTTTAAAGTAGATTCCACGTATATGGAATCCAATATTATACTGTACCAAAACCTTGGACCATGGTTAATGGGAGCGGGGATCTATTTCGAAATTGTACTGGAATCCACTAATGGTTTGATGTGATCCCCTTTATTTGGGAGCGAGATCCCAAAATTGAAAAATTGGGATCCCTACGAGATCCCTAGGAGGGACCGTGGGATTGAGGTTCCGGAGCGGGAACGCCACCCTACCCCCACGGTTCTCTTAACTATGGGTAAGCAAGATAGAAACTCTTCCACATGATCCAATTTGCCCCCTCGACTTTCCCTTCAGCCCCTTTTAGAGTTAGACATGCATCTCTTGCAGTTTCATGATGAGCTTTTCCAGGGTGAGCATGAATCAGTCCACTCCATAGAAGAAGGAAATTCATGTTCCTCGATGTTAAGTATACACAACTCTCCCAAGATTATCTCGACCATGAATTTATGAACCATGGTAGGATCATCAATTGTAAGCATGGAATTAACTATGGGGTTGATGCACCTTTCAATTTCTGAATGTTTAAGATCATATGCAATAGAAGAGAATAACAGTTGGTCGATGATAGCATATCATATGTTGTATAGCTTGGTCTATAGGGATTTTTGGGGTCTTCTATCGACAATCAAAATTAACTCAGTGTTTTTAAGTCAATAACTTGACCGAGTTCAACCATGTACAGCCCAAGAAAATACAAAAGGTCAAAGAAAAAAAGTAAAAAAGTTTCAAAAAAGGGTTAAAAATCAGAAAAATAAATAAACTAGCTAATAGAAATCATTAGAAGACTAAATAAGATGACAAAATATATTAAAGATTTGATTGTTAAAAAAATAAAGTTCCCATATGAATCTTAAAAACTATTGAAATCATCTAAAAACTGAATTCCAAGTAATATAATGGTGTTTCCTAAATTTTTTGCATTTTTTAGTTTTATGCTTCTTGAAGGATTTCTCAAGCTGCATGAGCTCGCCCTTACTCGGACTGGGCTATAGGCCGAGGTGGACTTACTCGGACTCCTCCTAAAACTGTTACCTAAATTCAGTGATAGTAAATCCTTTAAGTGGTTGCACTGAGCAAAGAGATTAACATCCTTACAAAAAATAGTGTATCCCCAATTTCTAGCCTCAACCAGGTATATGCTACTGCTATACTAGCACTGCAAAGCAGAATGACCACATGAACAAACAAATTGATTTTTTGCGAAAAATGAAATTTCAGAAAATAATTGGTTGGAGACATATTTGAGCAATTCAGGATTAGATAACAAACAATAAATCGAAAATGTGTGGATTATTAACCCCAACAAAATAAATTTATTGCTGAATGAGTACAAAAATTAATCTTTCAAAAAATATTAATTTTTCTTCAATTAATCAATAACCCATAAGTTACAACACTTATTTACTCCTTAATAGTAAAAATGTCACTGTGAATCAACTCTAACCATAATTCCTCAAAATCCAAGCAAGCAGGAGATAAACACATTCAAACATAACACATTGGGGATAGAGTAAGAAATTGCATTTAAGAGAAGGGATTTCAGGGTTGAGAAAATTTATCGGTGTCGAGAGAGATAAAGGGTTAGTAGTTCGAGAAATTATCATTGTAGAGAGAGAAAGGGTCAGTGGGTTGAGAAGCTCACCTCTGCACAGAAAGCGTTCCATCTTTCTTTGATACCAAGGGCTTCAAAGATCATTTAGCCCTTCTACGTTCCCCTCTCGTATTCTTCTTCAGTGGAATTCCCATTCTACGCTTCTGAATCTTCAGGCCCTGGTTTTCAGGGTGGTCCCTCTACCTCTTTTTCTCTCCCCTGTCCATAGTTAGCAAATCGTCGTTTCAAAAAATCGCCGTTTTTATGGGAACACTTTTGAACGGCGACTTTTTTGAAAAGGTTGGCAAAAAAAAAATCGCGTAGTTTTCGTAAAAACCTTTAGGACGCGATTGACCCTATCAAAGGTTTTACTTGGGGGTCGCAACCGACCCGGACCTGACCCATGCCCACAAGGTACACCCGACACCGGATATGGGTCCAAGTTTTGGACCCGTAGGTAGGGTCTGGGTCCAATAAAATATATCTGAATAGTCTTGGATCTGGGTTCAGGTACGGTCCTACTATACCCGACCAGGTGGGTACGCAAACCCAAATTTTTAGTTTATCCAAATGTAAAGCTCCAACTCTAAAATCGTTTCAATACTTTTCGTCTTCCTCTAGTTCCGCAAATAACTGGATCTTGAATGTCTCTCTCTAATAGCCTACCCCTCAAAAATTAGTTATATATTGTTCACCATTGTAGGCTACAAAAGAAAAGCTCACGGTAAAGATGGCAATGGACCTCGGACTTGATGGATATGGGTCCAACATTTGGACTTGAATACATTTGGGTTTGGGACAGGGTCTAGCCAGACCCAACCAATTGCCACCCCTAGTTTTACCTCCAAAAGACTCTACGTTTTAAAAAATATAAATTACGAGCCCAATCTACCGAGCTTTATTTTTTAGAAAATTATAAAAAGGAAAAGTTTAGGGAAAATTGCAAGTATCCCCCAACCAAAATTTTTCTTTCGTAACTTATATCGTAAAATCAAATTTTATAGCAAATACTCCCCGTACAAAAAATTATAACTTTTTGAACAAAAATACATTTTATAATAGTGTCAGACCGGAAACAAAAAGAGCCGGATTGAGGGAACCTTTTGTCAAACTACTCTCTACCGACTGGAGCCCATTACGAGATTGCGAGACAGCAAAGATTATACAAGGTTGATACCTTATCAAAATAGGTCAACTATTTAACAATGGGAGAGTATAAAATGGGATCATCAACCTTTAATACAAGGGAGTCACATTAATCTTGACCATTAGATATAAAATTGGGTGGCTACAATTATTTTATTAACCAAGCTCAAACTTAAAAAAAAAATTTCTTGAACTTCGTAATACATCCAAGCTATCAAATTTTGCATCAAATGGCTCTAAAGAATTGTGACCGCCTTATATTAAAGGTCAATTGTCTTGTCATATACAACCCCTTTAAACATATACATATATTTTATTGGATTAATTCTAAAGTACATATCAAGATACACATAACCAAGGATAATTAAAAAAGATAAATAGTTAAATTGTTGAAAGGTCAGGTGTATTTTTATTTATTTTTATTTTTTCCCCTCGCAGCCAAACATAGATCATTCCTATTGTCAACCATTCAATTTGAATGGGTAGTTGAAATAACTTCAAGTGTGATGTCACAAATTGGTTTTCTAAGATAGCTCATATTATTGTTTGATTTTATTATTATTATTTTATTTTATTAATCGTTTAAAAATTGGGGCTACACATATTTAAAAGAGCACACTAGATAAAATTAACAAAATAATATTTTTAATATAAATGAATATGAAGGGTATTTGGAATATTTTAATTAACAATTTTATTTTCATTTAAATTTTGATTAAAATACATAATTAAGAGATTAACTATTTACAACTATTCCAACTCGTGAGGGTGTATATTTTATTGCAACTTTAAATTAAATTAAAATATGTAATAAAATATTTAATTATTCATCTCTAACGGAATTTTGATAAATTTCCCTAAGTCTACCCAGGTGAGGGCACGCCCCATATTCATGCAAACTTAAAGCAAGCTAAAATTTTTAAAAGTAAAAAGAAATTTGAGATGTGAATCTATCCACAGTGACCCTTGAAATCTTTTTTTTTTTATTTGGGTAGGTGATAGTTTTAATCATATGCAGCATCGAATTCTACTAGCCATGTAAATTAAAATTTCATTCCATATTAAAAACAAGTTAAATAAGACTTTCCGTTACTTAAAGTAAGGCACACCTTAAAATTTTACGAAGAGATGTAGTTTTTGTATTAGAAACATTTTTGATGGTTTTAAAATTCATGTTCAACTCTAATTTGTGATGGTTTTAAAATTCATGTTCAACTATAATTTGTGATGGTTTTAAAATTCATGTTCAACTCTAATCGATCTTTAAAAAAGGGAAAAGTTTATATAGAGCTGAGGCTCTAAACAATCAAATTAGAGCCTACCTCAAAAATTTCACCATAAGAGATTGTTTTGATACTCAGATATTCTCAAATTGATTGTATCAACATCAAGATACATGCAAATGAGAAAAAAATGGATTTCAAGTTTTGAAAACAATGCATTTTGTAATGCATATTTGAATGTTCAATTTTCAACATTTTTAAGTTTTCATAGATCTCTCGATCTACACTATTTTTAAATGTTTAAACTTTATAAATAAAGATGGAAATATCTTTTAAGGCTGTTTCAAGGTAGGCTCTAATTTGAAGGTAGACACTATTTAAAGGTAGGCTCTAATTTGATTGTTTAGAGCCTAGGCTCTATACAAACCGCACCATTTAAAAAATGATGTAGATTGAGTGTATCTATAAGGACTTTGAAATCTTGAAATAAGACAATCTAAATAACTTATTACAAAATAAAGCATTTATACGACTTGAAATTCTTATAAAATAGATTTTTAGACAATCATAATGGTTTACTGCACTATAACTGTATTTTTTATTTATTTATCAAGATTTAGATGTGCACCTTACTTTGATTGTTTAACGTTACCCTAATTTGAAATTATACAAATATATATTTTCATAATTTTGAAATTTTAATTCGATTAAATATGACCCAATAAATATATTATTTTAGAGAGGAATTAATTCATATGTAAGGTTTGTATAAGGTGTCTGTCTTATACTGTATAAGTTAGGCGTACCTTTAATTTTTTTTAATAAGATGTAGGTTCGATGTTGGAAAGATTATGATGGCTTGAAAGTCCATGTTTCATCCAAATTATGAAATTTGAATTTAAAAAAATAGTGTAGATCAAGCATATCTACAAACATTTGAAATTCTTGAAAATAGACAATCCATAAAACTTGTTACAAGATGCACGATTTGAAGACGTATTTTTTATTTTTTTTATATTCATAAATATTGAATTCGAGATGATCAATTTGAAGGTTTTCCAACTTTGGAACACGTTTTTTAATTAGATTGTTGAAATGCATTACTTCTATTGTGTAAGGTCACGACCTTATATAAAATTTATCTCATTTAATTATTACTTTATTTGTTATTCAATAATTGATGAAGTTTATATAAGATTTCAGCCTTGCATTATTGAAAGCCTTGCATTATTGAAGTAAGGTACACCTCCTCTGGACGAGAGTGCTAAGATGTTGGGAGCCCTCCAATCTAATCACCTCGACCTCAAGATATATAGATACAAAAAAAAAAGAGATTTCAAATTCTCAAAATAATATATCTTGTAAGACCATATATTTTCCCTCAATCTAAGATGATGATTTTTCATTTAGGAGCTGTTTGGCGAGTGAGGTGTTGGTTTAGGGGAAAGAAAATAATAACTACTTGGAGGACTTGGTCTTCGACCAATTCCCTAGGTTCGGGCTTAAGCTTCCTACTTTTTTATCGAGATTTATAGAAAATAAAAAAATAGGTATGTATGTAGCCAAGGAGATCAAGGATGAGGATTGTGAATCCACTATGGGCGGGTTTAATCCCCGTCATTCGCCCAACTCGTACAATTTTGTGGATTGGTAAATGCTTGAATATAGATGGTCTAGCTAACGCGTTCGAATATACACTATGTTTAGGGCTAGAAATTCTATTTTTTTTCTACAATATTATATTCAAGGTCGAGATGACCCATTTAAAGGTTTTTGACACTAGAACCACAAATTTCCTGGGATGAGGCTTTGGTAATGCTCATTTAATAAACATTTGAGGTCTAACTACCCAAAAAATATAAAAAATGCCAATTTATATAAGCCCTAGCTTTTATGAAAACAAACAAAATCATCACCTCTAATCCTCGTATGGAAAGAAATTTGGGTATAAAAAATCTCTACGATGCTTCTAAAATCAATGTCCAATTGACTATAAAACTCAAAGATAAAAAAATGGCATAGATATTGTAGATCCGTGAACACTTGTTTTGATAGTAAAATGGATAGTATGGATAATTTGTTACAATATACACTATTTTAAGAGCTTGAAATCTTAATATTTATCCTAATAAATTTTCACAACTATAATAGTAAGGCGGAAATGTCAATTCAAAGATTTGACTGATACTAAAACTACAATTATCTGTAAGTTTTGAGACGAGGCTTTATATATTATGATAGACTATTTTTCCAAAAGAAAAAGTTTGTTTGTGATTGCAACTTTATACTGTTGAGGAAAGGTGCATCTCAAAGTTTACTCAGTGGACAGTGTTCCACATAGAAGAACCTTCAAACCGATAAACTCAACGTTAAGATGAATGGACATAAAGAAAAAAAAAAATTTTAAGTTAAAAAAATAGTACATATCGTAAAAAGTCATATAAACGTTCTATTTTCAAGTATTTATTAATCTGCTTGATCTGTATTATTTTTTAAAATTTAAATTTTTTAGCTGAAGATTAAAAGAGATTTTGAGCCATCATAAGATTTTCAATGCCTAAACGACATCTCTAAGTAGATTTTATAGGTCACCGGACTTCTACAGTATAAGGAGGCAACCTTATACGAACTTCACCCTTTCCAAAATAGAAAAGAATAACTTTGTGGTCCAAAGTCCAAACGATCAAATGTACGGAGCGAACCGATGCCCTCTTTTAACCTCTTTTCATCTCCAGCGCCATGAAATCTCTGGAGCAACTGCAACATTTTTCTCCCTCTTAATTTAGAGATTATTGTTCTTTGTTTCTGTGACTAAACGCCACAGTTAGGAAGCTTTCTCTCTCATTCCCTCTTAGATATTTTCTCTCTACAAGGAAATAAGGGTCTCTCTCTTCCAGAATCCATCTCTCTAGAAAACTCACAAAGTTTGGTCGAAATCAGATTTTGAGTATCTCTCTGAATTCTCTATGATTGATGGGCCTGTTACTTTCTGTCTCTACAACTTATCCAATTAAAATGCATACTGGTTAAAAAACAGAACAATGGGTGGGTCTCACACCCTCTGATTTTTCTAGCCTTTTTCTTATCTTCTTTGTTACACCAAGGAAAGGCGTTGCAACCAGAGTTTTCAGTTTTCTCTCTCTACACCGGTCCAGTGTGAACTCCAAGAATGCCTGCAAAATGAAAGCATGGGTCTTTGCCCGATTTCTCCGCAGCCCCCCATGAATTGAAATGGGCCAACTTTCTCTCTCTAGAATTAATTCCATGTGACGAGCCATGATATCTTCCAAAAACGGATGATGGGTGTCTTTCGAATACCATTTTGATGGGCTACCTTTACATAAAGGTGGAGAATTTCTGAGGTGATTACGGAAATGGAAGGGCAGTATACCCAGCAGCGTTGTTACATGAATGGTGTGAAGCTTTCTATACCCCCCGAACAATCTGATAATGATCGAAGCAGTGGAGAATTGCGAGCGCTTGACTGCAATGTTGGCTCTCTCTGTGATCACATTCGATCAGAGGGCTTCAATGCTGGGGCTTTCTCAGATATTGTTGTCCAGGCCATGGGTATCTCTTACCACCTTCACCGCCTCATCCTCTCTCGTAGCTCCTATTTCAGGTCTCTCTCTCTCTCTCTCTTGCATCACATATTTATATTTTGTTTTTTTCCCTCAGTTGTGGTTGGTTTAATGGTGGATACTTTTTATGAACTCAATTGTGCGCAACCTGCAAATTAAGATGCATGATTTTTTAGTTTTGTTGGTTATGCGTTGAGAATGTATTATGATCGAGTGTTGTTATGATCTTAGCACCATTATTCTTAATGTCTTCCTCCATCCACTCTTGTTCTTCTTTTCTCTATGACTTTTTATTTGTTTTTCTTTTTTGTGGCTATTTTGCTTCATATGGTGTTTTCTGCACCCCCAAAACCCAATTAAATTTTGCTTTTTATTTCAAAAAGCGATCAATATGACGGTTTTGCAATTTCATTGCAAAAGTATGCACAGGATGTTATTCCATGAGACATCCCAAACTTAGTAAGACAATGGCCACTTGAGGTGATCAAATGTGTCTATCATATGATACCAAATGCTGATCCTACTCGCAATCAATAGCCTGTAGGGTATTTATTTATTTTGGTCACTCAATGCAACATAATGCCTGTCCTTCACATGTTAAGCCACTTTTATTGCTCATCACAGTTATTACTTCCATTCATCCCTTGGGAAGAGGCATCTAAGGTATTTAAATCTACCCCCCCCTTCCTTGTTTCCATAACTTTGTGGTGAATTTTCATCTTTAATAACATTGTTTCCTTTCTTAAAGAAATGTCTTCAAAACTACTTCGACAAGACAACTTATTCTGATGTAGACTGGTTACTCTTATATTATTTTTTACACACGATGTTGTGTCATTCTTGGTACCTCTCTTAGTAATAGAGGCATAAGAATCATGACATAGCCATGAATTCCTTTTCCAAAGCTGATTTCCATGCTATGCTACGATTCACCTTTAATATTTGGGTCTGTATTATATACCTTGAAGTAGTAAATCTCAACTGCTGTTGAATTGACCTGCCAGATCCCGTTGCAATTCCATATATATATTTTTTTGATGGTGTTAATCCTTTTCCTCATAGCCATACTTTACGTCAACCTATTTACTTGCCATAGGATGAGTGATGAGATGAGGATGTTGAGTGGCAAGACAAGAAATGATAGAATTCAGAATGAATACATACGAGGGAACTTAGGGGTGATTCCAACACGTGATAAGATGAGGGAAAGTAGACTCCAACAGGCGATAATACAACACCAGTTAGGAGGGATGAATTGGTTAAAGTGGGAGGCTCTAAAAGGACAAGGGGAAGGTCCAAAAGGACATGGATGGAAGTAGTGAGAAGAGATATGATGACTTACGGTCTGATTGAGAGTATGATGGTTGATAAAGTAGAATGGTGGAACCAGATTCGTGTAGCTGACCTCAAATAGTTAAGATAAGTTTTGGATGATGATTTTTGGTGATTTAGTTAGTCAATTTACCGTGCTTGATATTTGTCTTTTGTGTAGAGTTATGAGGGGGCGGTCAAATTATATATTTGTCCTATATTGTTTTGTGTAAGAATGGGTGGCCATATATATATATGAGTTGTCGTGAATGCTCTCAGATCCGTAGAGTCTAATATGTTCTGTCATTTTAGTGGGTATCCTGATGTTGTTGCATATTCTTATTTTCTAAGGAGATTCTTAAGCATTATTCATGGAGATAAATAGAAATACCTTCATTCTAATGTTCGTTATGTCTAGCATTTCCAAACTACAAAAACAAATTGGTCAAGATTTCACTTCACAAACATGTGCACAGAGATACCCACCATTTTTATGTGACACGGGGCATAAATCGATGTAAGATAATGATTGACCTTTTATAATTAATTGAATCAAGGAATCAATTACCAAAGCATACAACTATGCGTGCACTCTTTCTAAAGTTATATACCATCACCTTCTTTCATGTAAATAGCTTTCCTCTCATGATTGATTAATTTGTGTAAATGACCATTGGCGTGCAACTGAATCAATTGCTAATGCGTTGGAGGTACATATGGATTAATATTATTAATTTAATCATTTGCTTTATTTGTGATACTGATATTGTGCAAATTCAACTTGCTGCATCATGCTTGGCAGGAACATGCTTCAAGGTCCTTGGAAAGAGGCAAACGCACCAACAGTCACATTGCATATTGATGATGATAATGTTAACTCGGAAGCTATTGCAATGGCTTTGGCATACCTTTATGGGCATCACCCGAGGCTTAATGATAATAATGCTTTTCGTGTTCTTGCAGCGGCATCATTTCTTGACCTTCAGGTGTTTCTCTTTGAATTTTTATTTTTCGGGTGTCATTGGTAGAAAATGATGTTAGGATCATGGAGTTGAAACAGGCCTCATAAAATTTTCAATTTGGCTATACTCATCTATGTTTGTCATTTTTTGTAACTTTGTTGCATTCATATCACATTCCCATGTTTAGGATCTGTGTGCGATATGCACGGACTTCATTATATCTGAATTATGGACATCGAATTTTCTAGCCTATCAGGTCAGCATCTTTCTCTCTCTTTCTCTCTCTCTTGCTCATTCACATGCTTCCTTACACACATTCACCATGGATTCTGCAATCATATCACATTTCCTGAGCTTTACAAATTGTTTTGTTTACCAATCAGATATTTGCGGAAAGTCAAGATTACGGGATACATGGAGAACGTGTACGAAATGCTTGTTGGGGCTACCTATGTCAAAGTGGTACCATAGAGTTGAAGGAGGTACTTCACATATATTCCTATATAATTGTTTCCGGACCAATTAGAGAAGCTTATAACATATTGCACAGAGTTCTTTGAACACTTTCGGTTGGTGCTTTAGTTAGACATGGATTTTCTTTTGCATGCTATGAATCCTTTAGCATTTTAGCTGATGCTGTGAAGGTTCACCATGACTCTGGTATTGAGGCAGTGAATTTTTTTTTCTTCTGGATCTCGTTTGCTGTCTTGTGCTTTTTATAATACAAGAATTGATCCAAGATGTATTGAATTGTGAACAATTTCAAGTTAACAATGCTGACCATAGTTATAAATGCAAAGCATCCTTGTATTTCAGCATGGCTTTTTGGCAGTATGTTTCATTTGCAGAGAGTACCCTTTAGGCTTCAACAAGTGGTTATACATAATCAATTTCATGACATGAAGCAGTATAAAAGCATTTGAAACATCATTAAAAGGGTCACAAAAAAGCATATGAAGTATTTGAAATATTATTCTAAGTGGAACAAACTTGTCAATTCGACAATTTCCATTAAACACAACAGTGCATATTTGGATGGATCCCATGGGAAGGAGCTTCGTTTGTATTGTTAGAGTGATTGTTAGAGTTTGGTGAAAAGAATTGAAAGGATGAGAATCCATATATAGTGGAGTCCCATGTTGAGAATCATTATGACCTCAAGGAACATGGTCAAGTTGATTCTGGTGGTTCTTGTTCTTGAGTTTGATTGTATATTTTGAGACTTGAGAGTCGTACTTCGGGTGTAATCCTGGTCCATTGAGTGTGAGGTTGTTAAGCTTTCATTATTGCCAAAAAAAAACTCTTATCTTATTTTATATGTGTAATTTCCGGTTTCTGAATGCTGATACTTAAATAAACAATCGAGCATTGAATAAGAGAATTGACAAACACTGTTGAGTGGAACTCCACAGCATACCTTATAATGCACTCACTGGAGACGCAACTTTTGTAAAACTTCATTAGGGTAATATAACGCCTATCCACCTAGGTGAGTATTATGGTTATGTATTGCTCTGCAATATTTCTTTTCCAAAGGGCATTGAATTTGTTTGAGATGGATATCGTACATGAGATTAACTTTTCTTACACTTTATAAGGCGGGATTGCTTATTACATGTTTGTTTAAGGGACAATTTCCTAATTGTAGTGCGAATAATATGAGTCTTTTTGTTGCACAGGTTCTCCCTAAACTTTCTTCTCAAACATTGCATGCTCTTCTCACTTCAGATGAATTATGGGTACCCAGTGAAGAGAAAAGGTAAGAGAGACAAACCCCTGCCATAATCTGGATTTTCAAGTTTAGTGAAACCCTTTCTTCTTGTTTGAAGATTTGAGCTGGCATTATACGCCCTACTGGCAAAAAGTATGTTATTGGAGGCAGATAATAGTGAAGAACCAAATTCAGAAGCGGAATCTAGTGCTTCTCAGAATGTTTCTGTTAAGGGGAAGAATTTGGTCGATGCAAGTGTTAATGAACAACTTCTAGAGTCTGGCTTAGGAGGGATAAGCTTATGCGATAAACAAGAAGGGCACAAAGCAGCTCATAAGATATTGGTTGAGCTCGCTGATTGTGTAGTAGATTTCAATGAACCACTGAAAGTGCAGCAAGGGTCATGCTCCCAGCAAAGTGTAGGTTCAAAATACGCAAACAACAAAGTTGGGGCGCCCAATTTACCAAGTAACTTGCATGGTGGTTTTGATACAATCAAGACATGCAATGTTTATGTGGAAATGCAAGAAAATATGGAGGAAAGTAGAATGAGTAGTAATGATGCTTCTATGGAGGAGGGTCCATCAGATGAAAATAGTTCACCATACCATGGAAATCATGATATCTGGGTTTCTAGGGATGAATCAAAAGCGACTTCTTCTATTGTGTCCCCTTGCAATGGGGTTATGCTAAATGATTGGGGACGATGCAATTTATCTCCTTCTCCATCATGGGGTGGCAGGGTAGTTGGTAGAAGACAGGCACCAAATTATGTCAAGGGGAGGCCTAATATACACAGTGAGGAGTATGATGCATTTCTTGGCATCTTTGAAGGGGGATCCCTTTTATACTGTAATATGTCTTTTGACGCATTGCTGGATGTGCGAAGGCAGCTCGAAGAACTGGGTTTCCCTTGCAAAGCTGTGTGCGATGGTCTTTGGCTTCAGGTTAGAAAATCAGCATACTTTTTCATGATATATTATATGTCATTACTCACATTTGTACCTCATAATGAATACTCTCTTCTCCCTCTCTTGTCAGTAATGACATTGCAACACGAGCACTGATTCTCTCTTATCAGTAATGACATGTCAACCTGAAAATGAACTCTTCTCTCTCTCTCTCTCTTTCCGCCTAACACACACACACACACACATCAGGAGTGACATTCTAACCTGAAAACCAACTCTCTCTCTCTCTCTCATCAGTAATGAAGTTGCAACAAGAAAACTAATACTTGCTCTCTCATCAGTAACAAAATTACCCTGAATATGAAATTTCTCTCAACGCACATGCGTACGCATACCAGTAGTGACATGCTAACGTGAACCAACCATCTCTCTCTCTCTCTCTCGCTCTAATTGATGAGGAAATTGCAACTTGTAAACCAGTGAGACTCTCTCGTCAGTGATGACCTGCCAACGTGAAAATTAACACTCTTTCTCCATCTCTCTCTCTCTCTCTCTCTCTCTCTCTATCTCTGTGACACACACACATATCACAACGATAATAATGACATGCCAACCTGAAAACCAATAATCTTTCTCTCTCTCTCTTACATTTGTAATGACATGCCAAACTGAAGCCACCAATTTCTCTCTCTCTCTCTCTCTCTCTCTCTGAAGTCAAATTGGTTTTCATGCAGACACTTCTCAGTCAACGGGTGCAAGATATAGGTGCTGACACCTGCAAACATTGCAGCCTAATGAGCATTCTATGTGCATGTAGACAGCCATATGGCTTCTCACATGGTGGTAGCTCCTCAAGTTATTACAGGCATGACCATGATCGAAACAATGGACCCAACAATATTGGTAATCTATACTTAACTGATGCCCAAGGTGAAGCAAGTGGGCTATATGGACCAGTTCGTGTTCATGTGAGGGGACCAGTTGATGGATTAGCTGGTATAGGAAGAGGAACAACATTGGTTCCAGCTCCAGCTTGGCCTCCAACACGTTTTGTATTTTCTCGAGTCCCTTTCGGGCTCGGCAATAGGAGTTGCCAACAGTCACATGCTAATGATGAATCAGATGGAAGGGTTGATTTGAATGGCGGAGATGCCTCTGGTGATGGATTGACGGCCCTTGTTGGGTTAAGCCAAGGTAGCAATTGCGTCCCTGTTATTCCAGGCCAATCAGGGAGGTTGTATGAGCAAAGTTTGCAGTCTAGAACAACAGGAATTCCAGCTTCAGTTGCAAGTACTAGTGGCATTTCGATGCAGACTGTGGAGCAACGGAAACATGGCGTTGGGTTAGAATGGGAAAATGTGGAAGGTTCCACAATCTTCTTGGACTCAAGGACCCCATTGCGAAGCTTTCCTCCCTTTCGCTTTGGGTTAGTTATCTTAGACTATATTTTATCTCTTGTGAGCTAATGATATCTCTTCTGAAACCAGATCCATTATAAAAGAGCAAAGTTATCACTCAATTAAAAAGCAAATGGTGGCTTTATTCTATTGTTCTTGCTGCTAACGTATTCAAACTTAAGATACAAAGCTGGATACGGATAGGATGAGTAGGACTACAACTTCTTAACACTATCCAAAGCATTAAATACATAAATATTGACATGAGCATCCTATCTGACACATGAATATGTTTTCATTATTTAAACTATTTTAAAATATTCATATTATGTTATGTATATATATCATTATATGAGATAATGTATGGAATTTTGGTTTGGGGAGCACTGGTTTCGTGTGGCGGGGATCTCGCCACAGAAGATTATGGTTACAAATGGAGCTAATTGTCACTCCCAGTCCCTGCATCTTTCTCTAGCTTAGCTCGTTGTCCCTCCACTCCCTCTCTCTATCTGGGAGAGGAATGTATCTCTCCCACCCAACCAAAAAACAACCTCCAAACCTTGTTCTCCTGTTCTGCAGGTCAAACTCGCTCATGAACCGACAACCCTACCTATCTTTGAATTTATCCTCCTCTTCCTCCCCTCCCCCTCCTGACCTATACATAATCACATCCACCTGCTAAGGCCAATAGGGAAAGCTACTTCAGCGACTCAGAGAACCGCCCCCCCCAGCTCAACCTTTAGCCTATCCATCCTCCTTGCTCTCTACTTCAGATGCACCAACCCCATCGGCTCTCAAAACTCCTCTACACCCTATATTATAAAACTTAAGTGTGATCTTATTGTAAGGAAAGTACGTTGTCTTAGAAAGGTGCTGATTGGGTCTTTTCAACCCCAAAGGCACGATGTACGGGGGATTGAAAAATGGGGCTAAGCAGTTTTGGATGGAGTCACACTTGAACTGCCGCAAAATCATAGGAGGACACCTTTTGTTCTCCTTCCCCTTGGAATATCGAGCACTAGAACCCTCCAAAGCAGAAACCTCATGTGCAAAGGGATTACTCTCACTACTTCTACTTGGGCACAGCAGTTGGGGGCTGCTCAACCCTCCAAAGTGTGGATATGCATTTCCAATATTCCACTCCATACCTTGCATCTGGAAATCTTCAAACAAATTGAGAACCACTGCAGAGGCCTCATCATCTTTGTAAAATGGAATTCCACCGAGTACCTTCCGATCCGCTCCATCCAAATATTGGTTCAAATGACCAATCGCCCTGATACCCCAATATTTCTGGCTCTCCATGGATTTAGATACCTACTGTGTTGCCATTTTGTGGGATGCTGCGTTCCCCTCTTCCCGGCACCATGGCTGAAACCTCATGTTCAAAGGGACTACTCTCACTACTTCTACTTGGTCACAGCCGTTGGGGGCTGCTCAACCCTTCAAAGTGTGGATAGGCATATCCAATATTCCACTCCATGCCTGGCACCTGGAAACCTTCAAACAAATTGGGAACCAACGGTAGAGGCCTCATCTTTGTAAAATGGAATTCCACCGAGTATCTTCCCATCCTCTCCATCCAAACGTTGGTTCAAACGATCAATCCCACCCTTATACCTGAATATTTCTGGCTCTCTATGGATTTAGATACCTACTGTGTTGCCATTTTGTGGGATGCTGCGTCCCCCTCTTCCCGGCACCATGGCAGTGACCATGCTCTCAACCATGCAAAACCAAGACCCTTGTAGGATTACTGCAGTCCACAGGAAATATAGAAGGCGGCCTTACCAGCGCCCATCTCAAGATCGCAGGGTTCCTATTCACCCCCAAAGTAGGATACCTGTATCTACCATGTGCACATCATCACCATCTTCTTCAGCCTTCCTGTAATCACTAAAAGTCCAACGGCTGCCTAGAGAACTGCCCCCCGATGATGCCCATCGCAACCCCTCTCGCAGAGGACCCCCACCACCCCCTTGTCTTATAATGCTACCCTACCCCTCTACCCACTTGCCGGGACAGCTTGCGGTAAGTGTTTCAAGTTCAAATGGCCTCCTGTCCTTAGGTGCATCTCCTTCCCCCTTGGTGGCACATTTTTCCCCATCAAGCCTTCCATCTAAGGATCCTTGTCGAGCCCCTACCTCGAGCCCTGCACCCCACATGCAGCAGATCCAGCTCACTCCTCCCCCCTGCCTCTACCCTCAAATCTTGAGGCCCTACCACTTCTACTAGCCCCTTCCGTACCCCAGGAGCCATCGGTACTTGATCCTCACCCCCGGCGTACTCATACGTCGGCCCACGTGATGGGACAGATGTCAGCCTTTGGATCAAATCCTATTGACCTTGCTAGCCCCGGACACTACGCACCCCTCCAAATGGCGCTCCCTCTCTCATCAATTTCTCCATCCAAGGGACCACTTCTTTTCTCTACCTCGAGCCCATGACCTCTTGCGGTGGATGCACCCCTTGGTCCATGCACCACGTTGCCCCATTTTTGAAGATCAACCCACACTGGTGACCCACGGATTCCCTACTGTTATCCCACTACCCTGCTCATCACATGTTATGCCATCATATGTATGGAGCTGCCCCACCCCAGAAACTCTAGCCCACACAAGCTCATGCCCCCTCAAGTTCCAAGCCCCACCTCCTGAGACCCACCTACCCCTTACCTCGGAGAACTTAATAACAGACAGGTGTCCCACCACTTTGACCAATGAAATACATGTGGACCCCATCTCACCTTTTGTCACTCCATATCCTCGTCTTCGATCTCTCCAAAAGACAGCAACTTCAAAGTCTAACATCTACCCCTTTCATCCGAACCCTCCCAAAACTCTAACCCCTTGACCTCCCCATCCTCATGTCCTTTAGTTTCGCCTCCCATGGTCTTACACCTCATCTTCCTCCTATAACCCCCGACGACCCCCACCTGGGGCCTTGATCATACTTTTGCAACTCCCTCTTCTGGTAATGGAGGCACTGCCTTTATCTCAGAAGAGCCAGGGTCAAGGGTGGCTGCTTTTCTTTTCTCAAAATGCATCTCCATTCCCCCCCTAGCCTTTTTTCCTCCTCATGGGGCCTATACTTCCCATTCCAAAACATGTAGCCTTTCCCCATTGCTTTCCAAGCCCCCTCCATCCTCGTGGGGCCTATACTCCCTGTTCCAAAGCATGGATATCCCCTCCCCTCGCTTATATTTTGTACACCCCACCTCTACCCCTCCTTAGCCATAGTGATACTACAACCTCAACCACATGGACTCACATAGGTATTACCCAGGTAACCTTGATTGCTACCCTACCCTATACCTTGATCAACCTGAGGGCCTAATCCTCTCTAAACCATCACTGGACCAAAGACCACCCACGCATTTGTCCCTACCCTGCAGAATCTTGAGCTCCTAACTCAGAGATGACCCTTGTTTCCTTGAGGTCACATGCTATGTTGAGGTAGACTCCTCTGAAGACTCAGATGTTGTGTTCTTTCAATTAGTGGATTTTGAGTAAAAAAAAATATTGACCACACCCAGGGGGATATACACAAGGTCTTGAAAAGGCGATGGGATTCCATTTTGAAGGTTCACGTGGGGACATGGACAACTTTTTCTTTGCGGATGCAATCACGAAGGCCAAGGTAAGCGACAGAAGCAAAAGAAAGAGGGAGTTTCATGATCTCTCTTTCGGCATCTCCTATGAGAAGGAAGACCCGAGGTCCTCCTTATCTGACTTGGCCCTCTGGGCTGGTCAAGGTATCAGATGCTCCTCTAGGCACCTAGTGTCTTTCTCCAACAAAACACCATGGTGTTATCGTGGAATATCCAGGGTCTCATGAACTTTGCAAAACAACGCCCTCTAGGAATTTTGTTGCAAATACAACCATGATATGATAGCAGTGGTAGAATCCAAATAACCTTCCCTTAATCTATCTGTCATTTGGAGCATTTGGATTTTGGGGCCGCATACCTTACCAATGGGTTGCCCTCGAAGTCGCTGGTGCGTCAGGGAGAATTTGGGTCATTCAGGACCCTGCCCTTCACTCCATTATGAACTCCCACACGGTGACTCTATGCTTAATGTTTGAAAATCTGTCGCCTAGGCGGTTAGGAGCCACAAAGAACCAAATTGCCCTAGGTGCTGAGGTGCCTTGGCACTCAGACACTGAGGACCTGCCTAGGCTATGCCTCAAGCCCTTAGCCCTTGTAAGAGGGTGGAAAGATGTAGAGGGCAGGTTTGCCCATGTAGCTGTCACTTTAGATATCTTGAGGAAGCGGTTTCCTCGGTTGCCAGAAGTTCTACGGTATAAATGGTAATTTCACCCTAAGAAAGTATGTCGGTCTTTTATGTCATTTCCCCTCTCTTTAAGAGGGTAAAAGGGTTTTGGAGGGCATTACAACCCCCCAAAACGAATTTTCTTGCTTAAGAGAGAGAGACTCCAAAAAGTAAAGTTTTTTGAGATTTTAAAGATTGAAATCTTTTTCAAACTTCTCCATTTATTGTGAAAACGAGAAGTATTCAACCTTCTACTTTCTGTGGCTTGAAATGGCTATGAAAGATGATGAACTGATAATGCAGAATGTTGATTATGGGAAATGGACATATTTAGATCTTTTATAGTTTTAGATTTGTAATTCAATTTAAATTTAAAACTAATGTATGTATGATGTCTCAAGTACTTGGATAATGTTTTTATTTGTATTTTTTGAAAAAATGGTTTCTAAGATCAATTTGTGCCCTCGAACACCATTATTGGGGCCTAAAACCCCCAATGTCCTAAAAGGGCCACCTAGGGGAGAGATACCCACCCAGCTGCCTAGGTGGCCTGGACCCTTGGCAGCCTAGGAGGCTGAACCTTTTTTTTCCAACATTGCCTATGCCTTAAGAGAATTTCAGATGGTCTGCCTGGAAATGCTAGGTCCTCTGCCAGTACGCCTCTCAATTCTATTTGACAAGATCAAATTGATGGTGATTTTTTGGGCCTCTAAACACAAGATTTTCAAAGGAACTCATTATTTGGCATTCCATCAGGACTGGCTTCCCCTTCTACACCTATCTCTCTCTAGGGCCATTCGAGCTTCTTGCTGGAAGCCCCCTGATCAATGGGCCACCAAATTGAATTTTGATGGCTGTTCTCTCGTTAACCAGGGCCGGCCGGCATTGGTGGTCTATGGAGAAATCACGAAGTTCAGACCTTGCTTTTCATTCTCCAAATCTATCAGTCATTCAAACTCACAAGAGGCTGAGGCCCTGGCACTGCTAGAAGGCCTTAAGACTTTTTAACCACAGCTGCCCCCCTACCCTCATCATTGAAGGCGACTCCATCCATGTAATTCATTGGGGTGTGCTTCCGCCCCCTATCCATGGTACCTAGCGCATATCTTCGAAGAAGTTTTCCACCTCTGCTCAGGCCTTGTGGTATCTTGGAATCATGTGTGGCGCAAATGCAATTTACATGTCAACTCACTTGCCAAAGAAAGTGCTAATTCTCGAGTGACTGAGTAATTTTTTGCAGCCTTAGTCACTACTCTTGGCTGATGAACAGCAACGTCACAATCACTATCTATGTTTTCCTCTTTTTTTACAGGTGCTCCCCGCTGGGGAGCCTAATTTTTTGGATGTACACAAGCCCGATACTTTGGGGTGATTTTTAGTAATACAATGTTAACTTCATCGAAAACAAAAAAAAAGCTCAGCAGTCTATGGTTCCATTACCCATCCCTCAGGAGCTAGTTCTGAGATGAACTTGATAGGGTTGTCTCTGCCCCTTGCTCTCCTTGGTGCATAGGAGGTGACTTCAATGTTACCAGATGGATTTTCGAAAAGAAACAACAACAAAGTTCAAGTTTATGTTTGATTTCTCGAAGTTCATCTCCAGAAATTGCTTGATTGATATGCCCTCAAGTGGCTCACTTTTTACCTGGTTCTACCACTTGGAGGCCACTTGGCTTTCTAAGCTTGACAGATGTCATGTCTCTACCAAGTAGATGAGCTTTTTCTAGGAACCCACTCCGTAGCCCTCCCTAGGCCGAGAACAGACCACAAACCTATCCTTTTAGATACTGCCACAACCGTAATAACCAATTAACCTTTCAGATTTGAACTCTCCTTGTTAGAAGAACCAAACATCAAAAACCTCATTAGGGATTGGTGGGCGTCTTACTCTGTTCAGGGGTGGGTGGGTTCTGCTTACCAAGAAAATTGCAGATGCTAAACCCTAAAGTTCTACCTCAAGAAGGAAATTCAGCCAGGCAAAAGCCTCCTTGCTGGCCATCGTTTATAATCTGGACTCAATTGAAGTAACTTAAACATTTTCCTAAGTAGAAAGAGATAACCGTATCAATGCCAATGGATTACCAATCCATTTTTGAGGAAAAGAGGAAGTCTTCTGGTTCCAGTGCTCTCAAGTGAAAGTTTGGGGACGAAAACATAGCCTTCTTCCATAAAATTGCAAACTGTAAAAGGCGCTACAATACCATATCCTAGATCCAAGAAAGGATCCAAGAATGGCCTAACCTCTTCGATAAACCCTTAGATATCGAAAGAATATCCTGGGTTTTTTGGAGAAGGAAAGACAGGTCGGTCATTCTGGGTCTAGGGTTTCTTAAAAACTGAAAAAAGGTTCTCCAAAAAATGCTATAAAAAGTCTTGGCCAAGACCAGGCACCAGGCCAGAATGGTTTCCTGGTGGCCCCCTTTAGCAATTTCTGGGACTCTTTGGGCCCTGATACCTGTGCATTCTTCCATGAATTCCACCAGCGTGGAACCATTCACAAAGCCATGAATGCCACCTTCATGGCTTTGACTCCAAAAATTGAAGACACAGACATCCTGTGAGATTTCAGGCTCATTAGTCTTCTCAATAGCTCCTACAAGATTCTCTCTGAAGTCTTGGCTTCCTGCTGAGGGATGTACTAGGGTACGTCATCTCTCCCCCTCCCAACCAGGGTTCATTAAGGAGCGCCAGATCCTTGATGGTGCCCTCATAGCCCATGAGTGCAAACACTTGAGACATCTAGCGAAATTCCCTGAGTGATCATATGCTAGATTGTGAGAAGGCCTACAACCATGTAGTTTGGGATCTTATCCAGGAAATCCGTATGAAGATGGATCTAGGCGAAAAATGGCAGAATTGGACAAGTGGTTGTGTTTCATTCCCGTCTTTTTCTATCCTAGTAAATGGTTCCCCTAAAGGTTTCTTTCCATCATCTACGGGCCTCAGCCAGGGGGATCCACTTTCCCACTTCCTCTTTGCTATTGTGGCCGAGGTGTTCAGTCATTCGATTGAAAGATTATTCCAAAAAGGCCCTTTGGAAGGTTTCAAAGTTGGCAGCCAAGGTCTTACTTTCTCCCACGTACATCATGCTAATGACACCCTGATTTTTTTTACGTCACCCAGCAACAAAAGGAGACTCTTTGGGTGTGCCTTAGGTGTTTGGATTTGCCACCTGTCTCAAGATCAACAGGGCCAAACATAAAGTTATAAGGGTGGCCATGGACCACATCCAAGTCCAAACCTTGGCTGATATCCAAGGCTCTGGGATAGATAACCTATCCAGATCTCCCTCTTTGCATTGGCAAGCCAAGAAAACAGGTGTGTGATCCCATGGTGGAAAACATTGACCTTAAGTTGGCTGGGTGGAAAGGTAGATTCCTCTCAATGGCGGGCCACCTAAACCTTATCAAGGCCACCCTCTCCAATGTCCCTATCTACCAAATGTCCCTATTTCAAATCCCGACCTCTGTTGCTACCCATCTTGAGGGAGATGAGGAAGTCCCTTTGGTCAGCTGAGAGTGGTGGGCACACCTGTTATCTTCGGATTAGGTTTGTCTAACAAAGAGACAGGATGGGCTGGGCATTTGTAGTCTCGGACTAGGTAACAAAGCCCTTATTGGGAAATGGTGGTGGAGATGTGTCACTTGGAGCAACCGCCTATGGCAGCAAGTACTCCGCCAGAAATATGATATTGACTCTCTCTCATGGCTGCTTGTTGGCGACTTCTAAGAGGGTCCTCACAGTTTGATCAGCTGCAGAAAAGGGGCATCCCTATTCCTAATAGATGTATCATGTGTAAAGCCGTGGAGGATACCAATGATCATCTTTTCTTACATTGCAAGTGGCCTCCTGCCTCTGGGCTCATCTTCTCCACCTCTTCAAATGGCTTGTTGCAGGTCGTGCAGCTATCACAGTTACGATTTGGGCTACTTGGAAGGAAAGGAATCTGAGAACATTTGAAGGAAGGGAAAACTTAGGCATGACAATAATGGACCGGATCCATGCCACTGTCATTTTTTGGGCCACAAACTTGAAAAGGTGAAGAGTTAAGGCACCATGCTGCTAATGATTTTCTTCAGATCTGGCTGGAAATGTTGGAAACTTCATCCATCAAAATCCCTTTATCACAACTGTAGTGCCCCCTGAACATGGTAGTATCATGCTTAATTTCAATGGTTGCTCCCTTGGCAACCTTGGACTGGCAGGATTCGGTGGTCGTTTTAGGGACCAGAGTGGCACCACTTTGTTCTCCTACTCCGGTTTCATTGGCTAAACTGATTCCACTAGCGCTGAGTCTATAGCCCAATTGGAGGGCATGGGCATCAAAAGGGTCATGGTGGATTGGTCTAGTAGGTTAGTGGTGGGGGAGGACTCCAAAAACGTCATATCCTAGGCTAAGAAGTATTCAACATGTCCATGGTGGCTGCACCACATCTTTGACCAATTTTCCGATCTTTGCAGGCATATGTACATCCCTTTTCGACGTACGTGGCACGGGGCAAACCATGAAGCAAATAGCTTCGCTAAAGCCAGAGCACTATCTGGAACAGCTGACCTGCTTAATAGCATGACCTTCTTGGCACCTTTTTGAGCATCGGTCCCATTTTTACCTATTTTTGGACAGGGTTTTATCTTTGTTTTTATTTTGATCTACAGGGTCTCTGAGTCATTTTTGTGTAGCTTCAGCTAGAACGCATTTTTTGGGAACTGTAAAGAGCACCCACCCGATGGACTGCATGATTATTTTTGTAAACACTTACGCACAATACAACAGTTAACCTTTTAAAAAGCGGTCATATATGTTTATCTCGTGTACCACTATGGTATACCACTACAAGCATTTGACTGGTTGTACCACATTAGTGATTCATATTACAGATATCGTTTCATACCATATTGCGATTGTTACATTATGTGTATCAGGGGATGCAACATTATTTTTAATTTTATTCATTTGATATCTTCATGTTTAAACCATATATATGTACAAGTATTGTAACTTCTTAAAGAGTATCATCAATATGGGTATGAACTCCACGTTCGTTGCCCTTATCCTCGAGCTTGAAAGAGCTGATGAGAAAGGGTTTCTGGCCCATCAGCCTCATAACAGCTCGTGCAAGCCACTAAGTGCTTGCTTCTGAGCAATGTGCTCAGCCAAGACATGCCCAACTCAAGGCACTTTTGCCCAAGGAAGACAGATTCATGATGGAGCAGTGATCGCTCACAAATGTATCCATGCCAGACACCTTCTGGTAAACCTTTCCTATTCATCAAATTGGATTTTGAAAGGCTGTGGCTCTGATGGGCCTCAGCTGAATGTGGCACTCTTGGGTGTCAAGAATCTTCTCCTCTGCTTTCTTCTCCATATTGATTAACAGAAGTCCTCATCCCCATGATTTCTTCCACTTTTCAAGGGGCCTCCGCCAAGGTGGGTTATCTCCCTCTTTCTTCTGGATACAGCCATGATATGTTCTATAGCTTCTCCTCCTCTCAGAGTAGACCACCCATTTGGGGTCCAGTTGTCTAGAGATTGAGCACATGATAGTATCTCTTTCTTATTTGGTTGCTGCATCATCTTAATGAAGCCCACGATTTCCAGTGTTCCTGTTTTCCAGATATCTCTGTTGAAAATGCCTACATCCATTGAACACACTCTAGAATGCTCGAGGAGAGGATTTTTATGGAAAGGAGCTTGCGAGCCCCATAAAAATTTCATCTCATTAGTTGGGAAACAGTCCGCCTAAGTCCAGGGGTGGCATGGGGATCAGAAAGCTAAGGGGCTGCAACAGAGCTCCCCTTGCCAAGGGGCTGTGGACTCTGCCCCAGAAAGTCACCAATGTGGTGGACGGTGGTCAAACATTGATATGGTGCCCTTGCTCTGGACCACAGAGGTTTCTAGGACACTAGATATTTTTTGCTACCTCTTGTAATAGGGCGTGCTTATAAGCCCATTTTTTTGAGACCTCAATCTTTTGTATACAGCCACTTCAAAAGGATATATTTTGTACAGGGTCAGTGAACCGATTTTTTGACTGAGATACCTGTCTCGTGGGTATTCTCGGTCCTCTCCTCCCTCTATCTATTGTATTCCTTCCTCTTTTCAAGTAATACAATGTTAACATTCTCAAAAGAAAACATTGATATGGTGCCCAAATTTTTGGCTGGCTACCTGGTGGGACAACCAACAACCACGCTTTGGGTGTTTGGAAAGCTATCATCAGTCGCTTCCATGCTTTCTCCTACAAAATCCATTATGCAGCCATAACAGGGGTTTGCTTTTGAACTAACTATGACTACTCCCTCGACTCCTGGAACAGGAATCCCCTGATGTCTGCCTTATTTCTACCAACTAGGAGGCTAATGTCTCGTGCTAATAAAAGCAACTTGAACAGTCTGGCACCCTAATTTAGGCGTAACCTCAATGATAGTGAGGCTCTGGAGCGTGTCTCATTGCTGGCATAGTTTTAAAACTATATCATACTATTCTCAGGCAGGGACAAGGTCTGGACCCCTTCCACTTTGGGCTTATTCTTGGTCTTCTCTCTCTACAAGACACTAAACCAATTGAATGATGCTCCTGCCCTAGTATCAAGGGCCTGGGTTACCCAAGCTCCATCAAAATTCCAAGCCTTCCAACTGGTTGGTCATTTCGAACAAGGAACTCACACAGGACCACATGCGGAGCGGGTTATTTCTCTGCAATGTGTGGGTACCACGAATAATCCATCAACTGTCTCTTCCTATGTTGTGCTTTCGCCTCACAGTTCTAGTATCCCACATCTCAATCTCTTTGGCTGATGTCGGGTCATGCTCACCTCCTGCACTATTCCAATCCTAGTCTCTACCTTCCTTCCCAGCCACAGATCTGATCTACACTTGTGGCAAATGTTCCTGTTAACTTTTCTTTGGCTCGTATGGTTGGAAAGGAATAGATGCGTCGTTGAAAGCAAGGAAAGCACCATCAATCCATTGAAGGACCACTTGACATCTATCTTCACTTTGTGGGGCCTAAACCACAAATCTTGCAAATCTTAATCCTGAAAGCAACGTCACAAAGCTCAATTTTGACAGATGCTCTTTGGGCATCCCAGGCATGGGCATTGGGGGCTTCTTTGGAAGCCACAACAGGTGCCACACTGTAAACATTTTCAGGCCCCATCAAATTTTTCATATTTCCTCCCCATTGGTATCGCAGATTCTACACAAGTCGAGGCCCTAGCCCTCTTGGAAGGCCTTTGAAAGTTCAACCCCAGTTCAACCCCAATTGGAGCCCCCACTTGATGGTCGAAGGAGACTCCTAGAACGTTAGTGCTTGGGCCTCCGGTTCCACCTACTGCCCTTGGAGATTATAACATATGTTTGATGAAATATCACACCTTTGTAGGGGCCTTAGGGTCTCATGTCAGCACAATTTTATGGAAGTTAATGCTGCTACCAATTTTTTGGTTAAGGAGCCTTATCGAACTCCACCTGTCAATTTCTTGAAGGCATAGTCATCCTGAGTTGTACTTAACACAGCTCTTTGTCTTTACTCTATAAGCTGTATAGCACTTTTGGACCCTACGGGGTTTTTGTATAGGACACCCGCCAGAGCTGTAGTTTCATATTTTGTACACTCCATTTTAATCAATACAAAGTGAACAGCTTAAAAAAAATATACTATAGCCTGAGCCTAGGCTTTGCTATTGGGGTTCGCCCTTTTGGCTGAAGGAGATTCCAAAAATGTCATCATAATTGGGCAAGCATATCCCCCTTCTGACCTGGCAACTCGAACACATCTTCGACAATATCTTCGTACTTTGTTGCCCACTACGTGTTTCCTTCATTCATGCGTAGCATGAGGCAAGCACAATAGTGGGCTCGCTTCCCAAACAAGACATAACTGGCAGAGTCCTTTGTATACCAGCTTTCACAAACTATCAGGACAAGGTAACCTCTTTTGTATGAATTTCTATAACACCAGTTTTTGTAACACATACTCGGCAATTCCACATCTTTTACTGTTATTAATCCAAAGAAAAACTTCCAGATTATCCAATGCCACTGTCAGTAACTTATTATATCAATATCCAAGCATATTCAGAGATCTGTGCTGGAAGTTTTGATTCTCCGATTGCATTTCTAGTAAGCTCAGGCATCAATTTTTTTGTTTCTTATTTTTCGTGGGGTGGAAAGAGCTTTCCATACTATTTGAAGTTTTGACTCCATGTGTATACCTATTTCCTTTTTAGATAGATTTGCAATTCTTTTGGCTAGTTATTTGTTTCTGAGCTTTGTTTCGTTTGACCTTGAATTTTTAGTGTCATTTCGATAATGCAAATAAACCTTGCAGGGTGGAATTTGAGGACGTGCACAGGCTTAGTGATGGACAAGTCAAGCATTCCCCAGAAGTATTTTATGCAGGTTCTCTGTGGAAGGTAGGCAAAGTGCCACCAGTTCTGTTGAATGTTTGGGTTCCCTAATATATATACATGTGCTGTGAGCTTTGAAATTCTTTTTTGCAGGTTAGCGCTCAGGCATTTAGTGATGAAGACCCCCAAGGACGCCGGACAATTGGTACGTTTTTGCTCATGTGTAGTATGTGGGGAGAACCACGTTTTGAACTGGGAACTCAGTTGATCTCTGTTGATTTCAGGATTATTTCTCCATCGACGCAAGGCAGAGGCAATAGATCATCAAAGAAAAGTCAGCTATCTTTCGTTTTTCTTTTTTATTTTCTTTTTTATGTTATTTTTTATTATAGGGAAATTGATCAAATTACATCCAGTTTCAAATAGTCAATCAAAGTACACATCATTATATGGGTAATATTTTGTTGGGTGAAATGTAGTTGATTTCTGAGGTGTGATTTGATATATTTCCCTTAATTATGACAAACATCACAGTGAACATAGACATGAGACTGCTTGCTATATCAGAAATTCATCTTGAAATTGGGTTTTCAATTTACAGGTTTATCCCTATGTAGATATTAGAGAAAAGGTTAAAGCTCGTTATCAGGTAGTGAATGCTTCTGTTTATTTTACTAGTCCTGACATGACTTGTAGTTGGGTTTCAATTTTGGGAAATTGTGCTACAATGCAATGGATTGTGGAATGATGAATTGACCAATCAAATGAAGGTGACAGAGAGAGGGACCAACCAGAATAGGACATAACCCTGAACCGGGTCCTACTTTCTATCAGTCTATCCATCACCGTCCATTTATTGAACTTTATTGACCCCATTTCCCATTGTATTATCGTGCACTTTCTCAAATTACTTTACCTTTACTTAACTATCAGAAGGAAATGCAAATGTATATTGGGGTATCTACAAGATAAACTTCCATTTTTGTAGTTTTTAGGTTGATAGTAACTTCCATTGTTAATCGCAGTTGATTTGTCCATCAAAGAGAGAAGTCATGGTGTTTGCAAGTGTTCAGGAAGGTACTCTATTACCTAAGGCGCCCAAGGGTTGGGGTTGGCGAAGAGCTTTGCTCTTTGATGAACTTGCTGATCTCGTTCAAGCAGGAGCATTAAGAGTAGCTGCAGTTGTTCAGCTTGTTTGAGATTAGTGGAGTAACATTCTAGCATCTCATGTAACTATAAGTGGGATTATACCAGTGTATCATATCTCTATGCATAGAGCATCTTACTCTATTCTTTATCCATTTGAGAAGAAGATTAGTGTATATGGATCTCTTTTCCTGGGAAAAGAATTCGGTAATCGTATGGAACATGGAAAACCATGATCCATTGA
This sequence comes from Amborella trichopoda, assembly GCF_054954075.1. Lineage (NCBI taxonomy): Eukaryota > Viridiplantae > Streptophyta > Magnoliopsida > Amborellales > Amborellaceae > Amborella > Amborella trichopoda. Next base: position 65,069,075 of record NC_142337.1, on the reverse strand, counting down.
GGGCATGATCGCTGTCCAATGAGAGTATAGACAGCGATAGAGTGAGAGCAGGACTTGCATTTGGAGTTGTCATGTTCTATTGGGTCCTACTATCTCTGTTACTGTCTTATTGTTTCAATGGACAGTGATGACCACCATGGACTATGATTTTCCATAATCTGCTGGATTATAGTATATATTCCCTATTTTTCAAGTGGTTTTAAATTGGAGCTTGGAAATCCTGTCACGGTACATTCTGGTCTGGTTGAAAATAATTGTAATATCGAGGATTCATTTCAAAATTCATAACCCCTTGAATAATCATGTTTACTCAGTGGAGAGGCAGTGTAATCTTTCCATCCTTGTAATGAATTTTATAGTTGAAATAAACCAGATGCGTGCGTGTGTTATGTTTCTGGTCCATTTCGAGCCCATGGCAATCATTGTTAAAGGAATTGCCCATGTCAAACATTGGTAAAGGAATCGAACATGCACCCATGTGGTTTGTATTTATTTTTGGTAAAGATGATTTATTGTTTAATCATTAGCCAGATAGTTTCAGTCTGCTCAGAGTGACTGTATGTTGGTCAACAAATTTAGTTATTGATGAAACTTAATCCTTTCCTTATTACTTGGAAGTTAAAAGGAAAGTAGAGGTGGTATTATGGTTTTTGGGCTGAATAGTAAGAAAAAATCTGCAGATGCAACAAATTTTTTATTGGTATTTGGTTGTTAGTTAGCCGAATTCAATCAAAACATTTTTCAGAAATTTAGCCAAAATTGAGTATTAAAACCCTTCTAGCTTTTACCAAACTGTGTTCGTTGATTTGGAATATAATTGATTCTGATATTTACTGAGGATATTATGGGATTTTTGGGTAACACTGATTTTTAGCGAACTTACCTACCCTTGCACAACCATAACTATGATTGGAACAAATTGAAAGAGATCATCAAATATGATCCTCTCTCTCATCAATTAGCCATGGGAAAGCAACACTAAGAAATTCATTGTTAATTCATAGGTAATGAAGCTTTGATGCAATTGTATTCAACCGTGCGCAATGGAAAGAATGGCTGATAACATAGTAATCAACTAAAGGTCTTATCTGCACAAACTAATGGTTCCAGATGGAAGATTTGGCTCCAAGACCGTACTGCACAAAATAATTCTGAAAAATGGAGTTTTTGTTTGTTACAGGGAGAGAGAGCTCATGGGAATGCTTCAGGGGATCCTAATGGTAGAAGCAATGAAACATAACTCATTAAAAAAAATAACTCAAAACAAACAACATAAAAAAGTAATAGAATTCGAACATGAATTGCAACAGAAATAATACTGGACATTCAAACAAATTAAGCCTTATTAGGTTCCACCGTACTTATCATCTCCAAATCTATAGAGCCTTACGATAGGAAACCACTTGCCTTGCTACAAAGCCCTATAACTCTCACAGAAAAAGCAAAATTCTCAATAGAAAAATATTGGCTTAGAAGAACCAAAACAAAAACCCCAAAAATGACACCTGCACCGTACTAACAACCACAACCCCATAACAAGAGAGAGAGAGAGAGAGAGAGAGAGAGAGAGAGAGTACCTGTGCACCACAAAAAAGGCTCTTCAAAACCCAAGTGCAAAAACCGGAAAAGCTCTTCAAACCCTAAAAGTCTTTCACTGCTGTACCACCAACAAAACAACTGGACCCACAAAAATGGCTCTTCAAACTCTAGCGCCCAAACTGTGACTCACGACCACCCCACAGGCTCCGAAACAATAGAGCAGCCAGAGGAATAATCCCAAATAACGCAATTTGTACCTGTTCCGAGCTGCTTGTCCTAATTGTAATTTGCCCTGTCATCTTATTATTCAACCCCACTCGAGCAGCCATCTTCGTATTACGACCAATCGAAAACTGGGACTGCAAATTAGCACCCAATGCCAAGTCCCCTCTCCACCTCATAAGCGAAAGCCCCAGCGTGGCCTGGTCTTGCCCAATTGGATAGTCTCCCTCTCTCAGTCTAACCTCCAAATTGGCCCCACAAGCCAAATCGCTACCGGCTTGAACGCCTCCTGCACTTCCCACTAAATTGAGCCTCTTCCCAATAGGAAGCCGGTCCTCAATCTTGAGCCCGGTCGCTATGGTGTCCCCCAAAATTGTAACCGAGAACCCAGCTCCAGTTCGATTCTTGTAGAAGTTTTTAAACCGAGTTTCACCTCGAAAAATGTAGGCCAATTGCTTGCCCACTGTCTGTATATCAAAGCCAGCCATGCTTGAGCCATGCTCGCCATGCTTGGCTGAGACCGAAGAATCCAAGTGGATATTGAACTCCCTCTTGTCTTTAGTTATTTGGACAGATAAGGCAGCAGGGAATTTGTTAAGAATTGCGAGGGTTTCTTCAAGGCTCACACCATCATAACCACAGTCATGATCCCATCCATGTGTATCTAAAACAGGGCGGCTCAGAAGGTGAGAGCTGGGTTCAAGAAAACGATATCGGTAACCGGCGTTATCACCGTCGAATGATGGGGGCAACACCATGTCGGGAAGCGGAACCGGCACAGCCGCAGGCCCCACATCATAATCCTCATTTGGAAACTCGCTTACAATTGATTCACCAGCCGATGCCCTCTTCTTTGCCTTCTTAATTTGTTGGAGCTCCTCTTTCCATTGCCTCCTTTGAAGCAACCTCACCCTGTAATCAAACTCTTCAAAATAGGCCTTCCTTTGATCTTTGCTAAGTTTGGCCAATTGTGCCTTCTTCAAGGGCTTGAAGGGGGGGAGTTGATCGTATTCATCTTCATCTCCCTCTTGATCGGAATCGGAGATATCATCCAAGTCTATGTCGGAGTCACCATTATCGCCCCCTTGATCAGTTGCAAGCTTGGGGTGGGGCCGGGATTGGAGGAGAGAGGAGAGAAGGAAAGGGAGCGGGGGGGACCGAATTCTTAACCCAAAGAGCTTTCCAGGACTTGAGTCTTGGAGCTTGAGGAGAGCGTTGGCCTCTGAAAGTATCTTTGATGAGTAGCACAAGACCAAGAGTTGGGGTCTCCAGGCTTGTCCATTAGGCAAGACCTTGTGGCCCTCTCTGTTCTTTCGACAAGAAGGGTGGTTCTCAACTAAAGAAACCGGGTTCATTAGCCTCATGTCACCCGCTGCCTGCCTTATTGAATGTTGAACAACATGTGAGCGTTGAGCCACAAAGACCTCATAGCTTAGTGGTGCTCCATTGGCACCATCAGGGGGTGCACATGCAGCATGAGTGAGAGCCACAATAGCATTGAACCAAATCGAGGCCCCAAGAGTACTAGTTATCGACCTCAAGAGAGGCAAATCATTATAGTCCCTACTCTGTGTATCAAGCCGATCCACATATAAGACTATATCAGGAGGACACCTCTTTGTGAACTTCTTTATCGATAATAACACCTTCTTATTCGCACTCTGGTCCATCACTGAAGGCATAAGACCTGGACTGTCGATAATCTTCACCTTTACCCCATTAAGAACCCCATTAATCTCTCTCACAGTTGGGGTTGATGGCTCGAAAGCATTAGTTCGGGCCTTTGTTTCTCCAAAAATTGAGTTTATAGTCGCACTCTTGCCAACCCCAGTTTTTCCAAGAACCAAAATTGTGCACGAGAAATCAAGGGGAGACCCACCATCAGTCTCAAGTTGCTTGGCCTCTTGCTTCGCAGCCTCAAGCCCAACGCCTCGCCTTCCATGCCAGCCCCGCTTAATCCCCTCAGCTAACCCTAAGCGATACAAAACTTGGGCAGCCACTACATCTTCGGATGAATGGCCTAACCGGTGAACAAGCCGAAGAAACTTCACCCTTATGTTTTGTATCTTCTCGTGCAATTTCTTTTCTTCTTCATCCATTGTGGTGTCTTGGTCCCCCAAGGCTGCAACTTCTGCTTGGGTAAAAATATTTGGACGGTTTTGCCGGGGTGTAGGCCTCAATGAGGGCATGGATGATCCCAATCCAGCAGGAGGATCACTGGAAAACAGCCTTGGTGCATCGGAAGGTGAGATAGTTATGGTGTTATCTGAAGTACCACCACTACTTGCCGCCTTTAAAAGAGCAGCTAAGGCAGCTGAATCAAATAGCTCTTCTTTGCCATCTTGCTCTTCTTCATCAGTTTCTACTTCTTCATCTGATTCTGACACAACTCGATCATCCATTTTTTGGAGATACATGGATGAGTTCTTCTCCATTTCGTTTACTATCTGTTGGGCTGTTTCAGCTGCCAATGTATTGGGAGGAAGTGTGGGGTTTTGGTATTCAGAATTGATGTAGTCTTTGAGGAGAATCATCTTGATCTCTTCTTCCATATTTTGAACCAATGGCTCTGAAGCTTCTGACGCTTCTACCTCATCTACATCAGAGTAAGAATGTTCATTTGAGCGGGAAGACTTGAGTTTGGATTCACTGACACTTTTTTCTCCCTCTGCCTCAGTATCTCCAAAGCCACCTTCACGAGCGGTTAAAGAGAGATCCACGGCTTTGGTTTTATGAATTACTTCAGCTACTGATGCATTTGAATTCTCCGAGTTAATAGCTTCTAAAATAGGACAAATTGTTCCTTTCTCATGGTTGGGCTCTGTGTCTATGGTTTCTTCCTGTGCATCAGGGTTCAAAGTCACACCTGTTTTAGAAGCATTGCCACGAACAATAGCGTCACAATTCTTTGACTCAGCTTCTACACTGGACTCCACACTCGGCTCCTCATTCTTTGCTTTCATTTCATTACTCTCTGAAACCAGGGTTATGACTTGTGGTTTTGCTTCAGTTACAGGGTTCTCACAAGGCTCATTATTTACCTCTGCAACATCAGTTTTATCGTCAGCCTCCCCTGAATCTACAGTTCCCGTTTTCGAGTCCACCTCAACTTCAAGCTTTCTGTCAGACCCACCCGTCAAAACTCCATTGCTTCTTCCCTCTTCAACCCCTGTTTCCAGCTGAGAAACCTCTGGTTGTGAGCTCTCAACAACTGGACTCTTTTCAAGCTCTGCGACTCCGCCTGAAACAGTGCTCGAACCCACAGCTTTCTCAGCTTCACCATCACCAGTTTTTTGTTCAGTGGCCTCCAAACCAGAGACTTCAACTACTGAATTATCTCCAACATCAGATTTTACATTGGATTCATTACTCGTAGTTGAGCCCCCAGTTCTGTCTACCTCTTGAACAGTGGCTTTTGGAGCCAAGCCCACTGATTCTGAGGTTTCAGACTTTTCGTTATCTTCAAATTGAGATTGTTCATCAGATCCAATAGCTGAAACCTCAGTTTTTCCAGGTTCTACCTCCTTTTGAGAGCTAGGCCCTAAAACAGTGGAATTCTCCACCTCCGGAACGCCAGTTTTAGGCTCATCAATGGTCTCTGAAGCCAGAGGACTGGAACCCAATTGACGTTTCCCAGTAACTTCATCTGAAACCAAGGAATCAGAGACCCCTTTTTCACGATCAACCTCTGCAACTTTAGGAACCCTAACCGAGCTTGAATACCCATCATCCTCCTCACTCTCTCCCTCACCCAAACCCTCATCCTCGTCTTCACCAGACACCTGAGCGACTGGCATCAAAACCCCAGGATTTTTCGAACCAGAAGGGACAACCCCAGCTCTAACCTTCTCCTCCCCACTATCACCAAGAAAAGGGGTCTCAAATTCCTCATCCTCCATTTCCAATTCTAGGGTTTCATCATCTGGGTCCGCCACAAAAGGCCTCTCAGACGCTGTGTCAAAGTCATCCTCCCCACTCAAAAAGCTATCTTCCTCAATATCATCGCCACTGTCACTACTGCCCCCATTATTGACATTACTGTTACCTATTTTGTTCCCCATCATTAAAGCGTTTGTACTGTTATTACTGTTATCATTGCTATCTTCTATAATGTTTTCATCAATATCAGAATCAAGAGAAGGGGGAGCTCTGATAGGATAAGAAGAACCTGAAGTTGCAGTGAGGGTCCCCTTTGGCTTGGAAAGAGGGGGAAGGCCTTGAGCTTCCATGGCTTTCAGCTTTTGTCTCCTTTTTTAGATAAGGGGTTTTAGGTGGGTGGTAAAGGCTCAAAGCAATATCACTGGGCTTTTTCTCTTCGGTCATACATATGCATTCTCAATTAAAATCTGTGTGTGTAAAATGAGAGTGTGGAGAGCCACACGAGCGGATAAGGTAAGGATAGAGAGAAGAGAGAGAGAGAGATAAGAGGCGTGAGAAACCGTATCACATGAAAATGATAGGGCTGGCAATGAGTCTGGTCGGGTCGGATCGGGTCCAGGCCCGAATTCGCCAGATCTGGACCCACTCGGATCCGACCCAAAAATTAAATTATCTATGTTTTGACCTATATTTAAATATATTTCATATATTGGGATCGTAAAAATATTATTCGACGTGGATCCGGACCTAAATAATATTCGGGTCTAAAATTTGAACCCATATCTGAACCGCCGGGTCATACTCGAACTCGGATCGGGTCTAACCCTCGGGTCCCAGGTCGGTCGGGTTCATTGCAACCCCTGAAAATAAGTGTAATATTAAAAACTCCAAATGTACGTTACAAGATGCACTATTTCCGAAACTTGAAATCCATTTTCTCCTCATATCCATGCATCTTGATGTCGAGATGATCAATTTGATGATATTTGAGCATTCAAACAACCTATTCTAGTGAAATTTTTGAGGTGAGTTCTAATTTGATTGTTTAGAGCTTAAGTTCTATATAAACTTTTCCCTTTTTAAATTGTTGGGTTAAATAACAGTGGTGATTACCTGTGGTGAAAGCTAAAGAAGGGGTATTTCAGGAGTATTGTAGATATTTCTTTTGAGAGATATTCCAGTAAAACTTTTGGCAAAACTTGCACTGCCATGTGGTAGGGTGGTTATGTGGAAACTTTTTGAGAAAACTACAAAAAAATCTCAAGACGACTTTTTTTTATGCAACTTACCTAACTTGTTTTTTTTCAAAACAAATTTACTATGCAAATACTCCCAATAAAAAGTTATTTTTTTAAGGCGAAAATGCCCTTCACATTGTCGGAGCGCACAAGTATTGGACCGTCCTTTGTAACTGCTGGGTGCACCATCACATTGCCGGAATGCACAAGTGCCGGACCGCCCTTTGTAACTGCCGGACAACACTTTACACAGTGCTGGAGCCCTATTGTCGAACCACACTTTACACAGTATCGAAGCCTTACTGCTAGACCAAACTTTATACTCTATTTTGGTGGCCTTACTGCATGACCAAACTTTGCACACTATTTTGGTGGGATAGGTGAGAGAGAGGCGTGGGTAAGGTAAAAATAAGGGAGGGTAGTTTAGATTTTTTTTTTTGAGTTTTTGCATATAAAATACATTATGGGAAAAAAAGTGAGAGAATGAATTACATTGAGGTAAGTTGCATAGAAATTGTAGTGTTAGGGATTTTTTTTGTAATTTTCCCTATAAAGACCCTATATTATTTTTAGAAAGGTTTTAGTCTATATTTTTGGGTTAGATTTACCGGGAAAAAAGAGAGTAGGACCTTCATATTTGGATTTACTTAGATATAATTTGTTTTCCTTTTAGCAATTTCATCTTTCGAAATATAAAACTATTTTATAAAGGGTACAGTTGGCATATAGATGCATCCGTAGTTGTAGAGGTAAGGTGTGCCTTCAAATTTTATCATGGTATATAAATTTGATGTAAAATGTTCTTAGGATTATCTTAAAATCTATTTTTATATCTAATTATAAATTTTAAAATTTAAGAAACGGTTAAAATCAAATAGATCTATAAACATATGAAAATCTTGAAAATGGATAGTGTAGATAATATGTTGCAAAATGCAGTATTTATGAGACTTCAAATCTTTTTATTTTTCATGGTCATACATATCGATGTCGAGATGATCAATCAAAGGGTTTTTCAACGTTAAAACTACCTTTTCCGGTGGATTTTTGAGGTTCATCCGTAGCTTTACATTATAAGGTTGCAACCTTATATAAACATTTGATTTTTATAAAAAAGGTATATGTACAATATATTAGAGATTGATTTTTGTGAATGAAAAAAATTGGGTTCATGTTGGAATACTCGAATCCGCACATTTGTTCCTTCTCCTTGCAATTTTCTATCTATCCAAAACACAAATATTTTTCTGATGTTAGTTGTCGTAATTTTAGACTGAGTCACAGATTCAAAAAAATAATGCGGGACCCCAACGCAGACCAATCCTAAAAATTAAAATATTTATATATTTAATATTATTTAAATATATTTCATATATTGAGATCCAAAAAATATTACCTTAACACAAATAGTGTTTGAATCCATATTTAGACTCAGATCTAGATTAGGTCTACTCGAGTCGAGTCCAGGTCATTGCCACCCGCAGCTAAAACTACTCCCATATGAAGTTTTCCATTGCCAACCCTAACTAAAATATGGAGTTTTCTATTGTCAACCTTAGCTAAAACTACTCGAACATGGAGTTTTACCCGAAGGGGTATCTACAGTATACTTCCATTGGAGTATAAAATATTTTAGCGAGAAAGAATGGAAAAAACAGGGACTCGTAACTTCGAGAGAAAGAAAAGCGGCAAACAACGAAGGCACCGAGAGATCCTCATTTAAATCACGCTGACTTCATTCATAATTAGCAAGAAACGAATACGGTTTCCCGCTTCTCTCCCCCTTCGAGGTTTCACGTCTTCTTAAACTCTGCAATATTAAGGTTTAAAGGAACTCTAATTTCAGTGTTCCATATATTAGTGTTTTTGTTGTGGCTTTCGCGGCGTTTTTTTTTTTTTTAGTGCAGATCAGCTGGAACTAGGGTTTAGGTTTATTCATCGAAAAGAGATTAGGGTTTAGGTTTCAATGGATCGTTCTGGCATCTATTACGGGGCTGTTCTTTATGGTGTTTCTGCAAAACTGTAGCTTTATGTTATATCATCTGGAACATTTGATGCAATCGTGGTTCTGCAAAACCCTTATGTTATATCATGATTTGATAAAATCACTGTTTAGATGTGGTCATAAGTAAAATTGGTTCTTTTTTTTTCCTTGGTATTTCAATTTTTGGTGGGCAAGAAATTAGGTATCTCAGATTTTTGAGCATCAGTTTTTGGGTTATAGAGCTTGTTGCTTGTTCAATCACAATCAGAAAAGTATTTTGTTTGTCATTAATTTTGGTTTTAGAGAGCGAAGTTGCATTTTGAATTGGTTACTTTCTCCTGTATGCCTTTCAACTTTCATGTTTAATATTTTAATACAAGGTTAACACAACGGTTCAGTGGGAATAAACTCATTACAATATTTGAAAAACTGTCGCAAAGTTGTTAAATTTGAAGGTAACTGTCCATAGTATTCATAAAATTTTCTTATAATTTTTGATACTATTGAAATAGACCATCATATTTGGAAAGTTTTGGGGAAATCATAATAGTTTTGCTATTTCTCTCTAAATTGGTGGAAGAAAAAACTACCCCTCACTGTGGAATATTTGTAGAACAGATATCTCATACGGAATGGATCTTAACCTAAATGCGTCCCATTCAATGGGAACAACTATTATCCGAGTAACATATGATGGTGGTGTAGTTCTTGGTGCTGATTCTAGAACAAGCACAGGTAATCTTGTTAGGCATTTGCAAGGTTTATTTTGTTGTTGAAGAAATTGGTTATTAACTAGTAATTAATCACACTTTTTGTTTATGATTTATTTTGGTACCAGGGATGTATGTTGCCAATCGTGCTTCGGATAAAATCACAGAGCTCACTGATAACGTTTATGTTTGTTGTTCTGGATCGGTATTATTAAATCTCTCCCTCTATCTCTATTTTTTTAAAAGATAAATTTTTAAGTATGTTGATGTTTGATTAATGTGAGGTCTATAAAAGAGTTGGTTGCATATAAGTTTTAGATGGTTTACATTAATTTTTTAAGGTTAAGGATTTTGCATCTATTGAAACTCGAATGGGTTTGCGCATTAATTGAATGGTGATAGATTGGTGTGATAGATAATACCAATGCATTTATTTGTGTTAAGGAGTTCATATCTCCTAAAATTCAGAAAATCGGTGAAGTTTTTTTTTTTGGATTGAGCTGATTCTTTCAACATATTGATATAGAGTTGTTCCTCCCAAGTTTGATTTTCAAATGCATAACTCTTCACCCTGATGTCCGTTTTGGGTGATTCAAATCTCATATTAGAGGTCTATTCCGGATCTACAACTATTGTCTATAGGGTTTATCTTAATTCAGATGTTTCAGGCCTCCATTATTGGTTAAATGGAAGCTGAAGAGTTTGATTATTAGTTTTATAATATTCCTTAAGTATTAATATAGCTAGATAATGAATGTGTGGGACTTCATTTTATAAAATAGCTAGTTTCCTAAAGTCATAAAGGATCGTTTGGAAAAGATAGATTTAGGAAAGATTATGGGATTCTTTAATTTCCATGTTAAGCAAGATAAGAGTTTTCTACCTCCATAAATAAAATGTAGGTCAAAGCCAATCAAAGAAGAGATTCAATTGAGAATATAGGTTGTTTTTTCTTGATGGTTTGATTCCATCCATTCTAAGGTGTTAATGCCTTTTTCATGGTGTTGATTTCATGAAACTCTAGTTTGGGTTGGTGTTGATGCTACTACAATTCTGGGCTTCATAAGTTGCATAAGGTGTTGACTCCGTATACAAGTTAGGGTTTCCTTCTTCCTTCATCTCTTCTTTTCTCTCTCTCTCTCTCTCCCTCTCTCTCTCTCTCTCTCTCTCTCTTTCGATCCCGCCTCCAAACCTAAACCTTGTGAAAACCCACCTAGATAATCCAAAAGCTCATTTAAACCTTAGGAAAACTAACTGTTAACGAACCATGACTGCAAACCTCTGCTCCCTTTTCTCACCCTGAACCAACCCTAGGTGCCCTTCTTTCATTCTTCTATCTGCAAATCAACTTTCAATAAGACCCAAATTTCAAGCCCTAAACTTTACCTAAACCTTATGAAAGTATGACCCCCTAACACAATTGGAAATTAGCAGCGAACAACACCCGACAAATTAACCGTGTTTTAGAAAGAAATGAAAACCAAGAAGGAATTCAACAAGAATGAGCGTGCAAATCCGAGCCTTCTGCTATGGGTTCATGAGCACAAGAGGGAAAAAAAAAGAAATACCCACAAATGGTTACACTCTCTCTCTCTCTCTACACGCTCTGTAAAACCTTTACTCTTTTATTCACCTCCAAAAACTCTCTTTTACAAGATCAACTCGCTTCTTTTTATACTAAATTTTCTTCCTTTTTGCAAGATGAGGATGTCACCAAAAGTTACCTCATCCCACAAAAGAAAAGCAACCTACCTAATTTTTGTACTTATCTCCTATTTGCTTTTTAAAACTAGATTCCAAAAAAAGGACTCTAATAAATGCCTAACTCAACTTTTTCCTAAGAAAATATGGACTCCTAAGAAAAATAAGACCTACCAAAGAAGAAATAAAAAATAAATTAAAAATAAAAAATATTAAGTTATCGCTACTTCTTCCGACCCCAATCCGATTGCTCCAGATAGTCGAGCGCAATCATCTCGACTACATACTTTGAGTGGCAGTTGGAAATTACCGGCAAACAACACCCGGTGAAATACAATCGTGTTTTTATAGAGAGAAAATTTAAGAAGAGATCAACAAGAGGAAAGAACAAACGTGCAGGTCTGAGCATCCGCCACGTGCCCACTAGCAAAATTGAAGAAGAAAAGAATAAACCTATGAATAAGGTGTCTCTCACTCTCTCTTAACTTTCTTTCACATACTTTAAAAGAACGATTCAATTTTATTCACGTTGAAACTCTGTTACAAGATCATTTTCTTCCTTTTATACTACCTTTACTTTCCTTTTGCAAGATGAGGACGTCACTAAAAGTCACCTCATCCCATTAAAAAAAAAAAGCAACCTACCTAATTTTTGTGCGTATCTCTTATTTGCTTTTTAGAACAAGATTCCAAAAACAAGACTTTAATAAATGCCTACTAAAAATAGGACAACATTTTCCTAAGAAAATATGGACTCCTAAGGAAAATAAGGACCTACCAAAGAGGAAATAAAAAATAAATTAAAATTAAAAATACTAACTTGTTGCTACTTCTTTTGACCGCTATCCAATCGCTCGAGATAATCGAGCGTGATCATCTTGATTGCATCATCCTCCCCTGGCTGGAGAGAACTTGTCCTCAAGTTAAGCTTTTTGTCACTAAAGGTATCTCCTATATAAGTAATTAAGTGTTTGACATTAAAAACATCAGAAGCTCGCATGTGGCTTGGTTGCTGTAACTGATAGGCATTGTCATTGATCTTCTTTAAAATTTCGCATGACACAATCTTCCGTTACGGAGCTTATTATACTCCTCAGCAGGATATCTGTCTTTGGTCAAAACATCCCACACGTAATCTCTAAATTCGAATACTTGTTTGCGACGATGCTAATCAGCAACAACCTTATATTTTGCATTACTAACTTCAATTTGCTTCTTTGATTTGGTCAACTATATCTTCTGCCTTGCCACTAAATTTCCCTTCATGAGGTATAGGAGTCAAATATAGCACACTGTTGGGATTATATCCATAGACAACTTCAAATGGGTTCTTTTGAGTACTTCGATTCTGGGACCTGTTGAAAGCAAATTCAGCTTGAGGATGAGGTAAAGCCAAATCCCATTGCTTTGGCTTGTTTCCTGCAAAACTATGCAATAAATTTCCTAAGATTTTATTCACAACCTCTGTTTGACCATCAGGTTGTGGATGATAAGCGCTACTAAAACATAACTCTTCCCATCGACTTCCATAGAGATCTCTAGAAATGACTCATGAAGTTTTGAATCTCTGTTGGAAGTGATTGATTTTGGAATGCCATGCAATCGAACAATCTCTATGAAATAGATTTTTGTTATATTAAAAGCATCCATAGTTTTCCTTAATCCATACCTCTCTGTGTTCTTGGTAACCCCAACACAAAATCCATATTGATATCTGCCCATGGTGTAGATGGCACTGGTAATAGAGTCCAATATTCTGCGCAATCCTTTGGACACTTGACAAATGTAGCATCTGTCATAAATCTAAAAACGTCATGTAACATCTTGGGCCAAAAATAATCCTTGGGCACCAAGGCCATGGTTTTTTCATGACCATAAGTGACCTTCATTATGCAACTCCCTGATGATCTTTTCCCTAAAGAGCACTATGGTATATAAAGTTGTAGGCCTTTGAAAAGAAAATCATCATGCACACAATAATCATCATGCGTACCTGCTAAGATATCAACTAGAATTGCTCCAAAGTTAGAATCATCTTGGTACAACTCCTTGAAAGTCTCAAAGCTCACCACCTTTACCTTCATAGTGGTAAGTAGCGTGACTCTCCTACTCAAAGCGTCAACTACCTTGTTATGAACACCTGTTTTATGCTTGAAGGTGAAAATAAACTCTTGCAAGTAAGACACTCATTTAACATGTCTTCTATTGAGTTTATGTTGATCATTGATGTATTTAAGAGCTTTGTGGTCCAAATAAAGAGTAAACTCTCTCTGCACCAAATAATTTCTCCAATTCCTCAAGGTTTGCACAATGAGATAAAACTCAACATCATAAGTAAAATAATTAACCTTGGATCCATTGAGCATTTCATTGTAGAATGCTACAGGTTTTCCTTCTTGACTTAACAAAGCACCAATACCAACTCCTGATGCATCATAATCTGCTTCAAATTTTTTATCAAAGTTTGGTAAAGGGGCTTCTAACATTTTCTTCTTTCTCAACTGCCTCTGCTTCTGTTGTCCGCTGCAATTTTTTTTTGCATTTTCAAACGATCTGTAATTGATGAAATAAGTGCGCTGAAATTTATGATGAACTGTATGTAAAAAGAAGCCATACCATGGAAACTGTGGACATCATGTATGCTGCACAGAGTAGGCTACTCAAGTATAGCCGCCACCTTGGACTGATCTGCTTTCAGAGTGTTAGTTGATTCTTGTGGATCGTGGTGTTCGTTGATATGCATCATGTCTCATAGACATGGCTTATGTCCACGTATCGGGAGTGAGCCCATTCAACGAGAACGAGACCTTTGAGATATAGAAATAAAAAATTTGAGGGGGCAAGTAAAGGAGCTGACCCAACGCTTGGCGCAAAATCCGGCCTCGACACACAATGATGATGGTAGTGGGTCGAACGTTGCTTTCGAGAGGCTGTTTCGGACGCATGCTTTGTGTCGGGAGCCTCATGGTCGAGAGAATGATCTGGTTAAGTTTGATGAAGAGTCAGTACGTTTGGATCTTCAATTGGAGTTATCATTTCAAAGTGATCGTTTTTTGATGAAGGTCCTATATTTGATGAAGAATAAGATGAAAGGAGAGAAGTTGTCCTTGAGGCAGTGTGGATATTTAATTTTCTCATCCATGGAGAGATGGAGAATCAAGATGTTGACTTGAACTTAGAGAAGATCAAGCCAATTGAAATATTTGACGAATAGAAAGAGGAAGATCTTAAAGGAGAATCAATAGGTGAAATTGGTTCAACCATTGATTCTATTGCTTATCTAAAAAATGCATACATGGTGAGCTTTAATGTTAAGTTTGAGTAATTTTAAGTTTATGTGGCTGAAAAATCGACGTACAATGACTCTTTCTTCGAGGGCTTATCATTTTCAATGCACAATTGTTATGTTTTGATAGTGTAGTAACCCACAGGTCTCAAAATCGTGTTTGTAATATTCGGGTTGAAAAATGATGTGAGATTAATACAAATTTTATCTTAGCACATTTTAAATCTCGAGGTCGAGTTTTCTCCAATCAGTAGAGAATGATGCAGATCGAGATATAGTTGCTACAAAATTTTAATTTTGTTCTTTGTAATTTTATTTTTAAAGATGTGGGTAGAATTTGTATTTTTTTTATTGGGGTTAATTTTACGAATATTATTAATCTTAAGATCTAATATTGCAATTTTGGTTTTTTAGGAAAACTTGTCTTTTGTTTTTCTTAGGGTATCTTTTTTTAAAAAAAAAAACTAATTTTTTTTAGTTATCTTTAGTTAAATAGCTTATCATTTTATTTATTTATTTAGGATCTTTTTAGTATGACTTTTTTAGATAATAGAGTTTGAATTTTTTTAGGAAAGATAAGGTTGTTTTATATTTTTGTTGAGTTGGGTTTTTTTTTGGGAGAAGGCTTCTCTTGGAATAGAGAGTCTCTTAGTTCAAGGTTATCTTGTATAAAGATAAGTAGTGTAAATGCTTAACTTTAATATGGTTTAAAAGATTATCTTTAGAATAACGGCCCTTCTTGTGGGTGTTTTTTTCTTCTCGTGCTTGTGGCTCTGTAGCGGAGGACTCGGAACTGCACATTCGTTTCTGTTTATTAATTTCCTTCTCAGTTTTTATTT
This sequence comes from Amborella trichopoda, assembly GCF_054954075.1. Taxonomy (NCBI): domain Eukaryota; kingdom Viridiplantae; phylum Streptophyta; class Magnoliopsida; order Amborellales; family Amborellaceae; genus Amborella; species Amborella trichopoda. The sequence goes on along the minus strand of NC_142337.1, from coordinate 65,053,677 downwards.
CTCTCTTTAAAACTTGGTTGTTTTTGCTGTGTGTTGGTGGCTGGTAATTTGAACGTTAGTTGATTCTTTTGGGAGGATTGTAGGCGGAAAAATTTGTTGATTGAATTGATATTATAGAGCCCATCTTCCATTACAAAGATTGCCTGATGATAGGAAGGTTAAACTTGTCGCCATTAAGCTTAAGGATCGTGCATCAGCATGGTGGGAGCAATTGAAAAAAGCTCGGGAAAGATAAGGAAAATTGAAAATTTAGGATTGAGGAAAGATGACAAAGTTGAAGGAGCAGTTCTTGCCCTTTAACCATACCTAGACGATGTTTCAACGGCTTCATACCCTTCGGCAAGTTCGGCGGTCCGTTGATCATTTTACTGATGAGTTCCATCTACTAGTTGCACGGAACAACTTGTCTGAGACTGAAAAGCAACTGGTTACCCAATACATTGCAGTACGTCGCCAGTCAATTCAGGATGTCCTAAGGTTACACTCCCCATGGACTGGAAAAAAAACAGTCCAGGGGCAGGGCTAGCGGAGCCACGGCAGAAATGCCACTGCAGCACCTATTAATCGCCCAAACACTGCTAGTTCAGGTGTTAGAGTTTAAGGCATCATCTGAACTCTCAGCTGTTTCAAGTGCGGGGAGGTAGGTCATAAGGCCAGAGATTGTATGAGTTTTTTCAATTACTCCCATCATGCTGATGTACGACCTTTAAGCTTAATGACCACGAGTTTAACGTTCCTATCGTGGGGCACATATTTGTATTCGAAGGTGCGCTCTGCAATATCAATCCAATCAATAACTTCTTTTGCTTGCAATCCTTCTGCAATAATCAACTGACCTTTGATACCACTTGATGCAGTGGAAAATTACTGGCTGCCAACACCCGGCAAAAACAACCACATTTTAGAGAGAAATAAAAACCGAGAAGGAAATCAATGAAGAATGAACGTGTCGATCTAAGTCTTCGTCTACGGGGGCACAAGCACATGAGAAGGAAAAATACCCACAAAAAGGACCCCTTTTTCTCTCTGTAGAAAAGCTTTTTTTATTCCATCAAAATTAATCTCTCTTACAATATTAGATGTCCCCTTTTTAAAACGTCCTATTCTACCTAACTTGCTAAAAGATAAAGACTCAATTATGAAAAATAAGCTTATATCTTATCTTTTTAGGATACATGTCCCCCTTTATCAATAGCATCTAAGACCTCTTAAAGTGCTATTCTAAAGATTATTTTCTAAACCCTACTAACGATAAGTATTTTCACCACTTATCTTTGTACAAGATAACCTTGAACAAACAAATTTTCCATTCCAAGAGAAGCATTCCAAAAAATAAACCCAACTCAACAAAAAATATAAAACGGCCTTATCTTTCCTAAAAAATTTGAACTCTATTATCTAAAAAAGGCATACTAAAAAGATTAAAGAGTTTCTATATAAATAAATGAAATGATAAACTATTTAATTAAATATAACTAAAATTTTTCTAGTTTTCTAAAAAAATAAAAGATACCCCCCCCCAAAAAAAAAAAGGACAAGTTTTTCTAAAAAAACAAAATTGCAACCTTAAATCCTAAAATAAATAATATTTCTAAAATTAATCCCAATAAAAAAAAATAAAAATTCTACCCACATCTCTAAAAATAAAATTACAAAAAATATAATTAAAATTTTGTAGCAACCATATCTTGATTTGCATCATTCTCCCCTAGTTGGAGAAAACTCGACCTTGAGTATTAAAATGCACTAAGATGAAATTTGTATCAGCCTCGCATCATTTTTTAACCCGAATATTGCAAACACAGTCCTGAGACTTGTGGGTTTCTGCATTAATCAAAACATAGCGATTGTGTATTGAAAATGATAAGCTCTCGAGGCAAGGGTGGTCGTATGTAGATTTTTTACCCACATAAACTTGTTGAAATTGCTCAAACTTAACCTTAGGGCACACCACGTATACAATTTTTTATAATCACTAGATTCAGCAGTCGAACCCATTTCACCTATTGATTCTCCTTTGAGGTATTCCTCTTTCTCTTCGTCAAATATTTTTGTAGGCTTGATCTCCTTTAGGTTCAAGTCAACATCTTGATTCTTCGTCTCTCCATTGATGAGAAAATTAGATATCCTTGCTGGCTCAATGACAACTCTCTCCTTTCATCTTGCTCTTCATCAAATATAAAACTTTCATCAAAGAAAAGATCATTTTGAAATAATAATTCCAATTGAAGATCCATGCCTACTGGTTATTCATCAAACCTAACTAGATCACTCTCTTGATAATCAGACTCCCGACACAAAGCATGCACCTGAAACATGCTTTCGAAAGCAATGTCCGACTCACTACTATCATCATAGTGTGTCGAGGCTGGATTTTACGCCAAGCGTTGGATCAACTCCTCTACTTGCTTTATCAAATTTTTGATCTCTATATCTTGGAGGTCTTGCTTTTGTTGGATGGGCTTACTCCCGATACCAGGTCATAGGCCATGTCTACAAGTCTTGATGCCTATTGACGAACACCATGATTTACAAGAATCAACTGACGCTCCTATAGCAGATTAGTCCAAGGTGACGACTATACTTTAGTGGCATACTTTGTGTAGCATACGTGATGTCAGCAGTTTCCATAGTTTGGCTTCTTTTTACAGGCAGTTCATCAGGAATTTCAACGCACTTATTTCACCAGTTACAGATTGTTTGAAAATGCGAAAATTTCTATAGACTCTAAAGGTAGAGCAAAGTTTCCAGTTGATAAAAAAGAAAATGCTAGAAGCCCCTATATTGGCTTTACCAGACTTTGATAAATTTTTTGAAGTTGATTGGTATGCATCAGGAGCTGGTATTGGTGTTGTGTTAAGTCAGGAAGGAAAACCGGTGGCATTCTACAGTGAAAGGCTCAATGGGTCAAAGGTTAATTGTTCTACTTATGATGATGAGTTTTATGCCTTTGTGCAAGCCCTGAGGAATTGGAGACATTATTTGGTATAGAGAGAGTTTATTCTTTACTCGGATTACGAAGCTCTTAAATACATCAATGGTCAACATAAACTCAATAGAAGACATGCTAAATGGGTGTTTTACTTATAGGAGTTGCTTTCTGCTTCAAGCATAAAGTGGGTGTTCATAACAAGTAGCTGATGCTTTGAGTAGGAGGGCCACACTACTTACCACTATGAAGGTGAAGGTGGTGGGCTTTGAGAGTTTCAAGGAGTTGTACCAAGATGATCTTAAATTTGGAGCAATTTTGGCTGATGTCTTAGCAGGTAAGCGTGATGATTACTGTGTATATGATGATTTTCTTTTTAGAAGCATACAACTATGTATATCAGAGTGCTCACTACGAGAAAAGAGCATCAATGAGTTGCATAATTGAGGGCGTTTTGGTCGTGACAAAACCATGGGCGTTTAAGGATTGTTTTTGGCCCAAGATGTTGCATGAGGTTGTTAGATTTATAGACAGATGCTACATTTGTGAAATGTCTAAAGGGATTGTGTAGAATACTGACTCTATACTCAATTACCAGTGCCATCTGCACCATGGGAGGATATCAGTATGGATTTTGTGTTGGGGTTACCAAGAACACAGAGAGGTATGGATTCAGTGTTTGTGGTGGTAGAAAGATTCTCTAAAATGGCACATTTTATTGCCTGTAGGAAAACTATGGATGCTTCTATTATTGCTCAAATCTATTTCAAGGAGGTTGTTCGATTGTATGGTATTCCAAAATCAATTACTTCAGACAGAGATACAAAATCATGAGTCCTTTCTAGAGATCTATATGGAAGTTGATGGGAACTGGGTTATGTTTTGGCAGCCCTCATCATCTACAAACTTATGGTCGGACACATATTGTGAATAAGAACTTGGGTAATTTATTGCACAGTTTGGAAGGAAACAAGCCGAAGTAGTGGGATTTTGCTTTACCTCAAGTTAAATTTTCTTGCAATAGGTCCCTGCTGTCCTGCTGGGGAGTTGGGGATTATGTGTGGGCTGTTTAGACAGAAGAGAAATATTCTATTGGGGAGTATAACAAGCTCAGTAATCGGAAGATTAGGCCATGCAAAATTTTAAAGAAGATCAATGACGATGCTTATCACTTAAAGCTACCAAGCCACATGCGGACTTCTAATGTTTCAATGTCAAGCAGTTAATTCCTTATGCAGGAGATACCTCTAGTGACGAAAAGCTTAACTTGAGGGTGAGTTCTCTGCAACCAGGGGAGGATGATGCAGTCGAGATAATCGCCCTCGACTGTCTGGAGTGATTGAATAGCGGTCAAAAGAAGTAGCGATAACTTGGTATTGTTTCTTTTACTTATTTTTTATTTCTTCTTTGGTAGGTTCTTACTTTCCATAGGAGTCTATATTTTTTGAGGAAAAAGTTGAGTCTTAGTTTTTAGTAGGCCTTTATTAGAGTCCTTTTTTTTTAATCTTGTTCTAGAAAGCAAATAAGAGAAGTACAAAAGTTAGGTTGGTTGTTTTTCTTTAATGGGATGAGGTAAATTATGGTGACGTCCTCATCTTGCAAAAGGGAAGAAAAGGTAGTATAAAAGGAAGAGAATTGATCTTGTAAAAGAGAGTTTCAACGTTAATTAAATTGATACGTTCTTTTACAGTACATGAAAGAAAGTTAGAGAGAGAAACCTTATTCGTGGATTTATTCGTTTCTTATGTTTTGCTTGTGGGCATGTGGCAGAGGCTCAGACCCACATGTTTGTTTGTTCTTCTTGCTGATCTCTTCTTAAATTTTGTTTCTCTCTCTAAAAACGCGGTTGTATTTCGCCTACTGTTGTTCACTGGTAATTTCCATCTGCCACTCAAAGTTGCACTCGACTATCTGGAGTGATTGGATCACGGTCAGAAGAAGTAGCGATAACTTAGTATTTTTTTTTAATTTTTATTTCTTCTTTGGTAGATCCGTATAAGAGACCTGTTTTAAAAAGCAAATAAGAGATAAATACAAAAATTAGGTTGGTTGCTTTTCTTTAATGGGATGAGGTAACTTTTAGTGACGTCCTCATCTTTCAAAAGGGAAAAAAGGCCCCCCCCTCTTTCTCTCTTATTTATAGACCTGTCCTAAGTCCTATCCGCTTCAAGCTTCTAATCATATGCTCGTACTCAATATAGGAGACCATAGTGCATCTAAAGTCCTTTCTTCCTAAAACCTCGTTGAATGTTTTGCTCAACCCCCTCTATTCTACATCCGTTTTGGTATTAAATCAAGTTGTTTCTTGGGTGTTTGTTTTAAGTTTAGCCATGTATTCCCTAATGGATCAAACCTATGACGCATCTTTCCAAAGCCATAGAGATGAGCTTTAGGATCAATTACTGGATGTGGTAAATGCGAGGCACTTCATATTAATTGCCATATATGGGAAAATGACCATCACTCTGCAATCAATAGCCTATATTGACGAAGCAAAAGAAAGGTCAAGAGCCGCTTATAGAGAAATTGGCTTAATACTTCTTCTCCTTCTTCTAAGGGTAGGAGTAGCTCTATCCAACTCTTTGGGGTTGACTCGCGTCCATGGTAACCAATGTAAGCGCTTCGAAGGATGGACATGTTCAAGTCAATTTTAAAAAAAAATGGAGGTCGACACTCAGATACATGGGTGTCATGAGGTGTTTTTTATTTTTTTGAGGGTGGGGGAGGAGGGTGTATCTATATATATATACATAAGTGACTGATTTAATATCACCATGTAGTTAAGATTGACGGCCAAGAATTACCAAAAAGAGTGCCCTTCAATATCTTGGGTCGGTAATCCACGAAAATAGAGAGATTGAGGAAGATGTCACACATAGAATTAGAGCTGGGTGGGCGAAGTGGAGATGTGCGACCAGAGTTTTATGTGACCGCCACATTCTGATGAAGCTGAAGGGCAAGTCCTAATGGACAACTATGAGACCAGTTTTGCTTCATGAGGCGGAATGTTGGGCGTCCAAGAAACAACATACCCATAGAATGAGTGTAGCTGAGATGAAGTTATTGAGATGGATGAGTGGTAACACAAGAAGGGATATATTTCGAAATGAATACATTCAGGAGAATTTAGGTGTGGCACCAACAAGCGCTAAGACGAGAGAAAGTAGACTAAGGTGGGTTGGCCATGTGCTGTGCAGAACTAGTACAACACTTGTTAGGAGGTGCGAGTTAATTCAAGTATAAGGCTCAAAAGGGCAAGGGGTAGGCCCAAAAAGACATGGTTGGAAGTAGTGTGAAAAGATATGGGGACTCAGGGCTTCACTGAAGGTATGATCCTTACTAGTGTAGAATGACGGACTAGGATTCATGTGGTTGACCCCAATTAGTTGGGAGAAGGCTTTGACGACAACGACGACGATGAAGATGATTTCATATCACTATGTCGTTGTAATATAATGAAACCACACTTCTAGAAAACCATGTTTGTGGCATTTTGTATGACTCAAAAAATTGTACGCACCCTATCTTCATCCCAATAGTCAATACCCAAAAAAATAAAATTCAATTTGTGCCCTAGAATTGGTCAAAATGAGTCCTCTCCTCCAATGAATCTAGACCTTCCATTTGGCAAATTTAAAGATCTAGACCTTTACAAACTCAAAATCATTTTTTTCTTTTTTAACATTGTTAATCTAATGATAGTAAAGCCAATTAAAAAATTTGGAAAGGTATGGAATCCTTCTATGGCATAGATGTAGGCATCTTACTAAAATTGGCGATTATGTTAATTGGTCTAAAAAAAGATATTAGGCTGTGTTTTCAAATTTTGCTTTTTTATAATTGTTCATTAGAATGAAAAGAGTGAATTTTAAAAGATTGGAGTCTAGCAAATGGCCCTACCATGGTTTTGGAAGATTATTTCATTATATTACTATACAATCATGGCATGAAATCATTCCCCATATCATCATCATCATTAGAGCCTTATCCCAACTTTTTGGGGTTCACTACACAAATCCTGTTCCGCCATTCTACTTTATAAAGGGCCATTCTCTTAGTCAGATAAAGCGCCTCTTTTGGGAAATGCCCTAGCATGAGCAGATAATGTAGATTCAGGATTCTTGGAAAGTTGTGGCAAAGTTTTATGCTGGCTGCTGATGCAAATTGCATCTAGGAGCGTTTTCCACTCGGGATGTGTTTGTCATTTCTAGGACCTTTTTTTGGTCCCGGGATCTATTTGTCATTTTTAGACGCCTTTTTTGCCAACGGGATGTGTTTGTTATTTAAGGATTTGTTAAAGACTCTTTTGTAATTTATGGTTAGGGGCCATCTTGGGTTAGAATTATAGTAAGGGTAGGAAAGAGTATTGTAAATTGCCCATGTACTCAACAAGTTAAATTAGAGTAATGTTATTTGAGTTCCCATGAGTCTAGGAGTCAATGTTGTGTAGTTTCAATGCATAGGAAATTGGTTGCATGAATAGGAACTTGTAATATGGGAACTAGGTTGCATGAAAGTTGATTTAATTGTATGAGGAATAGGTATAGGGGCAGTTTAGGCATTTTACTATTTGGTTAGGGGTATTTTGATCATTGTCCATCTTCAGCGAATGTATACTGTACATTGTTGTAACAGTTGGAAAAGTTTTTGTTAATACTTTGATAATGAAATCGAAAAACTCCCTTCTCCTTGGTGGGGGGTGAGAGAGAGAGAGAGTTCTCTTCCTTGTGTATTACGAATACCTTGAGTTGGAAGGCTATCTACTTGGTGTAGCGACACGAGTAGGGTCTAGGAAAGCCCTTGATTGAAATCAAAGAAGTTAGGTTGTTGCACCTGCTGCCCACCTAAGAAAACCCTCCTCCTTGACTTGGGATTGTGACTAGCCCTGGGTAGCAGGGGGCCAGCCAAGGTGGAGTTATGAAATCACTCTATATCTATATATGGAAAGCCTTATGCAACGCCTATAGGAGAAAATGAACAATGTTTTCCTCTATAGGCTGGTTTGGTTTTTTTGGATGACAGAGAAAAATCAACCGCCATGGACATGCGAGAGCAGTTGTGGGGTAAAAACACTGTTCACTTTGCCTATAGGCGTTGGAAAGAGTTTTTCTATATATATATATATATATATGTATATATATGTATGAGAGAGTAGAGAGTATTTTGGGAAAAGGCGCTGAGGTTGATGGTATATATGAGAGAGAGAGAGAGAGAGAGAGAGAGAGAGAGAGAGAGAGAAAGAGAGAGAACATATGGACCCGTATGTGTGTGAGAGAAGTCTTACATCGAACACTTGGAGGACATGCTCTTCTTTTTTTTCCTTTCATATGTAGAGAGATATAGAATATGAGTTCATGAGAGGAGGGGGGGGGGGGGTTCACATCGAAGTGAATATGCATATTATGTAAGGCCGTCTAAAAGCTAGCATTCATGTGCTGGCAAAGTCGGAACAGTCCAGTTTTTTTTAGTGGGATGGTGGACGAGAATGATGCAGATTGCTTTTTAAAGTCATAACTTTTTACTAAGATCTCCCTTTGGGGTGATTCAAATCTTAAATCGAAGTTCTCTGTTAGATTATTTTTATTATCTATATGGTTTTTTCCTAACTTGGATGTTTCAGGCCTCAAATCTTGGTGAAAAGGTTGCTCGCTGGAGTACATAAAGAATGTTGGGTGGTCAAGAATCAACAAAGCCATAAGATGAGTGTAGCTGAGATGAGGATGTTGAGATGGATGAGTGGTAAGACAGGAAGAGATAGAATTCAAAATGAATACTTTTGGGAGAACTTAGGTGTGACTCCAATGTGCAATAAGATGAGAGAAAGTAGACTTAGGTGTGCTGGCCATGTGCAGCTCAGACTTTGTACAACACTTGTTAAGAGGTGCGAGTTAGTTCAAGTGGAATGCTCAAAAAGGGCAAGGGATAGGCTCAAAAGGACAATGGGGAATTATGGCCTCACTGAGGGTATGGCTCTTGATAGAGCAGAATGACGAACTAGGATTCGTGTAGCCGACCCCAAATAGTTGGGAAAAAACTTTGATGATGATGATGATGATGATTGATTGGTTAGTAAAGTTTGAGTTTTTGAACTTACTAGTTGTAAAGTTTGGATTTTTAAACTTACTATTAGGTAAGTCAAAGTCAGTCTCTCTTTTTTTTTGGTTAGAAATGGTCTAGAAGTAGTTTCCTTCCTAATTTTGTAAAAGGGCTGAATTCTTAAAATCATAAAGAATCTAGTTCCCTAATATTGGAAGAGATAGATTTACGAAATGTTGAAGGATTGCTTAACTTCCAAATTAAGCAGGATGAGAGGTTTGTACCTAAATGAAAAGAGATGTAGGGCAATGCAAATAATAGAAGAGGTTGAGTTTGTGAATAAAACTTGCTTTTGCTTGATGGTGTTAATTCCATCCTGAGTTGTTAATGCCTTCTTCATGGTGTGGACTTCATGAACCCTAGTTTTGGGTTGATCTTGATGCGAACACAATACTAAGCCTCTTAAGTTGCACGAGGTGTCAACTCCTTATACAAATAAGGGTTTTCTTCTTCCTTCATCCATCCTTTTTTCTCTTTCCATCCCTGCACTATACGAAACCTAAGAATACTCCACTTCCGTCACCCCAAAAGTCCTTTTAAACGGCAGGAAAACCAGCTCTTGACAACCCTAACACATAACTTCCATTTCCAGTCTTTTCTATCTTAAAGCCAGCCCGAGGTGCCCTCCTTTCATCCTTGTATCTTGCTGGACTGTTAACTTTTAGCAACTTCAACTTCCATTAAACTTCCAACCCGAAACTTTACCTTAACCTCACCAAATCGTCCCCTATAGACTTAGTCTAAGTCCCACCACCTTAACCCCCCTATCATCTAAAACCCTGCTGTCCTAGATTTTGCAGAGACACAGATCCTTCAAAATTCCCAAATCCTAACCTAACTAGAATTCCAAAGCTATGTGAACCCTTTCTTCCTAAACCCACCCACATGTGATACTCATTTAGGAACCAAGTGGGTTTGCATTGGCAATTAAGTAGTCAAGTAAACAAAAGACGTAGTTGCTGGATGCTTAATATCAAAAGCGTACAAAGTCTCATTGCATTATAGAACAGTTCATCTGTCTTTGTTTGTTATGTCTGTTGATGTTTAATTAGTAGCATAATAGATCATGCAAAGGGTTTTGAATTAAGAAATCTTTTTCTTCGGGTTCAATGGGTGACTGGCTAAGCCATCAAAAAGAAAAAAGGGTGAATGCTGAACTTCCATCAAGCAGTCAAATTGAAACTTAGAGGAGATAGGGTTCCTAAAATATTTACCTACACATTTATACCATATTCTTAGCCATAAGTGGTTCTCATTTGACGTACTTTAGTATTATAGGCTAAGATTGGTCATGTCAAAGGGTTAATTTAAGAACCCATATGTGCTGCATTTCTTTGGTGACATTTGAGGTTGATACATGCGTTGCAGTTATGCCATTTTCTGTGGTGAAACACTACGTAACCCTTTTTTTTTTGTGTGTGTGTGACTTCAGTGGCAATGTATTACTTAATAAACATGTTTACAAAAGTATTCCATTAGCTGTAGGATGAGGCAGCACACATATGTCGGGTGCTCCATTAGAGCAAAAAGCATGTCAGGAAATAAAAAATTACAATTAGGGCCTCCTTTGTGCAAAAAATGGTAGGGCCTGTACATGGTTCAGTGTAGGGTTAAGAGAGAGAGCGTATAGAGTGAAAATTAGAGGAGTGGATAAAAAGAGATAGGGGGTAGTGAACAAAGAAAGACTATAGAGAGGAGAGAAAGGGAGAAAGAGGATGAGGAAAAAGCATAGAGAGGAGAAACAAAAAGCAAAAAGGGGGGGGGGAAAGAGACAGAAAGGTAGGTTGTGGTAAGGGTGGGTAGGAGGAGATGAAGTAAGGGAGATGAGGAATAGAGAGAGAATAGTGGGGGAAAAGAGAAGAATAAAGACTGTAAAAATTAGTAAGTGCAGGGAGAGATGGTAGAGTTGAAACAAGAAAGTTCAAGATAGAAAGCCAAAATAAATACATGGTGAAGTCAAGTAACCCAAGGTATGCCCCTTCCTTTGCCAACACGTCAGCCACTGTATTGGCCTCCCACCGAGTATGAGAGAATTTGACTCGAAGAGGCCTGCACAAATAAAAAATATGATAGAAAATGTCAGATAATCTTGAGGACAGGGTGACTTCCTTGAGGCCCAGATGATAACATTTTTCAATCTCCTTCGACCACTAGATGATCTTCCCAAAATGGGTCAAAACTCTTCATTCCCTCAAGAATGGCATTTGCTTCAGCGCAATAAGAATCACGGAGACCGAGGTATCCTGAGAAGCTAGAAAAAATGTTCCTTTGTTTGTTTCTTTAGATAGCTGTGTTACCATGGGAGCTCCCATCTATGTTCATTTTGATGTGACACATGGGCTTGGGGAAATATGAAAGGTAGACCAGACCTTGTCAAGGATTTGAAGGTGAGGATGGTGACCCAATTAGACATAAACAAAGCAGTCGGTAGAGATTTAATGTCTTTGAACTGTATGGTTGGTGGGAATAGGGCAAATGGCTTCTTTACAGAATAAAGCCCAGAAAATATGCCCAAGTGGGCACTGGACCTGACCTTTTCATTATTACCATTATTGTAGATGAAAAAATTGTGCAGTGTGTTATGCAAATTCAAGAAGTTCGGTATCTAATCATCGTGCAAAGATCTTCTAAGAGTAGGGTTCCAAATGATGTTGGCATCATAGACTTTAAAGCATTGGTTCATTGTGGCATTTGGGCAGGAAGCTAGTTTGAAAAGTTTGAGCCATTGTTTGTTAAAAAGTTGATAACCGAACCGAATATCATGCCAAAAGGGCATTATCTCTGCTATTAACTTTGAATATGATGAGTGGCATGAAGAGATGATGACAAGCGTAGGGCATTTTTTAACATCCAGACACACGGGTGGTCATAGGCCTTTTGTTAGGGAGACAACCAAAGCTATTAGCTCCATATTTGAAAGGAAAACCTCTTTGCCAAAGAAGATGTTTTCGGCTTGCAAAACACCACCACGATTTGCCTAGAAGGGTGAGATTCATGAATCTGAGTTTGCGGATACCCAATTCACCCACCTTTTTGGGTGAAATTAGGATTTTTTTTTTTTGTGAGGTTCATCACCCGACCACAGGAAATTTTTTCTAAGCATTCCTAGGATTTTAGTAAACGAGGCCGGCATACGGAACAAAGTCATGAAGTAGATGGGACATGAGAATATTGGATAGGGGGCTTTGGTCAAGGTGATTCTCCCACCGAGAGAGAAAAAACAGACCCTTTATATATATATATATATATATATATATATATATATATATATATATATATATATATATATATATATATCCTTTTTTCAGGATTTCTTTCCCATTCTGTTCATTCCTCTTTTTCTCAACTGCATGCGTCTTTATTAGTCTGCTCTTTGGTGTACTACTTGATGCATACTGTGTTCTCTTCAATGAATGAGGGTTAACTGAATGAAAGAGGATACATAGCCATGTACTCATCTGAACTTACATACCTTGGTAAGAATGAATCAATCACATTGATAAACACCTGCATCGTCAGTTATTATGGACTCTATTTTCAGCTTATCTCTCTTATCTTTCTTCACCAATATCTTGGTGCAAGAATGTTATATTACCCCTAGGAAATAGGGTGCAAGAATGTGATGCTGGTGCTGGTTGGCTGAGCACTTAATGTTTTTTGTGTGCGGAATTATCTTTACTTTTTTTTGCTGATCTTGCAGGCTGCAGATTCTCAAATAGTCTCTGACTATGTACGCTATTATGTTCACCAGCACATGTGAGTTGATTTATCTTGCCTCTTTGATTTATTTATTTATTGGTTCTATCCAAGGTAATGCTAGGTATACAGTTATTTGCTCATTGGATGATGGCATAATAGTATATGGTTGCTGTGGCGCATTATTTTTTTTAATGATATTGTTTAGGAATTTTGATTAGTTATACATTTGTCAAGTATATGCATCAGGTGTTCTGAGATTGTGAAACATATTGATGTATTGTGATAGTGCTACTGTGTTCCCTAATTTTCTGGACAGACCAAAAGAGTTTGTAGGTTATGGTTTCTTGTACTGTATCGAGCTTTGGGATGGCTGATGGGTGAATGAGAATGTTGTGGAATACTGGAAGAAACACACATTGCAAAGTTATGGGGTGATTTTCTGAATCAAGGCATAAATCATTCTCAGATCAAATTTTGATTAGCAATAGATTGGCTGCTGTCGTGTTTCTTAAAAAAGGGCAATTTGCGAGGATTAGAGAACCCTAATCAGATCACAATTTTTGTAAAAACTTTTCTTTAGTTCAAATGTTGTCCGTCTAGGTTCCATTTTTATTCAATGAATCTGGCATTTAATCCCTTACAAACCAACTTCTGTGTCACTTCCCATTTACCTGCCTAACCCATCATTTGCCTGTGCATAGTCTACTGTAGGTTTTATTTGTGAGTTTAGTGGATCTGTGCCTTCAGCATTCATCTGTATTGCAGTTCATTTACTTTGTGTCACATTTCAAATCATCTCTGCTCAAATTTATATCGTTTCATAATGTATAGACCTAAACCTTCTGGCTGACAAAACCTTAGATGTCACTTACTGCATCGAAGACTCATCATTGCAGTTGTTTTTTCTGCTCAAGGGAACAATGTGATATCCTGCTGGTCATCTAGTTGACATCACGAGCTCCACATATTCTTATTTTGCAGGTCTCTTGTAACAATTTTAAATAATATTGAGAAAGTCATTTGAATTACTGAGTTATGCTTGGTTCTGTTTTTCAACTTTGAAATATACATGTGGACTCTGCTCTGTTTTTGATGGGTTTTCTGCATCTTTTAATGAACTTAAAACCTTGTTTGTGAACTTCCCAAGATCGGCGTTCTTTTGTATCACTGTGGTCGATGTCAACCCATTTTTTATAATGTGGTTTGAAGTTTGGAAAGACCTTTTTTTTTTTTTTCCCCCCAAATGGTTGATAAGAAAGAATTGTTGTATATATTTGTTGTATATAAGTGTGCGATTCAAACATTGGGTTTATTGGTTTGATTTTATGTAGTCTTCATTGCAGAATACAACTTGGGCAGCCTGCCACAGTCAAAGTGGCAGCTAACTTGACAAGATTGTTGTCATATCAGAACAAGGTAAGACAGACTCTTTTTAGCTCTGTACTACGGTTCATCTGGTTGTTTTGGATGGTCAAGCTAAAATTTAAGACCAAAGTTTATTAATAGTCCTGGCAATTATTGAAATTTTCCTTTTTTATCACTACATTCAGCAAAGTTTTCCAAGTTAACCTAGAAGTTTTCTAAGTTAACCAACATGTTTTTTTTTTGTGAAAGGCTGTGTATATTCCAATTGAAGACCAACAATTATGAATTCATTGTAGATACTTGATTGTCCAGTTCAATTGATAGTTATGTGCTCTTTATTTGTCATGCTCGATAATTGTGCATCATATTCACAGTTGTTCTGCGTGTGATATGCCACAATTTTTCAAATCACACTGCACCTGAGACCACAATCATGACAATTCTTTAGTTTGTTGTTTCTATGATGCGTTTGGATTTCTTGCTTTCTTGCGGGTTCTCTTTCACAGTCGCTTGATATGCCTCCTTTGTTTCCTTTGTTGGCTTTGTGAACTAGTTCTCTCAACCATTTGTATGTTGCACTGTTAATTAAGTTTGTGACAGAGTGCAGGCTGTTTTTTTTTTTTTTGAGTGAGACAGAATGCAGGCTGTTTTATCTGCACCTCTTTCTTTGACTCTTGCTCTTGGTTCATGTTAATTGGATCAATTCTGACTTCTATCGTCCTACTGAAGGGCTCTGCATTGTTCATGAACTAGTTCATTCTATTTTATTTTCAATTTTTTCTGTTTTGCATTTGAAATGCTTCAGAATATTGTGATTTGACTTAACACTGTGCTTTAATTTTCACATTACCAGAACATGCTGGGGACTGGCCTGATTGTTGGTGGATGGGACCAGTATGGAGGAGGTCAGATATACTCAATTCCTCTGGGAGGATCTATTATAGAACAGCCATTTGCTATTGGAGGTATGTGAATGCCAGTCTGACCTGTCATTTTTCCCTTTCAAATTGAAAATGTGTGCTATATGTTTCTTTTTTGCTTTCTTAGTATGTTTTCTGTTCTCTCTCTCTCTCTCTCTATCGATCTATCTATCTATTTGTACTAAATGCATGTGCTTCTTTATTTTAAGAAAAGGTACTTTGGATGTACGTGTTTCCTTTTCTAGTCAGCAAATATAGTTGGGTTTCTATTACAACAGTTTTTGGTGTTGTAGCTTTAGGAAGCTTATATCATTATTAAGATAAGTGTTCTTGTCAGTATTTGTTTAATTTTTTTTTTCTGAGGTGGGTTCTGAAATTAAGGTTGGGTGGGATATTTTCTTTTCATTTACTTGACTTTATGAGGAATTTGTTCATAATGCAATAAAAGTACACGGCTAAGCATTTGAAATGCTTCAGAATATTGTGATTTGACTTAACACTGTGCTTTAATTTTCACATTACCAGAACATGCTGGAGACTGGCCTGATTGTTGGTGGATGGGACCAGTATGGGGGAGGTCAGATATACTCAATTCCTCTGGGAGGATCTATTATAGAACAGCCATTTGCTATTGGAGGTATGTGAATGCCAGTCTGACCTGTCATTTTTCCCTTTCAAATTGAAAATGTGTGCTATATGTTTCTTTTTTGCTTTCTTAGTATGTTTTCTGTTCTCTCTCTCTCTCTCTATCGATCTATCTATCTATTTGTACTAAATGCATGTGCTTCTTTATTTTAAGAAAAGGTACTTTGGATGTACGTGTTTCCTTTTCTAGTCAGCAAATATAGTTGGGTTTCTATTACAACAGTTTTTGGTGTTGTAGCTTTAGGAAGCTTATATCATTATTAAGATAAGTGTTCTTGTCAGTATTTGTTTAATTTTTTTTTTCTGAGGTGGGTTCTGAAATTAAGGTTGGGTGGGATATTTTCTTTTCATTTACTTGACTTTATGAGGAATTTGTTCATAATGCAATAAAAGTACACAGCTAAGCATTTGAAATGATTCAGAATATTGTGATTTGACTTAACACTGTGCTTTAATTTTCACATTACCAGAACATGCTGGAGACTGGCCTGATTGTTGGTGGATGGGACCAGTATGGAGGAGGTCAGATATACTCAATTCCTCTGGGAGGATCTATTATAGAACAGCCATTTGCTATTGGAGGTATGTGAATGCCAGTCTGACCTGTCATTTTTCCCTTTCAAATTGAAAATGTGTGCTATATGTTTCTTTTTTGCTCTCTTAGTATGTTTTCTGTTCTCTCTCTCTCTCTCTATCGATCTATCTATCTATTTGTACTAAATGCATGTGCTTCTTTATTTTAAGAAAAGGTACTTTGGATGTACGTGTTTCCTTTTCTAGTCAGCAAATATAGTTGGGTTTCTATTACAACAGTTTTTGGTGTTGTAGCTTTAGGAAGCTTATATCATTATTAAGATAAGTGTTCTTGTCAGTATTTGTTTAATTTTTTTTTTCTGAGGTGGGTTCTGAAATTAAGGTTGGGTGGGATATTTTCTTTTCATTTACTTGACTTTATGAGGAATTTGTTCATAATGCAATAAAAGTACACAGCTAAGCATTTGAAATGATTCAGAATATTGTGATTTGACTTAACACTGTGCTTTAATTTTCACATTACCAGAACATGCTGGAGACTGGCCTGATTGTTGGTGGATGGGACCAGTATGGAGGAGGTCAGATATACTCAATTCCTCTGGGAGGATCTATTATAGAACAGCCATTTGCTATTGGAGGTATGTGAATGCCAGTCTGACCTGTCATTTTTCCCTTTCAAATTGAAAATGTGTGCTATATGTTTCTTTTTTGCTCTCTTAGTATGTTTTCTGTTCTCTCTCTCTCTCTCTATCGATCTATCTATCTATTTGTACTAAATGCATGTGCTTCTTTATTTTAAGAAAAGGTACTTTGGATGTACGTGTTTCCTTTTCTAGTCAGCAAATATAGTTGGGTTTCTATTACAACAGTTTTTGGTGTTGTAGCTTTAGGAAGCTTATATCATTATTAAGATAAGTGTTCTTGTCAGTATTTGTTTAATTTTTTTTTTCTGAGGTGGGTTCTGAAATTAAGGTTGGGTGGGATATTTTCTTTTCATTTACTTGACTTTATGAGGAATTTGTTCATAATGCAATAAAAGTACACGGCTAAGCATTTGAAATGCTTCAGAATATTGTGATTTGACTTAACACTGTGCTTTAATTTTCACATTACCAGAACATGCTGGAGACTGGCCTGATTGTTGGTGGATGGGACCAGTATGGAGGAGGTCAGATATACTCAATTCCTCTGGGAGGATCTATTATAGAACAGCCATTTGCTATTGGAGGTATGTGAATGCCAGTCTGACCTGTCATTTTTCCCTTTCAAATTGAAAATGTGTGCTATATGTTTCTTTTTTGCTTTCTTAGTATGTTTTCTGTTCTCTCTCTCTCTCTCTCTCTCTCTCTCTCTCTATCGATCTATCTATCTATTTGTACTAAATGCATGTGCTTCTTTATTTTAAGAAAAGGTACTTTGGATGTACGTGTTTCCTTTTCTAGTCAGCAAATATAGTTGGGTTTCTATTACAACAGTTTTTGGTGTTGTAGCTTTAGGAAGCTTATATCATTATTAAGATAAGTGTTCTTGTTAGTATTTGGTTAATTTTTTTTTTCTGAGGTGGGTTCTGAAATTAAGGTTGGGTGGGATATTTTCTTTTCATTTACTTGACTTTATGAGGAATTTGTTCATAATGCAATAAAAGTACACGGCTAAGAGAGTTGTACATACAATGAAATATGTGTACCATGAGAAGTACACTTCTAGTAGGATCAAGGTGTGCATGTCACCATTGATGTAGCTGTGTCCATCCCATCATGATACTTCTTCATCGTGACTGTATTTATCACGGTGGTCACCAAATGTTTCTAGAAAAATCAGGGAGCCTGTGTTGTTTGTTGTGTCATCAACTGCAAACATCGTGCTGTGTGCAGTTCATACTGCAGTGGCCATGGGACATCATGTACTCTGATGCCACACAACCATTTTTTTATTTACTATCGAGAAGAAAAGAAAAGCGTTTTGCAAGACGTGAAAATTTATTCAATATGTGGAAAAGCAGGCAGGGGGTGTAGCCCTTGAACCCCTTTTCCATCAAAATCAAATTTTTGATACTAATATTTGACAAAAAAATATTTCCATTGATTCATTATAATTAAAAAAAAAACAATATTTCCATTGAGTCTTCTTCTTTAAAAGCGTCTCTATCTTAACCCTCTCTCCTATAACATCTCATTTTTTTTCTCAGTCCCCTTTTTCTCACCTCTTATTATCGTTTCTTTTCCTCTACTTTTCTCTATCCGTATCTACTCCCCTATCTCTCTTCCGCCTCATCCTCCCTGTTTCTTTTTATCACTTTCTCTACTCACTCTCACTGGCACTAATGCTCGAGTGCCTGACGTGTGGGCTGCCAGTCACATTTTTTGTTATTACTAACTGCATTTGTTTTATAGAGCACTCGGCCTTGTGGGCTGCCTTAGACTCACTACTTGTGAGGACCTTGTATGTTAGTCCTGTTAGTAATATATTATCATGATTATCAAAAGTATTTTCATTCAGTCTTAAGTCAAAATTCATATTTCAATTCACAACATTCATGATTAATTTAAAATTTGTAGTCTTTTATCAAAATTAATATTGTACTTTCATCAAACTTAATTTTTTGTTCTTTTTCAAATATTTGTATTTCTTTCCCAGAAACAGTGTTCCTTATGAAAGGCCCCAGTATGCTCAAAAGAAGAAAAAATATTGTCACTTTGTTGAATTCGAAGTACTCGATAACGAAGCCTGTTATCACTTATGAAGCATGTCAATGAAACTCATCGCATAGGGATAAAGTAGACTTAGGTTCGTGTCTGGCTGTCAAAGGTGGTTAAAAAAATCTTGCAAAATGCCAGTGTCACAGGACTCTATGGGGAGAATACATCTCACAAAATTCATGTCCCTTCAAGAGTAGTCAAGTGCGGGACAAGTTGAGCAGAACCCAATCCTGCCCCATGATAGCATCATAGCCCCACTGTGGCAACATAGCATGATGACCTCACGGCAGCTGCATTATATATAGCCCCATGATGGAATCATGCAGTTGGGACATGCAAATTGGTAATCAGCGTTGTCCCGCTGGAACGGAAAAGTCTGGTGGAAGTAACTTCGGGTTCGAGACTTCGAGTAATCACTTGGTAAGTATATTTTTTCCTTTCTGATTTTCAATGCATTAGTTGTCTTTTCAAAACCCTCTTCTGCGTTGTCTATTTCAAAATCTCCTTTCCCTCAGTTTGCAGAACTTCCACAAATTTTTTCCAAAATGAGGAGTGCTTTGGTGATAGAAATGATGACATCATCATGCTCATTTCTGGTTCAAACCTGCATTTGAAGGTACATAGCTGTTTGAAGTTGATTACAAGAGCCTTCTTAAGCCTACCTATAAGTGAACAGTCCTAAGCCCACCTTATTTCAGAGGACTTGTATTTGTGGTCTCTGATGAGACGTTCTTTGGCTCAATCTTGAATCTAGCCAGATTTCTTCATAGTTCATGGCATTCTTGCATTATTTGATCGATACTTGGAGTCCTCCGGTTAGGATTTAGTTCTTTATCTGATTGGTGGGAGAGTCTTACCATAAGGATCCACTTCCATTCCTGATTGGTCATGGGAGTCAGGCCATGACAATCCAGTTTCTTTGCCATTCGACCCCCGTAGACTCCAAAGGAATACCCATTCTTCATATATTGCCCCTGGACTGCATGCCTATGATCGATATGAATGGCCTGAGTAGGTCTGCTAGAACAGGGCATGTTGTACTGCATGCCTAGGATCAATATCAACGGCCTGAGCAGGTCTGCTAGAACGGGGCATGTTGTACCGCATGCCTATATCACCCGTGGATGGCTGTCTCAAGTTTGGGCTGCCCTCAACCAAAAAATTAAAAATATAATTATTTTGGCATATAAAAAAAAAGTAAGGTTAAACTATTTTTTGTGCCTTCAAGACCTCTGAATTAGCGTGCAGAGATTCTTTTTTTCTGAAATGGTAAATGTTTTATTGTGACTTGGTGCAAAAAAGGAATTGTTGATTGTTTTAAAAAATGAGTGTCCATTCAAAGAGTCATATACACAAGAAAATCACATTGATTTACAACTAAAAAAACAAATATTTTGTGCCCAATCTATGATTATTGAGTTTTTGATGAGCAAGATTGACTCTAGTAGGCCCCGAAACAATGTTAAAAATTTGGCACCTAGGTGCCACTTAGGCGGGCTTCCTACGCATATGGCATCTACATGTCCGCCTAGACGAGCGCCGAGGAGGCACCTTGATGCAGGCTGCCCGTGGGTGAAAATAGTCCCTCAGCCAGGGGTATTTTGGGTATTTTCTCCCCCTATAAAGTTGGCAAAAGGGTTTTGAGCGGCATTCTAGTTCCCCAAAACCCCTTTTGTATGTTTTAGAGAGGAAAACTCTAAAAAAAAAATTGGATTTTGAGATTTTTCTCAAGGTTGAAAAAACTTCAACATTTTTCAATTTCATGCAACATCAAAAGATACACTTTCCTATACTTTTTGGAGCTTGAAGGGGTCACAAGAGGGAACTTTTGGCAACCGAAGGACGCCAATTTGGGCCTATGTTGATTCCATTTTGAAAAAGTTAAATATATTAGAATATTTGAGTACGGGTTTGGCATTGTTTTTGTATAATATTTTATGATTTGATATTATTATATTTTTAGTGCTATTTTTGCATATTTGTAGTTGACATATTTTGTGTATATTTACTGGTTTGGGCCTATGTCGGATTCATTTTGGATAGATTAATGCATTACAATATTTGAATCATGGTTTGATATTTTGTTTGTATAATGTGTTATAGTATGACGTTCTTTTATTTTTTATATTTTTGTGTTTTTGTAATTTGAATATTTTGTGAATATTTATCGGTTTGGGCTTATATTTTATGAATAGTTTGAATTGTAATGCTATTTTGTGAATAATTAGATTGGAAACTAAATCGTAGGGATATTATGTGATTATTATTTTTAGATTGATATTATTATTTTCTTTGTTAGATTGGAAAACCAAATATTATGTATTTTTTTATGTTTCATTTGGTTTCCACATATTATGAAGTTCATTTTGTGACGAATGATGATGCCTATGATTATTTATTTCTTTATTTTCAAGGGTTTTGGGGCCCTAAAACTGCCTAAGAACTCCCTAGGGGGCCTAAACCCTGCCCTCAGAAGCCTATCCTTGTTCCTAGGTACCCATCTAGGTGGTCAGGTCCCCAAATCTCCTAGGTGTGTGCATCGAGTTTTTGAACATTGCCCCGAAATCCTTCTGCTAATTTTTCATGATGTTCTAGAGTATTAATACCTTAAGAGTTCGGATTGAGCTTGCTTTTCAATTGGAAAAACATTGTCACAAATGAGTAAAAAGAAATTGAAAATCCAAGTCTGACCAGTATTGAAGCCTTGGATTTGAGTTTAAAGAGCAACTGGAGGAGGATAGTACCTACTGTGGCTCATTGCAACCTTTTGGCTCAAGCAACGGAGCCCTGCCCTCGATGTGATCCACTGGTTTGAAGCTTCAAACTCCTGTCTAGGGGCCCTTAGAAATTCCTTTCTATAAGTAGAGATGTCCTCACATATGGTTATCATTGTCTTCTCAATTATAACCAGAAAGTAGTTTTATCATTTTCTCCTCTAATTTCTATCCGCCTATATCATTCTTCATTTCTTTGGAATGAAAATTCCTGAGGCCTAGGGATGGTGGAGTACCAGACTTCTCTCATCATCATCTGTTTGCTATAGAATCTCTTGCTGACCAAAGTCTGATGCCTTTATCAACCCTCGTTTCTCCTGTGCCTCGACTTTTGTCCATCACCTTATGTCATAATAGCCTTATTTTGCTCCTAGTTAATGCAAAAAAAGAAGAAGCCGTGGTTAAAAGCAATAAGTTCCCTTAGATTTTGAGGGGACTACTACTTTGTGTAAGTTGGCTGTTTTTTGTGATTTTGGCAAGATCCTTTTCTTGGTTGGTTGATGCATCATTTGTGCTTGTAAGTAAAGCTCTTGGCATGGGTTTGCCATCTTATCTTAAGCGGAACTGTTTTCTCTGCAGGTTGGATCAAAGATCTTGCTATCTTGTTATTATATGCTTTTCATGGTTTTAGGTGGAGTATGAAATATGTTACATAAATGGATGGATGTGATATACATTGCATTGAGCCCAAAATCCTGTTATTTGCAGGATCTGGCTCCCCTTATTTGTATGGCTTCTTTGATCAGGCATGGAAGAAAGACTTGACCGAGGAAGAAGCTGAGGTACATCCTTAATGACAATTTGAAATCTGCCTTGTCCATTTGTAACTGTTAGTTTTATTTCCTACCAGTCTTGCATAGTATCATGTCACTACCTGTTTGCTGCTTTCAAAGACACCACTATTATATTGGATTCATTCTTAATATGCAGTTCTTTTTTATCATTTTATATACATGCAGAAACATATTGAGGAGGCCGGTGCAGTGAAGGAATTGCAGTTGGTTAAATTTGCCCACTCAATTTCTACTCAATGCCCAATATCTATAGTCTGGAAAATCCCAATTGCCATTTTCATCGGGCTCTCCATGCCCACCCTTGAAATAGCCCCAAACTTGGCTTTTCCTGTATCTCGGCTTATCAAATCATGTGCTATTAACATTTTCCCCATAAAAATAAATTTTCTACAAACTGCTTGACAGTAGTGGTTGGCTTCAAATCTCTAACGTCCGTTGCCCCTCAAGTAAGCTTGTTCTATTCCTTCTATTATTTCATCAATATCGGCATGCCCTCCTTTGCTATCAACATTCTTGTGGTTGTGCCCTTCGTAGAAACTGAGTGATTCGGTTGCACTCTGATAATTATCTACCTCTCTCTATCCATTCACATATGATCACCATCGTGTGTACCTGTAGTTGATATGTGATGTAGGAAGGAAAGGTGGGAAATTGAATCCACCTTTTTCCTAAACCTTAAACAAGTCGAATCAGCAATATTGGAGAAAGAACATAGCTGTAAATCAAGCCATGTGAAGAACTTTTTTCTTTTATGATATAGAATTTATTCCAATAACATATCCCACAAACTATGACATCCAACTGTTTATAAGCCTATGAAACCCTAATTTAGCTTGAGATTCAAGTAAATATTTAATACTCTAAAATACTCCTGAAACAATGCCAAAAATATCCCTGTGAACAGTATCGCATGAATAGTAATTGTGAACAATAACTATGAACAATACCATGAATAGTACTTGTGAATAGTAAATAAGAAAATAAAAACCTAGGAATCCTAAAAATCTTAGAAATAAACCCTAAAACTAAAACTACAATATACATAATTGAAATTGAATAAAAATACAAAATAAAAAGAATTTTGCCCTCCATCATTCTCTCCTTGTTGGAGAAAACTCGTCCTTGAGTTTTGATGTGTGTTAAGATGAACTCAACATCAAAACCACCTTCTTTGACTTTTTTTTTTTGTCGTCTCAAATATTATTCAAAGTAAAAAAAATTCCTCAAGAAATGGGTCCTGATATGGATAATGAGGAATCCATGCAAATTTATCAGATTCAGATATTTGTGAACTCCAATTGGAAAGCACATAAGATACTCTGAACTCAATTTTCTAGCCTTTGGAGGTTTTCTCAACATCTAGTTGATCACTTTCTGAAATTAGGGCCACAATTTGTAGAGTCTGAGTCGACCACACTTCCACTGTGCTACTCTGATTCCAATGCCATAAATCTCCAAAATGTTCTAGATCTTCATCTTTTTCTTCATCAAAGATCGGTTCGCCCACGAAATCTTGATCACCATCATAGATTAGGGGGCCGTTTCGATACCTGGAAATATATTATTTGTGAAATATATTACTAGCGTAATACATTACTGCATAATACATTACCTGTAAATGGATTGTTATTGTTTGGGAAGTATTTAGATGAAACCTAGGAAATACATGTCTACTGTTTGGCTATGTCTAGAAGAAATATGGGAAATGCATTACCAACATTTTACCAGCACTTGCCTATAAACTATCGTTTCTTTCTTTCTGTTTATCACAAAATTCCACTAAAATGTGGAATTAAAGTTATCATCACATCATTCCCTAAAGATTTTCTAATAATAACATCATCACCATTCCAAAAGATTTTCTAATAATAACTTGTACCATTCTAAAGTCATCATCACACACTTTCTTACTTATTTTGCATGCCTTTGGCACTTACATGGAAATTAGACTTTGGTTTCAACATGATAAGTCATTGGAATAATATGATTGGAATAACATATTTTTATTGTGATAAGCCTTATTTTTATTCATTTTTTTATAGAAGTTTTTCAAATGTCTATCTATATAATTTCAAATAAGCAATAAATTTATGATACCAAATTAAAATCTTTATTGTACAAGTTAAAAAATGGGAAGAAATTTGATTAGTAAACTAGAAGGCTTGGTAATTGCAGTAGAAAATTTTGAGGTATTGGAAGAAACAAAAGAGGTATCTTATTTCAATTGGGCTTTTACTAATCTCTTATGAGGATTATGTTGGGTGAAATTTTTTATTATAATTGTGCTGTGTAATTTCTGATTGATTAGATATGCTACGGAGAGAGGGAGAATGGAAAAAGTCCAGATGAGAGAGTAAGGGGCTTAAAAAAAAAAAAAAAAAAGGAAAACGTCCAGATGAGATGAGAGGAAGGGGCTTATAAAAATAAAAATAAAATAAAGGTACAGATAAGAAGAAGGGGCTTAAAGAGAGAGGGAGCCAGTTATTAGGGTTCAAGAGAGAGGGGACGGGCTTAGAGAGAGACGGAGCACCTATGTAAACCGAGTAGGCAGGTTGGCATTTTATTAAGCTGGGATAGGGTAGAGAGACGCACGCGAAAGATTTCTAAAGATTACCCGTCAAGCGCTTAATATATTTTTCACCTTTCACTGGGTGTTTCATGATTTTTGGGGAAATCTCGAGTAATCTCTTTCCATTTCTTTACTATAAAATGTACCCAAACGGTGGAAATGTCGATTGTCATGTAATAGATTTTCAGGTACCCAAACGGCCCCTAGATCTATTCCAAAGTGTTATTCATCATCTAAGTATGTATCGAAAATTGGTGGCAGATCTTAATCTACAACCTGTTGATTTTCGATATGACGCACACCAACCTTGTTCTCTTTCAAATCAAGTAGATCAACTAAATCCCATGATTTATTTTCCTGAACATGAGACTCCCAATGCGGAGCTCGTACATAGAACAGGTGGTTGAAGGCAGCTTCATCATTTCGCTCCAACTCTGAGTCGGATTTAGATTCGTGCCATTCTCCATAAAAACCCTCACAATTTGCATCGATCCATGGAGATTCCTCTTCGTTTAGGGCATGTCATTGCTGGCCCCGCTTGCGCAGCAATAGCTTTGTAACCCTCCGTCAAGTTGTTGATTTCCTTGCGCCGTCGGATCATATCGGCGTCCCTATAGCTAAGACCTTCGCAACAAGCCATCGCAATCTCTAGCCGTCCTCGAACTATGCTCTGATACAACTTGATGCAAGAAGGAAAGGTCGGAAATTGAATCCACCCTTTTCCTGAGCCTTAAACAAATAAAATCAACAATATTGGAGAAGTAACATAGTTGTAAATCAAGCTAAGAGACGAACTTTCATCTTTCATAAAATAGAATTTATTCCAATAACATATCCCCCAAGCTATGACATCCAACTTTTTATAAGCCTATGAAACCCTAATTTAACTTGAGATTCGAGTAAATATGTAATGCTCTAAAATAACCCTAAAACAATATCAAAATTCCGAAAATACCCTTAACAATAACTATGAACAATACCTTGAATAGTACTTGTGAAGAGTAAATAAAAAAAATAAAAACCTTAAAAATCCAAAAAATCCTAGAAATAAACCCTAAAACTAAAACTACAATATGTATAATTGAAATTGAATAAAAATACAAAATAAGAAGAATTTTGCGCTCTATCAATATGCATTCCCTCCCTTGTGGATTTTGCTTTCCCAGGGCTCAACAGTGATTTTCAAGGTCTAGGTTTGCCAATTCTTGTTAGTACCATTTCAAAAGCACCTTGGAGTAGTGTGGAAGAAATTTTTGTTACTTCACAATGACTCGAAACTCACATTGATAATGTTGAAAGGAAAATGACCAAAATACCTTTAAGTTACTTAGATCATTAAGAAAATAAAGTATGGCTAAACTGATGTTGAGTAAATTGCTTGTTACTACGTGTTCTTTTGTTATTCCTTATTTATCTTTTTGGAATAGGAGAGGATTCCCTCACCAGAGATCTTAACTGGAGAGGGGGCATATTAATAACTGATTGTACTTGTCAAAAGAAATCATCTGTAATGAGCTTTGGTTAAAACTTTAAGCAGAGGCAGTGCCCGTGGTAAGTTTTCCTCGGGAGCACCTTTTCTTTTCTTGTGGCTCATGATAATGTATTTTCTTCCTTTACCTGGAGTAAATGAGGGTTTTTGATTTGTCCCTGCCTGACAATAATGATTTTTCTGTTTTCCAAAAAAAAAAAAGAAAAAAATTCAACTGTTGGTTGGATCAGTGTCTATTACATTGGCTGGTTTTATGCAGGATTAGTGAAGAGAGCCATCTCTCTTGCAATAGCTCGAGATAGTGCCAGTGGGGATGTGGTCCGTACTGTTATTGTAAGTTTACTTTATAAATCTTCTCTCAGTATCTCTTATAGTTGTCAATTTATATTCTTTTGTAGTAAAATTACTCTAGTGATGTTTATCTTTGACGTTTACTTTTTATAAGTTGCATTGTGAATTTCTATTGGCTAACTTCCCTGGAATAGATTCCCACATGATTTTGAATTTTGGGCATTTTAACTAAAAGGTTGAGGGCATTTTTTTGTTGGATGGAACGCTTGGCTTGTTTTGCTTTTCTTTTTCATATAACCATGACGATCCACATTTATTTCATTGGGCAAATTTCCAAAACATCCCTTCTACCAGAATTTGCATGCACTAATAGAAATTTGACAGCGTTACACCTTTAAATCAATAGTAGAGTATTCCAGAGTTGTTGGGGGAACTTCGTCATCTGATTTGGGATATCTCCGTTGGAATTCTTAAATCAAGTGCAGTTTCCTGTCATTTTGGCTTGAATTCATGGTTTTCAGTTCTTCATTTAGTTCATTGGGCAAATTTCCAAAACATCCGTTCTACCAGAATTTGCATGCACCATTAGAAATTTGACGGCGTTACACCTTTAAATCAATAGTACACCATAACGGGAGTTGTTAGGGGAACTTCGCCATCTGATTGGGATATCTCAGTAGGAATTCTTAAATCAAGTGCAGTTTCCTGTCATTTTGGCCTGAATTCATGACTTGATTATCATTTATTTACTATCATTGTCGTTTTCATTATGATTATTGTTGCTTTTCATCATATTTAAATGTTACTATAGTTGTAGTAAATTTGATTCTACTAGTACATGTGTAATTTTCTTTGATGATTTAGCTACTAGTTGAAGTGCTATTTCTTTTGGTTAGGCCAGCTACTAATTCAAATAAATGTTTTCATTATTGCTTTTTGTGGGTTTTGCAGATAAACAAGGAAGGTGTGATGCGGCATTTCTTCCCAGGTGATGAGCTTCCGCTATGGCATGAAGAATTAGCGCCCACTAGCTCCTTGCTTGATCTTCTAACCGAGCCAATGTCCACATGAAAATGCTTTCCACATATAGATCATCAACGGTTTCTTTTGTTTCTCCGTTTCATCGGAAAATTTCACTTTTTTGAAAAAAGCAAGAAAGACGGTTTGTTTGTTTGAATTTGTACTAGACTCAAAACATGAAAACAAAATGTGTTTAGGTTTTCTTTGTGAAATGTAGTGCTACAAAAACACTGTGCAGTTAAAATTGGCATTATTGATTCATGCTTGTAGGCATGGATGCTACTTTAATGAGGCTCTTGTAAAAAGTTATCTAGGGTGTTTGAACTTTGCATCTGATGACAAGTAGCATCCAAGCCTGTTCAAACAAGATTGTTCAAACAAGTTTCTTTCTTTATATATATAAAGAAAAAATTGTTATAAAAATGGTGCATCAGGTTATCTAGACTGTTTATTTTCAAGAATATCAAATGTTTATACGTTTGTTGAATCTGTCATTTTTAAAATTTTAAATTTCATAACGAGGGATAGAAATAGATTTTCAAGTCATTGTAAGGTTTTTGATGTTAGGATTACATTTGCAAGCAGAACTTGGAGGTGTGCCTTACTTCTACAGTTCAAGCTAGAGGTGGAAATTTTGAAATTTTTGACATTTTAAATCTCATAGGGATTGAAATATATTTTCAAGCTATCATAAGGTTTTGATAACTAGAACTACGTCTCTAGGAAAATTAAGAGAGACGTAGGTTCTAAACTGTCTCTAGCGAAAAGTTTATATAGAATGTAGGTTCTAAACAATCAAATTAGAGCTTACGTCAAAACTTTTACTAAAAGAGGTCGTTTTGATGTGAAAATATCATCAAATTGATCATCTGGACATCAAGATGTATGGGCATGAGAAAAATATGGATTTTAAGATTTGAAAATAGTGCATTTTGTAACTCATTTGTGGACCGTCAATTTTTAAGATTTTCAAGTTTCATAGATTTGTTCAATCTACACTATTATTTAAGCTTTAAATTTTATAACTAAAGAAGAAAATATAATTTTAGGCTATCACAAAACTTTCTAGCATCGAAATCATATAATTTTAGGCTATCACAAAATTTTTAAGATTTTCAAGTTTTCATAGATCTGATCAATCTGTACTATTTTTTTACACTATTTTACACGTGTGTGGAGGAAGGGGGTCCGGTTGATATATTGAAATTTTTGTATAGCTCATATCCAAACATTTGTTATAATTTATATGTTGTAACAATAGTAAAGCATCGCAACAAGTTTAAATTAAATTAATATTCCTAAAAATTTTACTTTGTAGATCAAGACAAGGGCAACGAGACGGTCGTCAAAAAAGTTATTATTAAAAAGTCGAGACAATGAGAAGTATCCCACTAATGGCTCGGTTAAATCATTATAAAAGTGCATATCATATATATATATATATATATATATATATATATATATATATATATATATATATATATATATATATATATATATATATAAATTAATATAAAAAGTTCAACCCATGTTGTTCATTGCCTATAAAATGAAAGACTTTTTAAATCATTGTAAATTCCATTATTTCCAAGGAAAACATTCTAAAACTTAAAAAAGGTGAAATAATTATGTTCATATCAAAATAAGTAAATCAATCATAGGTGGAACAAATAAAAATCATGAGATATGGAGTACCCAATTGACCTGTTAAAGAGTAGAGAAATAGGGAATGTTGGAGAAGTGGTGAGATGAAGATCCTCGGGTGCACGACACAGAGAGGGAGAAATGAGTTGGAGAGGGAGAATCCCCAGAAGGTCTTTTGATATGTATAAAAAAGGAAGCATACTTTTATTTTATAGAAATAGTGATTTTATGTAACCTTAGGTAAGAAAATAATTTTTTTTTTTGTTTTCTTATTCTAGGTTACTTTTTAAATTGTAAAGTAATATTTATTTTTAAAATAAAATATTATTCTTTGAAGAATGATGTTTTTAAAAAAAAACACCGTATTCCAAAACGAAACGTGTCAAAAAAAAGAGACAATATTCGACACCCCCATAATGGTGTTGTAAGCATTTCTAAACTTGTCACTGCATGTTCATGTCTGCTAACACGTGGTCAAAACCCTGATGTGTCCATGTTTCACTAATGAATGCATTTCTCATTTGGTAAAGGAGGAGTTGTCCGTGAGAGAGTGATTTTCTCGTATGCTGGTTGTAAAATTTTTAAAATTTCACAAAAAAAAAAAAAAAAAAAAAAAAAAAAAAAAAAAAAAAAAAAAAAAAAAAAAAAAAAAAAAAAAAAAAAAAAAAAAGAGAGAAGAAGAAGAAGAAGAAATATACTTTTAAATAGGTGATTGTCTGTTTGAGTATGATGGTCTTTGAGGACCATCACTATTTTCAAAAGGTTTTGCCTTTGCCTTTGCCTTTACTTTTTCTTTTGCCTCCTGCTACTTGCAGCTGGCCACGTCCTTTAGCGGACGTGGTTTTCGTATGTTAAAAGCATACGCTTAACGCGACACCTCAGGTATGAGGTAGAGCGTAATAAAATATTATAATAATACGTTCTAATAATTTAAATAGGGGAGGTGAGCACTCCTACCCTAGAAAATTTTGAGATCTCTCTCTCGAACCGAATTTTTTTATCGGAAGCTCCCTCTCAAATAATTGTGGGTAAGTGACATCGTCTTCCTGAAAAATAGTCTGTTTCTAATAAATAGTGATATTTTCGTCTAGGATCTTTATTTTATCAGTTTTATGTGTAAGTGACCTCATTGTCTTGAAAATTCATTCTTTTTAAAAATAAAATGAAATAATTATTTCTGCTTATTATCATGAATTTTAGGCGCGATAAATTTTATGCGCACGTGACCTCATTATCTTGAAAAACAGTCTTTTTGATAAAAATTGTGATATTTTATCTATGTTAGAAATTTTGAATGCTGTAAATTAGAAAATTAAATTTATTTATTTTCTTGTTTATTGTTAGAAATAAATGTGATATTTCTACTTTTAGTAAAATTGTGATATTTCTTTCTACTGTTTTGAATATTTAGACATTGTAAAATTCATGTGCAAATGACTGCCTTATTATTTAAAAAAATTGACATTTTTGCAATTGATTATAGTATTGTTGTGAAATGTTTATTTGTGGATTGATATCCCATAAATTGTGATAATTCCGTATTCTTGAATTTTTATAAGAGTTTTTCTATACATATTAAATTGGCAATTATGCTAGAATGCCTTTACAAACTGCTACCTTTCTAAATTTGAGCCCAAAATATTTGATTGGTTATTTTTGAAATGTTATATAAAGTGACTGTTATTAATGGTTTAAGTGAAATTCATATTAATGATTTCAGTGATATGTTGAGTGCATGATATTGCTGCTTTCGAATGTTTAAAGAGATTTAGAAATAATTTAAGTATGCAAGTGGACTCATCCGGTTCGCCGGTGATGTATAAGTGGACCTATCTGGGACGCCGGTAGGGATTAAGTGGACTCATCCGGTACGCCGGTGAGGTATAAGTGGACCTGCAGGGATTAAGTGGACCTATTTGGGACGCCGATAGGGATTAAGTGGACCCATCAGGACGCTGATGGGGTATATAGGTGACCTATTTGGGACGTCAGTAGGGTATTTTGTGAAATCCTTTGAATTATGTACTGCCGTTAAAAGTGTTATAAGCATTTCAATTACTCGGATTCTACTTGATTATACATTTATTGAAAGTGAAACTGTTGATGCATTTCTGTTAATAGATCTCATTTTAGAAAATATTGATATCTTTCAATCATGATTATTTTTAAGATTATGATGATCACTTACTGAGTAGCCAAACTCATCAAACTATGGTAAACATTTTTTCAGGATAACTACGGATTCATTTTGAGTGCTAGTCAAGATCAACCTTGGAAGATACTGTTGTTGTGCTAGCTTTCTTTATTTACTATGTAAGACCTCGCCACTGTAAATTTGTCCTATCAATAGATGTATATATGTTTTGTCTGTCACATCTCAGGAATAACAGTACTGTAAATTCTTGGGGTGTGACAATTATGGTATCAGAGCAATAGGTTTAAGATCCTTAGGAAATTTAAAAAGATTGTATTTAAAATCACATTTATTGTGTGTACAGACCGGGATAAAGTCAAGATCCAGAATAGCTGAAGCCAATATGGAAGGAATTCACAAAGCCTTGGAAAATATGGTTGCTCTAATGCAACATCAGATGGAAAACAACAATCCACCCAGGCAGTCAGTTACAGGAAATGGTGGGAGTAATATCGAACAATTTAAGAAATTAAACCCACCTTCTTTTAAGGGTGCTGTAAACCCACTGGAAGCCGAGGGATGGATTATGCAATTGGAAAAAATATTCGAGGTTATGGAATGTCCTGATGATAGGAAGGTGGCCTTGGCAGTTTTTATGTTAGAAGGTGATGCACAACACTGGTGGCGAATGGCAAAAGGAGTATTGGTCAAAGAAAATAAAACCTTGACTTGGGAAGTATTTCTAGAGGCATTTAATGAAAAATATTTCCCAGATTTTATTCGAGACCAAAAAGAAATGGAATTTCTAGAATTAATCTAAGGAAATAGGACAGTAGCACAGTAAGAGGCCAAATTTACTGAATTGGCCAGGTTAACACCACATATGATTAACAATGAGGCAAGAAAGGTGAAGAAATTTGAAAGGGGTCTCAGGCCAGCTATTAGAAGCAGAATATCAGTCTTGAAATTAAGAACTTATGCTGAAATAGTGGATCGTGCCCAAATTGTCGAAAAAGATTTTGAAGATTACCAAAAGACGAAAAATCAGAACAGTCATGTTAGACCTACATCATCTAATCGACAACAGTTTGAAAGGCCAAACAAGAAGCCAAGGCCCTCGCCATTTCAAAACCCAATAGAACCATGTAGAAAATGTGGGAAAAATCATGGATCAAGCCCTTGTTATTGGAATACCGGAGCCTGTTTTAAGTGTGGAAAATTGGGACACCAGATTAAACAATGTCCTAGCTTACAGACACAATAGCTTCCAAAGCAGGGAGAGATAGCTCCAAAGCCTCAGATGAAGGGAAGAGTATTTGCGATTACCGAGCAAGATGCTCAGGCCTCAAAATCAGTGATCCAAGGTACTCTTACTATATTCAAAAAAGTAGCTCATGTTTTGATTGATCCTGGATCTACTCATTCATTTGTGTCACAACACTTTGCATGCCACTTAAAGGTAGAACCAGAACAATTAGAATACATTCTAGAGGTAGCCACACCGATGGGAGATTCAATTAACACCAATATAATGTACAAATCATGTGTAACAAAGATAGAAGAAAAGGAACTGTTGGTTGATTTAATACTCCTGGAAATTCAAGATTTTGATGTAATCTTAAGCATGGATTGGCTTTCTGCATACCATGCAAGTATTGATTGTTATAAGAAAATTGTTACCTTTAGTATTCCGAAACAACCAGTATTTTACTTTAATGGTGTCAAAGAAGACTCCTCATCATATTTAATCTCTTGTATTCGAGCTAGTTGCCTCCTTCGAAAAGGGTGTCAAGGCTTTCTTGCCTATATCAAAGAAGATAAGAAGGAAGAAATAAATTTGGATACCACTCCGTTTATCCGAGAATTTCCCGACGTTTTTCCTGAAGAATTGCTAGGATTACCGCCTTACAAGGAAACTGAATTCTCCATTGAATTATTGCCAGGGGTAGCACCAATTTCTAAGGCGCCTTACAGAATGGCTCCTGCAGAACTTAAAGAACTGAAACAACAATTGGAAGAATTATTAAATAAAGGTTTTATCAGGCCTAGTGTGTCACCTTGGGGTGCTCCAGTACTGTTTGTCAAAAAGAGAGATGGGACTATGAGATTGTGTATTGATTATAGACAGTTGAACCAAGTGACAGTGAAAAATAAGTATCCATTACCTAGAATTGATGATTTATTTGATCAATTACAAGGATCACAAGTGTTTTAAAGAATTGATCTTAGATCTGGATACCATCAGCTTAAGATTAAAAGTGAAGATATACTCAAGGCAGCTTTCAGAACAAGGTATGGCCATTATGAATTTTTAGTTATGCCTTTTGGATTAACTAATGCACCGGCTGCATTTATGGATTTGATGAATCGAATTTTTAGGCCCTTTTTGGATAAATTTATTGTGGTATTCATCGATGATATTTTAATTTATTCCAAGAATCAGAAGGAACATGAGCAGCATGTAAGAATGGTATTGCAAATATTAAGAGAAAAGAAATTGTATGCCAAGCTTAGTAAATGTGAATTTTGGCTTGAACAAGTGACATTTTTAGGACATGTCATATCAAAGGAAGGTATATCAATTGATCCTTCAAAGGTTGAAGCCGTTGTTAATTGGAAACAACCAAGTAATGTGACTGAAGTTCGAAGCTTTTTGGGATTGGCAGGATATTACAGAAAATTTGTAGAAGGATTTTCTCGAATCGCAATCCCATTGACTCGATTGACAAAGAAAAATGTCAAATTTGAGTGGACAAGTGAATGTGAGGAGAGTTTTCAAGAACTAAAAGTTCGATTAACTTCAGCACCTATTTTAACTATTCCTGAGGGGAGTGGGGGATTTGTGATTTATAGTGATGCTTCACATAAAGGTTTGGGCTGTGTATTAATGCAATATGGGAAAGTAGTGGCATATGCATCCAGACAGTTGAAAGAATATGAGAAAAAATATCCAATTCATGATTTGGAGCTAGCTGCAATAGTATTCGCTTTGAAAATATGGAGACATTATCTATATGGTGAGCAATTGGTAATATACACGGATCATAAGAGTTTGAAATACCTTTTCTCTCAGAAGGATTTAAATATGCGGCAGATAAGATGGATGGATTTCTTAAAAGATTATGATTGTACAATCCATTATCATTCAGGAAAAGCTAACGTTGTGGCCGACGCTCTAAGTAGAAAATCTACGGGAGTCTTAGCTCATCTAATGATCCAAGAAATGCGAATGTTAAAGGAAATAGTGGATTGGCATCCAACTTCGTTCATTAATGGTGTGGTAAGTATGATTGCCAATATTAAGGCGATTGACACAAAAGAAAAGACCCTCAGCTTATAACAATTATAGAAGAGGTGAAGCAATGAAAGAGAGATGAATTCTCTATATGTAGTGAGGATTTGCTAAGATTCAAAAGTCGGGTTTGTGTCCCGAATGATGAGAGTGTAAAGAAAGCTATCTTAGAAGAAGCACATCATTCTCGTTATACAATACATCCCAGAAGTATTAAAATGTATCAGGACTTGAAGAATTTTGGTGGAATAATATGAAAAAAGAGGTAACACTATTTGTGTCTAAATGCCTAACATGCCAGCAAGTAAAAGCTGAACATCAAAGGCCCGCTGGGTTGTTGCAGCCTTTACCCGTGCTAGAATGGAAGTGGGAGTACATCTCTATGGATTTTGTCTCTGGCTTGCCTAGAACAAATTCAGGATATGATAGCATTTGTGTCATTGTGGACCGGTTGACCAAAGCTGCCCACTTTCTACCGATTCGCACGACGTACACTTTGGATCGACTGGCTCAGTTGTACATTAAGGAAATAGTACGATTGCATTCCTGTCAGTATTGTATCGGACAGGGATACTCGGTTTACTTCTAAATTTTGGGCTAGATTACAGTCAGCCATGGGGACGAGACTCACCTTTAGTACTGCCTTTCACCCCAAAACTGATGGACAATCGGAGAGGACCATCCAAACCTTGGAAGATATGCTGAGGGCCTGTGTTATTGACCTTACAGGAAGCTGGGATGACCATTTACCCCTGATTGAGTTTGCTTATAATAATAGCTTCCAAGCCAGTATTCAGATGGCACCATATGAAGCCCTATATGGAAGAAAATGAAGGTCACCCATATGTTGGGACGAGGTTGGTGAAAGAAAGCTTTTAGGGCTCCAGATAACCACAGATAAAATAGCATTAATTCGTGAAAGGCTCAGGACAGCTCAGTGTCGGCAAAAGAGTTATGCCGATAACCGAAGGAGAGATCTTGAATTTGAGGAAGGTGATCGAGTTTTCCTAAAAATCTCACCAATAAAGGGCATTATGAGATTCGGCAAGAAAGGAAAGTTGAACCCACGTTACATCGGACCATTTGAAATCCTGGAAAGAATCGGAGGTGTCGCTTATAGACTTGCCTTACCACCTGAATTGGCAAATGTCCATAATGTCTTTCATGTATCTTCACTACGAAAATATCAGCCCGACCCCTCCCATATCTTAAAATGTGAACCTTTACCGATCAGGAAGGACCTATCCTTCATTGAGCGGCCAATTTTGATACTGGATAGAAGGGTGCAAGTGTTGCGTAACAAGGAGATTCCTTTAGTCCGTGTATTATGGCAGTACCATTCAA
Organism: Amborella trichopoda; assembly: GCF_054954075.1. Taxonomy (NCBI): domain Eukaryota; kingdom Viridiplantae; phylum Streptophyta; class Magnoliopsida; order Amborellales; family Amborellaceae; genus Amborella; species Amborella trichopoda. The sequence continues at coordinate 65,017,439 of NC_142337.1, read as the reverse complement.
GAGAAGAGTCGACTTGGGAACGAGAAGACGAATCAGAGAAAAATACCCCTATCTTTTTCAGTAATCAGGTACACAAATTTAGAGGACTAAATTTCTTTAAGGGGGGAAGAATGTAACAATCCTAAAATTTCAAAAAAAAAAAAAAAAAAGAGAAAAAAAAGGAGAAAATATGCTTTTAAATAGGTGATGGTCTGTTTAAGTATGATGGTCCTTGGGGACCATCACTATTTTCAAAAGGTTTTGCCTTTGCCTTTACTTTTTCTTTCGCCTGCTTTTACCTCCTGCTGCTTGCAGCTGGCCACGTCCTTTAGCGGACGTGGTTTTCGTATGTTAAAAGCAGACGCTTAACACGACACCTCAGGTATGAGGTAGAGCGTAATAAAATATTATAATAATACGTTCTAAGAATTTAAATAGGGGAGGTGAGCACTCTTACCCTAGAAAATTTTGAGATCTCTCTCTCGAACCGAATTTTTTTATCGGAAGCTCCCTCTCAAATAATTGTGGGTAAGTGACATCGTTCCTGAAAAATAGTCTATTTCTAATAAATAGTGATATTTTCGTCTAGGATCTTTATTTAATCAGTTTTATGTGTAAGTGACCTCATTGTCTCGAAAAATAATTCATTCTTTTTAAAAATAAAATGAAATAATTATTTCTGCTTATTATCATGAATTTTAGGAGCGATAAATTTTATGCGCACGTGACCTCATTATCTTGAAAAATAATCTTTTTGATAAAAATTGTGATATTTTATCTATGTTAGACATTTTGAATGCTGTAAATTAGAAAAATAAATTTATTTATTTTTCTTGTCTATTGTTAGAAATAAATGTGATATTTCTGCTTTTAGTAAAATTGTGATATTTCTTTCTACTGTTTTGAATATTTAGACATTGTAAAATTCATGTGCAAATAACTGCCTTATTATAAAAAAATTGACATTTTTGCAATTGATTATAGTATTGTTGTGAAATGTTTATTTGTGGATTGATATCCCATAAATTGTGATAATTCCGTATTCTTGAATTTTTATAAGAGTTTTTCTATACATATTAAATTGGCAATTATGCTAGAATGCCTTTACAAACTGCTACCTTTCTAAATTTGAGCCCAAAATATTTGATTGGTTATTTTTGAAATGTTATATAGAGTGACTGTTATTAATGGTTTAAGTGAATTCATATTAATGATTTCAATGATATGTTGAGTACATGATATTGCTGATTTCGAATGTTTAAAGAGATTTAGAAATAATTTAAGTATGCAAGTGGACTCATCCGGTTCGCCGGTGAGGTATAAGTGGACCTATCTGGGATGCCGGTAGGGATTAAGTGGACTCATCCGGTACGCCGGTGAGGTATAAGTGGACCTGCAGGGATTAAGTGGACCTATCCGGGACGCCGATAGGGATTAATTGGATCCATCAGGACGCTGATGGGGTATATAGGTGACCTATTTGGGACGCCAGTAGGGTATTTTGTGAAATCCTTTGAATTATGTACTGCCGTTAAAAGTGTTATAAGCATTTCAATTACTCGGATTATACTTGATTATGCATTTATTGAAAGTGAAACTGTTGATGCATTTCTGTTAATAGATCTCATTTTGGAAAATATTGATATCTTTCAATCATGATTATTTTTAAGATTTTGATGATCACTTACTGAGTAGCCAAACTCATCAAACTATGGTAAACATTTTTTCAGGATAACTACGGATTCATTTTGAGTGCTAGTCAAGATCAACCTTGGAAGATACTGTTGTTGTGCTAGCTTTCTTTATTTACTATGTAAGACCTCGCCACTGTAAATTTGTCCTATCAATAGATGTATATATGTTTTGTCCGTCACATCTCAGGAATAACAGTACTGTAAATTCTTGGGGTGTGACACTGGTTCTCTGAGCATGGCAACGGCAAATCATGCTGAGTTGACTGTTCTTCTACAAGGTCTAAAGCTTTTTAAATCCCATAGGATTGGGGATTTTTTTTGGGTAGAGGGGGACTCTATAAATGTGATTTAAATGGTGTAAGAAAGAGTAAAGAATTCTATGGGAACGGAGATCTATCTGGTGTCAAATTCAGAAGTTTGACTGATTCTTTAAGACTATTTTTCCATTATGTGTACAGAGATGCTAACTCTTTGGCTGACTCCCTTATGAAAAAGGGTGTTCATTTATCTTTTCTTTTGATTTCGGATGATGTAAGCTGTTGTAATTTCTTTTTACAGTAATAAAGCTTTTAACATTTCTCAATAAAAAATAAAAAAAACTTTCTAATAGTTCTAATAATGTGATTTTATCATGGAGGGTCTTTTAATTGTCCGTTTCTTCTTTTTTTTAACAAGGAGCATATTGTCTTCCGGAAAACCTGATATACCAGTTATTGTAGCACCCTAAATTTTAGAGATGTAATCTTTTCTGCTCGTTGATTAACTTCAATTAAAGTAATTTTCGAATTACACTTTTTATGCCGTTGAAAAAAAAAATTCTCAAGATTGAAGGCCATTTAAAGATCTAAGTACTAGAATTTAAATTTCTAAATTTCTCCTCTGAAGATGATCTTTTAGTCATTTTTAGGTAGGTTCGAAATTTTCAGATTGAAAACTTCATCTAACCGAGTGACTAGATTGCATCGTATGCTCCAGCAGGGATATAGTTAATGTGCTCATCTTTTTGTTCCCATTCTTATCATAAAGTAATATGGGTTAAATTTCGGAACTTGGGGGTCCGGGGTTTGAAGATTGAGACAACTTACTTTCAAGGTCCGAAATATCACTATCATTTCATATATGGGGAATGTTGCAGCTGCTCATTTCCTTTGAGGTGCAATGTTCCTAGCAGCGGCAACGGGTCGGGACCGGACCCAGACCTGAATTCACCGAACATGGATCTGGACTCGAAAATATGGTGTGGGGCTTGGACTTAATCGGACCCGACCTAAAAATTAAAATCTCTATGTATTTAACTTTATTGAAATATATTTCATGTATTGGGACTTAAAAAATATGACTGGACTTGGACACTGACCTGAATAAGGGTCCATTGCCACCTCTAAATATTCCCTACAGTCCGCTAGCTGCCGTAGTTGAATGATTATGGGGAAATTTATCAAAACACTAATGAAAGAAGTACATTTTACATTGTTTTCAACCATCCCAACTCATGATCACGTGTTTATTGTATGTAGTTTGAAATTAAATTAGATTATATGAATAAATTATTAAATAGTTAATCTCCCCCGGGTATTTTAATAAATTTCCCATGATTATCATTACGTAAATGGAAAATCCCCTAGAGGCATTACGAAATTTCCCATTATTGTAGTTACATAAATGGGGACTATTGATGTTCCTCATTTCCCTTTTGGGTTCCTCACTCAAACTTCGGATCTCAAGATTTGTGAGGCTTTCTCATAAACCTTGGATTTTTTAGGTCTTGAATATGAGATTTGGAACATTTTCGAACCTCCAAGATCCGAAATATGTGTACTAGAAAAGCTTCTTGGATCTTGAGGTCCAAAGTTAGATTATTAGGTTATAATAAAGCTTTTTAGGGAATATTAGTGTAAATTTTATCAAGCTAGTGTAACGAAAGAGCGAAATTTCCATACGGATTAGTGATTCCCCAATCCAGAATAGAAATCAAGAACCAAATAAATACTCCATCAAAACTTGACTTTCCAAATAGGCTAAATAAATAACTAGAAGTAGGTCTTACATTGGACCAAGCAGCCCGGCAGCCTAGCAAGGTCGGCTTGGTCACGAATAGCCAAGCCCGAGCCACTAAAGTTGGCCAAGTGCGGGCTGGCCCTTGCCCAAAAATTACGCACTAGGGTCTCGGTTGAGCTTGGGCCATGTTCCATGGCCTCCCCACAAGGCCACTAGAAACATAAAAAAAAAACATTTATTAGCCCGCCCCTGACCCAACCTCATTAATAATTCCGGGATCGGCAGCCTAGCCAAAAAATAAAGGTGGAATTTGTTGTACCTTCATTATCTTAATGAAATCTTGCATTTGATCAAAAATAAATAAAGATGGAATTTGACTAGGGCTCTTTGGCATGATCAAATCCAGCCCACCCCTCGAATACCAGGCCTGGATTGACCCGGCCCATTTTCGCGCTTTGGGAGGGCGAGCTAACAGTGCCAGGCCCCAATCTTCAGTAGAAAGTAAAGGTCATGGTTTATTGATCCCAAAAATAATGAACCATGCTCTGGTTCGGTTTCCTCAAAGTTCAGCAATGGTTTGGGCCAGACCAACGGTACTCTTCGTCCCTTCAAATCTAACTTTGAAAAGAGCACATGGGTTGGTTGCTTCTCTTGCTTTATCTTCCTCTAAATGTAGGAGAAGGAAGAACAAATTGCGACCCAAGCTACTAAGAACACTACCAAAACCAGCGTTGTTAGATACCCAACAACAAAAATTCTCTGATTTTGTCATAGAACCAGATAGATTTGATCATAATACTATCAGTGAGGAGCTTTGCATGGCTCCACTCCCTTTAGAAGAGGAGAACTTGGAGGTGGAGATTCATGGTTTTAACCAGGCTGAGGTTATAAGCCATGGATTCCCAGATAGCTTCAGTTCCAGGTCAGTTATTCATCTAGTATTGTCCCTTGTTGGGGTTTTTGTATTTCAGACTGCTTGTGCTGTTTGGGTTTTGGGGTCTGCAAATTTTGATGATAAATTGGGAAAATTGGAGGAAAATAGTGATGGGTCTTCCTCTTCTTCTTCTCCAAATATCAAAAATGGGTTATTTTCTAGTGGAAGGAAGGATGGGTATTTTGCTAAACTTTCGACTGGTGAAGCTGAGCTAGGAGAGAGAATATCATTGATTCGAAGTATGGCGAGGGAGGCTCGAGCTAATGAGAGAAAGAGATTGAAGGAGGATGACCCATTTGTTAGTTTAGAAGAAAATGATACATTTGTTGAAACTACAAAGAATTTATCAGCTCCTGTTAAATTTCAGACACCCATTGAGAAAGAAGTTGATAAGCATTTAGAGATATTACCTCGGCTTGTTCCAAAACGCTTGAAGGATTCAACGGAGCTTCCTGTAAAAAGTTTAACTAAGGTTTTGGATGTGCAAAATTTGATTGGAAAATCGAGATCCAGGAAAGCTAGTAGAAAAAATTCCCCTTACAAGTACAGGCAAAATCTCGATGGAATTGTAAAAGAAGCTGACAAAAATAGGTCGAAGAGTGTCCAGGCAAGAGCTCCTTGGGGATCTCGGGGATCAAGTAGTGATAAAAATGGAGAAGGGAGTAAGCGAAAAGCAACGAGCGCTGACGTGGATGGTCGAAATGGGAATTCCCACTCGGTCCTTGGTCGCGAGAAGCATAATATGGAAGATGAGATTGGCTTCTCAAAAGTGCTCGATGGGAAGTTAGAGAGAATGCTCGATGGGAAGTTAGAGAGAAAGGACGAGGGTACAAAAGAGAGGATTCAGCCAAGGATTGAGGCTATAGACCTCCAAACTGGTAAACCCTGTTGGTCTGAATTTTAATGTTAAATTTGCATAAATTGAATGGAAATGCTACCGTTGTTTGGGTTCATCATAGATGTTTTGACTTGTGTTATGAAAGGCTAAAAATGCCCTTGGAGATACCTAAAATATTTATAGACAAGAGATTTGAAGGTTTAGGATTGATTTAGTATGACTTGCAAAGTCCAATGATGCCAATGCCGATTCTCAATAAGAGCATTCTTCTAACATTATGCATGATTTCCTACACAATATGATCTTTTAGGTGTTTTTAGCTGCTTATTAATGTTATTATCTTTCAACTTAGTGACATGGGGTTTATTTGGCTTTATTTGTGGAATTTGAATGTACTTTTCGCTTGGTACATTATGGTTGTTGATGAGATTAAATAGCTCTATTTTGTTTCTTTACCAGCTGACACAAAAGGGACCAATCAGAGCAGTCCAACAGAGCTACAAGAAAATATGGGATCTTATAAAACCAGAGAATCAAGTGCACATCATGGTGAAACTGAAAAAATTATAAATTTTGTCAATGAGATCAATCAAATAAAGTTGCCATTGCCACTATCAAGTTCACCATTAAAATCAGATGTTTCAGATCATGAAATAGTTGAAAGGTTGGAAAGTGGCAAGGAGGCTTCTACTAGTGATCAGGTGGATGTTGCTGATAATTGGGAACAGGATGTGACGAATGATTTTCCGGTAGGAGAGATAAACCATCTAGGAGGATCACATGTGAGCACTGAATCAGGGAAGGGAATGAAAAATTCTTATAGATCATTTAAGACAGAGTATAAAGAAGAATCAAATACTTCCACAGTCACAGGTGACTCAGTGCATTATGTGGACCAGGTTTCCGAAAATATGCTTCGAGAACTCAAAGACAATGAGCTAGGAAATGAGAAAGATCAATGGTGGAAAAATCTTCGTTATGTACTAGTATGTTGCTTTATGATCCTTTGCAATATACTGACAAATAAGTTCTTAATTCTTTGATGCAGGAAATCCATATTTTCTTTGATATTTTAAAGTAGTTTGATTGAATTAATTTTTGTTATGTTAATCTTTATTCTTCAGGCAATCTTTTTGTATAGAGGTGCTGACGGCTCCAAAGGACTGTATTCCTTAAAGATGGGTCATTCTCCAATTGGTGAAGGTAGTTCTCATACCATCATGTTTGAGGACCGCGGGGATGCCAATAATTTCTGCTATCTACTGGAATCATTTTTCAAAGATTTGGGTGATGCCCAAGCGAAGGCTGTTCCTTTGACGATCAATGTAAGTCCTATTAGGACATTCTTAAGTTCCTAATTCTGCTTTTCCTCTACAATAAGCAGTAACTTGGACGCATTGGCTCGGTTTGAACATTTTGGTTATGGCGATTGTTAGCTTGTGGATGTAGCAATCTTTTTTTTCCAGATATGAATAATTTATTCTTGAATTTATGGAGATTGGTGCAATGGGATATATTTCGGGTGACTCATGCATAGAACATCAAAAGACCCTGGTACTTTTTTTCATGAGGGTTTCTAAATACTGTTTTGTTTGTATTCGTCATCTAAAGATGTTAAGGTGATTCTGTCATCAAGCAAATTACTTCTATCAATTGTTTGACGTAATGGGATTCACTGCCTGCATTTGATGAGTTTTAATATATTATCCATATTCTAATTTTCAAGATAAAACTTGATATTAGTATTTGTTGGCAACATTATTAATTCATCTCTGTCTGATCTTCCTTATTTTGTAATTTTCGGATGATATTTCATAGGTATATGTGATGCTTCAATGTATCAAATTTGTTTCCACTGACAAGAATCCGTAGCCATGGATGATAAATTATATAATGATGTCAGATGTAATTGAAAAATGTATTTGAGATTTTTTTCCCCTAATAATATGCATTCAATCTAATTCATCATCATCATCATCAGAGCCTTATCCCAACTATTTGGGGTACGCTATAGTAATCATGTTCCGCCATTCTGCTCCATCAATGGCCATATCCTCGGTGAGACCATAAGTCCTCATATCTTTGATCACTACTTCTATTCATGTCCTTTTGGGTCATCTCCTTGCCTTTTACCGGTGCTATATTAGGTCTGCACTGCATGTGGCCAGCCCTAAGTCTACTTTCCCACACTTTGTCGTTGTTTGGAGCCACCTCTAAGTTCCCTGGAATGTATTTATTCTAAATGTATCCTTTCTTGTCTTGCCACACATCCATCTCAACATTCTCATTTCAGCTACACCCATGCTATGGGTATTGTGTTTCTTGACCGCTAACATTCCATCCTATAAAGTAAAACAAGTTTCAGAACTATCATATAAAACTTTCGTTAAGCTTCATTGGCATTAAGTGAGTACATAAAACTCTGATTGCACATCTCCACTTCGCCCACCCCGCTCTAATTCTATGTGTGGCATCTTCCTCAATCTCTCAATTTTCTTGGATTGTCGACCCGAGATATCGAAAATACTCTCTTTTAGGTATTTTTTGGCCATCAATCTTAGCTACTTCTTCATTTCTATTTCTATTATTACTAAACTTGCATTTCATATATTCCGTCTTAGTCCGGCTAATTTTAAAACCTTTAGATTCTAGAGAATCCCTCTAAAGTTTTAACTTTGCATTGATACCGGTTCTAGTCTCATCGATCAAAACTATGTCATCACGCATAATATATACCATGGTACCTCACCTTGTAGATGCCTAGTTAACTTGTCCATAACTAAAACAAAGAGATATGTGCTTAATACTGACCTCTGATGTAGGCCTATTGTAACTGAAAACTTACTTGTCTCGACATTAGTTGTCCGCACACTAGTTGGCGCTCTCTCGTACATATCTCTCAACATGTCAATATAGCATCTGGAGACTCCTTTCTTTTCCAACAGCCACCAAATTAAATCTCTCGGTATCCTATTGTAAGCTTTCTCTAAAACAATAAAGACCTTGTGGAGGTATTTTTCATTCTTCCTAAACTTCTCAATCAGTTGCCTAAGTAGGAAAATGACCTTTATTGTTGACCTTCTTGGCATAAATCCAAATGGATTTTCGGATACAATCGTTTCACGCTTTAGTCGTTATTCAATCACTCCCTTCCACGACTTCATAGTATGGTTTATAAGTTTGATTCCTTGGTAATTCGCACAATTTTGTATGCTAGCTTTATTCTTGTAAATGGGTACCACTGTATTTTTCCTCCATTCGTCTTGCATTTTCTTTATTCCCAATACCTTGTTGAACAATTTGGTCAACCAGCACATGCCAATCTCTCTTATGTACTACCAAACCTCTCTCGGGATACCTTCTGGTTCTAAAGCTTTCCTATTCATCCTTGTCAAAGCTTCTTTCACTTCAAATATGCTAATCCTGTGAATATGTATATCACCTCCTCCCGCATTTAATCTAATTAACAATGAAAATTATTTCTCATTATTCATAAGTACTCTTCTTCCTCCATGAATAGAAACTGGGGTATAAAATAGGCAGCATTAATATATATTAGATACTTCTCAAGCACTAGTGTGTAGCTGTTGATGTTGCTTAATCGTCAGGCCCATTGCTATAGTACTCTAAGTACTCTCCATTGTGGATGGATTTGTTATGATATCTGCCTGTCATCTCTGCTTTGATTCTATTACTGAAGCTCTTGCCACATTTTCAATCTATAGCTTACCACTTAGACCTTAGAAAACCACTTAATTGAGCACCTTCGTTGTTCATGCTAATGATAAACTGGAGGATTTATTTATAGTTGGATCTACAATACTTGTAGTGTATTTCTTTTTCTTTGATTGGTGACTGGTGAGAGTGGTCATTCGCCGCCTCCCCAAGAGTTCAGTCACCCTTTATGATTTGCCCTGCATCCTATCTTCTTTTTTTAAAAAAATTATCTTTGCTTGCTTTGACCTGCAACTGTGGAATTTGCTTAAGTGGTGGAAGTGTGCATTCCTTACAAGGTGTTCAAGGTGTTCACTGAATAATCTTGGTGTCCTGGGGGGCAGGTGCTATATGTGAGTTTTATATCATACATGTAGTGCTTGAGAATGTATTGAGGAGTTTACTTGTTTTGAAATCCCATGTAGTCAGTTGATGAAATGGAAGAGATGCCAATTTCCCTACTATCAGCTTCTTGAGTGGCCATTTTAAAGAGAATGGCCAGTGTTGTCCATGGAGTTTAGCCATGGAGGGGATGTTTAACAAACTATCAGGATGGTATGGATGCATGCACTTGCCAAAAATCAACAAAAAAATTTATTTCTGACATTTCCAATTTTAGATATATTTCTATGTATTTGAATGCTATGAATGCATGCACTTGCCAATAAGCAACAAAAAAAAATATTTCAGACATTTCCCATTTTAGATATATTTCTATGATTTGAATGTAGATATACTCCTATATATTGTACTTGTGAGATGTAATGGCCCTCTTTCGAGTATAAGATCTGCATATGCTGACCATTTATTGGGAAAAAAAAAGAAAGGATAACTTGGCTGTACTAAGAGAATTCCTTATGGTTTCATTACTTTTGCTCGAAGAATTTGTATTTTGCTTCTTGTAGGAACTTGATGAAGCAGTGCAATCAGGGAGAATGAATGTGAAAGTAGTGAGGAAAGGCCAGCTCCGGCTTTATGCTGGACAAGCCCTTGAGGAAGTTGAAAAGACATTGCGATCATTGTAGGATGCCCTATAAAATGACTGGCAGAATTCTTTTTTTATTCTTTTATTTATTTCTTGTCAATTTAATATTGTATGGTTTTCATCATGCACATTTGTAATTTTCATAATTGAGTGTCTCACAAGGAAAATCATGTCTATGTATTTCACTTGTTCCTCAATTTGGTTTTGAAAGGTCCAGATTGATGATATATAACAGTCTGTAGAGGTTTCGATTAGTTGAGGTAGTTCTGATCTACCCATGAATGCTTATCTGGGTGCATGTGCATTTGACTCCATTCTACAAAATGGCAATTATAATCAGGAACTAGTTAGCGGGGCAAAGGTCGTTTTATTGAATACTAATTTGTGGGTGATTAGATATATCTAAAAAAATGTGATTAATTAGTTCCTCAAAGCCGAAATTGGGTTGTAAATGGCTAAGTGGCCTTGTATGTCCATTTGGCTCAACTGATGATGTTAAATACAAATTGTACTTTTATCGTCATAATTAGGTTTCCTTTGGATAAATGGATATATAGAAAAGGAAGTAGTCCATGGCTCAAAACACTTTTCATTCTATAGGTATACTTTAAGGGCACGTTTGGATGTGATACAATTACTTGTGTCCTACTTAAGGGGCACCAAAATGCCGTTATGGGCGATACAATTCTCTGTAGTTCTATAACAAACACCCAATTATTTGTGTCCTAACCCATCCAGTCGTGCTATCCACATCTGATATGCAACCAAACATGACCTAAATGCTAAACAAACAATATATTATCATGTTCCTGTATAATGAAAAAAAGATTTATCATATTCTTTTAAATTTTACAAAAAATTATCAAAATTCCCATAAGAGATGAACTATTTAGCATTTTACCCCTCTGCAACTATTCCATGTCATGATTATGTGTCTTAGGTATTTTGAAATTAACTCAAAAGATTTAGAGAGAATGTTAAACAACTCATCTCTCATGCGCAGTGGTATAAATTTCCCTTAAATTGATACTTGGGGTTTTCTTAACAAAATCGAGTTGTTAGACACAATCTCTCTCTCTCTCGTTTAGATAGGATGTAGATACTGTTATTGTTTTTTAATTCGAATTCTCTCTCTCTCCCTCTCTCTCTTTTGTTTAGATAGGATGTAGGTTTTTTATTGTTTCTTAATTTGAGTTGTTTCACTGATATGCCTTAAAAATATACATCATAATATCAAACAGAATTCTGTACAATTTAAGAATTTTATCTAATAAATATTGGACGGAGGTTTGGATGGGATGTAGTTCTCAAACATGCGTGAGCTTATTTTGGATTTGGTATAAAAAATAAAAATAAAAAAGTAAAAATAAAGGAAAAAGTTTATATAAGGTTGCAACTTTATAATGTAGAATTAAGGTACACCTCATAAATCTATGGAAAAACCCTCTAATTGATCGTCTTCACATCGAGATGTATGAATATGAAAAAAAAAAAAAAAAAAGGATTTCGCGTCCTAAAAATAGTGCAACTTGCAATACGTTATCTAGACCGTCTATTTTCAAGATTTTCATATGTTTATAAATCTACTTGATTTGAACTTTTTTTTAAGTTTTAAATTTTATAGTTAGAGATGAAAAAGATATTCATACTATCCTAATATATTTTTATACCAAAATTATATATTGTGATAAAATTTGGAGGTGTGCCTTAATTTGATTGTTTAAAGTTGCAACCTTATGCAAACCGCACCTACAAAGAAATAGAATTCTATGGTATTCACCTTGGTGCAAGGAAGCTACCAACACTCCTAATCATCAAATGTAATTATGCAAATCACACCCAAAAAGAAATAGAATTCTATGTTATTCACCTTTGGTGCAAGGAGAGGCTACCAACACTCTTAGTCATCAGATGTAAATTTTGACCGCTTATAGTGTGTCACAAAGGTCGAAATAAAATTTGACTTTAATATTCTTCAATTGGACATACCCAAGCCACCCAAATTTATATGCATTAGCAAGGTTCACAAGCTTGGCTTGGGCTTGAGACTCGGGCCGTACACTAGATGGATAACTTGGGCAAGCTTAAGTGGACTTGCTCGAATGCTATATGGAGCCAGAAAAGCCCTAAAAAAAATTTAATGCAATTAAATTCAAGAAACTTGTTTTTTAGTTTGGTTTTTTTTTTCTAAATCCATATTTTTAGTAGATTGAATTTAATTGTATTCATCATCATTTTGGCATTTTACCAATTAATTGAGATTGATTACATGAATCCTGATTCTCTATTCTACTCTATTAAATGACATATCCTCAGTGAGGTATATTTTTTCAGATTACTTCTAACCACGTCATTTTGGGCATATTCTTTGTCTTTTTTAGTCATTTCACTTGAACTAATTCGCACCTCCTAACATGTGTTGTACTTGGTCAGTACTATACATGGCCAACCGACATAAGTCTACTCTCACTCATTTTATCGCTTAGTGGTGCCATGCCTAAATTCTCTCGAATATATTCATTGCGATTTTTATCTCTTAAATGGCATGACAAATAAGGGATATAATTCACAGTGAATCTATTTGAGATATCTATTTCTAGTTTAAAAAATAGTGTATCTTGAAACACATTATCGAGACTGTTTATTTTCAAAAAATTTATATGTTTATATATCGACTTGATTTTAACCATTATTAGAATTTACAATTTTATAATTATATATAAAAATAATTATTGGGATAATCCTAAGAATTTTTTACACCAAAATTACATGTTATGATAGAATTTAGAGTTGTGCCTTACTTTGATTGTTTGAAGTTGCAACCTTAAATGATTCAATTAAGGAGCACCTCCAAATTATCATAACATGTAATTTTGATATAAAAAATTATTAGGATGACTTAAGAATCTATTTTCATCTCTTATTATAAAATGTTAAAGTCTAAAAATTGTTCAAATCATGTAGATTTGTGAATACATGAAAATCTTGAAAATTGACGGTCCAGATAATGTGTTGCAAGAGACAATATTTTGTAGACTCAAAATCTTTTTTTCTTTTCATATTCATACATCTCAATGTCGAGATGATCAATTAGAGGGTTTCCCAACTTCCAAACAATCTTTTATGATAAATTTTTTAGGTGCATCTTTAATTCTACATTTTAAGGTTACAACCTTATATAAATTTTTGAAAAATTTACAAAAAACCTCAATACCACACTTCAACATACCCAACCTAACTTTTTCTCTATTTCTCTCATTTTTTTCCCAAAAAAACATTTCTATGTAAACACCCCAAAGGAAAAAAGAATATTTTTGTAGATTGAACTTACTTTTTTTTTATACAAAAAATCATTTTGACCGGATTTAAGGTTGTGTTTTAGAGCCAATAGCACATTGTTAAAACGCACCATCACATTGCCGAAGCGCATAAGTGCCGGACCGCTCTAAAACAACTATCGAATCGAACAGCCTTAAGACATCTGTCAGACCGAAACTTAGCACTCCCAGATCTCCCTTTTCAATTGCCGGAGAACAACCGAAACTGAATACTCGCAGATCGCCATTTTCAACTGCTGGGGTGCACTTTACACCGTGCCAAGTCCTATAGTCGAACTGCAATTTATACGGTGTCGAAACTCTATGGTCATACCGTACTTACACGGTGTCCGAGCCCTATTTTGATGGGATAAAGGAGTGAGGCGTCGGTAAGGTAAAGAATGAAGAAGGGTAGTTTAGATATTTTTTATAATATATTCATAATTTTCCTGAAGCAGAAAGTATTGAGCTTTTACGGTTTCCGCTAAAATAGTATCCAAAAAAATCAATTTCATACAAAATAACTTCAAGTTTGTTTTTATAGTTCCCGCGAAAATAGTCTCCAAAAAATTAATTTCATAAAAAATAATTTTAAGTTTGTTTTTTTCGGGTTCATCTGCTCGCCCCTCTCTCTCCCCTGCTGCTAAATCCTATTTTACAGAGAGAAAGAGAGGGATTTCGTGGACACACTTTCCTTGTTCCAACAGTGCAACTGCAAACTTCCGCTGACATTTTCTGACCATCTCAAATCTCTCTCTCTCTTGCTACCTCGCATAATCGCTAATAAGTTCACAAAACTTTTGGGGCGTTTCATTTTGCCTGGATTCTGAAAAGGTTGAGATATTACTATCTCAGAGGAAGGAAAACCTAGTTTCAGTTCAAGCTCCAAGAATGTCTGTTTCTCTCTAAGCGTCCCCCTTTTCTAGGGTGAGTACTTATTAATTTAATTTCTCTGAGGTAATGTTATTGTTTTCTTTTCATTCGATGATTGATAGTTCGTTTTTTGTTTCCAGATTGTTGAGCTTTATCTCCCATTCAATGATCGATAGTTCGTTTTTTTTCTGGATTGTTGAGCTTTATCTGTGCGTTGCTTTTTTGTGATGATTGTTGTTGAGCTTTATCTCTGTATTGGGAATCTCAGAGGAAGGAAAACCTAGTTTGAGTAAAAAAAAAAATTTTTTAAAAAAACAAACCTATTTTGAGTTCAAGCTCCAAGGATTTCTGTTTGTTTCTCTCTACCCTTATAGGGTAATTACCTTTCAAATTTAGTTTCTCTGAGATAATTTTATTGTTTTCTTTCCATTCAATGATTGATATTTCGTTTTTGTTTCCAGATTGTTGAGCTTTATCTCTGTGTTGCTTTTTTGCGAGGATTGTTGTTGAGCTTTATGGAGGGAGTGAGGGAGGGAGAGGATGCTTATCCTCTAGATAGTGCCTTCTGTTAGAGCCTCAATTTTAATTCCCATTTCTGAATATTGGGTTTCCAAGTTGCAACTCAGCAAATATAGCCGCCAAACAATAGCCACATCTCATTTTCTCTCTCCAGGGGAGCATGCTTCATTAGGTTTATGGTGAATTCCATATGATGCTTTTCTTAGTATTTGTGTTCTAATTGGTTTCTTGCATACATTCTCAGAGATTTTAATGGCCCACTTGGGTTTCTGTATAATTGGATCCAGCGTGCTCTTTTGATGTTGACTGCGAATGGGTTTTTCCATCATAGAGAATTACACAGTTCAACCAGGAGCCTGTGGTTTCAGAGCTTGAATTACCACTCAGATGATGGTTTTGATGATTGTTAAGAGATCGAGGGAGAGGATTAGGGGTTTTGTCTTCAAAATCTAGTATTTTTGTTCCCACTGTTTGAGGGAATATTGTGAGAAGGGCCTGTACTGCTTATCTGAGAAGTTTTCTGATCTCATAAGAAAATATTTTGCAAAGACTTGATTTGTGATTAATTGTCCTGTATAAATTTAGTGAACGATCAAATACCCTCAAGGGCTCAAGTTCTAGGATGAACAAGCTATAGGACCGGCTGTTTTTTCCATATTAGGGTGTATTGCTTGTGCATGATCTTAAAACTCAGTGATCACCAAGTTTGACCTTTTTCTCCATGTTGTCTCTGAGAATATATCCAACATAGAATAAATCAATAAACATGTAATGAAAAATCGATTTTGATCAGCTCCACATATCCTTTATACTTTTTTTTCTGTTTTTTCTTCTAATTTTCTCTCCATTTGTTATATAGTCTTCTTTTCTTTTTCTTCTAATTATATCGCCACCTGTTTTGTACCAACTGTAACTTTTTCTTTCTAAACTTCCCCAAGTTTGGTTCTCTTCCTATGAGAAAGTTGACCATGTTTGGATTCGTATTTTGCCATATTTGGGTAATTTTCCATGAGAAAAGTCATGAGAGGCCTTTAATAAATGGTTTTGGGCCCAAGTAAAATTTTCAACTGAAAATAGGGTCTACGTTTTGATGGTTTATTAATGATGATTTTATCAAAAAGGGATTTACATTCTGCTTTATGTAATTATGATTAAAGACTAGAGGGCACTGCTGGAGGAACACTATACTGTAATCTCTCTTTTACAGCAATACAAATGTTGACATTTCTCAAAAAAAAAATTATGATTAAAGACTGAATTGGTAATAATCATGGATTCTTGTCCTTTAATTTCTGGAGTTTTGCTAAAATGTTTTCGAAAAAATGAGAACAATTTTGTGGTTTACTTGATGCTGGGTTATTTAAAAATAGAAGGAAAGTTTGTCCATGTAACAAAAAGGTACAAAAGTATCCAATATGATATACTAGATGATGAGGGACACGGGGTTCACTTGGCAGGGCTAATAAAGTGGGTGATTGCATACGCAAGATTCTAAACCCGCATTACTATCTTTATGCACATTCAAAAACTATGATATTGGTGGACAACAATTTTACCAATATTTGCTATACCTCCCCTAGGTTAGACCAGAGTTATGTATTTCCTCACATTGGTTCTTTTTATGTTGGAGCATAACTACTTCTCATGAGGCTTTTGAATCTTCAATTTTATTTTCCAATGTCACAATCCTGAATCAAATGAGATGCAAAACCTTGCACAACATCAGACAATTTCTTTATAAAACACTCCTCAGTCCTAATGAACTATGGTCATTTTGTGGGTCAAATTGTCTTGTCAGTAAATTCAATGTGTGTTCAAGACTTCCATGATCAAATATATGTTCTCTTCTCAATTAAATTGTCAATATGTCCAAAGAATAGGACATCCTTGGGTATAGAAGACCCCACCCCACTACTCTTCTTCCTTCCACATTCTTGCCATTCCTCCTAGTCTCCTTAGGAGTACACTCTCCAATATTCCTGATTGCCCTTTATTAAAGTTCTGGAACTGGCCTTTCTGCATATTGTAACCGTCTTCCTAGTGTTACAACCAAGATGTTATCAAACAAGTGTTACATGCTTTTAAAACTCATCAAGTTGGATCAAAGGTAGAGGATACACCCTACTCACTGATGGTAGATTTAAGAACTCTTGAATTCAACTTAGAGATTTCACTTTGATCTAAGGCTTTATTGTCTTGATTATTCAGATCTATTGTTGGACATTCTGACCCCATTTTCTATGTTCCTTGGTTTTCTCCCCCACTCCCAAGAAACATTGTCACTAGCTAGTCTCTACACTCCCCTATTCCCATTGTTCAGATAAGTCAGCCAATCACTTCACCTATGATACTCCTGTGATTAAAATCCCTATTTATTTTTTTTGATAATAAAATCTTTTAAATTATCTCCTTGACTTATGAAATATGAGTCTACTCTCCCATTTCCACAGGAAATCATTTTACATTTTAGTCACAAACTTTCTCTTTCTAGTAGGCCCCTCCAAGAATGAAAAACTTGGGATTGCCCCAGCTAACTCAGCTTGGATCAGTTCCAGGTCTTATTGGAAAAAACAGTGGTAAAAATAATAAATGAATTTTTAAACCTTGTATAGGGCCCCCCCAAATTGCATTTGTGGTTTCCAATGGCCTTCAACCCAATTTAAGGAGTTTTCTTTTTGTGGTTTGTGAGTTGAGTTGAGTCTTCGAACTTTGGTGCTGTACATTATCTGTCCATTATCTATGGAGCTTCTCTTAGTGACCATTAGCCACAGACTTTGGCTAATTGGTTGAGATTTGTCGGAGTGGGCTCCATAGATAAAGAAACCAAGTCATGAAACTAGACCAAGTTGTGTGTTGGCTTGGGTGACTCGCCTCAATCAAAATGGTTCACAAATCATTGCTGTTTCATTTATTTAAAAATCAAAAAATAAAATTAAGACTGATGTCTTATCCATTTATGAAATGCAACAATATAACCTTTGTTTGGGTTCACTTGATTTTTCAGTCTACCCATGCTGCTCTTTATTCTCTTGCCATTGGTTCATCTTACCTGAGACATGCTATACACCTGAGTCCGTTTTACTCCTTCAAAGTTTAAGGCAATTTAGAGATAGATGAAGAAGCTAATAATAGCTCCATCGCCCTCTTCATACAACCCCATGGTACCTAAAGCCTCTTCTCCATTCTGTCTTGATTCTGTTAACAATTCTTTTGCAACAGAATCACAAATCATCAAATTTGTAGAGCTTCATTGGCTTTACTGTTTTTCTTTTTTCCAATTAATATGCATGAGCAGCTCATGGGTTCTACTTATGTCAATCATTTTTCTCTGGAAGTTTCTAATAAATAATTTTATCTATCTCACAAGCTCTCCATTCTTTAGTCTATGTGCATTGTCAAAAACTTTGGATGTGCCCAACTTAAAAGGTATATCTTTTATGATCTAACGCTCATTCTGTTAAGGATGCAGTCAATTACCAACCATTGCCATCTGAATTGAAGAAGCTTCATGCTTTGACTCAAGGAAGTATCTATGATTATGAATGAATTTTGTTTCTTCATTTTTTTTTAAAATCCGTTTTTTATTTTCTTCTTTGTGTTATGTGCAATTTCCTGCCCTATTTATTTGTCTCTCTTGTCAAGCATGGGTAGTGCATTGGTAAATAAAAGGGCCTATGACAAGTTACTTCCACTTCTGGATTATAATGTTAGAAGATTCATTCTTGTGTTACATTGTTGGTAATGATTTGCAAAATGGTTATGTATCCAACGTCTTGCAGCACTATTTGATAATTCAATAAACATATTTACAATCTTTTTGTTCATATTGTCTTTTAACATGAACAACAGTACCCTCCAATAGGGATATATATATATATATATATATATATATATATATATATATATATATATATATATATATATATATATATATATATCCTGGAGGGTTTGAGATTTTGGTTGTTTTCTCTCCATTATCATCCATCATGCAATGGACAGTTACGACCCAATGCACTCCCATTGATGCTACTATTTGGTCATGTTTTATTATTGCAATATTTGGGTGCAAAAAGTATTTACAGAGAAGTATGGTATGGTCTAATAGACCATTGAGAACCCATAATTCATTGAGTCACCACAGTGATGGACATTCTTGGTGATAGAGTGGGACCTAGCATTGGGGCTATCCTTTTTTACTGGATCTTGCTGTTACAATAAGCTTGTTCCTAAGGATACTATAAGGTATCTATCAAGAAAAATATAATCGACATTATTTGGGATAGTTTTGGGACTTGGGGTTTCATGCCACTATAGGTGCTTTCCATCATTTTTTGTGTTTTATTTCATTTTCTTAAGAAACGTCCATTGGTTCTGTTGATTCTGACAAGATACTAACTATCAGTCTATTCAATCTTTAATTTTTTTGATATGTTAACGTTATTGGTCTATTCATTCTTGAGTTCGTGACTGTTGTATACTGTTAGATTATAGACATTAGAACGAGCATCATATTACCATTATATTAAAAAGTGTCATGTTAAGTAACCATATTTCTTCTTATGGTCATTCTATAAACCTGGAGGAGAGGAATGAATGGCTTTCATTTATTTGTTTGAACCATTTATTCTCAAGTGTTTTGCGGATCCGCTAAATGTGCATTTTTTTCTTAAGCTCCAAATTGATAATCAGGGGCAGAAATGGATGGCTTTTCATGCTATTATTGGGGCTTACCATGCCACCAGAGCGACATTTTATGACCTTTCTTCCATAGGCCTTATGTCAAAGGCATGATGATTGATGATTGGTAAAGTAATTGGCGATACGCATATGTTCATGGGATATGCATATTTGTTAGACATAATTTACTTTAGGAAAGAGAGTCCATATTTGTAAAGCTTCTTTTTTAGTAATATTTCATGTAATTGGTGGTACACATATGTTCATGGAATATGCATATTTGTTAGACATAATTTACTCTAGGATAGAGAGTCCATATTTGTAAGGCTTCTTTTCTATTAATATTTCATGTGTGTGTGAGGGAGGGATCTCCTTAAGCCTGAAAACATGAGCCATTTGAATGGTTGGGGCTTGAGCGTTTAGAACACCATTCCTAAATTTGATTCCTACTGCAATTACCCAAAAAAAAAAAAAAGGACATGTACTGACATATACTCCTCTCTTAACTAACTTTGATTCAAGAAGAGAGAGTCTCCTTGAGCATGAAAACATGAATTCCTCTCTGTAAACAAAAGAAAGAAAAATAAAGAAAAAGGAAAACAAATCCCATGCTATGATTCAAGGAGGGGATATTAACTACACATTCAATAACGTGGTAGCCCTGACCTAGGACCACCTACATGTACCTTCATGCTTACTACTTGTAGTACATCCAGCATTAAAAATGTCCACTCAGTCTTCCTTCATTAATCTCTTCTCCCTAACCTATGGAAAGACCATGATACTAATGCTATCCCTACAAATAAAATATAAATGAGGTAACACCCAAATGTAGCACTTGAATAGGTCCAAGCTTCAGTTAGTTGGGAATGGGAACCTATAAAGACGCAAAAGAAAAAGATAAGCAGTCCAAAATGACCTGCCTAAAAGGAGGGGAAAATATCACTCAAGGGGGAAAATTTTGTAAAAGGTGTTCCCCCCCCCCCCCTCCCCACTTTATTTGTTCTTGGGAAAATTACATACGGACCAGTTTTGGGGCCAGTTATTACAGCCTAGTAAAAAATTTCCCAAATATTATACCCAAGTCCGCCCCTAGCTTGCATATTTCTTCCCCCAGTTTTGTTCATCAGTCCGTCATTTCCAATATCAGATTGGTGGGAATTTCCTTTTTTTTCTTATTATTATTTAAGGCCATCCAATGTCAGAAATATTGAACACCCCTATCTCTGGGTCCGTTCGATGTTGCAAATATTGAACTGCCCTAAAACTCACTTGCACATGGTGGTTTGATGTTGGACCGCTTGAATTCTTTCACTGTGAACTGTCCGATGTTGACAATTTGGACTCGTGCTGAATTATTTTTTAAGTTTTGACTGGTCCGCTATAGCAGACCCCTTCAAACTAGGGCATAAAACACCACACCCGCCATCTCTCCATGTGAATTTTTCCTCAATTTCTCTCTCCTCTCCCTCTATATCCGGCTTGTCCCAAGCAGGCTCGCTATCATCTCGCTAACTGATGATCCCTGTCCCTTTGACTTCTAGTCCATCGACGCCATTACAAGTATTTCTTTTCCCTTTTAATTATTTTTGCTTACGTTTGCATTACCAGGTTATAATTGATTTTATTGGGATAATTGGCATCATGGGGAATGTCTTGTAACATGTTTCAAATTATGTATATTTGTTCTTGGGCATGTCATGTTGGTGAAAGTCGAATGATATATGTATTATAATGTCCACAAAAGGAAAAAAAATGATATATATATATATATATATATATATATAGGGAAATGCTAGCACAGGCCAATGGGTTTACAACTACATATGAGCCCCGTATATATAGGGAAATGCTAGCACAGGCCAATGGGTTTACAACTACATATGAGCCCAACGGCGTAGATTCAATCTGGGCTGATTTGATATATACGAACTCATGTTGTATTTTAATTTTAATTTTTTTCTATTAATCCAAATTACGTGAAATTTTAGGCGTGTGTTCTTCTCATTAATGCGTACCTAATAAAAATATTAAAAAATTCATTCACAATATATAAATTAATCAAAATACCCCTGAAAAGTTTCAAGGGTATTTGGGTCAATTTATTTCTCACAAAATATTTTTTTGATATTTTTATTGGATTCTCCTATTTGTTAAGAACACATGCCTAAAATTTCAAGTGATTTGGATTATAAAAATAAAATGAAAATTAAAATACAAAATGCAATCGTGATCATTGGATCGGCCTAGATTGAA
This sequence comes from Amborella trichopoda, assembly GCF_054954075.1. Taxonomy (NCBI): domain Eukaryota; kingdom Viridiplantae; phylum Streptophyta; class Magnoliopsida; order Amborellales; family Amborellaceae; genus Amborella; species Amborella trichopoda. The sequence continues at coordinate 64,995,655 of NC_142337.1, read as the reverse complement.
TATGGGCTGTTGGGCTCATATGTAGCTACAGGCTCACTGGCATATGCTAATGGGCTGTTGGGCTCATATATAGTTGTAGGCCCACTGGCCTATGCTTATGGGCTGTTAGGCTCATATGTAGTTGTAGACCCACTGGCCTATGCTAGCATTTTCCATATATATATATATATATATATATATATATATATATATATATATATATATATATATATATATATATATATATATATATATATATATATATATATATATATATATATAAACATATTAGGATTGGCTAGGGTTAGACAAGGTAATTCTTTGGCTTTGAGTTTTATTTTCTTTACAGTTAGAGTATGTTCGTCTGTCCATTTAGGCGGATTCTTTTTGAGTCTATCATATAAAGGTTTGGCATCTAATGCTAGATTTTCATAAAAATCTACTATATAATTTAAGAATCCTAAAAAACGTTGTAATTCTGTTTTATCTAGAATAACATCTGGGAATTTATCATCAAATTGAATAGATCGTTCAATTGGTATGATTGTACCATAATTAATATGATGTCCTAAAAATCTAATTTTTATTTGGAATAATTTTATTTTTTTAGCAGAGACAACCAATCCTGCATGTCTTATTGCATTGATAAAGACCTTAATATGTTTAAAATGTTGTTTTATATTTTCTGAAAAGACTAATACATCATCAATATATACTATCATGAATTTGTAGTATGGATTAAATACATCATTCATAATTTTTAAAAATTCTGATGGAACATTTTTTAAATCGAATGACATTACATTCCATTCATATTGTTCAAAAGGGACATTGAAAGCAGTTTTATATTTATCTTCATCTTTAATTTGGATTTGTCAATATCCTGATTTGAGATCAAATTTAGAAAAGATTGTAGCCATTGCTAATCTATCTAACAAATCTTTTTTATTTGGAATTGGGTATCTTATCCATTGGAGGACTTTGTTTAAAGGTTTATAATTAATTACTAGTCTAAGAACTCCTCGTTCTTTTTCAGCATTTTTATTTACATAGAATCCAGCACAGCTCTAAGGAGATGTACTTGGTCTAATTAATTTTTTAGCTAATATTTCTTTTTGGCATGTTTCTAATAAGGTAGAATTCATTTGAACTGGTCTTGCCTTAGTAGGTATTTTTGTTTCCTCAAATTCTGATTCATAAGGTAATCCAACCACATGTTTTTTCCTATCCCAGAAAGCATTGGGTATTTCACTACATATTTTTTGTTCTATTTGCTTTCTAATAATTTGTATTTGTTCTATTGTTTCTTTCTTATTTAACTCTTTTTTAGTACTTCTATAGTTAATTTCCTCGTTTAAGGAACACAAACATGATTCTTTATTTTTTATAGTTGTTTTAACACTATTAATTTCTTTAATTTTAGGTTTATCTATAAATTCAAATATTATTTTATTACCTGCAATTGTTGTTTCTATTCCTGTATGAGTAATTACTATGGGATATAATAATGTAAGAAATGGAACTCCTAGTGTAACTGCTTGACTGAGTCCTTTAACCATAATAAAAGGAGTAGGAAAACAATGTCCATTATTACAGACTACAACAGTAGATAATTTATATTTTATGAATAATCGACTACCATCTGCAGTATTTAATATTTGAGTTGTCTTGTCAAAATATTTTGTAGGGACTAAACCTTCACTAATATAATTCAAATCTGCACCTGAATCTATGAGAGCTAATTATTGGAAATTGTATTCATTTTGAATAATAATTTTGACAAGTACAAACCATTTTTGGGTTATAATTTTATTAAGTATATTTACGGATTTATTACTGTCTTTGGGTTCATTATCTAGAGGATCTATAACTTCTAAAGGATTTATAACTGGATCCAGTAATTGGTCAAATTCAATTTCATCTGTATTACTTATTTCATCTTTTACTTCATTTTGTAATTCTAATATTTTAATTCTACTTCTAAGTTGATTTATTTCTATTTTTACCTCATTGATTTCTCTTTTTAATTCTGCTATAGTTTTTGTTCTTTTTTATATTTTTTCTTTCTATGAGATTTGTCTTTAACTTGTTCAATATTATATCCGAATTGTTGACAGAAATCTCCTAATTCTTTGTTACTAGTCATTCTTTGCTTATCTAATTGTCTTTTAAGTTTCATATCAATGCATAAGGCTAATCCTTCAGTACATATTTCTGCTGATAATTCTCTTAATGTATAAGCAGAATATTGTATTATTCCTCCATGCTTGGTTTTCAATCTATTCTTAACTTTTTCAGCAAATAAATATGGTGGACCGGCTATAAATTTCTCTTTCTAATGGTCTAAATGACTATCTTCTCTGGTTAAGAGTCTAGAAAAGAATACGTATTTGTACCATTTATAGTGGGATAATGTTGGGCATCGTAAATTTGAGAGTAAATCCTCTGATCTGGCTTCTAATAATGCTGTACTCCCTACAAAATGAAGAGTGATGGCATAAATGAGAGTATTGACGGCATCACTTTCTGAATTGAGGACATCCTGTTGTTGTTCATTTTTAACTGTACATTGCCTACTGGTATTAAGAATTTGATTTTTTATTGTTTCAGGTAAATGAAAATCCCACCAGCCTCGTAGCTAGCCAGTGAATCCACACACTATTGCTTTAGCCACTTCCTGGTCATGATTTCCTACCATTTTGCAGGCTGAAGCATACATTGTCATATGTTTCATTGTGTCAAGGATTTGATGTTCTGACATACCATCTATATTCCAATTGACTATAGTTCTTCCTGAATAAGATGTGGTATGGGATATTAAGTCTTCTTCAAATTGGATATCTACTGGTGTAGGTCTATGATGGTAAGGTCTGGCTGTAGCAGGTTTTCATTCTTTACCATAGGCTATTCGTTGTATGTATGAATTTTGGGATTTTGTGAATGCTAATTCTTGATTTTCTTGAGTGTCTTGAATCATGGGTTCTTCTTCTTGAAGAGTTAATGTTGAAAATTCTGATAGTATTTTTTATTTTCCTTTTGAATCTTTTATGTCTAATTCAGATAATTTTGAAATAAATACAATAGAAAAGCAGTATACTACCTATAATACCATAGAAGGTACTAATATTACTAGTGTTCATCCTCCAGAACGAAGTATTATCATAAAAAGAACAAACAAAGAAGGAGAAAGCTCTCTTGTGTCAGAAACAAGAGTTACTCCTTATAAAATGACTACTGGAGAAATAGTTCATAGAACAGAATTAATTCCCCATATTATAGAACAAAATAATTATACTAATTTATTTATGCAATCAATAGGAAAACAAACTTTAAGAATAGAAAATATGATTAGACCAAACCCTATTCAAGAATATAGAATAGTATAAGCCCGACGACCTAGATTGAATCTGGGCCGATCTGACCGTCAGGACTGTATTTCGGTAATATAATTTTAATTGATATAAATCCAAATAACATGAAATTTGGAGCATTAACTCTTATCATAAAGGCGCACCTAATAAAATATTAAAGAAATAATTCTTGTAAAATAAATTAACCAAAATACCCCTGAAAAGTTTCAGGCGTATTTTGGTCAATGTATTTTATGTGAATTATTTTTTTGATATTTTTATTAGATTCCACTATTTTTGAAGAATAAACGCTCTAAATTTCAAGTGATTAGGATTTGTAAAAAAAAAAAATTAAAATTCAATTATGAAATACAACTGTGATCATTGGATTGGCCCAGATTCAATCTGAGCAGTTGGGCTTACACTGTTCCATCAGCCCATGGGGTGACATGAGCTTTAATTAATTTTGCTTTCGTTTGCATTACCACGTTAGAATTGATTTTGTTGGGATAGTTGGCATCATGGGGAATGTCTTGTAACATGCTTCAAATTATGTATATTTGTTCTGGGGCATGTATCATGTTGGTGAAAGTCGAATGATATATGTATTGTAAGGTCCAAAAAGGAAATTTTTTTTTTAATATATATATATATATATATATATATATATATATATATATGTTATGATCCCTTCAAAATAAGAAATTGCAGTGTGCTTTGTTAGTTTGTGTTTTTTTTTTTTTGTGCACTAAAAGTAGTAAGCTTTGTTAGTTTGTGTTTTTTTTTTTTGTGCACTAAAAGTAGCAAGACTTGGCTATTGTTTTTTTCTTTTTTTCTGAGTGAATATTTATTTATGTTCTCAATGAACACCTGGCATTAATCATTGTGCATACGTCATTTAGCACGTTCTTCAATATATATATTTTTATTTGCAGATTGTGTGCTAGCTATATATGCCTCATCCCCTGTACATTTTGTCTATCTTGAATTTTGATTTACATTCTGTGGACCTTAATGAAGTATCTGTTTTTTTTTTTTTTTTAATTTGTTGTACTGTGATATGATTTGCTAAAGTTGTGCAATGTATATTCTTTTAGTTCTCACTCTGTATCTCTCACCAGTGTGCATTCATCTGTTTGGCCCCTCTAGGTGTAGGTGTTACTGATTGGGGTTGTCTCATTCCAAATTCAAAGTTACGAATTTCAATCAACATAGAAGCTTGAATCATGTCAGTGAGATTGCTTTTTCGCTATGGTGGTTCCTTTGAGCATAACTTGAATGACGGTCGGATTTATTACAAGGGTGGGAATTTAAAAGCCACAATGTATAGCGGGGATAACTCACTCGGGCAACTAAAGGCTCATCTGGGGGCTAGAATATGTTGTGACCCAAGCAATTTGAGCATCATGTATCAAGAAAAGGAACTTCCAAACACGGATTTAGTTGAATTAAGCGATGATGGGGATGTCAAATGTATGCTAATGGTCGCTTCCGAGGTTTACCTATGTGTCGCAAACCAACCATTGGAACCAATTGTTGCGGAGCATCAACCGACTGAAGTTGGTGTTGCTCCATCAACAAAGAGCAGGTTTATCAGAAAAAGACCTTTAATTATTTATTTTATTCCATTTGGGTTAATTTGCACTAAACCACTACAATTTAGGCATAATTTTCTGAAAAATATGGACTTTTACGTAATACCCAAAACTATTACATTTCCCATATAATGAAAATCACATGTGCTTTGATATGTACTTAATGCTTTACACGTCTTCTCACAGCTGTCCCAATGAACCAGTGACTGTCCCTGTTACCAATAATGAAGTTCAAGAGTACGAGTCAAAATCTGAGCACGAGCTACAGATCCAACGTGATGGTGACAACCTGGAACCCTCAGGCAGCCGACACACATCAAAATGCATGCAAGTAGGCCTATGTGTTGGACAAGATTTCGATACTGTCAAGGAACTACGCGATTATTTAGTTGACTATGCCATACATGAGAATTTCATCGTGAAGTACTTGAGAAATGATCAAGAACGGGTTATTGCATTCTGTGCTGGAGAAGGTTGCAGTTGGCGTGTCCGGTGCTCCAAGGTCGGATCTACAAAAATTTTCAGGGTGAGAGAAATGATAAATGAGCACACTTGTGGAAGACTAATGGGTACGGCTCATCAACCATTAGCACGAAGCCAATGGGTGGCAAAAAAGATTAAAGCTCGCCTAAATGACCAGATGGATCTCACACCCAAAGATATTGCAAATGTTGTTCAAAATGATCATGGTGTCCCATTATCATACATGCAAGCATGGCGGGGTATAGAAGCTGCGAGGGCAATGATCCTGGGGTCCGAAGCGCAATCATATAGACCAAAGAAGCAGCGCAAACCGACAAAAGTGAAAGACGCGAGGGCTTACTATTGTAAACATTGTGGTGCTTTGGGCCACAATAAGAGGACTTGTAAAGAGCCCATTCATAATATGATGCCTGAGACATCCGCACAAGCAAGTGGGCCTGCATCATCTGTCCGGACTTCTACATAGAAAATCGGCTGTTTTTGAAAATTGAACATGTGATCAATGATATTTAATATTTCTTTCACATGGTAATGTGACAGTATGGGTTTGATATGGTTGTATATTATGGTATTATGAAGATGACAATTTGTCGAGTGAATGATCAATTTGACTATAACATCAACTATTTAGATTTCCTTAAAAGTTCAACTAAATTTTTGTCTAGCTTTTTAACCTTTGTTGCCAAGTTCCACCTCATGGAGGCCAATTGAATCAATAGCTCATAACATTGAAAAAACAGGGCTCGTTTAATTATGAGTAATAAAAATTGGTGTTTAAAATGTACTCAAAATTTATTTATTTTTTCAAATAGGTTACTCCAAATAGCAATAAATTGCATTGATTGGCACATATGGAGAATGGGAGGGGAGAGAGCCATTGTGGTGGGCAGAATGGATTTTTTTTTCCAAATAGGTTACTTCAATTAGCAGTAGATTGCAAAAGTTGTTTTGGTACCCTTTTAGAGTTTATAATGTGTTTTTTGGGAGATTTGGCACTTTGTTCTTGATGGGTTCTTGGATTTGGGGTTTGCATTTGGGTCCTCGATTTTGGGGTTTTTGAATCTTCGGCTGGTTTTCTTGTTTTTCTGACGGTTATGTTTCTAGAACCAAATTCTTGTTTATTTTCATACAGGTGTTGTGGTTTTGGTTGTTTGTGGTTTTATCTTTATGTTCTTTAACTGGTTGATTTTGTGCCTGGTTGCCTCTTTGGTTTTGGTTGATATTAGCTATCATTGCAAAAAGGTACACGATTAGTAGCACCAAGAGATGGTGTGTGTTATAGTGTTGGCAATGGACCCAGACCCGACCTAGGACCCGAGGGGTAGACCCAATCCGGGTCCGGTTATGGGTCCAAAAATGGGACCTGGCAGATCGGGTCCGGGTCTGAGTCTAGTAATATTTTTTTGTCCCAATATGTGAAATATATTTAAATATAGTTAAACACATAAATATTGTAATTTCTAGGTCGGTTCCAGTGAATTCGGATCCAAGTCCCATATCATTTTTCGGGCCCAACCTAGGTTCAACCCAACCCGACCAATTGCACTCGTGTGTGTAGTCATGAATACAATTGGCGAACTATCCTCGTAATTGAGCTCATCCTGGGATGTTAATCGCATCTTTATAAATAAGTTGACCATGCATCTAACTACAATCTAATGTAAGGCTCGTGCTTCAGCAAAATTGTAATTGTGTGCGCTATATATGCTACTATTTGTTGGTTCAGTGATAATGGTCTTGCGTAAATATTCATTCTTGGTTCTTGCACATTCATTTATTGGTTGATGAGTTTTCAAGTATTTAATAGATCGTTCTTACTTCCTGAAATTTACCATTATAATAGTTTTTTCTAATTAATTGAGGTCGGCTTCACGAATATTGATCGGCCATTTTATTCTATTAAGATCATACCCTCATTGAGTTATTGACCATTAGGTGGATGTAAATTGGTGTGTTTGTGGTTTGTCATTTCAGGCTTTGCTTTTTGGATAAAAATTGCAAGGCATTGTAGCATGACGCACAACCTTGTATCCCATTGGCTCTGGTCAAATTGGAGGATATATTGGTTTTGATTCAAACATTTTTTATTAGGGATTTTGTTAATCAATGTGATAGGTACATTTTTGGGATAAATTTGAATGATTTTGATAAAAAATGAGAGAGAGAAATTGATCTATTTTTAAAATAATCCCAAAATGTTTCTGATTTTCTTTTATTTACCTTACAATCCAACAAATTGTTATAGGGATATGTCAGATAGATTTTAGATCAATAAACATCACCATTTTAGCTTTTTTCCATTGTCAACCCTAACCCTTTTAAATAATTTATAACTTTAATAATGGATTTTTTATTTAAAGGAAAAGTTATTCATGAGTCAGGGACATGCATCCCAGTCACATCCAACGTCCATCTTAGTATGGACGTGAGAAAAGTGGGCACCCAAACTGCAAAAAAAAAAATCTTAAAAAACACACTTTTAAAATTGAAAAAAAATTATTTTATTTTTTCACATTCAAGAATCATGGCTTAGATCATAAATCTCTATAAATTAAAATGGATTTTAGACCAGCCACACAAATGTACATGTGAGTTGTCAACTCCTTAAAACCCATCCTTATTTGAAGCGAATCTAAAACAAATGATTTTAAAATGAGCAATGCAATATTACAATTGATTGAAATATTTCATAGCGAATCTTTACTTCCAAATAATATGGGTTTTTATCCAATTCATTTTCACTTTCAAATCATCACTCTCCAATTCATTTTCACTTCTAAATCAATCACCCTCCTTTAAATCCATACATATATTATTCCTTATCCAATTAGGCAGCGAACTCCTGAATTCAAGATAGAATCAGAGAAAGAAAAAAGAACTAGAATCCAACGGTCAGAAAAACATAACATCATGAATTTAATATTACACTGAAAAACAACTAGAATCCAACGGTCAGAAAAACATAACTTCATGAATTTAATATTACACTGAAAAACAACTAGAATCCACAATTAAAAAAAAAAGATTAAAGATATAGAAGAGAGCAAGCAAGTCCATATTCCACCAGTAACAAAAGCATTGTAAGATATAGCTTGATTAAAAAAAAAAAAACTAATCATGGCAATCAAGAAACCATTGCCTATAAAGGAAATAAGCAAAATAAAGGTCTGCTCACCATGACTCTCAATGGCGGACTAAAACAATACAACTACAATTTTCAAAATAAAAAGAAAAAGCCAAACTCGGGAGTCACAATAAAATAAACTAATGAAAAGTTCGATAGCATAAAAGAAAGTTGTTTCCCTTCCTTCCTAATAACATCTTATCTATATAATAAAGCATAAATTAGACAGCAAAATTGTAGAATTAAAACAAATAAAAATAATAAAACATAAGTTAGACAACATAATTCTAGAATTTTAAAAATAATAAGAAATGAGGGGATTAAAGTACAGTTATTTGACTTATATTTCTGGGAATATGTCAAAAAGTAGTTTATCAAAAGAAAAAAATGACTAAGATGTGTGACAATTTGTCAATAATATTGTATATAGCAATGAGGTTGGCAAGCATGGATGAACTAGATCAATTCTCAAGTTAAGCTCGTACGACACGTTCAGAACATTTCTATGGAATTTATTCCAACATTTAAAAATTAGTTTTTAATTGAATAAATAAAGGGTGCGTCTAGTACAGAGCAAAGGCTCTAAACAATTAAATTAGAGCCTAGCTTCAAATAGTGTCAAGAAACGTAGTTTCAATATTGGAAACATTTGTAATAGCTTTAAAATATATTTCAATTTTTAATTATAAAATTTAAAATTTAAAATATAGTATAGATCAAGCAGATCTATGAAAACTTGAAAATCTAAAAAATTGATTGTCTAAAAATGCATTACAAGATGCACTATTTTTAAAACTTGAAATCTATTTTTTTCTCATGTCTATGCTTCTTGATGTAGAGATGATCAATTTGAAGATATTTGAGCATCAAAACAACCTCTTCTAGTGAGATTTTTGCGGTAGGTTCTAATTTGATTGTTTAAAGCCTTGGCTCTATATAAACTTTCCCTATTCATTTATCAAATTCACTTTAGACAAAAATCAAAAATGTTTTTAAGAGATAATAGTATGTTTTCATTGAAAAACGCAAAAAAATAATAGTCTATATGGTACATAGTTTATTAGTACCATAGCAAACCCATTTATTAATTGAAAATGAAAAAAATGGGTTGACTTCTTTAAAATATTCCAAAGCAATTGGCCTACAAAGTTATTTTAAAAGGTACAAAATTAATATATACATAAGTTATTTTAAAAGGTCCAAAACTACTAGATAAATTATAGATATTTCAAATTTGAAAACTTCAATACCTCACTCTGGCTTTCCGGAATAGATTATTTTATGATGGCGAAATAATAATTAAGATCATATCTCCTCCAATCCTCCAAGGCCTTTATGAGTGTAATGAATGGTTTCAAAAAAAACTAACAACTAAATGCAAAAGTTTCATATTCCCTAAACCATGAACTATGAATTAGAAGTACTGCTTTCTTTGATGTTTGTTACATTTGATTTAAATAATGGTTCAGATGATTGTTTTCATAACATTTGAATCACACCAAAAGAATGCTAAAGTCATGTTTTAGAACTTCCATTCTTGCCTACGCCCACCTACTTCCATATATTCCTCACGACCGATAATGCGAAGGGAAAGTATATAATGAGACCATTTATCTTTCGTACGCATTAATTTTGACCATTGGATGTAAAATTAGGTGGCTATAATTTATGATAAACTTATTAAGAAAACCTTAGTATCATGTCACCCCCTCTCAGATGAATTGCGGGGTAATTCATGGGAAAAGGCCTCTAAAACTTTGTTTTTCCAAATAGCGTAGGAGATAGTTTTTGGAAAATTGTTTCATGCGTGCTAGACCGTTCTACATGTGCTGTCCAAAAAAGGGTAAAGCATCCGTCTTAAAGATGAATGCAAGTAGATGTTCCATCTAAAAACAATAAAAACTCATAGTCCAAATATTTTCTTATTAGAATTATTATTTCTTAGTTTTAAAATTTATTTATTTATTTATATTTATTATCTCCAAAATTAGATGTCTTTAAAAAAAAAATTCTATTATTTTTTTAGTTTTAAAATTTATTTATTTATTCATATTTATTATCTCCAAGATTATTTGTCTTTAAAAAAAAAATTAAGTATTAAAATCCATCTCAAAAATAGATTTATTAAGCATTTCTTCATAAGTGGGCTTGGCCGCATAAAAACCGGGAAAGACCGTAAATTTGAAGTGGATCCATGGACCTTGAAGACCCTGTACTCTGTGTCTCGAGAGAAGGAAGATGAGATGCCTCAGTCCATTGAAGCTAGCTACACTTGTTGGACTTTCTGTCTCCTTCTCTCTCTCCTATTCTCTTTCTCTCTCCACCTCCTTTCTCCCACACCCAACAAAAAATGGCCTTCTTCGCGTTTTCAGCGACGGCGACTCCGGTCCCTACAAGATTGCAGGGGACCTGCTTTCGATTCTCGGGAGCAAAGAGGAGGCAGCAAGAGTGAGCAAAAAAGAAGCCAAGGAGCTGAGATCTTGTCTGAAATTTCTGGTTCCCTTGTGCCCTAGAGAGAAGGAGCATGATTATGATAAATTGGAGGGACGAAGAGATTTAGGGCAAATAAAGGGATGGAGAGATGCAGATGAGATGGTGTGGTGGCCTCCGTTGCCGGTCATGGAGCTTGCTCGCCTCGCAGTGGAGTCGGGTGGGGATCCGGGTGCCATTCATAGGACTTTGAATCCCACCATGATCCCTGTGAGCGCTCTCAATTTCTGTCTCTATGTTTCATTTCTTTGTTAATTGGCTCGATTTTTCCATCTTTTGTCTTTCCCCTTTTTCTTCTCCTATCATTGTTGGTGTCTATGGTTTTATTTTGATCTTTTATTGATTTTTTTTTTTTTTTTGAGAAAGGTTAACTTGATCTTTTATTGAATTTTCCTTCATCTCACTTAGTTTTCTAGCTATAACGAGTTGCACATTTAGGCGGGCATGCACAACAAGCATGAATACATGTATACAAGCATGAATGCATGTATTCCATTCATTCACAGTCACTGAACGTCACCCGCTACATCGATGTGCATGTCTATGTAACATAGAAACGCATGTTCATGCTTTTTGGCACATTTCAACACACCAAAGACGCGACAATCAATTATGAGTTTCAGATAATTCAGCAAATTAGAAACTGTTGAAATCTGAGTATAAAAGCACCTTAATGTCAGCGAAAATAACATGCCCACCAGAACGTGTGGCTTTGGAAAAGTCATTTTTTGGAGTTGGTGGTCGTTTCTAACACTCATTTGTATCTTCTTTTTTTTTTTGACAATATTCCATAACTTTATTGATCACAAGAGAATTACAATAAACTCAAACAATAAGAACATCCGAAACAATCAGAGATTGTAAAGAGCACACCTCTTTTAGCCAAAGAATACGCTACATCATTGCCTTGCCCTCTCTATAAATGTGTCTAAATGTAACATTCTTACCATGCACAATGTCCATAATTTCCAGCCACTTGGATATTAATCTCCACGGAGGTCTTGAGTTAAGGCTACTCCAATTTGTGTGTGTGTACATTCATTTGTATCAGTGCCTTTGTAACATTGGTGTGTGTGTACATTCAAGTTCATTAAGCTAATGAATGTGTACCTCATATGCTTAAGAATAAAAGAATGTACATAGATAGGGGTGGGAAATAGGTCGGGTCAACCTGTGGACTTGATGGGTAAAACCGACCGGGTCTGGGTTTTGACCCAAACATTGGATCCGACGGGTCAGGACTGGGTCCACTTGACCACGACCCAAACCGGATCAGGTCCAGGTCCGGGTCTAGCTTAAATCATGTCGGGTCAGGTCGGCTCTAGGTTGGGGTCAACTTGACCCAACCCAACCCGGTATGTAGTAGTATAAATACAAGTAAAACCATTAAGTATATAATATAAATCTATAAGTATATTATATATTTTATATTTGTAGACCCGGAGCCAAACTGACACGGTGGGTGGGTATGGGTCTAATTGACTTGGACCCGACTCGGGTCTGGGTTGGGTCCATGTCCAGTACATGCCAAGTTGGACCTGAGATGGCCCATTCCCACCCCAATACATAGAATGCCATGTACAGGTACTTGTAATTGTGCAAATACTATAAGGACTAGGACAATCTAATTACATACTACTACTAAGAACTTTCTTTGGAAGTTCTTTTCTTAAAGGGTGTGGGTTTTGTAGGGCAGCATCTTTATGAAAATTGGCAAGGAAGGACCTCAAAATCCCGCTGGAAAAGTGATTCCAAGGCTGGAAACCCTTGTAATGGCCTAGAAATCTATTTCCGCCCTTGAGTGTGGAATTTGAAGCTCCAAAGTGGAGCAGATTTGACGGAGATGTGAAGACTTGAAGTGGATGGTTGAGAAAGCAGAAGACTTGAAATAGATGGTCCAGAAAACATGTAGCAATCTGGACTGTTTTTAAGGATTGAAGTCATATCCTTTATCATTGAGGTGGAGGTGATCGATGTACAGCTTTTCCAGTGCCAAAATTGCATTTTCTTGCGAGATCTGAGTTGAAGCTTTATGAAGTTGTGGCCCTATGAAATATTTTCCATTAAATGGTGTCTAGTGTCCCTACTGGTCTATTCTGCTGTTAATGTCAACATTCACAACTACGATCAATTATGTATTATGTTTTGACTTGCTTGGTCTTTTGGATTAAATTCATGGAGATCAAAAGATTGTAAAGTTGTGATGTTGATTTGTGTATTTTGCAAGCTATATCTTTTTTTTCTGCATTCAGTTAGTGTTTCCTTCCTAAAAATGCTTGCAAGCTGAACTGGTTCTTTTAGTTCTAGGTCCCAGATGTTGAAGGATGCAAGAAGAACCATTGTGAGCTAACAAGAACTGATTATGGAAGGCGCTTTATTAATAAGGTCATTGACATATGTATGTTCTATTTGACTATCATTATATTAATCTTTTTTCTGGTTTTTATTTTATTTTTCTCTTTCCAAAATTACATCACTAAATTTCCATCATTGGACATCATGCACAGGAGTTGAATTTGTACATTGCATTCTTATTTGATACAATTGTTGCACGTGGTCCTTCTGTGGGTTTCAATGTATCTTTAAATCGCTATGATTTATTCCATGGGCATCTTTTCCTAGCCACCAACACAGGAAGGCTTGGAATATTGTGAGTATATCATTTTCGTTCTCTAGCATTTTCAATACATGGTAATGATGAATCTTTTCATCTCCATAATCTTCTTAATGAATGATTTCGTACTCTTCATTGAGAATGACGCATGCCCACGTTTGAGTTTTGAAAACAATGCACATGCAAGCATTTGTCATCGCATTACATTTGGAAATCAAGTAGGCTAATAATCAATTGCTGTTTTATAGCATCATAATTCTAGCAATATATCTCCCCTTTCTTTGATTAGTCATTGTTCTTGATTGATAACTCTCTGTAATTTTTTTCTTTTTCCTCTTCCAATTTTGCCAAGGTACTACTGTGAACCTAAGATGCCTAGTTACAGATGCAGCTACAGACACAAGTATCCTATTGAAAACACCTATACATATTTGTTATAGCTTATATAATACCAAAATACATGTGTCCAACACATTGATACAATATATAGGCTAGATCATAATGCACAATATTTTATATATTGTACTGTATTATACTGGATACATTTTCTTTGAAGAAAAATGATCTACAAGTATGAGTATCGACAAAAGAGGTGACAACTCAAAAGAGTTTGCATTTATCTGTTTGGGAAGATGAATAGGTCGGATCTATCCACTCCTCTTGCTAAAGAGTAGACCAATTTGTTTGATTCTCTTCCTAGAGATAAACAAGCGAGGATGATACAATCTCTACTATTTTACCAAAGATGTAATTCATCTCCAAGGGCAGCTTCAAGGGCTTTTAGCCCAAGATATTCAACACTGGCACATTAAGCACATACGAGTATTAGTGCATCATAGCTGCTAACAACATTGTCTATAACGTAATAAAGCGCTTACATTAGGCTAATTATTTGAGTGAATTTGACGCAGTTAAGGTGGACATCTGACTCCATGCCTATTGATCACCACTCTTTTTAGTCTGTAAAAACCTCATGCATTCTCTTCTTCTTCCTCCTCCCTGACCTTGCAGTTTACTGGAACTTTGAGTTGCTGGTTTTGAAGAGAATACATGGATTTTCTATTGCATTTCTCTAAAATGAACAGGCTAGAATGGAAAATGTTTAGGCATTTTAAGATTTGCCTGGTCCTAACTTTGTAGATTCCATGCAAAAGAATACCCTGCCTATGAAAAGAAAGTATTCCCTTATAACATGGGTTACTGCCAAAAAGGTATGTTTCGATGTGCTTGGAGGTTAACACTTCATTTTTTATTATTATTAATTTTTTTTAAACTTTAGGGTATATTACTATCTCAAAGAGCATCAAATCTTGATTTGGTCTGAAGCGCCCATTATAGAGGACCTTGATGTGTTTTGCCAAATTTTCAGCCTTTATTGCTTTGTACCCTTCTGAACTTCTAAATTTCATGTTGGTTTGGTTCAGGGTTATTGTACTTCTTCAATCGGAACTTTGCTAAACTTAAGGACTAGTTAGGTTTTACCCAATTTAAATATTTTTTGACTGCAAGCCAAATATCTACTAATAAGAGCTAGAGGCAGTTTGGGTCTCTGTATCTTTGATTTTCTCCATCTAAAAACGACCGCATTTAGGCCAAAAAACATTGAGCAATGAATTTTTTTTGGATCACAAGAAATTTTCCATCGTTTTATGGAGCCCCCCCAACCCTTTGTACAAAGAGGGTGAGATTCAAGTCCAACTCCTCCCCTGCTGCATCTCTCTTCACAAAATCAGCCCCAAATGCTAGCCAAGCTCTCTTGTTACAAAACTTTCTCTTTCTTACACCTTATCCAATCTCTCCCCCATCCAAGTCTCGCCATCTACAAGGTGTTGATTCCCTTGCTGCAATTATTTCTCTTCTGAATCCTCCACCGCTTTCTGCATCTTTTTCACCCCTTCCCTCTGTAGGTATGCATTCTTAAACTATATTGCAGGTTCTTATGTAAGATATGACGAGTCAATGAATATGCGTAACATTCTTTGGCTGGCACCAATGCCGAGCAATATCACTCGGTCTCCTCCAAAATGGTCAGCACCTGGTAATATATACGATTATACACTTGAAGTGCTAAATTTCAGACTTTTTTCAGTTTTTGTGTAATGAATATTACTAGTTCGCATGTATTGGTTCTAATTCTGCACCCCATATTATTCGCTGGATGCTAGCTTTTTCCTTGTTCGCATTTCAGGCACTTTGGTGGTTCTTGATGCTCATCCAAGTGGAATTATTTACGGCGATCTTATTCCCGATTATGCCAAAGATGCAAGGACTATTTATGAAGGTAAAATGTTATGTTCTCCGTAAAAGCTCACTTTTGCACGGCATTAGTGATTGCTTACCGAGTTGGTAAATTAACGTTATTGCACATGGACTGGTTTTGCAGAGTATTTTGGTGATATAGTGGTTGACGTGAACTACTTCAATGTTGGAAATGTGGCGGCTGAGGAGAAGTTATTTATTTGCTAAAAGTTTGTATGAAATTCTCATCCAACACTTTCCCAAAATATAAATCTCATCCAGGCCTTGAAACAAGGTACTGATAATCAATTTTCCTTATAAAACAAAATTTCAAATCTTAGGTAATTTATGAAAGCATATCTCAAAAACTAATATTTCAAAAACTAAAGTAAATCCTCTATATTATTGTGCTTCTTTCAAACCATATGGGTATGAATCAGTGTTTTAAAAATTGGTCTGGTGGGTTGAACCGGTCATGCATTGGTTCCAAGTTGGATTAGCCAACTATGCAAAATATAAAAGAAAAAGGATGTAGAATCTAAATCTTGGATTTAGAAAGCATCAAAATAGGGTTTTCTAAATGAGGTTTCAAAGTGGTGCAAAAACCTCAATGTGTGACTTAATGATAAAATTTAGCTAAAGCCTAGGCTTTAGGATAATGAGTAAAATCACACATCAAAACCTGACGAAAATAGGATCAAAGAAACCAAATTGATCATGGCCTTGGTAATTATGATCTGGAAAGAATAATGAATATTTAGCTATGGATGGGGTTTCTATGAGTCACCCGACTCATATGTACACATGTGGCCCCCCCTCTAAAATTCACCTTTAAGTTGGATTTTTTATTCAAAATTTTAGGGATTCATCTAATCCGAGGTAATAATAAATATGAAAAAAATAACAATTTTGAACTTCAAAATGTGCTTTTCTGGGGATGTTTTTGGCACCATCCATATTTGATTTGACCCGTGTGTTTTACACAACATCCATCTTAAAGATGGTCGTGAAGGGTCAGTGGGCTCTTGCACCTACTGACTCATGGAACACTTTTCCTTTAGCTATAAAAATCATGTATCTTGTAATGCGTCATCTGAACCATCTATTCTCAAGTTTTTGTTAGTATATTTGATTTGCACCATTTTTACATGGGCGACATGAAAGGATAAATTCCAGGTGTTTGAAGCTGTATTCATGCTAGAGACACTGGGAGAATGGAGGACGAAGAAAGAAAGAACTTGCTGTTTTTTGTTTTGAGCTTGTATACTGTAACATGTGAAGTGAGGCACTGACAAAGTAGAACTTGCTATGAAAGTGGTTGCTATATGTTTTTGTTTTGAATGTGCTATGCTCCTGTGGGAGTGTACTATACATTTACTACCAGGTACAAGACTTGACAATTCTCTCTTAACTTTTGGGAAACACTTAAGAATCAATACATGATTATATTCAAAGGGAAAACTTTTGGATTTTGAGCTTCCTATGGATCTTACCCATAAAAAATAGGACAGTTTCTATTTAATTTTGAGACATGATCTCTTTTAAGCTGCTATTTGGATGTTTTTATTTATTTATTGAAGTTAGCCATTAAAAATGTTACATCGCAAAATTTGAGGTTCTAAAAATACTCTTATATTAGGTTTTATCTGAGGGAGTAAATGGATAGTTTCCTTCCGGGAGACCATGAAATCTTTTGGCTTTTATTTTGCTCTTCACTATAAAGATTGAATCTAAAAAAATGTGTTAATCTGGCAATATCTGTCACCACTTGAAAATAGATGGTTCATATAATGTATTTCATGATCCTTTTTTTTAGGGATAAAAATCCTATTTTTTAAATTTTTATACGTTGAGGTGGATATCATCAATTTAGGGTTTTCTAGCACCAAAACAATCTTTGCCGATGACATTTCGAGCCACAAGATTAAAAAGATGCATTCATGTCGTACTGCCTTCGATGAATCATTTGTTAAGGATATTGGGATCTGTTTCTTAAAAAACAAAAAAGGATTTTTGAGTTTTTAAACACTTGGATCTCACCGTTCAAAGACGATCAGCATTTAAATCTTAGCATGTTTATCTTTTTAACATGCATAAAATGACTATATACTTTTTTTATTTATCTTAATTTTGTCTTTAGGTAAGGTGGATGCATTCCCTAAATTTGTGGTCCTAAAAATACTCAAAGGTAGGGTGGATGTATACATATATACACTTAAGAAGTATCTCGAAAAGTTGAGTCACTCATGGAAAAGGGGTTAAGGTTATGGTGGTAGCACACCCACATCTCAGTTTGCATGTTTTGGCTTTTACTCTTACAAACAGCTTGAAAAACCACTAAAAACAGGTTGGGTGCCTTGTCGTCTGTTCTGGTTTTTGAATGATTTAGACCCAAAAGATATCCCAAATCACTGTAAAATCATTTTACGTCAGATCTATTAATTTGAAATTCTAAAAATAATACGATCTTTAACAATTATAATGATAGTCCAAAACAGTGCATAAAATAGGACATTTTTAGAGTTCAAATTTCAATTTTGTGACATATTTTCGAATGCCCTTTGTTAGATGATATACTTGCAAAATTTTGTATCCAAAATCCATTACCAAAATGGATGAAATGGATTTTTGGGGGGTGGGCTCACTATAGCATGTGCGTTCTCTGCACCTAAATCCTATACAGTATTAATTTTCCAAAAAGTTTAAAAGAAATATATCTTGTGATTTTGGTAAAATATCACTTAAATGTTCAAATCGCCTTCTTAAATCATTAAGGTGATTAAATGATCTTATTTATCACTTTACTTCTTAAGTTCTATTTCACTTAAATACCTCCTCAATAATTTTTTGAAAATTCTCAAATCTTCACGGTTGAAAACCTTGAATAATCAAGATGCGCAGTAATTTGGCCACACATAAGTGGCTCTAGCCAAATGGCAATGAGACCTCTATTGTTCAAGGTTGGGAAAAATCAAGGTTGGGAAAATTGAATAGAAAATTGAATAGAAATTTAAATTATATGTTGCTACCTCTTACGTCTTAACAACTAAATGTATTATTTGTCATTTGACTCTGATCACTTATTTTTCAAATTTTGAATGGGAAATTTGAAATTTTTTAGAAAAGTGTTTTTTTGATGGAAAAGTATAGGATAAAAACACATACTTTTAGTACAAGGGGATCACAACTAATCTTGACCATGTGATATGAAATTGAGTGGTTATATTTATTATATTGACCAAGCTCAAACTTTAAAAGAAATTATTTTGAACTTTGTGATACACCCAAGCTATCAAACTTCACATCAGATAGTTGTAACTAATTGTAACTACCTTATATAAAAAATAAATGGCTGATTATATACAATCCCTTTTTGGAAAGGAAAAAGTTTATATAGAGCCGAGGCTCTAAACAACCAAATTTGAGCCTACTCAAAACTTTCACTAAAAGAGATTGTTTTAATGCCCAAATATCTTCAAATCGATCATCTTGATATCAATATGCATGTAAAAAAATAGATTTCAAGTTTTGAAAATAGTATATTTTGTAACGCATTTTTGGACCGTCAATTGTCAAGATTTAAAGTTTTCATATATCTGTCGATCTACATTAATTTTGAAGCTTTAAAATTTATAAATAAATATAAAAATATATTTTAAGGCAATCACAAAGATTTCCGATAATGAAACTACATTTCTTTGAAGGTAGGCTCTAATTAGATGGTTTAGAGCCTAGGCTCTATACAAACCGCACACTTTTTGAAAAGATGCATGTATAATAAAAGTTGCGGAGTAAATGGAGTTATTGAGCTCCCTGATATTCTATCAAGGTTTTAAAATACGACAAATTTAGATCAGTGTTCCCGATCTAGATCAAATTTGATAGGCAGTAATTTGAGTTTAGTATTTCTAAATATATATTATAAATGATTCAGATCACCAATTCAATTCAACTGATCCAAATTACGACATCGGTTCATTGAATGATCCAAGTTGGGACATCGGTTCATTGAATAAACGTAAGATTGGATTGGTGACATCTGAGGGCATTCACGGCTTAGGCTTTGCCTCATCACCAAGCCACCGTTGATCGAGTTATCCTCATCCTTCTCCCAAAAAGCTAACAAAATGACACGTTCGTAGGATTCCATAGGGCTTGAGCAGATATTTTGATTTGATTTAAGGTTTTATGAGGCTTATAATTTACGAAAATAAAATAAAATTTCACCTCAAATCGTCATTCGAAAAGTACTTATATAAGAAATCTTCGTAACGGCTTTAAAATCAATTTTAAAGATAGTAAAAGTTGAAACTAAAAAAAGTTGTACAGATTTTGCGGATACATGAATACTTATTTTTGGAACAAGATGGACCATCTAAATAATTTGTTATAAAATAAAGAGCTTGAAATTTTATTTTTTTCACAATCAATATAAATATTTTTCGGGGCTTGAATTGTAATTTTCGATGAAGTATGAGGTGAGGGTTTAGTTATTTTTCTTTTATTTTTAGGGTTTGAACTTTAGAAAAGCATAGTCATCCAGACGTATAGCTCCAAAGAATCTGTTATTTAAAGATTATTGTGGGGGCTGCAAACTTTGAGAGAGAGAAATGAATAAGAGAGAGAAATAAGCCAGGTCTTCTGCTATCAACCTTTTAGGGCGTGTTTGATGACAGGAAGTGCTTTCCATCCGGAAGTGTTTTCCATGTTTGAAGACAGGAAGATCTTTCCACCAGGAAGTGTTTTCCAGGAACTTGGAACTTACCTAATACTGTTCATGTTGAAAAAAAGTGCCCTAGACCAGAGCCCTCCCTTCGCACTCAGCCGCTCAACCAGAGCCCTCTCTTCACACTCAGCCGCTCGCTAGGGTTTACGAAAGACGATGGATCTTTTTCTTGAGCTCTGATCCTTGTTATTGAGCGCTGATTATTGCTATTGAGCTTTAATCCATGGTAGGTTTTCTTAGCTCTTGTGAGGGTGATTCATTTCTGATAAAAATAGAAATGGATGCCATCTCATATTAGGGTTTCTGTGGGTTTCACATCATGGTTTCTGTGGGTTTCATATCATCGTGTGATGACTGATTTGATTTATCACTGATTTATGGGTATGAGTATATTTGGATTATTTCTGGAATCCTTGAAAAATCTTGTGTTGGTTATTTCTGGATTTTTCGTTTTCTAGTTTAGAAACTCTTTAAATCTCTGTTTCTGCAGTCTAAGCAAACTTGGCTTTCAGTTTTATTGATATTAATTTGCTAATTTTGATGGGTAGTTTTACTCCATTTTCTTACTACATTGTGAGTTGTTTATGTAATTTTCGCTGTATGCAACTTTTTTCCGGATATAGAATTTTTTTCTGTAAAGCACAAAGTTATTTTTCTATAAAGTAAAACTTCTCTTGTCTCTCTCACTCGAAGGTCCAAGAAGACGGAGGAGCAAGCAAAGTGCTCTGAATCTGTTCTCTTCATCTTTTTGAGGTATTCTATGTCTTCATCTCTCTCTTTCCCCTGGATCTCTTCCTTGAGCTCTGATCTGTGTTGTTCATCTTTCTCGAGGTATTTGCTTGCCCCCGACTGCCCTAACCACAGAGAAGAGACCATTTGCGCTTTCTCTTTGCGCCTACAAGCCTCCTCACAAAGGTACATTCTCTCTCTGGTTTTCCCTCTCCCCTGAATTTTTTTCTCTCTGGTTTTTCTCTATCCCATGGTTTTTTTTGCTCTCTCTGATTATTTCTCTAGGTTCCGAACATGGTGAAAATCGATCTAGGGTTTTCAGTGATGAATATTGTTTTGTGGTAAATTGTGATCTGGAGGGTACAAATATTTTGACTGTTTTTTTTGATAAACAGTTCTCTGTAGAAACCTTGCCCCTCATCCCTCCCTTCAAGCCTTCCTCTCTCCAGGTAAATTTCACAGTTTTCCAATTCTTCTTCCCTGTACATAACTATGGGAATATTAGGTTTTTTTTTTTTTTTAAATTTAATTATTGGGTTTGTTTAGTTTTACTTAGCTCCAATTATGAATGCTGTAGCTACCATGTTCTTTTTGCTACCTTTCTTTTTTTTAATAAATAATGTCTATGATATGCAGTTATGAAGTGGGTTTGTTTATGACTTTTTATGCAAAGAAGAAATGCATGAATTACCAACATTTTCATTTTCTTATTAGTTATGGTTATTTTGTATTTGGGTTTTTTGAGTACTTTCTCTGTGATATAGTGCTAATCGTGCTTCCATTTTCTTCAAGCCTTTTGGAAATAAACATCTTCACCTAACACAATTAAAAGATTGAATGGCACTAATACTTGGGTTTCTTCTTTTATGTGTATATCTTCTTCCTTTACATAATGGGTTATGTATAAATCACGATTGCCGCATTTCTTTGAAGAACGTAGATTAATGGGTTCCTTTCTTTCTTAGTTTTCTGAAAACCTGTGAAGTTTAGTTGCTATTGCTTACTAGCTTGCTTGTTTTCATTCCTGAATTTGTTCTTCGCTCAATGGTTTCATTTGTTCCAAGTATTTATTGAAATTGCTTAGCTATTTTTTTTTTTTGAAATTGCTTTGATATACAGCTATGATGTGGGTTCATGAAATCTGATATATTTTTTCTATGATATACAGCTATGATGTGGGTTTGTTCATATCTTTTTATGCAAAGAAGAAATGCAAGAATTACCAACATTTTCATTTTTTTTTTAGTTATGGTTATTTTGTATTTGGGTTTTTTGAGTACTTTCTCTATGATATTGTGCTAATCGTGCTTCCTTTTTCTTCAAGCCTTTTGGAAATAAACATCTTCACCTAACATAATTAAAAGATTGAATGGCACTAATACTTGGGTTGCTTCTTTTATGTGGATATCTTCTTCCTTTACATATTGGGTTATGTATAAATCATGGTTGCTGCATTTCATTGAAGAACATAGATTAATGGGCTCCTTTCTGTCTTAGTTTTCTGAAAACCTGTGAAGTTTAGTTGCTATTGCTTACTAGCTTGCTTGTTTTCATTCCTGAATTTGTTCTTCATTCAATGGTTTCATATGTTTCAAGTATTTATTGAAATCTGATATATTTTTTGTGTGGGGTCATGAAATCTGATAGATTACAAGTATTTATTGAAATCTGATATTTAAATTTGATGTGGGTTCATGAAATTTGATATATTTTTTCTATGATATACAACTATGATGTGGGTATGTTCATATCTTTTTATGCAAACAAGAAATGCATATCTTTTTGTGAATAAAATGTTGAATTTTATTGGAATTGAGAATAATCTTACTTACCTTTTTGTTATATTTTATTTTTGGGTTTGTTCAATTTTACTTAGCTCCAATTACTTGGGGCTTCCCACCCTGTCTATGTCCTCACTGTGTGATGGTGTCAGGATGATTCTGATAATTTCTTCCAAGGGCCTGTTTGATAACTGGAAGCAAGTTCATGAACTGTAAATTGGAAGTTCCTGAAGAACTGTAAATTAGAAGTTACTTAAGAAGTTCCGGATTTTTGTGTTTGATAATCTCACTGGGAAGTTAAGAAGTTCTCGGTTTCTGTGTTTGATAACCTCTTGAGAAGTTAAGAAGTTCCTGGTTTCTGTGTTTGATAACACCTCTTGGGAAGTTATAGAAGTTTTGGGTATCTGTATTGGATTAGCTTTAAATAGGCAACATGTAAAATGATAAAATGGAGACCTAGATATTATTTATTTTTTATTAATTTGTAGAATATTATTTTTTGGGATACAATATCAATTGAAAGTAAAGTATGTTGGATTAAGAGAGAGAGAGAGAAAGAGTTATGAGAGAGTTTTATTTATGAGTGAGAGCAGCGTCCTAAAGAGAGATATTTGTACATCAATTGAAGGAGGTGTTGCATGATAAACTTCATGGCACCCCAAAATTGAAGCAGTCTGTACTACCTCAATTCATTATTGTGTATCAAATCACTAGTTTCCTAATCGACTGTCTCAAAATAGAATTCAATATATTTTCTGAAGTATTGTAGGTAATTTGTTGAGTTTTTTTACAAATATGAAGTGGAATAGGTATTTAAATTTCATAAGTAGGTTGTCGATGACTTTCTTCTTAAACCGATTACAAACTCTCTTGCTCTCTCGCTATTCCTCACACATGTGCACACACACATGCACACTCATATCTATCGGCGGCCATGGCAATTGTGGATTTGGTATCCTGTATTCTATTGGACTGTGCTATAATAGCTTCAGCACATCATACAAACACACATTCACAATGCAAGCAGTAAGAAATCAGCCCATTCAACAATAACCTGTAATAACTTGAGCACTACTTACATTCACCATTGACGCATCTATATCTCAACCTAAAAAATATACGTCATTCAACAATAAAACAACATTGTTGTTTGTCCCTTATAGCATTTGTGATGCACACAACATTTGTATGTTCTTTCTCTCTCAAAGATTATAATGGCACACAACATTTGTGATGCATGTCAAGCAACATTCACAATTCATGCATCCATATATAACCCATGTACAAAAACCAGCCCATTCAACAATAACTTGTAATAGTTTAAACATACATAATTGAAAATGCAATTGAATGAACACAACATTTGACGAGGACTCAAAATTTGTGGCCACAAAATAAGGTCCATATCAAATGTAGAACAAATTCTAATTAGAACACAATAATGTCCATAAAAGTTGTTGAATTTTCATGCATTCTTCTTTTACAGGTTCACCTCAGATGTTGCATGAAAATGAAAAAGACAAATACAAGAAGAATAACATTAGTTATACATAGAAAATAGAAAATATCTCGTAATTGGGTCAGGTCGACAATGCCGGCTTGTTGTACTGCTATTGGTTCATTATTTATTTGGTGTAGTTCCTGTGATTCCTGTGGGTAACACCACTGTGGTGCATGTCAGCGTCTCAAATTTGCCATGTTGTTGATATTTGCTATATACTTATCACACCATTAGAAGAAATTACAAGAATCATCCTGACAGCATCACATAGTGAGGACATAGATGGGGTGGGAAGCCCTTAGTAATTGGAGCTAATTAAAACTTAACAAACCCAAAAATAAAAAATAACAAAAGGGTAAGTAATATTGTTCTCAATTCCAGTAAAATTCCGTATTTTATTCACAAAAAGATATGCATTTCTTGTTTGCATAAAAATATATGAACAAACCCACATCATAGCTGTATTACAAAGAAGCGGAATGAATGAAAAAAGTCAAGATTCACAAAAAGTAAGTATACACTAGAACAAAAAGTGATGAATGAAACTACAAAAGCTTACCATTTCAAAATCACTTAATTGAGAGCTTTACTTCATCTACTTTCCCGATTGCCTCAAGTATCATGGAACACTAATAAGATCATACTTAAAACCTTTTTCACTCATCTCTTTCATTACCTTAGCAGCCTCCTCAAACATACCAGCACGACTAAGAACTCCAAGGACCGTGTTATAAGATATCACATCAAGCTTGATTACTGAAATTTTCATTCTTGTCAACATATCCATTGCTTGTTTAGGGCCACCAGCCCTAGCTATCCCATTCAAAATAATATTATATGAATTGATATCAGGGTTGCATCCTTCTTCTTGCATCTGTCTAAGCAAGGAATAAGCCTCATTAACCATACCTGCCCTCACCATGCAGCCTCCTCAAACATACCAGCACGACTAAGAACTCCAAGGACCGTGTTATAAGATATCACATCAAGCTTGATTACTGAAATTTTCATTCTTGTCAACATATCCATTGCTTGTTTAGGGCCACCAGCCCTGGCTATCCCATTCAAAATAATATTATATGAATTGATATCAGGGTTGCATCCTTCTTCTTGCATCTGTCTAAGCAAGGAATAAGCCTCATTAACCATACCTGCCCTCACCATGCCAGACATGAGAGCATTATATGAAAAGACATTTGGAGTATGGCCAAGTCTTTTCATTTCATCAAATAGACCGATTTCTTCTTTTATATGCCTTCTTTTGCCAATGTGTTTAATCATCACAGCATATACCCTAGAAATAGAAGTCCCACAATTCTCTTTCAATTCTTGAAACAACTCATTTGTAGCTTCATAGTGCTTTGATTTTCCTAGAGCATCTATCAGACTATAAGCAGCTAGACAAGGTGGAAAACCCTTCTCATCCATCTCCTCAAACAGCAGTAGTGTTTTCTCCAGCCTCCTGGCCTTGTAAAACCCATCAATAAGAATTGAGTATGTATAAGAACTAGGAGTAATACCCTTTTCCTTCATTTTTTCGAACCAACAGGTGGCGTCAAATGCTGGAGCATTTGACTTAAAGAGAGCTTTTATGACAATATTGTAGGTCACCACATTAAGGGGGAATCCAAATGTCTCCAGTTGCCCAAAAATTTTAAGCACATCATCAAGCTTGCCTGCCTCCCCCAAAATGTTGATCAAGTTATTCATCAGGACAACATCAGGCCTACAATCCTTGGCCTGCATATCACAAAATATTTGGGAAGCCCCCTCAACTACCTGCTTTACCAATTCCTTTTATCAGCTCGGTGTATGTAAAAAACACTTGGGGCACAATTCTTTTCTTTCATCTCTTCGAACAAAGCCTGCTTTACACGTAACAAGGGTTAAAACTCCCCAACTCAGAGATATTAAATGGGGTAAAAAAGAAAGGAACTCATTTTCCCCTTGTTCGACCAAAAAATCTTTTTTTATTTATTGTGTTATGTAGGATTCTGCAAACCTATTACTAAAAAATGTACGATTAGGCTAGCATAAGGGGTAATTAAAAGGTCTTTTTATGTAGTCAGGAACTATCAGTAGAAACTGTAGAATCTCTGTAATTTCAGGAAAAGACTATAGCGCACTACTAAATTTTAGGAGTTTCTTTTGCAACAGTTTAGAGAGAGAGAGAGAGAGAGAGCATACCGGAGCGTGAAAGTGGTGTGGAGAGGGCAGGTGAAGAAATTGCCCGCTTGAAGATGACCATTCTGATATCATGTAGAGAGAGAGAGAGAAGTAGAGCATTTAGCAGCGTGTATATAAAGAGGAATTCTACATATTCTTGAATTCCAGAGCTCTCAAATATCGAGAAAAGTTCCCATGATTCTACACCACCCTCAACAATTGGAGAAAAACTTCCCTGATTTTACAGTCACGATCGATATAGAGTCCTGTTTCCAAGTATATATAAAATCTCCCTCCGTTTCTCTCTCTGAAGAAGTCTCCCTCCCTTTTTCTCTCTATCAAGTTCCATGAAGTATAGAAAACTCTCCCCACTCTCTCTCACTAACAAGTCTTCCTCCTTTTCTCTCTCTCAAATGCCATGGCCATTCGATTATTGATTGAAATTTCAGAACTTTTGCCGTTTGGTAAGTCCCTCTCACCCTTGAACCCCGTCTCTCTGTATCTAACGAGTATCTCAGTCTCTCACTAAAATTTTGCTTTATGCTCTTTGTCACTAAAATTTTCCTCTATACTTGAGGCAATCGGGAAAGTAGATGAAGTAAAGCTCTCAGTTAAGTGATTTTGGATTGGTAAGATTTTTTAGTTTCATTCATCACTTTTGGTTCAAGTGTATGCTTACTTTTTGTGAATCTTGACTTTTTTCATTCATACGGCTTCTTTGTAATTGGGAGAGAGCATAGAGCAAAAATTTTAGTGAGAGACTGAGATACTCGTTAAATACAGAAAGACGGGGTTCAAGGGAGAGAGGGACTTACCAAACAACAAAAGTTCTGAAATTTCAGTCAGTAATCAAATGGCTATGGCATTTGAGAGAGAGAAAAGGACGAAGACTTGTTAGTGAGAGAGAGTGGGGAGAGTTTTCTATATTTCATGGCATTTGATAAAGAGAGAGAGAAAGGGACGGAGATTTTATATATACTTGGAAGCAGGACTCTATATCGATCGTGACTGTAAAATCATGGAAGTTTTTCTCCAATTGTTGAGGGTTGTGTAGAATCGTGGGAATTTTTCTCAATATTTGAGAGCTCCGGAATTCAAGAATATGTAGAATTCTTTTTTTATGTACATGCGGCTAATTGCTCTGCTTCTCTCTTTCTCTACATGATATCAGAATGGTCATCTTCAAGCGGGCAATTTCTTCTTCACCTGCCCTCTCCACACGTCTTTCACGCTCCGGTATGCTCTCTCTCTCTCTCTAAACTGTTGCAGAAGAAACTCCTAAAATTTAGTAGTGTGCTATATATATTATTTTCCTAAAATTACAGTGATTCTACAGTTTCTATTGATAGTTCCTGACTACATAAAAGGATCCTTTATTTTCCCCTAAAGCTAGCATAATCATACATTTTTTAGTAATAGGTTTGTAGAATCCTACATAACACTATAAAAAATAAGATTTTTTTGGTCGAACAATTGAGTTGGGGAGTTTTAACCCTTGTTACATGTTATTCTTAATTTGGCTTTCTCTAACAGGATTTGAATATCGTGATGATTTCTTTATTGGGTTTCAAATTTTGTTAAATTTTCATGTGGGTTTTGGTAACTTTGATGATTTATTTCTAATGGGTTTCAATTATTTGAAAAAACTATGCAGTCAATGAAATTGTTGATATGTTTGGAGTCTCAAATCTATATAGGCTGTGGCTGTTGTGATTCTTTCTGTAATGGGTTTCAAATTTTTTGTGGACTTCTCTCGTGGGTTTTGTGAACGTTGATGATTTCTCTCTAACGGGTTTCAATTGCTTGATTTTGAAAAAACAATGTAGTTAATGAGATTGTTGACATGTTTCGAGTCCCAAATCTTTAGATCAAGTTTCAAGTCCAGCCAGACAGCCGGAACGCACGAAGGAAGGACCATTCAATCCGCATATTAGATGAAGGGTTTATCAAAATACTGAAAATTTTCAAATGGAGTCTGGATGCAGAGAAAGCCCTTGAGGTTTTGAAATTGAGAGTGGACCATGGATTGGTCTGTGATCTCTTGAAGATAGACATAGAAATTGGAGATACAATCAAGTTCTTTAAGTGGGCTGGAAAGAAAAAGAATTTTGAGCACAATTCGACTGCTTACATGGCTCTGATACATTGCTTGGAGGAAGCCAGAATGGTGGGTGAGATGTGGGGTGTAATTCAAGAAATGGTTAAAAGCTGTTGCCCATTAAATTCATCTGAATTGTCTGAATTAATTAGAATTCTTGGGAAGGCCAAAATGGCAGAGAAAGCGCCTGTTCTATCCTTTACCAGATCAAGGCTCGAAATTGTTGCCCCACTACATATACTTACAATTGCTTGCTTATATTGCTGATGCAAGAGAACCACCTCGATAAGGTCCATGAGTTTTACAATGAGATGTGCATGAGGACAATTGTGTACCTGACACTGTGACTTACAGTGTTCTTATCTCTGCTTTCAGGAAACTAAACCGAGGAGGCGCAACATTTAGGCTTTTTGAAGAAATGAAGGAGAACCAACTCCAACCCACTTCAAAGATTTATACCACATTGATGGATCTTTCTTTTAAATCGGGGAGTTTTGATAAGGCATGGGCTTTGTTCAAAGAGATGAAAGAAAAGAATTGTGCCCCAAGTGTTTTTACATACATCGAGCTGATAAAAGGACTTGGTAAAGCAGGTAAAGTTGAGGGGGCTTACCAAATATTTTGTGATATGCAGGCCAAGGGTTGTAGGCCTGATGCTGTCCTTATGAATAACTTGATCAACATTTTGGGGGAGGCAGGTAAACTTGATGATGTGTTTAAACTTTTTGGGCAAATGGAGACATTTGGATGCCCCCCTAATGCGGTGACCTACAATATTGTCATAAAAGCTCTCTTGAAGTCAAATGCTCCGGCATTTGACGCCACCTGTTGGTTCGAAAAAATGAAGGAAAAGGGTATTACTCTTAGTTCTTATACATACTCAATTCTTATTGATGGGTTTTGCAAGGCCAGGAGGCTGGAGAAAGCACTACTGCTGCTTGAGGAGATGGATGTTTCCACCTTGTCCAGCTGCTTATTGTATAGTCTGATAGATGCTCACGGAAAATCAAAGCACTATGAAGCTGCAAATGAATTGTTTCAAGAATTGAAAGAGAATTGTGGGTCTTCTAGTTCTAGGGTATATGCTGTGATGATTAAACACATTGGCAAAAGTGGGCATATAAATGAAGCAGTCGGTCTATTTGATGAAATGAAGAGACTTCGTTGTACTCCAGATGTCTTTTCATATAATGCTCTCATGCTTGGCATGGTGAAGGCGGGCATGGTTGATGAGGTTTATTCCTTTCTTAGACAGATGCAAGAAGAAGGATGCAACCCTGATATCAATTCATATAATATTATTTTGAATGGAATAGGCAGGGCTGGTGGCCTTAAACAGGCAATGGATATGTTGACAAGAATGAAAATTTCAGTAGTCAAGCTTGATGTGGTATCTTACAACATGGTCCTTGAAGCTCTTAATCGTGCTGGTATGTTTGAGGAGGCTGCTAAGGTAATGAAAGAGATGAGTGAAAAAGGTTTTAAGTATGATCTTATTACGTATTCCTCGATACTTGAGGCAATCAGGAAAGTAGATGAAGTAAAGCTCTCGGTTAAGTGATTTTGAATTGGTAAGATTTTGTAGTTTCATTCATCACTTTTTGTTCTAGTGTATGCTTACTTTTTGTGAATCTTGACTTTTTTCATTCATTCGGCTTCTTTCTAATCGAGAGAAAAGCTCTTTAAATGCTTAGTAATAAATATCTTTTTTTTGAATGTTTACTTAGTAATAAATATCGGATATACCAATCATTACCATCATCATGATTATTGTTATTTTTTCTATGATATACAGCTATGATGTGGGTTTGTTCATATCTTTTTATGCAAACAAGAAATGCATATCTTTTTGTGAATAAAATGCTGAATTTTATTGGAATTGAGAATAATCTTGCTTGCCTCTTTGTTATTTTTAATTTTTGGGTTTGTTTAGTTTTACTTAGCTTCAATTACTGGGGGCTTCCCACCTCGTCTATGTCATTACTGTGTGATGTTATCAGGATGATTCTTGTAATTTCTTCCAATGGTGTGATAAGTATGTAGTAGATGTCAACAACATGAAAAATTTGAGATGCCGACATGCACCACAATGGAGTTACCTATAGAATCACAGGAACAACACCAAATAAATAATGAACCAATAACAGTGCAACAAGCCGGCATTGTTGACCTGACCCAATTACGAGATATTTTGTATTTTCTATGTATAACTATGTTTTTTCTTTTTGTATTTGTCTTTTTCATTTTCATGCAACGTCTAAGGTGAACCTGTAAAAGAAGAATGCATGAAAATTCAACAACTTTTATGGACATTATTTTGTTCTAATTAGAACTTGTTCTACATTTGATATGGACCTTATTTTGTGGCCACAAATTTTGAGTCCTCATCAAATATTGTGTTCATTCAATTGCATTTTCAATTATGTATGTTTAAACTATTATAGGTTATTGTTGAATGGGCTGGTTTTTGTTCATGAATTGTGAATTTACTTGACATGCAACACAAATGTTTTAAGAGATAACACACAATTGTTGTGTGCTATTATAATCTTCGAGAGAGAGAGAGAACACACAAATGTTGTGTGTATCACAAATGTTGTAAGGGACAAACAACAATGTTGTTTTATTGTTGAATGACATATAGTTTTTAGGTTGGGATATAGATGCATTAGTGGTGAATGTAAGTAGTGCTCAAGTTATTACAGGTTGTTGTTGTTGAATGGGCTGATTTCTTACTGCTTGCATTTTGCATGTGTGTTTGTATGTTGTACTGAAGCTATTATAGCACAGTCCAATGGAATATACGGAACCAAATCCACAATTGCCATGGCCACTGATAGATATGAGTATGCATGTGTGTGTGTACACGTATGTGTGAGGAATAGCGAGACAGCAAGAGAGAGTTTGTAAACGGTTTAAGAAGAAAGTCATCGACAACCTGCTTATGAAAGTTAAACACCTATTCCACTTCATATTTGTAAAAAGACTCAACAAATTGTGTTCCCACAATAGTTCAGAAAATATATTGAATTTTATTTGAGATAGTCGATTAGGAAGCTCGTGATTTGATATACAATATTGAATTGAGGTTGTGCTTGACATTGTCTACAAACTTCTTCAATTTTGAGGTGCAATGAAGTTTATCATGCAACACCTGCTTCAATTGATGTACAAATATATCTCTCTTTAGGACGCTTCTCTCACTCATAAATAAAACTCTCTCATAACTCTTTCTCTCTCTCTCTCTTAATCCAACGTACTTTACTGTCAATTGATATTGTATCTCAAAAAATAATATTCTTCAAATTAATGATATATAAATAATAACTAGGCGTCAATTTTAACATTTTACATTTTGTCTATTTAAAGCTAATCCAATACAGATACCCAGAACTTCTTTAACTTCCTAGAAGGTTATCAAACACAGAAACCAAGAATTTCTTAACTTCTCAGGAAGTTGTCAAACACAAAAACCAGAAACTTCTTAACTTCCTAGGGAAGTTATCAAACATAGAAACCAGGAACTCCTTAACTAACTTCTAATTTACAATTCTTCAGGAACTTCCAATTTACAGTTCATGAACTTGCTTCCTGTTATCAAACTGGCTCTTAGAGAGAGAAAGGAATAAGATCATAAGAGTAAAAAAACACCTGCTATCTCTGCTTTGATCCTCTTTTTTTTTTTGAAAATCCTCTGATCTGATCCTCATAGAACTTATAAATGATTCCTCTATGATATTGATAATTTATGTAATTTTTTTTGTTCTTCTCTGATAAAAGTGTGTTGAGACTTGAGACACTACAGAGTAATACTGGATATCCATCTTTTGATTGTCCTCTTCAGGTGAGGTACGTTATTCTGCAACATAGAGAGAGAGAGAGAGAGAGAGAGAGAGAGGGATTGCAAACCTAGAGAGAGACGTAATGTTTAGAGATCACATGAAAAACCCCATTAATTTGCAAGTTGTTGTGATTGCAAATTGTGGGAAATGTAGCTTGGTATACCCATGAGAGAGAGAGAGACCACTACCCCTTTCGATCGCCATGAATCCATAGAAAGAAATTGCATCTCCCTTTACCCCCTCTGATCCCTCCTTTTTCCCTTGTGTTCTCTTTTTTCGCATTTCCATTTTCGTTGTTTACTCATCTCTGTTATTTGCTTTTTATGTGAATATAGATAAGGGGAAGGAAGAAAAAGTCTACTTTTTACGGATGAGTTATCACTATTGGAGTGAGAAGAGGAGCTTGTGGAAAAGCAGGCTTGCAGCTTTGCAACTTCAATTCAGAGACTGCTTTCGTGTAGCTGTGGACAAGCAAAGACCTGGCCATGGTCACCACTTTGACAATTCTTCTCGAGCTTTGCGGCGTTTGACTTTTCGCTTCCAAAATCTCTTCTCAAATTCCTCTTCTTCTCCATTGATTCTCAATCGCCGTGGACCTGGCAAGTCTCTTCTCTAACCACTCATAGTCATTCTTTGTGTTGATTTCTTTCTTTTTTCAATTTCGAGCGCATAATTCGTATTTCATATGTAGTTTACGTATCTGGAAATTCTTTTTTTAAAAAATATTTTTCAGTTCTTAGGGAGGTTTCTCCACAATTCCTCTGAGAAATGGGTATTTAGGTTATCTCTTGATTAGGCATATATCATACCTAGATGCCAATCCATTTCGTTTTTTTGCCACAAGCAGGTTTTTACGTCTTCTAACTGAATTTTTGTAATCACTTTTACTTATTTATAACCCATTTTCTCTTTTTCTAGATGACAAGATTTATTTAGGTCTTGAAGATGTTGGATAATCTATTCATGAAATTGCTCTAGCTCCATTGTTATTTCGTTTTTAAGTTTATATATCTCTCAAAACATCCTCCTAGAAAACCACCATGGCACTCTTCCTAGCCCAGTAGCTGAACTTTCGGCACGTAGACCACCCGCCACCATTCTAGCTTGGTTTCTTGATTAGTGCAAGATAGTTTCCAAAAGAATGAAGATTTCCCTTGATTGTGCTAACTTCTGTTTTTTATCCATAACTTCGAAACATGTATAGGTAGGCCGAGTAGGTCTAAAGAGCAGACTGCACATCCTAAATATGTTATTTCATCGAATCCTCTTAGAAGGCAGAACAACACTGTCAACCCCCATTGTCATCATGGAGCTCTTTCCCAATTATAACTTTGGCCATATACCCTTTGTAACATCTCATCGCTAACTTTCTACATGATTTGAGGACACTCATCACAAAATTAGATGCCATTTAGTGAATGGTAAACATAAGATAGTGGCCGATGCTTGTGTTATTGTAATCCCTCTATATTGCTTTGATCAACAATTTACTTAATTCTTTCGGCACTAATCATAAATATGAATGATGACAAAGATCCCTCATTTCGAACCTCAGGATAGATGAGAAAGGCCTCAAACGGTTGCACTTGTAAGGACATAAGGTTGGCATTGAAAATGCCCTAACCAGGAAAATCCATTCAACATGATCATATTTCTTCTCCAAAATTACCTTTATGTGTTCTGATTCTGGTAACTATGGGCAACTAAGGACCACCAAGATTTATGTACATCTTACAGTGACTTGAATTGCCGCTTGCTCCATGTAAAACAATTCATTGGACTGTATGGGTGAGGTAGTCTGATGATTGCATTTGTTTCAAGAGTATGCCAAATTTTGTATCCACTGCAGTTGCCTAACACCACTGATCAGTGTACATAAAATTGGCGCGGCCACGGTACTTGCCGCTTGGCTGAGCCAGGTAACTCAGCCAAGTCCAGCACAATGCCTTTTGGCCCTAAATTTTTTTAAAAAAATAAACATTTCAAAAAAATAATAACCATGTAGTAAAAGTAAATTGAAACATACAGTGAACAACTTCAAAACAAAACAAAGTAAATTGAAACATAAAGTGAAACATAAAACAACTTTAACAGTTAAAACAAGCTTAAAAATTTAGAGAAAGAATGGATCTTAAGAAAACCGATTCACAGTTTAGGATATTTAGAAAAGACCAAAAACTACGAAAAATATAAAAATAGTGATTATGGCAAAAAACACTTACCAATCTTTACTAAATACATTCAAATCATATACAAAAAGATTATAAAACATTCCATCATTTTTTAATTTTTTTTTAGAATTTTTTTAAACAATTTTTTGAAGTTATCATTAATAAATTTTTTTTAGATTATCATTAAAAAAAAAAAAAAATTGAATTTTATTTGGTATCCCTGAGTTGTGCACCCAACTTGGGGAAAACTAGGCCTCACCCATAGTGTGATACAGAGTTACTCTCCCGAGTCCAAGTGGAATTGGCAAGTCACATTACACTGCCCACTGATCTTTCCAGAAAACTGAAACAACTGATTTTCTGAAAATGACAAAATTTCAGGACTTTCTGAAATGTCTTAATTCTTGATACTTTGAAGTCAATTGCACTTCCCCTAACAAAGCTTCTTGTATCAACAGACGCCGCTAAAGTTTGTGAGAATTCTTGTATACTGAATATGTACAAGGGAAATCAGACTATAGCCATATGGACAGTAGAAAGATCATAAGTCATTGGGTAATCATCAGCAATAGAAATGATGAACAGTGATGGAAAGAGATTGGACCCACAAGAGCTAGACATGTCAAAGTGGTTGTTCCCACACTCTTCACTGTACATCCCTTTTATGGATGTTGATGGCCCAAATCTGCAGTCTGTTTGACTATGGTACTCTCTCCCATTCTAGAAAGGAGAAGAACATTTCTTACTCCTCTTGCATGTCCATTTTTTCCATCTCTGTTATGGTCGTGCAATGGGTGTGTAAACATCTAGTTTGAATTTTGAACCAATACGAATAAATGATTTCCTCCTTTGGCTTTTGTTGTAATACTGTAGAGAAAGATATTGCTGCAATGGAAGATTCTGCCGTCACTCACATGCTTCGGGCAGTGGCTGTTCCAGTTCTAGGCAACATGTGTTATGTGTTTATGCATGGCCTTAATTGTATCCAGGTATTTATATGCTTACTTGATAGGCCTTTTGGGCTATTGAATATAAATATTTGAAGAATAAGTGTAGGCATTCTTTGTGTTTTTGCAGATTTATGGTGCAGAGAAACTTCATAAAGCTCTAACGCAAAGATCCATAGATCAATCTCTAATAACGGTATGGAAAAAATAGTGTTTGTTACCACTTTAAATACTCATTTGCTTCTACTCTTAGTTGTCTTGAGCTAGTCCGCATTTGAAGTCTCTCTCATATTCACTTTGTGAATTATTTTTGGTACTTTTTGGGCCCAAAATATCTGAAGCTTGATTTGGAGGAAACAATCTTTTGGGGGATGCAATAATTCAGATTAAGGCATAAGATTGGTAGATGATCTCCTCATTCCTTCCAATTGTGGCAGTTTGAAGGGTCCATTCTCATGAAGTGGGTTGCTCTTAAAGTTGTTTAATAGAGTGATAAATATGCTAATCTTTTGTTGTTTTTGCAATTATCCATTAGTGAGAGTATCCTGTGCACCCATCTGATCTTTTTCCTCTTTTCGTTGATTTTATATGTAAGATTTGATGTGCTTGAGCTAATTGAGACCGAAGGATGGTGACCTTAGTTGAAATTAAAAGTCTAGATTGACGTACTGAAATGTGGATGAGAATAGGAAATCATGCAACATATATATATATATATATATATATATATATATATATATAATTTTACCTTAGATTTCATCTTAAGAGTAATTTCTGCAACTCGTGATGCAGAAAAACCTTGAAACACATGAGCATGGCTTGGTTGCAGAAAGTTGAACAGTATTAGAGCTTTCCGTATGATTAAACATAGTGACCACTGAACTTCTCCTTAGCCTTTTGAAGCTGAATACATTGATAGATGCTTCAGTGGGTTGTGTCTGTGGAAGTATAGTAGTTATAATGGAAATTTACATCCGATCCCCAATTCACAACTATCACTACGAAAAACTCCACCCTTTTTTTGGTGAAAACACAGACCCAATTTTCATATAAGAAGTCCCTTATATGATTTTCAGTGCATTCAGACTAAAATACCTTTCATATTGGTTCAAATTAAAAGCTATATTTAAAATAAATATATTCTCCTCAACCACTCTCATATCTGTTAGAAAACCAACAACCCCCACCCCACCTGCAGTAGAGCCATAATTCCTACTCTTAAATCTATACTTCATATGCTACATTTCTTAGGATGTATGTCTGTGTCATTGCCATGCAGTATGATACCGTGCTTTTGTTTGATCTAATCACAACCTTTTAGATGTTTTTCTACAAAGCTATCAATCCATATCTTTAGCTACAAAGATCATGTATAGGGTCTCTTTGCCCTCACTTATAGGGTCTCTTTGCCCTCGCTTTAGCACAAGAAACCCTATACATGACCTTGAAGCTATCAATCCATATCTTTAGCGGAGGACTATGTGCTCTTCAGAAATCAGACCTTAGAAATTCAGGCCCTCATGGATTTGTTTGCGATTTATTCCCCTTATTAATATGGGAAAATTTTATATAGAGCCTAGCCTCTAACCAATCAAATTAGAGACTACCTCAAAATTTTCACTAGAAGAGGTTGTTTTGATGCCCAAATATTCTCAAA
This sequence comes from Amborella trichopoda, assembly GCF_054954075.1. Taxonomy (NCBI): domain Eukaryota; kingdom Viridiplantae; phylum Streptophyta; class Magnoliopsida; order Amborellales; family Amborellaceae; genus Amborella; species Amborella trichopoda. Next base: position 64,958,164 of record NC_142337.1, on the reverse strand, counting down.
CTGATCATCTTGACATCAAGATGCGTGGACTTGAGAAAAAAATGGATTTTAAGGTTTGAAAATAGTGCATCTTGTAATGCATTTTTCGACCGTCAATTTTAAGTTATTCAAGTTTTATAAATCTGATTGATCTACACTATTTTTGAAGCTTTAAATTTTATAACTAAAAATGAAAATATATTTTAAGGCTAGTTAAAGATTTCCAGCATTGAAATTACATTTCTCGACAATATTTGAAGGTGGGCTCTATTTTGATTGTTTAGAGCCTCGGCTCTACACAAATCGCCCCCTATTAATATTGCAAAGTGCCCTCCATGTTACAAAATTCAGCTTTGGTTTTGTCTCAAAATACAATGCAGACCTGCCCTCTGACATGCTTTCCTCTTTTAGCCCTTTGATGGCTTCTTTCCCCTTTCTTGAAATGCTCTTCTTCTATCTATGCAACACTTGTGCCATAGCTTTAACTGATTATGCATGGGATGTGTGGAGAATCAAGATCATGTGAGTTGGTTAGGCATTTTGGAAAGGCAAGGAAATCTGAAATTTCTTACGCAATATGAAGAGTTGTCAATGATAGGTGGCTGGTTTTGAAGGATGGAGATTGTTGCTGCAGCCATGAAATGGTGGTCTAGGGATAGAAAATGTGAAACAGGGCTATGGCATGAAGTGGCACTTAGAGATAGAGAGAGAGAGAGAGAGAGAGAGAGGGGGGGGGGGGGGAATCTAGCAGTATACATTATCTCTGACAAGACTGAAGGAGAAAGAGAGACAGAAGTGGGCGTGTGTGGGGTAGGGTGGAGATAAAGAGAGACTTGAGAGAGAGCAGGGCTTTGGCATGAGTGGCACTTAGGAAATCTGAATCAGCGTATATTACCTCTAACAAGACTGAAGGAGAAAGAGAGACAGAAAGGGAGGGGGGGGGGGGTGTGGGGTAGGTGGAGAGAGAGATAGAGAGACACACACATAGAAGGGGGGTTTATGTGGGTTACCTTTTATGTCAAAGAGAGAGGAGAGAGAACTTTTTTTTTTTTTTTTAAAAATATAGTTTCTAAAAGGAGAAACTATGTGGGGGTGTTTCTTGAAAAGAAAGTTGAAAATTTGAGATTGTGTTTGCTGTAAAGGTTGCTTCTTTTTTTTTTTTCTTTGGAATAAGTATAGGTTGGGGCTTGGATGTGAATTTGGTCAGTTTTAATGTTGCCATTACATGTGTTTTTCATTGAGTGGTTGATTTGGTCAATCAGTCTAGCAAATGTGAGTATATTAAGGGAAGATGTGAGTACATATAGGGATGGTTCTTAAGGTCCTCTTATTTGATGCCTCCTTAATTTTATCTTTGTATGTTGTGATTTTGTACGGTCTAAGAAGGGTGAGGACCTTAAACTTTTCTTAAACTGTCCCAAGCCCGGGTAAAGGAGGTGGGTTTGTGTTAGCTAGGTAGCCAACATAAAACTATGTCACATCTTATCATGAATCCTGAACATGTCTTACCGAGAGTATGATCCTTGATAGAGAAGAATAGAGGAATAGGATTCATGTAGCCGATCCCAAATAATTAGGATGAGGCATGGATGATGATGTGACTTTGTATATAAAAGAATCATCATCATCATTTTGGCCTTTTCCCAATTAATTAGGTTCTCCATTCTACTCTATTAATGACCATACCCTCAGTGAGGCAATAAGTCCCTATATTTTTTCGGACTACTTCCAACCACGTCATGTTGAGCCTACCTCTTGCCTTTTTTAGTCCTTCCACTTGAACTAACTCGCACCTCATAATATGTGTTTTACTTGGTTGGTGCCACACATGACCAACTTACCTAAGTCTACTCTCACTTATTTTATTGCCTATTGGTGCCACGCTTAATTTCTATCGAATGGATTCATTTCGAATTCTATCCCTTCTTACTTTCCCACTCATCCATCTCAACATCTTCTCCGCTACACTCATTCTATGGGTATCCGCCCAACATTCCACCCTATAGAGCAAAATTGGTCTCACCGTTGTCCTATAGAACTTGCGCTTTAGCATCATTGGTATGTGGCGATCACATAAAATTCCAGTTGCACTTCAACCACTCAGCTCTAATTCTGTGTGTGCCATCTTCTTCGATCTCTCTATTTTCTTGAATTATTGATTCAAGATAATTTACTTAAAAATTATTGATCCAAGGTATAAAAGAATACTTTGCTTAAAATTCTAGCATACAATAATATAATTATTTAGCTTAAAATTCTAATATACTAGTTGATATTGCTTATGTTATCATTTCATGTCGTCATCATCATCATCATCCAAGCCTTATCCCAATTATTTGGGGTTGGCTTCATGAATCTTGTTCCTTCATTCTTCTCAAGAGTCGTACCCTCAGTAAGACCATAAATCGCCATATCTTTTCTCATTACTTCTATCCATGTCCTTATGGGACTTCCCCTTGCCCTTTTTAGAGCTTCCACTTGAACTACATAGCACCTCCTAATCGATGTTATATTAGGTCTACATTGTACATGGCCAACCACCTAAGTATACTTTCTTTCATCTTATTACCTATTGAAGCTACACTTGTTTTTTTTGGGTAATTCAGTGGGGAAGACAAACCCCTATTCGTTTTTTTCAATAGATCAGGGAGTCAACATTTTTGAAGGTATTATTTGGGGGTGTCAATGGTAGGAATGGATGCCATGATGTGGTAACTGGATGTGGGGATGCTACCACCCCGACCCCAGCTCCTTTTCTATTGAAGCTACACTTAAGTTCCCTCATATGTATAAATTTTAAAATCTATCCTTTCTTGTCTTGCCGCTCATCTATCTCAACATCCTCATCTCAGCTACGCTCATCCTTTGCATAATATTATTTCTTGACTACTCTACATTCTGTCCTATAAAGCATGACTGGTCTTATGGCCGTCCTATAGAACTTCCCCTTCAATTTCAATAGCATGCGGCAATCACATAAAATTCCTTATGCACATCTCCACTTGCCTCATCCACCTCTAATTCTATGTGTGGATATTATCATTTTATATTATCACTATACTTTGGTTATGGCTATAATGGAATATTTTTTTGTCCAAGTTGAGAATGCTAAAACTGTATGCTGTTTAGAATTGGAAATAATTGTAAGAATTCTTTACTTACCACTTCTACATTGCTTAAGATGCTGAATTTCTTCTTATTCGCCTGTTCTTCTCCTCTCTTTTTTTCCGTCTTACTCTTTTTCTCTTTTGGGATGTTTGCTTTTGCTTATTAGTTGATATTCTCTCATCATTTGAGTTCATTACTTCTTTATAATGTGATTTTTCTTTTACAAGTAGAAACCGTTTGTTACCGTTTAATACTTGGTGTTAATGCAGGTTAGCAATCATGTTGCGGCTGTAGATGACCCTTTTGTTATAGCATCTCTACTACCCCCTAGTGTTTTACTTGATGCTCGTAGTCTGAGGTGGACTCTTTGTGCCACGGATAGGTGTTTTCGCAATCCAATGACATCTGCATTCTTCCGGGCTGTCAAAGTCCTGCCCCTTACCCGTGGTGAAGGTGTTTACCAAATGGTATTTATTTTTAGTTAGGGGTACTGCATCTAATTCACGCAGTATAATTTGGAAATTCTTTTCTTAAATGCGTAATTTTATATTCCTATGTTTTTTTTAATCTATCGTGTTGGTATTCCTCAGTCAACTCTCATGTTTGAATAAATAATGGATCATTCAATTGTTGGGTCTGCTGTAGGGAATGGATATGGCACTTTCAAAGTTAAACAGAGGAGAGTGGGTTCATATATTTCCTGAGGGTAGCCGTTCCCGTGATGGCGGTAAAACCATGGGTTCTTCTAAGCGAGGAATTGGAAGGTAAGACCATAAGAGAATAGAAGGTTGCTTTCATATATCTTGCCATCTAGGTCGGTACTAAGTGAAGTTACTTTAGTGCAGATCAAACTCTATGAATAATAATATGATAGATTTCGCAGATGTGTACCTCTGAGTAATTCTGTATTTATTGCTTCATCGTATTGAAGCTTTCTTGATCAGCTTCTGGGTGTCTATTGCGATCTTATGCTTCACCTTTATCATTGCCTCACATATCTCTCTCTCTCTCTCCCTCTCTCTCTCTCTCTTTCTCTCTCTCTCTCTTCCTCTCTCTCTCTCTCTCTCTCTCTCTCTCTCTTCCTCTCTCTCTCCCCCCCTGACAGTTTTCCTCTTATGGGGTTTCTCAGGCTGGTGATGGATGCCAATAAGATGCCCCTAGTAGTTCCTTTTGTGCACACAGGGATGCAAGAAATCATGCCAGTAGGGACCAGCATCCCAAAAGTCGGCAAGCAGGTATACACAACGTCCACTGTTAAACTCTCAATCTTTACAATCCATGGATAACCTATGTAGCTTTTTGGTGCACAGTCCCATTGCTTTTTTCATATGAGCAACCCCTGTTGCTTACATACTCATTTCTATTGTAGGTTACTGTTCTTGTAGGCGACCCTATAGAATTCGATGACTTGCTTCTCTCTTTGGGACGCTATCCAAACATCTCGAGGAGAGCTCTTTATGATGCTGTTTCTTCGAGAATTGGGAATCGATTGGAGGAACTGAAAACCCACGTAGAGAAATTAGATCTTGAACTGAGAATCCTGGGTGAGGCTTGGCAACCTGAAAAGGACAGACGAGTTAGTGAGATAATGGAACAGGTTGATTGGGAGGCTTTTGGGTTTGGAAACTTTATACTCGGAGCACAGGACACATCGCCGGTTCAGCCAACTCATTTGCATTCAGTTGAGGCTCGGAACTACTCTTGGGGTCTTAAGACTAATCCTATTGCCAAGAATAGATATGCAACCATGGGTTTTTCTTATGAAGGCGGTATAACATCGAGGTTATGTCGATTCATGGACCCAACAGAGTTAGTGGGCTTTGCAGCTAAAGGCTTGATGATGAGTTCCAGAAAGAAGGAAAAGTATTTGTCAAGTGATGTTACACCATTGAGGGCGTGGAGGCTGTTCTTGGAAGAAAAGTTCCAGGATTTGGGTTATATTTAATGTTTGATAAGGAAGATTGGTATGGTAGTAAACAGTTTTGACCTCAAAAACTTCAGCAACCAACCTCCAAAAAAAAGAAAAGAGACACTTAGGCATCCATCATCATAATCATACTTGTTCAAAGGAAGCAGAGATAAATAAATAAAAATTGCTCAAGGCCCCCATCAGTTTATGAAAGGGTGCGGTTTGTATAGATCGAGGCTCTAAACAATCAAATTTAAGCGCATCATCAAGTAGTATCAATCAAGTAGTGTCAAGAAATGTGGTTTCAATAATGGAAATCTTTGTGATAGTTTTAAAATATATTTTTATTTTTAATTATCAAATTTAAGGGTGCGATTTGTATAGAGGCATAGGCCCTAAACAATCAAATTAGAGTCTACCTTCAAATAGTGTCGAGAAATGTGGTTTCAATAATGAAAATATTTGTGATGGCCTTAAAATATATTTGCATCTTTATTTATAAAACTTAAAGCTTAAAAAATAGTTTAGATCGATATATCCATGAAAACTTGAAAATTGACTGTCCAAAATTGTGTTGCCAAATGTACTATTTTCAAATTTTGAAATTTTTTTTTTTTTCATGTCCATGTATCTTGATGTCGACATGATCAATATGAGGATATTTGAGCATCAAAACCATCCCTGTTAGTGAAATTTTTGAAGTAGGATCTAATTTGATTGTTTAGAGCTTAGGCTTATATAAACTTTTTTCAAAATTTAAAGCGTCAAAAGTAAATCGAGTAGATATATGAAAACTTGTATATATGCCTTAGTCAACAGTCAAACTATTTTTTTTTTTTCCCCAATACGCCTTTTTTTTTTTTCTCTCTTCCATTTTTAACTTATTATTTTATATTCATATTTTCTCTATGTACTTACGCATATGCTAACCCAAACTCTCTCTATACTTATCCAAAAGCCAAAATAAAGTCCCATCGGTAGTCTCTCTCTACTTACCCAGCCAAAGCAACTCTCTCTTATCCATATTCTCTCTCTCTACTTTGCGGTCTAGCATATTTTGTGCCGGACTGATTTTTTTTTTGCGGTCTAGCACATTTTGTGTTAGAGTGCATTTTTTAGTCATAAAACTATTGGAACCTGAATTTTTTTTAGCAATCTAGCACAAGATTGCAAACAAAAATTTTTTGTCCGGTACACTCTGGTAACTTTGCATAAGCTTTATCGCTAAAAAATGTAGTCCAACAATCTTTGTGCCGAAGCGAATTATTTTTTGCAGCCTGGCATGTTTTTCAAGCCTTGTATGTTAAAAAATGTGGTCCAGCATACTCTGTGTCGGACCATGTGCCGCATCGAAATCTTTTTGTCGGCATGTTTTTCAATTGTATCAGACCATATTTTCAAGCTTTGTATCATTTAGTGTAGAGAGAATGGGAATGACGGTGGGTAGAAAAAGAACGAGAGAATGGATAGAGAGAAGAGAATGTGAGAGAGGGTTGGTGAAGAGAGAGAATAGGAGAGAGGTAGAAAACGTACGAGACAAATTGGTAACACGTGACCAATCTTTTCGAAAGGGGAAGATCGATAACAAATGGCATTTTGGTCCTAAAACTCATTGACTATTTGACTGGTGGGTTAGATATAAAGAAAAATAAAATTATCACAAATATACTTATATTTTTGTAAAATTAAAAAAAAAAACCTAAACTTTTCAAAACTTCGTCTACATCCTTTCCCACTCTTTTTGGGGTTTTTTTTTACAAAAAAGTCTTTCACGGTAGTTTTTATACCGCAATATATATTACAAGTTTTATGGTAATTAAAATACGATAAAACTTTTAAGTAATATTACGATACTTTAAGTACACTAAAACTCTGGCCATGACCATGAAGCCAATTACGGTACTTTAAGTACTATGAAAACTAAAACCCGTTATATCGTAAAAACTAACCCATGTTATACGGTACGATATTAACTACGATACTTTAAGTACACTAAAACTCTGGCCATGTCCATGTAGCCAATTACGGTACTTTAAGTACCATAAAAACTAAAACCCATTATATGGCATTTTAAGTATCGGAAAAAACTAACCCATGTTATACGGTACTTAAAATGTGCTATACCCTACTCTTTGATTATATTTATCTCTTTCATCTTTGATTCTATCTCTTATTTCTCTCTCTAATTCTTTTTAATATTTATCTCGTCTTTCTCTCTCTAAATATTTTCTCTCCCTAATTGGGATATTTCGCTGTGTCCAAATTGGCTCGTTTGAGTAATCAAACACTGACTTCGGCTATGCAAAACAGAGGACATGAACTATCTAAGGAAACAATGATGAAATTGTAGAGAGAGAAAGAAGAGATAAATAAAAAATTAGAGAGAGAAAGAAGAGACAAATATTAAAAAGAATTAGAGAGAGAAATAATAGATAACATAAAAAGAATTAGAAATGAAAGAGATAAATATTATCTAAGGAAACGAGGATGATAAATATTATCTAAGGAAAAGATTGTAGAGAGAAAAAAAAGATAAATATTAAAAAGAATTAGAGAGAGAAAGAAAAGATAAATATTAAAAGGAATTAAAGAGAGAAAGAAGAGATAAAATTAGAGATGAAAAAGATAAATATAAAAGAATGAGAAAATGGTTTACGGCATTTTAAGTGTCTTATAACATGGGTTAGTTTTTACTGTACTTAAAATGTCGTATAATGGGTTTTAGTTGGCTTCATGAGAGTTTTACGGTACTTAAAGTACCGTAATATTACTTAAAAGTTTGCAATATATATTACGGTAGAAAGACTACTGTGAAGAGTATTTTTGAAAGTTGGGTGTAAAAGAGGTTTTTGAAAGTTTGGGATTTTTTTTCAATTTTACGAAAACATTGGTATATTTGCGATAATTTTCATAAAAAAAAATAGTGTTGGGATTTAGGATATAATATAAAAAATAATGACAGGTAAGATGTGTGGTAAGTTGAAATTGCTTATAAACTTTTTTTATATAATATATAACATTTGAACTCGTATCTTTCCTCAACATTTAGATATGCGTTATAAGTCACACCTTTTCCCAAAAACACATCAAATGGGGCGTCGAATGGACTGCTATTTCATAAATTTGCACCCCCCAGGCTTCTATTTGTAAAGCCGCATGATATCCTATTTTAAGGGGCTGAACAACTTCTTTTTATGGAAGCTAAGGATATCTGGCAAACTTCTATTTGTTCGTGCCTTTTTTATAGTGAATGGCTGTTAGTACTTGATACACCGATATTCATATTGGATGCGGTTTGTATAGAGCCTACGCTCTAAACAATCAAATTAGAGCCTACCATTAAATAGGGTTGAGAAATGTAGTTTCAATACTGAAAATCTTTGTAACAACATTAAAATATATTTTTATCTTTATTTATAAAGTTTAAAGCTTCAAAAAATAGTGTAGATCGACAAATCTATGAAAACTTGAAAATCTTGAAAATTGACGGTCCAAAAATGCATTACAAAATACACTATTTCTAAAACTTGAAATCCATTTTTTTCTCAAGTCCGTACATATTGGTGTCGAGATAATCAATTTGAGGATATTTGGGCATCAGAATAACCTCTTCTAATGAAATTTTTGTGGTAGGCTCCAATTTGATTGTTTAGAGGATATTTGAAATTTGTGTGGTAGGCTATACATAAGAGGTAAGATATATGAGGTAAGAAGGTGGCAATGGGACAGGTTGCTCGACTCGGCCAAATTGGCTCAGCCCTGAATGCATGGGCCACAAAAATATGACCCAAGGGCTTAGCTACAATGACCCGAGAGCTGGGTCAGGGCCATGGCATGATAGGGATGCCAGCCCGATCCTTTTGTTCCTTAATTTTTTATTTATTTCCTTAAGCCTACCTCTGGCCAGCCTAACTAGGACTGGGTCAGGATTGAGCCTAAGGTAGGGCCTCTTTGGCCCGTTCTGGATTGGCCCAATAAGGACCAGGGCCAGGCTAGGGCCAAGGTTGGCCTGGCCCGTTGCTGGACCTTGTAGACCCATGTAATACCTTGAAAGTGATAATTCAACTTAGAATTAAATTATACTCATTCTCTAAAAGCGTACAAAACTAGCATCTTCTAATGAAAGCAACGTCATCATTTAATTTAAGCCATCCTCCACCTTCTCTTCTTCTAACTCTTGTGGTCCCTTGATCCACCTAGTGGTCTTTCAACTTGGATCGTCGTGTTCCCATCTTTCAACACTTCGTCTAGGGAGTCTCTCTCTCTCTCTCTCTCTCTCTCTGGATCACATCTTATATGCTTTCCTCTCTATATTTCTACGAGGAGGAACAAGGAAATCCCTGCCTCCTAACTCCCAACAACCCCTTTTTTTCTCCCCTCCATATGCTATTCTTGGTTATACTATCTTCAATTTATAGGAAAGTTTACAGATGGAACTACACGAAAAAGCTTGTTTTTCCAAGTTCATACTACCATATATCATGGATTTTCCATGAACATTAGCCAAGCTTTCTAGAGGGTTAACTAATATGACAACACAAATAATAAATTCCTAACCCTTTCATTTTCGATTGCTGACATAATGGTCGATATGGGAAAGGGGCTGGGCTTGTGGCGGACACACAACCACACCCTAGTCGCCATATTGTGGTTTCCATTCACATGGACACCATTATACTAACACCTTCAAAAAAACTAACTCGTAAGCTATTTAAATAAACAGGTAGGGGCCAGTTTTTCTCACTAAATTACCTTTATATATATACTACAAAATGCCTATGGGCGAAAATGAACAGTATTTTTGCCCATAGGCTCGACGCCGTCCGATTTTTTTGGACAGCGTGGATTAAAGATCGCCACGGACATAGTATAGCCGTGGTGGTATGTCACGGATATAACATGTCTATGACAGGATTCTTTTCACGAAAAATTGACCCAAAAAATATATGGGGACTGCTACAAACCCTGTAGGTCAATGGCAGTTTTTAGGCGAAACCATCACGGACATAGTATGTCTGTGACGGTGGTGAAATACTATAGCAATTTGCCTCTTGACGTTTTTAAGACTTTTCATATAGGGGAGTGATTTCATACAACAGTTGTATAATAATATAATGCAACAACTTTCAAAAGCCATGTTAAACCATTTGTTTAACCCCAATTTCTAAATATACGTCATACGTTGTTTTCAATCTAATGAACAATTACAAAAAAAAAAAAAAAATTTGAAAATACACCCCAAAATATGTTTTTTGAGCACAACTAATATAGGCCGTCCATTTTAATAAGATGCTTAGATCAGGGCCTTAGAAGAATTTTTTTTCTTTCCAAAATTTTTAGATTGCTTTAGTATCATTAGATTAACAATGCTAAAAAATAAATAATTGACTTTAAATTTGTAAAGGTCTAGATCTTGAAATTCACCAAATAGATGGTCCAGATTCATTATTGGAGGAGCTCATTTTGACTATATCTAGCAAACAAATTGAATTTTATTTTTTTGGTATTGATTACTGGGATGAAGGGAGTGTGTGTGCAAAATTTGAGGTCATACAAATGTATTAAATATGGTTTTCTAGAAATGTGATTGCATTATATTACTACACAACCGTTACATGAAATCATTCTCCTTTCCTATATATATATATATATATATATATATATATATATATATATATATATATATATATATATATATATATATATATATATATATATATATAAGTTTATATAGAGCCGAGGCTCTAACCAATCAAATTTGAGCCTACCTCAAACATTTCTTTGGAATAGGTTGTTTTAATGCCCAAATATCCTCAAAGGTTGTTTTGATGCCCAAATATCATCAAATTGATCATCTCGACATCAAGATGCATGGACATGAGAAAAAAATGGATTTCAAGTTTTGAAAATAGTGTATTTTGTAATGCATTTTTTGACCGTCAATTTTCAAGATTTTCAAGTTTTCATAGATCTATCAATCTACACTATTTTTTAAGATTTAAACTTTATAAACGAAGATGAAAATATATTTTAAGGCTATAAAAAATATTTTCAGTATTGAAACCACATTTCTTGATACTATTTGAAGCTAGGGTCTAATTTGATTGTTTATATATATATATATATATATATATATATATATATATATATATATATATATATATATATATATATATATATATATATATATATATATATGTGCGGTTTGTATAGAGCCTAGGCTCTAAACAATCAAATTAGAGCCTACCTTCAGATAGTATCGAGAAATGTGGTTTCAACACTTGAAAATTTTGTGATAGCCTTAAAATATATTTTTATCTTTATTTATAAAGTTTAAAGCTTCAAAAATAATGTAGATCGATAGACCTATGAAAACTTGAAAATCTTAAAAATTGAAGGTACAAAAATGTATTACAAAATACACTATTTCCAAAACTTGAAATCCATTTTTTTCTCATGTCCGTGCATCTTGGGGTCGAGATGATCAATTTGATAATATTGGGTCATCAAAACAATATCTTCTAGCGAAATTTTTGAGGTAGGCTCTAATTTGATTGTTTAGAGCCTCAGCTCTATATAAACTTTTCCCCATAGATAATGGTCAATATTCATTTGACCTGGATCTATTTCCTATTAATAATCAGAAAGTAATTCCTTGTTAATTTGTAATACTTACTCAGACAAAAAGAGAACTTACAGTTTGTTAATTCACAAATCACAAGCCCATTCATGAGGGTTGAGTTTAGAAATTTAATTTTGAAGTAAATAAATAAATAAAAGGAAGTTTATCAAAATACTCACAAACTATTAAACACTTTATGCTTTTGGGACTGTTCCAACTCGAGACCATGTATTCTTTTATATGTAATTTGAAATTAAATGAAATGATATTAATAAAGTGGCTTATTAGTTAATCTTTCATAGATAATTTGGTAAATTTTTCATTGCTAAATAAATCTCATTACAAAATAGGGATATAATTGGGTAGGAAAATTACCTTTAAAAGTTGAAGGCACGTTTTACGTGTATGAAAATATTTTTATGAAAGTAGTTTTATATGAAAGAACTCCCTCATATGATTAGGTGTTGAAGTATTTTCACATCAATTGGTTACCAAATAGTGTGAGAGTATGTCTTGGGATCAATTAACTTGAAAAAATTTTCACACCTAATCATATAGAGGAGTTCTTTCACATGAAGATACTTTCACAAAAACATTTGTACACATACCAAATGTAATAACAAGACATACACAACATTCTCAAGCATTATTGTTGTTATAAATCATTACTATTGTTTTTTATATGAAATTATTCGTCAAACAAGGAAAAAGTTTATATAAGGACACTACCTTATAATGTAGAACTACGGATGCCCCTCAAAAATCCATTGGAAAAGGTAGTTTTAATATTTAAAAACCATTTGATTGATCATCTCGACATCGAGAAGTATGATTATGAAAAATAAAAATATTTTAAGTCTAAAAAATAGTGCATTTTACAACATATTATCTACACCGTCCATTTTCAAGATTTTCATATGTTTATAGATCTACTTGATTTTAAGCATTTTTTAAATTTAAAATTTATAATTAGATATAAAAATAGATTTTGAGATAATCCTAATAACATATTGCATCAAAATTATATATCATGATGAAATTGGAAGGGTACCGTACCTCTATACCTACGCAGGCGTCCGTATGCCAACTGCACCCTTCAAACAATTACATTTGTAATTTTGTATCTTTGAAAATCAATGAATATAGAGATTGCATGCTATAAGAATGTTGACCTTTCGTGCAAAACAGCCGCAACAATCTTAGAATTTAGATGTGAAATTGAGCTAGAATGTCAATCATTTTACATAAGTGCACTTTGTAGACATCCAACCCCAATACTTTTCATATCACAATCTTAATCCATTGTTTTTCCGTACTTTTACCCTTCTAAGTCAAAAATGTAATTTTTACTATGAAACTACTTTTTTAGTACTGTACCCTCGTGTTTTCATCAACTCATGCGCAAGTTGCTTGAAGCAAAATTGGGTATCGGTTCGACACAAAATTTGCCGGACATGATAGAATTTTCCCAAAAATATTGTCCGGCATGGGCACAATAAAACAAGGATTACAATACCATGGCCAAAATTTGATCGGGTAGAAATGTGTCGGACCGGTTATCAAAACCTACAAACCAGTCCAACACATTTTCTACTGGACCGTATTTTTTGCCACATTATTTCGGTCTAGCGTATTTCTTACTAGACCATTACAAAAACAACGAAAAAATGCGGTCCGGCACAAAAGCATGTCGAACTGGTAGTAAGGCTGTTGGAATTGAAGCCTGAAGCCGGTCCTACACACTTTTATGTTGGACCAAAAGATGATCTAACGGTCTAACACAAAAGTGTGCCAACTTTTATTCTAACTTCAAATCCCATAAGCTTCACTACCAGTCTGACACACTTTGTGTCGGACTGCACTTTCCTGTTTCAGGCAGGGGAAGATAGAAAGAGAGAGAAACTGATATCCAACGAGGAGAGAGAGAGAGAAACAAATATCAAATAGAGAGATATTTAATGAGTAAGGAAAGATTTAAAGGGTACTTTAATCTTTAACATATTAACTATTTGATTGGGTAAAAGCATGAAAAAACGATAATTGCGTTAAAGGTATAATATGAAAATTATTTGGGGTTTAGATATCTACAAAATACATTTAAGGGCTATCCATAATTTGATATTAAATTTATTTTACTTTTTATGATATATCTCCAACCAACCAATTTTAAAATTAATAAATTAATGGCTAGAGGCGATTGTGATTAGGTTTATTAATGGGCCGGGAAATCCTTGTGCATGTTTGGCCCAAAACTATACAAGGAAGGCTTGGGCCAAACCCAAAATTTAGCTTTTGGCTTGACCCAAGCCCGACCTAGATTCAATAACGAGGGGGTCTAGGCTGGTTGAGTCCTATATAAATATCTTATATAAAAAAATACTTTTAATGTATCGGGCCGGGCCTAGCTTTTTGACGAGCCATATTTGAGTATTTTTTCATACGTACACGCTTTGACACTCTTCTTTAAGCTTTTCTGAAAAAAAGGCGCCAAATGCATCGCAAGAAAAACTACTTGGATCAGTCATTTCATTTCATTTCATTTCATCATACACAGCAATGCATAAATCGTAGTCCATAAAAAGCCCATGCTCCATGCTCCATAGTCCGGAGATTCCAGACTCTTTTTATTTGGGCTTCGTATTTTCTCTTTGCATTTTTGGGGCAGCCATGGCTGAGCAAAAACAGAGCGAACCAGAAGAGCTCAGCAAGAAACAGAGAAAGGAAATCGCAAAATGGTTTCTTATCAACTCTCCTCCTGGTGAGATACAGTACGTCGCCAAAGGTACCCACCTTCTCTTTCTCTCTCATGCCCCACATTTCTCTCTCTTCCTTTCCTTCTTCAACCCATTCTCAACCACTTTTTTTCTCTCTCTCTCCAATTTCTCCCCCTCATTGATTATACCTTCTTCCTTTAATTCAATTTCTTTCACTGACCCATCTCTCATTAATTCGTGCTGATTCATCTACTATTTTCTAGTCGGTTTCTCTCTGTAACTGCTTCGAATCTTGCTCTCTTTTCATTCTTTATTATCAGTCAATCTTTTACTCATTCATGCATTTGTTGAAGGTTGAATTCGTTAAATTCTTCTTTGATCCATTCACTCAATTGTTAATTGTTTTATTGTTTCCCTTGAATTTATGCAGATGTTGAATCACTTCTGATGGATGAACATGTATACGAAATGGCTGTTTCAGAAGCCTTTCCACTGTATAATAAAACACATATGATTTGCCTTGAAATGCCCAATAGAAGCGGTGAGGTATGCCCCATAATTCTTGTTTTCTCTCTCCAGATTCTCATGGTTTTGAATCGTCCATGGTGCTGTTAATTTGGGTTTCTTCTTTCTTGATCCACAGAATAGAATTTGAAATATAGAATTCTTGTCCCATCTTGATTTTAGAAATAGCCAAGTACATTGGTTGAGGATTATTAAACTTGTGTTACCAATGTACAGTGTGGAAAAATGGGTTGCGGTGCTGTGCATGTAGCCTTCTACTGTATAGTACACTTGTGTATTGGGCAAATTTTAGTGCAGTGGAATCACCATATGCGTAGAACTGCAACATTTTTTTTAGTATCGATTTGATTGTATATTCACTGGTGAAGAATTTGATTCCAATGTTTAACTTGCAAGTTCATTTTCTATTTTGGTTCTCTGATGAGGTTGTGCAGCACACTGTTAGTTGCCTGAGTTGGCGATCACTGTAAAATATGTCGAGGATTGCATATCGAATATTCCATATTTCCATTAAATACCTTTGATCCATCTTTCAAGATTTGTCAAGTTTCATTAATTGACTTCTAAAAATGAACTATCCAAGGTCTATATTTGCTGTTACTTTTATTATGTTTTTTATGTCACTGAACAGTTGTCTCGTTCGATGAAATTTTCACAAGATTCATAGTTTAGGGCTTCCTTTTGCATATACATATTTACCCTGCCAATGATTCTCTTGCTAGGTTGCTGTCCCACCTGTCACTGACCTTGTTATAATCCCCATCGACCTTAATCTACCGTAAGGAGTTGTGAGCACGATACCTAATGGGTCCCATGTTAGAATTGAAGATGATTGTTGACTATGATTCATCTTTCAGAAAGGTTCTCAACATTCTTTTTTTTCTTTTTCTTTGTTGGTCACATTCTTTGTAACAATCTTCTCAAATATTCATGGTATAGAAGTGCATTTGATGTGAGTAGTATGGGCTCTCTGTTGGAACAAGGATAACAGGTGCTGCTTTTTACCAATAGGGAAATTTGAATTATCAGAATTCTCCCTGTCCTTTTCTGTACTTAGAAATAGAGAACATAACAAAATTAGTTGTAGTTAATGGAGAAATGTGTGCCTGCCAGGTATTTATGATCTATATAAATCTTAGTATCTTGGTTTAGATCCTAGACTGAATTTTGAAGTAAAACCACAGCATGATTGGTAGGACACACGACTTGCATAACTGAAAAAATCGCAATGTGAAAACATAGGCTATCACAAAGTACGTAAAAAAGAGAACTAGTTCCTGGAACTAATGAGGCAAATAAGGTGCTGAGGTACTTGTGTAGCTTAGCTGGAGCTGATTCTGAAAGCAATGCAACTAATGAGTAAAATAATGTTGATGAAGACTTTCTCAATGTCAAGCAGTGGTGGTGAGGATAGTTGGAGCTGCTTTCCATCAGCTACTATTCCTCTTCACTGTTGGCAGTTGTGAACCTATGGGATGAAGTTCGGGTATTGTCCCATCTCCTGTAAGCTTTCATGTGGTCTGAGCCTTATGTTTTGGTAGCCCACCCATGTCACTTGAGCCGCAGTGATGAAACAAGTGATATGGAGATTGACACCTAAAACATGGTCTCCTGACCAATTGATTCTACATGGGTGAACAGGGCACAATAGTCAATGAAATTTGACCTGTAGCTTACTGGTTGCAGTGTAAGGGCTGCAACACTTATGTCCAAAATTCGATTCTCAGCTTACCCACCATGTAAAGCACTCTATTATTGTCTTGTGGATTAGATCTAATGCACAAAAATAAACTGGGGCATATCAATATTAAGAAGGTGCCCCTGAATGAATATTATTGTCAGGTAAATGTGGCAATGTGCCATAATGACTGAAACGTTTTTGAAGTTCATTTGGAAACTCAGGATTTGCATTGGTGATGAGGGTTTAACCGAGGATGAAGTTTGCTTAATCTAGAAGATGTTTAAGGTTTTGATTAAGATGGCATTGGGCTTTCCTTAGAGGGCTCTGACTAATCATTTGGTTCTTCTCCGGCCCCTTTGGTTGTGGAAGGGAACTATTTGAATGTTATTTGTTGGATAAGTGTGTTGACACCATCTTAGACGACATGCAGGCATCCTACATGTGACAGTAGAGATTTCTAGTTCTCTAGACTTCTTGCTTTAACCTTTTCGTTGGGAACATAATGCAGAAGCAGCTTCCCTGGCCTGATAGAGTTCCTAGAATGAGATTGAGGGTTTGGGATTCCTTTCCCTATGTGTAGTATGTACTTTATCTTTGTCATGTGCCTCTTGTACTAGTTCATAAATCATAAATCCGAGTGAACCATGAGAAAGGCATGTACCACAAATGCCTTTCTATAGGGGATGAAGATATGTGCTTTCTGATCTGTATTTTTGTTGTTGTTATTTTGTTTTGCTGTTGAAATCATATCCAAAAGAATCATTATTTTCTTTTTTTAATTTTGCCTTGGTTTGGGATTTCACTGTAACAAATCATAGTCATTGCTTCAGCAATACATACTCTAGCAGTTCATTAGGAAATGGATAATCTACTTCACATTAGTTGATTGATTAATTATATATATTTTTCAGGTGTTGATTACAGCATTTGGAGAACTTGATGGAAGTCACTACCTTGATCCAAGAAATGCACAAGTTGCAACTGTTGACCATGTGAAACAAGTAGTTCTTCCTTGTTTGGTTGATAACCTTTTTTATGCTTTCCATTGAGATCTTTTCTTTCATCATTCTTAGAGTGGCTTCTGTAATTCAGATGATTCACATGTACTTTTTTTTTTTCTTTCTTAATACGATATTTCACTTGTCATTTATAGCTTTTTTGTCTTTAAGGGCAGTTCTAAGCACTTTATGCCTTATTTGTCTTTTTTCTCCTAGTTTTATCCAGGAAACACTTTCCAATTATACAAAGTTTTACTGTTTATCGATTTATATTACTTAACAGTAGGAATAAGCAGGTCTCTGATTGCAGTTAGTTTTACTGATACAAATGGATTCAGGTTTGTTCAATGGTGAGACCTGCTACAGATGATGAGCTTCCTTCCTCGTATGTGGAGGAATTCCGGTAGGTGTGGATGACTTTACTGCTAGAGGTTTTTCCGTGTGTATGTTTGTGTTCGTGTTTGTGTGTGTGCGCATGTCTGTGTGTGTGCGCATGTGTGTGTGTGTGCATGTGTGTGTGTGTGTGTAAAGTTTGTCCTCCATCCCAAGCTAGCCTTCCATTGCATTTGATTAGGCCACAGCTCTTGATTAATTTTTCAATATATGAGTTGAAGTTGGCATGTTATCTTTTCTCCCAAGTTCCTCCATTAAGCTGGTATCATCTGTTTCAATTCTTTCTTCGTAACGCTGACTTTGATCGCTGGCAGGGGGGCACTGGATGCAGAGCTTGTCAGATACATAAGTGAAGCATATCCCAAAGGAATTTGTTCAGTCTATTGCATCAGCAGGAAAGATGCTGAAGGACCGGGATCAGATTTTGAGTTGGTAGCAGTGATATCTGCTGGCAAACATAGTCCACAAAATTTCTGGTGTGTGACTGCATTTAATTTATAAATTTCTCTTGTTCCTCTCCAAGTAGTTTTAGCTATTAAAATACTCCATTTGGTGGTTAATGTAAAATACGAAGAATGAACAATCTTTTTTCTTCTCTTCTTGTATGCTGGATCGGCCTCTTTTCTTAGGTTGCTGCCCTTTAACAGTGACTTTTCGAAAGAGGCTTCAATTCCTCTACTCTTTTTACGTTTTCCTATCCTTGAGCACCTCTTTTGTGGTAAGCCAAGGTTTTTGTAATTTCTTTTCTTAAATTAAAGGTTAACATTATAAAAAAAAAAAAACAATCTTTTTACTTCATTTCTTCAGTAAGTATACAACAAGCAGTACTATAGTTTCTGTATTTTATGTGTTGTCTTCTGCAAGATTTTATAAACATGGCAATCAAAGAAAATCTAGTATTTTATTGGAAAGCATACTATAACAGAATGGACAATGGAAGGAACATAGATTGTTGGATTGTCAGCATCCATGGAAACGATAGATGTTGATGGAGGGGGTGTGGGACTCTAGTGTCATCTTCTGATTGCTACTTTCTCTCCGTCATCATCATCATTTCCATGGATGGTGATGATCCACTTGACTATGGTTTTTCTATAGTCCTTTTGATTATGGCATACATTCTTTTTTTTATTGGGTATGTTATTTTATTCTGCATACTGAGGATACATACTTGGCCAGTCTTTATGGTCTCATCGTACAAATTCATGTGATTATCGAGATGCTTAGTGACCTGATCTTTCTGACTCTCTTCTCATTATGAAAAATGTTTGTGTAAAACTTTTGAGAGTGTGCAAATTGATTATGGTATGTGTTGAATGATGTGTTGCAGTTGGTGCTTGGTTTTTTGACTTCTTATTTTGTTTTACCAACTCAGCAATGGTAGTTGGCGCTCAGTTTGGAGGATTGAGTTCAAGGATGAACTACAACTTGTGGAGTTAATAGGAAAGATTGAGGTAACTGAAGCATTTTTTGTTCAAAAACAGTTAAAAAAAAAAAAAAAAAACTTTGTTTCATTCTTAAGTAATTGCTAAAAGAAAATGGTCGCGTGAAAGTGAATGTTTGTGACTTAATGCATATTTGCCAGAGGCTTCCATTTTCCAGTAAAGGATTTTGATTTTCCTTTAGAAGTATCCACATTAGCAGTAATTTTTGTGGCTCTCATGTCAATCATTGTCACTTTATAAATTTTCAGGTTGATGCTCATTATTTTGAGGAAGGAAATGTGCAGTTAGACACCAACCATGAATGCAAGGACTCCACAATTTTCCAGGTCATCTGGGGAAATTAATATATGTTCCTTGATCAATTTTTTTGAAGTTTGTTTATAAAAACAATCCTTTGAATATTCTGATGTTTGAGATCACCCATTGATTATCTAAATACATGCAAGTGCCGCAGTTGAAATCATGCAACCAATGTGTTGAAAAAGACTTTTTGTTCTTTTTCTGTTTTTTCTAATAAATGTGTGAAAAGATTTTCACATGTTCTATTTTGGAATCATTGTGAAGGCATTCTTTGGGGAATGAAAGGTCACACTAGGTATTGTTAGGTACTATATTCCTGGTTCCTCATATGAAAAACTATTCAAAGGATAAGGCATAAGTCTCTCTAATTTTCTTGCTCAGTTGTGAATTAAGTTGGTGTTTTGACTTATAAGAATTCTTGCTTCCGGCTTTAGGAAAGTTTAACTTTGGGTTTAATTCTAGGAATTTCTTTTGTAGCTTGCTGAAGAATGTGCAGTTTCTTTAGCGAACATCATTCGCCACCATGAGTCAGAGTATATTGCGGCACTTGAGGTACTGACTCTTCTCTCTGGCACAATCTGATAGGAAGAGGGTGTTCTTTGATAAAAGTATTCTTACATTTATGTATTGGCAGGCATCATACTCAAATCTGCCCGACACCACTTTCAAGGTATCAATCTACATTTATGGGTTTCCAAGAAAACAAATAGGAAATAAAATAGTTAGGGAAAGTATACTGTAATCTAATGGACAGTTGCGACCTCATAGTCCATTTGGGATTCCCATCATCTTATGGACTGATGGACAGTGGTTTAAGAGGGGAGATTAACCAAAAAGAAGATGACCATGTCCAGTCTCACTCTCTATCCACACATCATTTCATTGGATAGTGACTACCGTTGTCATTATGGTTTTCCAGAGTCCATATGGTATACTTTTGCATATGTTGTAAATACTGTACTAAACAATTTTGTGAACCTGCGATATGAAACTTATGAATTAATAAATACTGATCTTGTGATGCAGGACCTTCGAAGGAAACTCCCAGTTACACGCACACTATTCCCATGGCATAATACTCTGCAGTTTAGTCTCACCAGAGACCTAACAAAAGAGCTTGGCATTGGAAACTGATTGATATTCTTTGGCGGCTAGAGAGAGAAGGTATTTTCGTGTTGGGGCTTGAGAGAGAATGTTTCTTCCTTGTTTCTTGACCCTCTATTCTTAGTGGGGTTAATTCTGGGTTTTAACCCCCCCACCAAATGTTTGTGTTTCCCAAGATCACACCATATAATCTTACATTGTATATTGAAATTGGCGGGGTTAATCTTTCCAAAATTGTGTGCATGTTTGGTTACGACTGATTGTTGTGAAATTCATTGTGGGTTCTCAAATTGTTATGACTTTGAAGTTTCACTGTGATGTTTGGGAGCAATCTCAGAGAATGTAGATGTAAAATGGAGGGCACATTCTTTTGGTAGAGAAATTCAAAACCATGAGAAATTTGCCTGGCTCCTGTTGACTGTATCTAAATGCCATGGTCATTGCTCATTAGTGTAGGAGAGTCATACTCTGGACATGTTTTCCATGTCTGGTGGTCAGCATGTTCTTTTCATGCTTTATGTGCGTGCATGCGTTTGTTTGTTTGTGTGTGTGTGTGAGAGAGAGAGAGAGAGAGAGAGGGAGAGAGAGAGAGAGATCGATCAAAAGATGGCCAAAATTGAATATGGGATAAGTTTTTTGCATGGATCAGAAGATATGTGATGAATTTTGGCTCTTCATTTGTTGGACTTAAATTTATGAAACTTTGGGCTGACCTTTGCCTGGAAATTTGCCCCATGATTTGGATGCTGGAGTAGTTGGTTTACTCAGTATAATTATGTCAATCATCTCTGACGAATTTGAAGATCTCATCAAATATTTTGAAATTTCCATTTCCCTTGATAGCAGAGAATTAGTTTGGTTTTTTTTTTTTTTGGTCTATAATGGTTATTGGAAAAAGACTCTGCCATAAATAGAAAAGCACAAGGTTTCTATGAGGCGGCTGACTCACCTATTTAAATGAATCCTCTTTCCAAAATCTATTTTGTAGATGGATTTTGGATTCAACATTTGAGGGAATGAAAATCTCAACCATCATAAGAACCTGAAAAAAAAAAAAAAAAAAAAAAAATTGACATAATTTTAACACTGTCAATTTCAATTTTTTGTTGGGTGATTTTGTCAAATTCATCTCATCTCCAAGCAGTGTTCGCAAAATCAAACTGGAACAACTAATCGGACATGGGCTTGGAAGCGGTTTAACCGATAACCAGTAAACCGGCCAATTAAACCGCTCTAATCAGGCAAGTCTCGGGAGACCAAAAAAGTGTTAAAAAGAAATTAAAAAAATGTGAACACTATTTTTACATAAAAAAAACTTAAGAGTTAAATGTGCACTAATTTTACATAAAAAATGTTTTCTAGAAAATATTTTCACCTAACATTTTCACATGGAAATACTTTTTCTAGAAAATGTTTTCTAGAAAAATATTTTCTAAAAAATGTTTTCATATTGTTTTTCGAGAAATGATCTCATAGGACCTTCCTTCACCCATATGTGTAGAACTTCAAAGGATTACAATTAAATTTGACACAAATTTTTAAAAAAATCAAGTCCCACACCCATGTGATAACTTTTTTAGTGATCCATACCAAATTTAATGGTGATCCTTTAGGGTCCTACATACATGGGTGGGGGAGGGTCCTATAGGATCATTATTCTTGTTTTTCATATGAAAAAGTTCTCTAAAAAATATTTTCTAAAAAATGTTTTCATATGAAAATGTTTTCTAGAAAATGTTAAAATGTTTTCACATGATGAAAATGTTCATATGAAAATGTTTTCTCTAGAAAATGTTTCTAGAAAAATATTTTCTAGGAAAATGTGTTCTATAAAATTTTAAAATGTTTTCTAGAAAATATTTTCATATGAAAATATTGTCACATGAAATATTTTCTAGAAAATATTTTCATACGAAAATGTTTTCTCATATGAAAATGTTTTCAGAAAATGTTTTCACATGAAAATATTTCCATATGAAAATGTTTTCACATGAAAATGCTTTTATATGAAAGTATTTTTTAGAAAATGTTTTTACATGAAAATGCTTTCCATATGAAAATGTTTCATAAGAAAATATTTTCTCTAGGGGCACGTTTGGTTCGTATGAAAATGATTTCTTAGAAAATAACTAATTTCTCATGTTTGGTTCATCACAAGAGTAAGAAATCTTTTTTACCTATGAAATTATTTTCCACAAAAAGTGTCTAAATTTAAAGAAATTGGAATCACCTACGTTGATATGATTCCAATTTCTTTTAAAATAATTGGGGCCACGGGTGTAAGTAAGGCTGCCATCAGGCGAGGCTTGCCCAAGGCTCGACAAAACTCGAAAATACATTGGCCCAGCCCGATAAGGCCTGGCTTGAAAAGTGTACTTAAAATCCCGTGCTACCCCCAATATGTACTATCAAAACCTGGCCCACCCAACCCGAAAAGAATATATTGGGCATGGGCCCGCCCAGCCCATCAAGAAGTCCCTTCCCCCATTTATTTATTTTTTTATTTCATTCTGCAAACTTTTCTTGTTATATTAAGAAACGTATTATTTAGAAAATTTAAAAAATGCTGGGTTTCTAAAGAGAGAAAGAGATATCGGGTTTTTAGAGAGAGAAAGAGATATTGAGATTTTAGAGAGAGAAAGAGATTGATTTCTAGAGAGATAATGAGTTTTTAGAGTGTGAGGAGAGATTGACTTCTAAGAGAGAGAAAGATATTGATTTCTAGAGAGAAAGAGCGATTGGGTTTTTAGAGAGAAAGAGATTGATTTCCAGATAGATAAAGAGAGATTGGGTTTTCAGAGAGAGAAAAAGAGAGCTTGGATTTCTAGAGAGAGGAAGAGAGAATCGGTTTCAAGAGAGAAGGTTTTTAGATAGAGAAAGAGAGATTGGGTTTCTAGAGAGAGAGATTGGGTTTTTAGAGAGAGAACGATAGATTGGGTTTCTAGAGAGAGAATGGGTTAGAGAAAGTACGAGTAATTGGGTTTCTAGATAGAGAATGAGTTTTTAGAAAGATATTGGTTTCTAGAAAGAGAATGGATTGTTAGATAGAAAAATAGAGATTAGGTTTCTAGAGAGAGAATGGGTTTTTAGAGAAAAAGATAGGTTGGATTTTTAAAGAGAGAATGAATTTTTAGCAAGAGAAAGAGATAATGGGATTAAGATAGAGAAAGAGATATTGAGTTTCTAGAGAAAGGATGTTAGAGAGAGAAAAAGAGATTGGATTTCTAGAGCACGAGAATGTGTTTTTAGTGAGAGATATTAGGTGTCCAAAGAGAGAAAGAGAGATTGGTTTTTTAGAGAGAGAAAGAGAGAATGGGTTTTAAAAAAGAGAAAGGGATATTGGGCTTCTAGAGAGAGAAAGGGTTTTTAGAAGAGAAAGGGATATTGGGTATTTAGAGAGAGATAATAGTTTTTAGAGAGTGGAAGAGAGATTGGTTTTTTAGAGAGAGAGAGAGAATGAGTTTTTAGAAAGAGAAAGAGATATTGGATTTTTAGAGAGAGAATGAGTTTTTAGAAAAAAAAATAGATATTGGGTTTTTAGAAAGAGAATGAGTTTTAGAGAGAAATAAATATTGGGTTTAGAGAGAGATGGGTTTCTAGATAGAATTGGTTTTAGAGAGAGATTGGGTTTCTAGAAAAAATGTGTTTTTAGAGAGAGAAATATATATTGGATTTCTAAAACGAGAGAATGGGTTTTAGAGAGAGAAAGAGATATTAAGTTTCTAGAGAGAGAATTTTATTTTTAGAGGGAGATTAGTTTTCTAGAGAGAAAGTAGGTTTTAGAGAAAGAAAGAGAAATGAGTTTTTAAGAAAAAGAATAAGTTTTTAGAGAGAGAAAGAGAGAATGGATTTTTAGAAAAAGAAAGAGATTGGTTTCTAGAGAGACTCAGTTTAGAGAGAGATTAAATGAAGCCATAAAATTGTATGCTTCGGCCGGGAAACCGTCGGTTAAAACTCTATTTGATGATGATATTTTTAGTATCTCAAATATTGGGGATGTAGCTTCTTAAACCTAGCGAGCAACCTAAAAGGAAAAGAGAAAAATAAAATTATACATTAATTTATATGTGCCTGAAAATAGTAACATCTAAAGATTGAACAGAAACCGTCAGTCTGATAAGAAAAGAAAAAAAATTAAAATTATGTTGTTTGCATAAGGATGCAACCTTAAACAATCAAAGTAGGGTGCGCCTCCAAACTTTATTATGAAATACAATTTTGGTGTCGAAAAATCTTATGATGGTGTGAGAATCTATTTTTTTCTAATTATAAAATTTAAATTCCAAAAATAGTTCAAATCAAGCAAATCTATAAACACATTAAAATCTTGAAAATGGACGCTCCAGATAATATGTTGCAAGATGCACTATTTTTGGAATTTACATTTTTTTTCATATTCATACATCTCTATGTCAAGATTATCACTTAGAGGGTTTTCCAACTTTAGAAAAGCATTTTATGATGGATTTAAAAAGTATATCTTAATTTTACATTTTAACTAAGGTTGCAACCTTATATAAACGTTTTATTTATATGTGCTTGAAAATGGTAACATCTTAAAAATGAACAGAGCATGTCCGATCTTAACGCAGTCAAATCTAAGTGTTCAATAACTCAAAATCCAAATTATATTTTTCAAAATATTCGTTCATGAATACTAAAGGCCAAAAGATTTCCTACTTCCATAGGAGTATATTATCCATTTACTTCCTCACATAAATTCTTCCTAAAAATAATTTCTAGATCCCAAATTTTGGAGATGTATTCTTTTTTACTTTTTTTTGAGAAAAGTAAGCAGTATCTATTCATTAAGGTAATGAAATATTACAAGAAGCAAAATTCCGGTGTGGTGCACCATTTAACATTCGTTGAATCACCTTCAATAATTACTTTGGAGTGGATATTAGCAAGGTGTTTCACTCCCAACTCAAGAGCCTAATGCTCAGTCTTATTGATTTCACAGTAGTGTATTGTGCCCTTATAAGGCCAAATGGTTGCACCCGAGCTATCCCTCAGAAGTTTGCCAAACACACTAACATTGCCTTGGACACTTCCGTCGAAGTTCAACTTGAACCATCCTGCCAAACGCTTAACCCAGGAACATATTAATCTCCTACGAGGCTTCTTCAAAAAAATGATATGATGGAAATTGGGAAATAGAAGGTTTTTGGGGAAAGAGAACACATGAAACATCACAAAAGCCCATGAAATAGAGGATCTCTTAATGGCAGGCAAAAGTGCATCCAAGTTCTTAAATCGTCCTTCAAAAGTGTACAAATTTTGTTCTTTCCAAAGACTCCATAGGGTGGCCTCAACCACCATTCGCCATAGAGCAATACTTAGGGTTGAGAAGGGTGGTGTCTAAATCTGTTGTAGCAGTTTTGAAATACTTTGAGGGCGGGGTGTATGCCAACCCGAGATACTGCTCAGCCAGTCCCAAAGGCTTTCAGAAATTGAGCATTTCAAAAAAAGATAATCAAAGGTCTCTTCATCATTTTTGCAGAACAAATAAACATTCAGCAAACACAAGCATAATCTTCTCAGCCTAACACCTGTTAGTAAGCGTATGTGACCCAGCAGCCATAAGAAGTATTTAACCCTGCTAGGGCTTTTACATCTCCAATACTTGGTTAGATGATCATAATTTTGGATGTAATGATCTCTGAAAAGTACATTATTCAAAGAAGAAACAAAGAAATTGCCAAAAGACTCAAGGAACCAAATGATTCTAGCAGGCTTCCTGGGCAGAAAGCAAAAATTGTATAGGGAAACCAAAAGAGAGCTATAGTTATCCGCCACATTTAGGCCAACTCTACGCACATTCAACATCATGTTCCAAGTGGACCTATCAATATCAAGGGTTATAAGATCGGCCACAACAGCCTGTTTCTGAACAGATCTGGAGTATAAATCTAGATAGATTAGTTTTAGGGGATAGTCCCCTACCCATTTATCATGCCAAAATCTAGTAAGTGCTCCATCTCCCACTAACATCCTAGTGTATGGGAGAAAGATATTACGAACTTGGCTAATGCCCCCCCCCATATAGGTGATAGGCGTGAAGAATTGGAATATCGTCTAGTTATAAATCTATCGATATGACGAGCATATTTCCAAAGATTACCTTGGCCGCATATAGCTGATATTGTTGGGTAGCAAGGCACCGCCACCACTTGGTCAACAGTGCTTCATTGACAGCTGTAATCCTCTGAATGCCCAAACCACCCTCGTTATGCGGTAGATAGACAGAATTTCAGTTAACAAGATGAAACTTTTTCTTTGGTTGGGGGTCACTCCAAAGGAAATTCTGTATCATTTGTTCAATCTTGAGAATGACCGAATTCGGGGCTTGAAATAAAGACAGATAGTAAATAGGAAGGTTAGAAAACGTGGCTGTCACTAGTGTCTTACGATCAGCAAAGCTAATGAATATGCATTTCTAGCCGTCCAATTTGTATTGGGCCCACTGGATGAGTGAATCCCACATAGCTCTTGGAGCTCGTCCATCAAGCAACGGTAGCCCCAAGTTTTTGGTGGGGAAATGGTCGTCTTCATAGTCCAAGCCAAGCTACCCACTATAAGATTTCTGAAGCATCACAATTAATATCAATAATACGAGATTTACTCATATTAATGCAAGCCCTAGAAATGAGCTCGTATAGCTTCAGAAACAACAAAAATTCTGAATATACTCCATAGATCCTTCCCGCAACATCAAAGTATGTCAGCATACTGAAGATGACTTAAAACTAAACCATTCGGGATAAGATGATCATCCACCGACCCCTGGAGCATTTTGCTAAATCCTTCACCAACCAAAGTAAATAGAAAAGGAGGGAGAGGATCCTCTTCTTGCAGCCCTCTAGAGGCCTTGAAGAAACCATGAGCTTTATTCTTAATACTGACACATAAGTGGGCTGAAGATAGATACCCAGATATTCATAATTTCCATCAGTTCCCGAAGCCCATTAGTTCCAAAACATAAACTAGAAAATCTCACTCTACGGTCATAAGCCTTTTCAAAATCCAGCTTCAGGAGCACGCACTAAATAGAAGACGCATGCGTGGAATGAATGGTCTCTTGTGCAAGAAGAATACCACCCATAATAAATTTGTCTTTAATAAAGGCAAATTGAGGGCCTTCAACCACGTCATCAAGGACAGCTCGAAGCTTGTTTGCCAACAATTTTGCCATAATCTTGTATCAAGCAGAAAGTAAACTAATGGGCTTGATATCTTGAAGGGACAGAAACACAGACTTCTTCGGAATCAGAGAGATAAAAGTGGAATTTATCTCTCTACAAACGATACCATAATGGTAGAATTGATTAATCCAGATAAGAAAATCCCCTTTGACTACCTCCCATAAATCTTGGAAGAAAGCGATAGAAAAACCATTTGGACCAGGCGCCTTATCCCTTAGAAGATTGCAAAGGGTTTTTTTGACCTCTTCCTTTGAAAATGATGCTTCAAGGCTTGTGGCCTTATCACTAGAAAGCCGTTTAAAAGGAATATCCGTCAAATCAAAAGGCAATCTGACATCGAATTTGAAAGCCTCCTGGAAGTGTGCTACAATAGCAGCATTCCAACACTCAGTATCATCTTGATTGATGCCTGGGATTTCCATTGCGCTTAGCCTATTAGTTCGACATCTAGAATTGGCAATGGCATGAAAATACTTGGTATTATTATCTCCATCTTTGACCCATTTAGAGCAAGATCTTTGAAAGCATAAGATCTCTTCCTTCCTAAGAAGGTCATCAAGTTCAAATTTATTGTTCTCCATCAACAATTTTAAATCAACAGTTAAACCCCCATTTTACTGTTGTAAAATATTGATGACATCAATATCTGAAACCAAGTTCCTAATGGCAATGCCGATATTATCGAATTTAGCTTTACCCCACTCAATAAGCATCTTCTTGATAAATATAAGTTTCTTGGTTATCACAAAACCCGGCCATCCAATAACTGGACACTACATCCAAGAAGAGGAGACAAGTTTCAGAAGAGACTTGTCTTTAAGCCACATAAGCTCAAAGCGGAAAGGTGGCTTACTGAGAGATCTCTAACAGTGCAGAAAAGCAAATGGACATGGTTTGATGCTAGTTGAGCGGCTGCCTTCACCAAAGCTTTAGGGAAGACAAACTCCCAATTAGGAGACATCAAGAACCGATCAAAGCTTTGACAACTTAGGGTTTGAGACCGAGTTATTTAACTAAGTGAACTATGTTCCCACAATAGCATCGTTTAGCAACTCATTTGCCGTGATAAAGTCATCAAATAAGATCATTTACGGTGTGATGTGAGGGTTCGAGGAAACCTCATCAGAGCTCTTAACCATATTATAATTCCCAGTACCACACCAAGGTAAACCACAAGAAGTAATAATGTGAGTGTTGACGTCAAGAAAGGCCTCTTTCTCACCCACCACATTTGAACCATACACATTAGATAAACACCATAAAAATAAACCAGGTCCAGAGAATTAAACCATCAAACATCGAAAAGCAACATAAAAAACACACCCCGAAACAACAGTGGGGTCCCAAACTATTAAAAGACTTCCATAGAGGCCAATAGAAAATACATATAAAAATTCTAAAGGGCCAGAACCCCAAACAGATCTTATGAACACCATGTCCAAGGAGACCATCTTTGTTTCATGCAAAATAATGATGTTAAGTCTGAAAGCAGAAACTAAGTATCTCAACACCCTTCTCCTTCTGATGTCTCCTAGGCCCTGGACATTCCAAGACAACACAATGATTGTGGTCAAAAAGCTTGATGTCCCCTTGTGGTCCCTACGAGACCAAGAGCAAGGGGATTAAAATGGAGTGTTGCGAGGAGTTCCTCAAGCTCCCGTCGAAGACAAGGCCTCCGGGTTGGTGGGTTCGGGGCAACAACCTCTTCAACAATCCTGACCTCCCCCTTGAATTTCAACCACATACCAGCTAGCATCTTGCCCTTACGATCCCTTGCTATGACTTTTTGTACTTCTGCATGGACCAGTTCGCATCCTTCAAGTCTAGGTCTTCCTCCTCCGAAGAGGATTCAGTAACCAACACTAAAGGTGCTCCAAAATGTCTGGGATAGAGACTAGTAGCAGTCCTTTGGAAAGCTTGGCAATGGTAGCTATCATAGCAAGGTTCATACAGCCCCAAGTGTTGTTGTCTTTCCACTTCGAGAGAGGGAGGTAGAAAACATTCTCAAGAGCGAGGGACGAATCAGACATTGCAATGTCCTTCTTCTCAGGAACCTCTATAATATTAACCTGGGCCATGGGAGTAGAGGAACAATGAAGTCAAAGAAATCTGCGAAGAAGACACAAAACAACGAAGTAGAAGAGAAGGGCCCTGAACAACATGTAACGGGCCAAGCCCTTATATAAAGCCGAAGAAGTAGAATGAAAGGTCGTCATTGCCCATATCAGAACAACAAAAGGGTGACAAATGGCAATAGGGATCCTTCCGGAAGATTTGCATTGGTTCACTTTGAGATAGCGCTGACGGCATGGCGTCCTCCAACATACCAATCGTCACCCTATCCGGTCCATCCAGCTGTTGATTCTTCAAGCTCGGGTCGAGCTTAACGATCCAAGGTTCACAGCAGTCCACCTATATAAAGCATTGACCAACTGATGAAGGCTGCGACGATTGAGTGGACCGCCTTGGGGAAACGATGAGAGTCGGTGCCACAGACGTGCCTGACACCGATGTGCTTCTTGAAGAACTTGAAAAGGCTCTTTTTGATGTCTCACTCGCCACATGTGTGGAGCCTGGGAAACGATTCATAGGAAAAGGTTTAGAAGAAGGCATGTGTTGTGGCGAACACAACGGCATGTTACTCCAGTCATAAGAGTTTGAATTTGAATTCCAGTTGACAAGACTGCCTCCAGGAGCCGCCAAGCCAACTGCCTTCTTCCTCAACTCTTTACGAAAAGTCTTCCTAGGTCCGTACTGCTACTTAGGGGAAGTGACCCACCTCTTTCTGGACACCAGAGTCCATGGCTGATCCTGGCCACAAAAACCAAGACTCCTAGCACAACGGAATTCCGACAAGGTCGTTGAGCTACCAGAAGAGTTATCAGAGGAACCCTTGGAATCAGAGGTTGAGGGCTTCATCAAAGGCAAGAGTTTTCCACAGGAATAGTGATTCCAAAATACTCCCCAGCCACTTTGAGCAAAAGTTTATCCAGTAAAGAAATAGCTGGTGAAGGCATAACACGCAGACGTAAAGTCCCTAAAGCAGGACCTGTAGCAAAGAACCAGTCTATGTGACCACATTGTGCAGCAAGAAACACCTCTTTTGTCCAACCATGCATCGGTATACCCAACACCTTAATTCAAACCGTTGGTTTCCTTATCAAAGAGCAATTGACCGTCAGGGACCTATGCTCAACCATCATCAGAACACCTTTGAACCTCAAAAAATGTTGTTTAAGAACACGAGCAAAATCTGCTTCCTCGTCGAACATGGCCAAGACCCTGTTATTTGGAATAGTTCTGCAGGACAGAGAACATCCCAATGTATGACAAACCCAATCCTAAATCATGCTCATGTCTTCAACCGGAGAGCAGAAAGGATAGATTAAAGCTTTGTTGAGGTGTTCTGTCCACCTAGCAATGGTCAAGGCTTCAACCTCAACAACCTTAGCGCCATTAAAAAAAGCAGCATTCCCAAAAGGGATCGATAAAGATGGGCCAGTAGAAGGGGGTCCTTATACAAAAACAAGCTTATTTCCAGTTCGAGAATGGTGACGTGGGAACATCAGCAGGTTGCACAAAAGGAGATACAGGATTATGAGAGCAATGAGCCGACTCAAAGCTATACAAGGAGCGTTTAGAACCATTGAGGTTACTTACAAAATGATTTTTGCCAGCCGACGACCAAGAGCCTTGGCTAGAGGGAGGGTGGTTAAATGAGGAGTACAAGCTTTGCTTCTCCATGACAGAAGAAAAAAGCAGAAGGATACAACAAAAGAGAAAGCAAGGAAAGAGCAAAAAAAGAAAAAACAGAGAAGTAATTGAAGAAAGCAACAAGCAAATCAAGGGAGTATGGAGTAGGTCAAAACATCACATAGCTAGCGATGAGGCTGGTAGAGGAGAAGTGAAGCATAGAACGGGGACGAAACCGAGTGAAGAAACTTCATAAGAATCGGTTTGAACCGAAACGGTTATGGGAAGGAATATGTCTTTCCCACTCCAGCTGGAGATGTAATCTCTAAAACCCAACGACTAACCTAAAAGAAATAGAAAAAAAAAACTCACACTTTATATGTACCTAAAAAAAATTACGTCCCAAAATTGCAAGGGAACCATTCAGTTTTTTGAGAGAAATCTAGATGTTCAAGAACTCAAAATCCAAATGTTTTTCTTTGAAAACAACCATCTAATGATAAATAAATCCCAAAATTTTGATTAAAAAAATTCTCCCCAAGTAGCTATTTTGCCCGATGGAGTTGTTGTACATTAGTAAAGTTCAGATAAAGAAAAAAAATCCGACGGAGCTCTTTCCTCACATGGAATAAATACACATTGCCCTTGCCTCGCTAACCGGTTAAAAGCACCGTGCCTAAAGATGGACAGGTCTAAGCGAAATTTATCAAAATAGTCATAAGAGAAAAACCATTTAACATTCTATCCATTTGTAAATATTCGAACTCACGACCAGTATTCGCAATATCGGCCAGTTCAACTCAAAACTGGTCGGATATTTAAAAAAATTATATAAAATTCCACAAAATAGGGGATTTGTTTGTAATATATTTATTTATTTTATCATTTTGACAAAAATTGTAAAGTGTTTTGGCCTTGAATATTTATTTTTATATTTTTCCATCTTCTTTTTAAAAAAAAATACTTAAAAATATCTCTGAGCACAAATCGATTTTTTCAAATCCATTTTCACTAATTTAGAACATCATTTGGATGTACTTTGTTTAAGGGAAAGTATATAATGTGACAATTTACCTTTGGTACAAGGTGGTCACAATTAATCTAGACCATTGGATGTGAAATTGGGTGGCTGCATTTATTTCATTAACCAAGCCTAAAGTTACAAAGATTTTTTCTCGAACTTTGTGACACACCCAAGCTATCAGATTTCACATCGAATGGTTGTAAATAATTGTTACATCTCTGTACCAAAGGTAAATGGTCTCGTTGTATACAATCTCATCATGCTTTGAATATATTTTTCATTTTTTCTTTTTAACAATATTTTGACAAGCCAAACTTACTCGATTAAAACGGTTGAACCATCCAGTTTATTGATTACTCGGAACCGGTCCTTGGCCGGTGTCCGAGGTCGATTCAATTTTTTGAACACTGTTCATGACCTTAATAGGTATGAGTACTTAACATAACCCTTTTGAAACTAATTAAAGACCATAGATAAGTTGTCAAATTTTTCATTTCGATGAAGGTATAAATTTCCCAAGGCATAATAATACACCAAAAGTCATCTTACTCCAAAAACGACAAGAAGTGGAAAGTAATTATATCCGTTGGCTACTAAAGCGAGTTTTGAATTTTCAAATTACAAACCCTAAAATATAACTGTTGATGGTTCTCTCCAATTACTTTCTATTGTGCTCCTCACTCACAGTTTCCTGATCCCCCTCTCCCCCTTCTCTATTACTCTGCTTCTCTCACTCCCTCTCTCACTCCAACTCACAATACCTGTTTCTCTCTCTTCCCCAACCCCATGGCTCTCCGATCTCTCAATAACACTCCACCACCGGCGATTGACCACCGGAAAAAGCCTGCAAAAATCACCGGATTCTTGATAAATGATGAAAACATTGCACCCTCATCAACAAATGTGGCTTCCAATGGACGTGCTAATCCCCCAGTTGCCAAATCTAATTGTGAAATTCCGGCCTCTGATCAGGGGATTGATTATATTGCCTCCAAGAACCTCCCTGCGTTACCGGATCCAGAGGCCAACATCCAAGTAAGAAAGATTGTGTGTTATGCTTATAGATTTTGGGGTTTTAGATTGTGTGTTATACTTATAGATTTTGGGGTTTTGTGTTATTTACCTTACTTTCTCCTCTCTCTCTCTCTCTCTCTCTCTCTCTCTCTCTCTCTCTCTCTCTCTCTCTCTCTCATGGGTTTAACTCATTATGGGATTCTGGTTTGAACTCTGAAAATGCATTTTGGTTCTGTGTTTTTTATTTTGGGTCTCTTTGTTTTTGGCCTTTGGGGCTATGTCAATCAATACTATTTTATGAAATTACTGATGGGTCTCTCTCTCTCTCTCTCTCTCTCTCTCTCTCTCTCTCTCTCTCTCTCTCTCTCTCTCTCTCTGAGTCTCTTATGGAAAAATTGGAGTCGAAAGATTGGTTGACAATGTGTGAAGCTCTTAACAACACTCGCAGAATAGCCCTTTACCGTTCCTCAACATTGCTTCCCCTCTTGTAAGTTTTAACAATTTGATTGCTCTCTCAGTCTCTTATGGAAAAATTGGAGTCGAAAGATTGGTTGACGATGTGTGAAGCTCTCAACAACACTCGCAGATTAGCCCTTTACCATTCCTCAACATTGCTTCCCCTCATGTAAGTTTTAACAATTTGATTGCTTACACACACATGAACATACAAATGATGAGATTTTAGAGAGAGAACCTGATTTGTCATTTTTCTTAGCATGCGAATATACATGAATGATATAATTTTTTTGAGTGTGTCTGAGATTTTAGTTGTCATGTTTGGGTATATGGGTTAGAGAGAAGGTGGTGATGGTGTTGGTGAAGGGATTGAAGAACCCAAGGAGTGCAGTGTGTAAAACATCAATCATGGCTTCCTCTGATCTCTTCCACTCATTTCCCCATATCTTCTTTTCCACAGCCATGGCTGAGCCTTTCCACCAATTGGTATTCTCTCTCTCTCTCTCTCTCTCTCTCTCTCTCTCTCTCTCTCTCTCTCTCTCTCTCTCTCTCTCTCTCTCTCTCCTGAATCCATTTGCACCCTGTTTCAGTTGCTACAACTCTGAATCCATTTGCACCCTGTTTCAGTTACTACAACTCTTGCTGAAAGCATCACAAGACAAGAAATTTGTGTGTGAAGAAGCTGAGAAAGCTCTGCAAGCCATGTCCTCTTTCTTGCCTGGGCTTCCACTGCTCGAAAAGGTCAGGCCTTTGGTTGGCCATACCAACCTTCGTGTAAGAGCCAAGGCTGCTGTCTCCTTCTGCAACTGTGTTACTAAAATGGTAATATTCCATTTATTATATACACAAGGAAAAAAATTTCTATAGACTCTTTATAATCTCCTTCTCTTTTTTTTTTTTTTTTTTAGTATTCCTGATCTTTATAAAATTTGAAGTATTGGGGTTCATGATATTCATTTTTTTCCTTTAGCAATGTTCTCGGGGAATTTCTCCAGTTTTTTGGAAGTTTGAAATATTAGGGGCGGAAGTGCATGTTGGTTACTTTGATGAAGTTTATTGTATGGCCATGGAGGGTAATGGCTGGGTTTATTGCGTTTTGACAATTTGTAGTTATTTTGTTTTCCTTTTTGGGTTTAGATTGGACCAATGTTTGAAAACCTGAATCGTTCTGGTGAATTGGCCCAATCTCGATTGGCCAAAGGTCGCCGGGATTGGATAAACCAGCAATCCAGCCCAAAATTTAAAAATGAAAAATAAAGAAAGTGGAAAGAAAAGAGAGAGAGTAACATGAATGCATAGGAAATATGTTTGCTTGATGTTTAGAGTTTAAATCATCAAAAACTAATATTGAACATGGTGGAATATGGGTTGAGTAGAGATCTCAGGGGTGAATTCCAGGAGAATTGGCCCAGTCTACTGATCTCTATCCAGATGTCCTTTAGAGAATTGGATTGAACATATGAAGTGCTTGTTTCCATTACAGAGCATAGGAAATCGCAGGCGAGTCCACTAGCCCGAGTAACTCGAAACGATGTTCTCGAAACGAAACATCGGGAACAGCCTAGTCTGGCTGGTTTCCGATATTCTATTTTATTTCATTAACAGACTAGGTCAAGTAGGTTTTGTCTAGAGCAACACCTTTGTTTAACATCCTCAGCTTTAGGCTTTTTTCTTCTAAACTTGGAAAGCTTAGGCTGATTATTGATGGATTCTAACTAGTAGGCAACTTATTTGAAAAAAGAAAATGTTATTGAAAAATAGTTGGCCTTTCTGTGTAAAATCATACTCTCTTTCACACAACCCCCCCCCCCCCCCCCCCCTCCCCAAAAAAAAAGAAAAGCTAGAATTTTGGCCACCTTTTATTTGGTTAGTTTCCATACTTACGGTTCTTGTTTCTTCTTCTCTTTCTTGACTCTAGGAGTCTAGTGATATCAAAGAATTCGGCTGCTCGGGCCTTCTTCAAGTGGCTGCAGATTTACTGAATGATCGGCTTCCTGAGGCTCGCGAGGCTGCTC
Source organism: Amborella trichopoda (assembly GCF_054954075.1). Classification (NCBI taxonomy): domain Eukaryota; kingdom Viridiplantae; phylum Streptophyta; class Magnoliopsida; order Amborellales; family Amborellaceae; genus Amborella; species Amborella trichopoda. The sequence continues at coordinate 64,921,979 of NC_142337.1, read as the reverse complement.
GAAAAATTGCGACCACGATTTATACTGTGTTCACCTCAGAGGAAAAGGAAGAAACTACAGCTTCGGAGCAATGGCAAAGCTTTTGCTTTTCAAATTTGCCACCCCTATCAGCCCAAGCAGTTAGCAAATTAATTACTTCTCAGTAATTAATGGAATCCACTTGTTATGTGAAAAAGTAGAAAGGGTTTGAGCAAACATAAAGTGAAATGGCAGAGACAGGGTTTGATTTTCTCTTTTTCTTTGGTAGGTAATAGGTCTTACAATTTTTCTTTTCATGTTGGGAGGTGATTGTCAATTTTTTGACACCCCATCTTTTTTTCTCTTAAGAAACAAAGGACTTGCTCCTCCTTATCATGGGGCTCAATCAGATGGATATAATGTGCCAAGTGAGAAAACAGGGGAAATATCACTTAATGGTCAAACTTCCTTATCAAATCAATAAGGTTGTCTAATAATCAAATTGGAGACATTAGAGTAGTTGCTCAATAAGTTTTATCTCATCAAAAATTTGTTTAAAAATGTCCAAAATTTTCGGACTTGGAAACTCAGAACTGGCACTTAAGTGGCCTGAGCCAAGTGGCATGAATACCCGAACTTGCTCAGACTTAGAAAAATAGAACAAGTATCATTTCCAATAGAAAAAAATATGAGTTTTGCTTGGGAATTAAAGAGTAATGACAGCAGTATACCTCTTTAGTCCAAACTTAGGAATGTTAACATCTGAGCGTGATTTATAATGAAGAGAGGCATTCCCTAGAAGTGGAGAGCCCAGATGGGAATTACAAACCCAGAAGAGAAAGGGCCTTTTGGAGAGAAAGTAGAACAAGGATCTTAGGAGAGAGCCCCAAATCAACTAGATCTCTTCTCATCTTAGATCGTCGGTTTTAGAAAGAGTGAAAGAGAAGGAATGATGTATTTTTAGGAAGAAATATGCATATTCATTGTCAAGCCTTTGTATATTTCATTTTGGAAAGTATGACATATACATGATGTGGACACCTAGAGGCTGCTCTCAACCTTTTCATATTAAAAGAAAACATACAGACAGTGAAGATTTTTTATAATGTTTTACTTGAAAATTTCTACAATCTATATTAATTGTGAAATATTGGAGGTCTACAACACTAAAATATAAAATAATTAAAAAAAAAACAAATTAACCAAAGTATTTTGGTAAATTACTTTTTACAAATTATTTTTTATATTTTTTTGGTGGGCTTGAGTGTGTCATTAACTACTTCAAAAATTCATGGGAATCCAAGTAGTAGAACAAATTAAAATTTAAATGCTATATCAAATTGTTGTCATCCATGTGTTTTCTTTCTAATGTAGATGCTGGCTATACTATCTCTTTAATTGTATATGGAGGACTTTGATTGTCTCTCTCCTGATAATGCAGCGCATAAGGGTAAACCGCATTAAATTTTGTGTGTTTAAAGCTTGTTTTGCTTTTATTGTGTTTATTCCGTACACACACATACATGTCTTATGGAACTGGTAGGTCTAAATTGCTCACATAGTTTGAGATACTCAGTCCCAAAGGCTCACAAAACCCTGTTGTAGTAAGTCGTGTTGAATCGAGGGTGCGTTCATGCCCAATAAGGAACACAAAACAAGAACTTCCAACAGAAAAAGAAAGTAGAGTTCCTAAACTTGAACAAGCAGGGCTGAACCATCATGTTTCTTAGGCCACTTTGGCATGATGACTAAATTACCCTTCCAGTTCAGAGTTAGCAACCGAAAACAAGCATATCCAATGAATTTTGGGTTCTTGATCCTAAACATTTAAGAGGACATTGTTCTTTTGCTTCCTGCTGCCTGGGCCTTAGCAAAATGATGTAAATTCCCTGCTTGTTTTGTTTTAGGAACCTTCAATGAAAAAACATGGCCAAGATTTGAAAGTTTGAACAAGCAGGGGTATCCACATCATTTGGCTCGCGCCACTTAGTAGGCTTGAATAACTAAAATGCCCTTGTTTGTTCAAGTTTAAATGCACCATTGTGCACACAATTCCCCCAGCTATTAATGCAACTGTGGTCCCAAATGGTTTCGTATGAAGATAATAACATCTAGCGGAATCTTGAATTTTGCTGCCAAAGCTCAACAGACTGCACATCATTGAATTTTCACAATTATCGCATTGATTGGAAAGAATTGAGTGACAAACTAATGGAGAGGATTTTCCAGTCTGAGATTTATTTCAATCATTAAATTGTAATACAGATAATAGGAGGGGGAGGACAACATAGCTACGGACGCAAATAAAAGAGTTGTTATCCGTTATTATCCATGTAAATAGATGATATATGGATAAATGCATGTGTATGTGGATATAGCTATTTGAAATTTGGATCGAATTTTTGCCATCTAATCGAAATATAGAACTATTGATTACACACATGGTGAATTCACAGCAAAGGCATCCTACCATGCACTATGCCCAAAGACATCCTGATATTGCAATTGTGAGGTTCTAGCCTAATCCTGATCCACATAAGGTTAAAAAGGATACGCTTCGTTATCGGTTTTGGGGAGTACTTTAACAGTTGATCATTAAAGGCAAAATTAAAGCTATTGTCATCTCATGCAACGATGCCGAAGAGAAGAAATGGCCATCCATCAAGTGCTAGATTTGTAATTTTGCCTCTTGTGAAGAGCAATGAATTAGCCTGCAGGTATTAATATGGATAGAATGTAGTAGCAAGTGCTTTTAGGACAAGAAGACAGAGGACCATAAATTCTTCTCTAACTCGAGTTGACCATATTCATGTAGGGGAAACCACAAAGGAAATTTCATTTATAATCATGGTGTATTTGAGAACCAACCTGAAAGAAGTAATCAGTTCATTGTGCCAAATGGTTAGAAGATCAAACACTTTGACCCCCTCTGCTAGTCAATACTCGTGAGTTGAATTTTCTTGGTAGTGGTCATAGAAACCTGGGCCCTGCCGGAATGTGCAGGTCCAATGAAGTCGAGGCACGATCTGTACTATAAGGTCTTTGTGTCGTGCAAACCAGTGCTCACAAAATTATCATAAGAGATTCAATCACTGTCATTAGATGGTGCAAAGAGTGATAGATGATCTCCTGTGAGCTAAAGCGAATCTTCAAGAGGAAAGGAAAAGTATATAATGAGACCATATCTTTACTACATGGTGGTCACAATTAATGTTGACTATTGGATATGAAATTAAATAGATGCATTTATTTCATTGACCAAGCTCAAACTTGAAAAGAAATTCTCTCCAAATTTGTGACCTCTGTATCAAAAGTAAATGGCCTCATTGTATACAATCCCTTGAGGAAATTTTGAAGAAAATTTGTGGACTAGAAACCGCCTTCGATTATGGGGAATCAAATCCAGCCAATGCTTTGGCAAGAGAGGGAGTGGTTATAGAGCTTCTATGATTTTCTCATTTCATTCTCATTCATGGAGTCTTGTACTTAGGCTCAATTTTGGCGTAAAAAAACATTCAAGAAAAAGGATGTTATTAGGTTTATCCCCATACTGAGTGCTTCCTTGATGGAACACCAAGACTCAGGGATGTATGAGTATCCCAGAGAGCACGTTTGATAACATGAAGTTTCAAATTCAGAAATTGGAAGTTCTAATTTCCTTGCAATTTCTTGTTTGTTAACATGAAATACTATTATTGGCCTACTATAGGGTTATATAAAAACATGTTAACCCTTTTCTATTAATGAAAAGTCGGGTAAGGGGCCTTCTTCGCCACTGATTTACCAAAAAAAATACATGAAATACTATTGATAACTGTGTAGAAAGTTTTGGGTTCTTGAAAAATTAATACCTGCAATTGCCATTCCCCACGGAAGTTATCTTATCCTACTTTTAGGAAGTATCTTGCTCTGATTTTCACTTTTTCTTGTCCACCTCCTCTTTCGACTTTTTCCTAACTCCTTTATGTCTCTAACGATGTTATTTTTCTCTCCGAACAACTCTTTCTTTATAATCTTTCACTTCCTTTTTCTAACATCTTTCTCTATCTAAATATGCCCTTTCTCTCTCTAATCGAGCCCTTTCTCTCTCCAAATCTCTCTAAACATGCCCTTTCTCTCACTAACCATGTCCTCTCTCCCTAAATCCTCTCTAGTGATGTAAAATCTCTCTAACTCATTTCTCTTCCGACCACACTCTCTCTTTAATCCTAGGTTTGCTCTTTTTTTCTCGAGCTCCATTCTCACTCTAACCATGTCCTTTTCTCTCGCTAATTGTACCCTCTCTTTCTAGTTCCAGTTCTCCAAATGTGCCCTTACTCTCTCTAACCATAACATTTCTCTCTTTAAATCCTCTCACCCTTTCTCTCTCAAACTGTCTCCCTCTAAATTTATCTTTTCCCTCTCTAATTGAAGTCCTCCCTCTAAGTTCTCCTAAAGCTACGCTCTCTCTCTTTCTCTCTTCTTTGAAGCCGTGAGGCCAAATCCCTATGAATTTTTAGTATGTGCTATTTGGGTAACTAGATATGAATATCCTGAAGGCTAGGCTTCTCCTGGAACTGACTTCTTCTAGAGTTAGAATGTTCTTGAGATAATATTGTATGTCGGAAGAAACAAGTTTCTCCATTCTTTTGAGCTTTGTCTCCACCAAGACTTCTAGATTGGAGGGTGGAGCTGTGGATGGGTAGAGTCGGGTGCAGGTCAACCCATACTGACTAACTTAGGATGAGACTCGGACCCTCGCCTGATCCTGGTCGGGTTGGATCTACTTCAAGACAAAACTAATAAAGGAACATTGTATGTCTTATTGTTTAGAAAATGTTTATATAAGGTTGACAACCTAAAATTGTAGAATTAAGGCACACATTTAAAATCCTTCAAAAAGGTTGTTTTGATTATTTGAAAAACATCTCATTGATCATCTTGACATCGAGATGTATAGATATGGAGAAAAAAGAGATTTCAAGCCCTAAAGATAATACATGTGACAACATATTATATAGACCATCCATTTTTAAGATTTTCATGAGTTTATAGATCTGTTTGATTCAAAATATGTTTGGCGTTTACAATTTTATAATTGGAGATAAAAATAGATTCTCACACCATTTTCAGTACCAAAACTGCATCCCTAATAAAGTTTGGAGTTGCAACTTAATTTGATTGTTTAAGATTGCAACCTTATGCGAATCACATCTCCCCCCCCCCCCCCCCCGGCCCCCGCCCCTGCCCCTGCCCTCGCCCTTGCCCCCGCCCCCGCCCCCGCTCCCACCACCACCACCACACACACACACACACGCGCACACACACACACACGTACACACACGCACACACACACACAGATATATATATATAGCGCCAAAAAATATGGTTTTAATATTGGAAATCTTTGTAATAGTCTTAAAATATATTTTCATATTTATTTATAAAGTTTAAAGCTTCAAACTAGTGTAGATTGACGGATATATGAAAGCTTAAAACTCTTGAAAAGTGACAGTCCAAAAATGTGTTACAAAATACAGTATTTCCAAAACTTGAAATCCATTTTGTTCTCACGTTCATGCATCTTAATGTAGAGAAGGCCGATTTGAAGATATTTGGGCATCAAAATAACCTCTTCTAGTGAAATTTTTGGGGTAGGCTCAAATTTGATTATTTAGAACCTCGGCTCTATATAAACTTTTCCATATATATATATATGTATATATATATATCTAGAGTTTAAGAACCCCTCAAAATAAATAGGTTAAAGTTATAAGGGGTTGTGATGAGTGTATTTATCAAAATGTTGAGATTAGCTCACTAGTTCATATGAACATATGAGTCCAACGGCCCAGATTGAATCTGGGCCGATCTGACGGTCACGATCTCATTTCGTGTTTGTGGGCTAATCTCATCATTCTCTCTCTCTCTCTCTCTCTCTATATATATATATATATATATATATATATATATATATATATATATATATAGGGTGCGCAGTCTAGCTTAGATTAGCTAAATGCGTCAATGACCTAGATTAAATATGGGCCAATCTGACGATCACAGATGTCCAGTAGTGTTTGAATTTTAATTTGTTTTCTACAAATCCAAATCACTTGAAATTTTAGGCGTGTGTTCATAAAAAATAGGTGAATATTAGAAAAAAAAATTTTAAAAAAATTATGTGAAAAAATTAACAAAATAATCCTATAAAGTTTCGGGGGTATGTTGGTCAATTATGTTTTTGCAGATAATTGTTTTTATATTTTTGTTAGGTGCGCCGTGATGAGAATAACATACACCTAAAATTTCAAGTGATTTGGATTTGTAAAATAAATTAAATTAAATACTACCATTCATTCGTGATCGTCAGATCGGCCCATATTCAATATGGGCTGTTGACGCATTTCACTAATCTAAGCTAGGCTGCACACTTTAGACGTCAAGTATCATAGATAAGAAAAAAAATGGCATTTATAGACCTAAAAATATTTAATTTGCTAACACATTATCTAGACCGTCTATTTTCAATATTTTCAAGTATTTATAGATCTTTTTGATTGCTATCATTTAGGGCTAGTTTGATAACTGGATGATAAATATCCCATAGAAATTGGAAATTCTTATTTACTAGGAAGAAATAAGTTATTTAAGGAAGCTATGAATGAATGTGCTTGATAATTTACTGGAATGTTAAATAAATTCTAGGTGCCTGTGTTTGATAATATGTTGGAATATAAAGTCAGGTTTATTTAAATATTATAAAAATATTATATATTAAATATTATTTTTATATTAAATATTTAATAATATATATTACATACATAAAATATATATTATATAAATAAAAAAAGGGTAAAACTTACAACAGCTGGCCAGCTATAATGAATAGTATATAGGTGGAATGGGAGCCATCAGATCTTCATCATGCGGTTTAAAATGCACATCACTACTTTAATTTTAATTTTTTTTTATATAAATCTAATTAACATGAAATTTTGGGTGTGTACACCTAAAACTATTGCGCAGCATATAAAAATATAAAAAAATTATTTTCAATAATTTAAAAATGACCAAAATACCCCCATCATTCTTTAGGGGTATTTCGATCATTTTATATTTTGATAAATATTTTTTATTTGTACACCCTGCTTTTATTACACATGTCCAAATTGTCATTATAATACGATTTGTAGAAAAATAATTAAAATTAAAACAATGATATACATTATGAACCGTATAATACAGATCTAATTGTTCCCATTCCACATATAGTACTATTCATTATAGCTGGATAGCTATTTGTTAGCTTTTTCCAATAAAATACATTATATATTATACAATAAAATATAAAACATATAGAATATTACATTAAGGGAAAAGTTTATATAGAGCTAATGCTCTAACCATCAAAATTGAGCCTACCTCAAAAAATTCATTAGAATAAGTTGTTTTGATGCCCAAATATCTTCAAATTGATTTTGTCGACATCAAGATGCATGGACATAAGGAAAAAATGGATTTTATGTTTTAGAAATAGTGCATTTTATAACCCATTTTTGGACAGTCAATTTTCAAGATTTTCATAGATATGTCGATCTATACTATTTTTTAAACTTTAAACTTTATAAATAAATACAAAAATATATTTTAAGGCTGTCACAAAGATTTACCGTATTAAAACCACATTTCTCGACACTATTTGAAGGTAGGCTCTAATTTGATTATTTGGAGCCTAGGCTCTATATAAATGTCACCCTTACATTACATATATTATATTATATATATTATATATATATATATATATATATATATATATATATATATATATATATATATATATATATATATATATATATATATATATATATATATAGGAAAATATTACGTAATGCCTATAGGCGAAAATGAATAGTTATTTTGCCACCCCCCATCACCGTCCAAAGTTCATCGCGCGATCACGATTGTCTGGTAGTGTTTAATTTTTCATTTTTTTTCTATAAATCAGAATGACTTAAAATTCGGAACATATATTCATCAAAAATAGGGAAATCTTTGAAAAATATATAAAAAATATATGAAAACATTGACCAAAATACCCCCAAAAAGTTTCAGGGGTATTTTGGTTAATTGTTTTTTTACAGATAATTGGTTTTATATTTTTATTAGATGCTCCTCAGTAAGATGTACATATTCTCCAAATTTCAGGTCATTCCGATTTGTAGAAAAAAAATGAAAAATAAAACACTACTGGACAATCGTGACCGCGGATGAAAATTGGACAGTGATGAGGGTAGGCGAAATCACTATTTATTTTTGCCTATAGGTGTTAGAAAGATTTTTCCATATATATATATATATATATATATATATATATATAATGCAAATGTATAATTATAATTCAAATAAATATATTATATATAACGTAATATAATATAATTTTATTAATATCTATTTGTATTATATATAATATATAATATAATAAATTATTTTATAATTATATAATATAACATAAATATAAATATATAAGGAGAGGCAGAATAGGGTTTGCAGAAACAAGTTCCTATTTTAAGTTCCATCATTTTAGATTGAGCTTTTCTATCTTAAGCACAAAGGAATATGGAAGTTCTAGGGGGAACTTCTTTACTTTGTAAGTTACAGTAAAGGGAGAAGTTCCTTCTTACTTTCCTAACTTCTTGTTATCAAACATCCCCTTAGAACTTTAAATTTCATAGATAATTTACGTATGGTACACATATATGCATGGTCCGTTCAATGACCCTAACTCAATCCGAGTCGATATGGTGTAGGTTGGACCCAGACCTGGACCCTACCATGAACCCCGCTTCCAAGTTCGACTTGTGTGCCGCGTGAGAGAAGGAGAAGCACAGTCCAAGTGGGCTGTCTTTGTGGTTAGAGCTGAGGGAAACATCATATTGGTTTTATATCATCATCTTCATAGTTTTTTTTCAATTAATTGATGTTGGCTATGTGAATTCGGGTTCGCCGTTCTGATTTATACTTTTCGGATTCTTTTCGCTTATGAAGCCTTTGGATTTTAGGCATAAACCGAAAATAAACGAAGCATGGTGGTTGCCACTTCGTCGGATTCAGGCTAATTTAGGTATGCTTTGGCCAACAAAGATATAGCTATACTATTTTTTTTATTATATGTATATATTTTATATGTAAATATTTAATTTATTTATACTAATTTATGTTAAACATTTATGAAATTTCCCCCCAATTGGCCGTAGCACCAAACGGAAGAAGCGGATCTTACTAGTTTTATATACTTGCTTCTGTTATTAATCGTCATGTTTGTACTAAAAAAAGAGGCAATAGTGGGAGAATTCGCGCGCTTACACGAGGCGGGAGGAAGAGACAGCTTCTACAAGCCATGCCCTAAATATTCTCATCCTCCAAATTTTAAATGTCGGAATTCTGAAATAAAAATTATTGTTCTCTTCTGTGTAAGTTCCTTCTCTTATTTATTTTTCTGATACTTTTACTCTATTTTACTTCTAAATTATCATGGTACAGAGACATTTTGTTGAAACTTTGTTTTTTTCTTTACAACAGTAAATTTCATTTGGAGATGTGGGCTAGTCCTCAAATTTTGAATGCTAATTGAATTTTTGGAGGTTTTTCCTCTTTCTGAGTTTGAAGAGAAGCGAATGTTACCTTTTCCTTCTTTTTTTTTTTTTTTTCTGTAAAATTGAGCTACAAGTATGGCCAATTCTAAGCTTGCTTTAGAGTGTTTTATGCCCTACATTTTACTGTATAGCAGCGATGGATTGTGGCTTTAAAGTTTGTATTGGATTAGGTTGACTAATCGACTATCCGATTACGTCGACTAATTGACCCTGACGATTACAGAATGGATTTAATTCGTTTGTTTCCTGGTTGTGGTTTCTAAGCTTCGTACTAAGCTTCAATTTATAACAACGTGAAAGCTCCTGAAATGCTATGGGTTTTCAAAGTCTTCCAACTCACTCTCTAAAATGTGAATTTTTGCATTGTTTTTTCTGTACTAGCTGATTCAATTAATTTTACACAGATTGGTTTGAAGTTAATATTGGTTGTTTACAGAGCACAAGGAGAATAAACATTGGTTGGAGCAGTCCAATATAAGATGTATTTGTTCCAATGGCTTTGTATACTATGTTGTCATTTCGATTTCCGACAGTTTTCTTGCATCTCCCTGACCGTCTGATGTCAGCAACAGACAGTTGGAATGTGTTGCCTTCAAATTGTTTGGGCTTGGGAACAGCGTACCCGACTATCCCTAGATGACATTTGACTGTTTGGGAGGTGCTGGTAAAACGTAGGTAAAGCAATTGCTACAAATAGAATTCTCTCCCTCTTTAAACTTTTATTTAAGTGAACTGGCTTCCATGATTCATGATTTCAAGACATGATTGTTTCTCTCCTGTAACATCTGGGTGTTAAGGAAACAATTGAATTGAATGGTGCGACAATAAAATTACTGAGCACTTTGATCATTTAGGAATTAGGAGAGGTATGAGTCAATACAATGCTGATAGAGCACATTGAATGCTATGTTACAATTTGGTACATAAGAATAGGAAGTGAAATATTTGTTGGCAGATTTTTGTCTCCTATTTTTTTGGCAGGTGGATATCATGTTCGTGTTCTTCTTTGTTAGTACATTTTTCTGGTACTTTTTTACTTTGAGTAGGCTGTGAAAATCTGCAAAATCGTGAAAACATGGATGTTACTTTATTGGTCTCAATAGTTGCTAACTTTGCTTTGTTTCCACAGGTTTGAATTGAATGCTTAGTGTCTGAATTGGAAAGGATGGTTGATTTACCAGCCATCAAACCTATTAATAAGGGCGCAATTCACAAAATTTGTTCGGGACAAGTTATTCTAGATCTTTCATCTGCAGTAAAGGAGTTAGTTGAGAACAGCTTGGATGCCGGTGCAAGCAGTATTGAGATAAGTTTGAAAGAATATGGTGAAGAATACTTTAAAGTCAGCGATAATGGATGTGGTGTCTCACCTAATAATTTTCAGGTAGATACCACAAACACCATTTTTTTTTTTTTTTGGTTTTTTTGTTTTGTTTAGTTTTTTTTAACTTGTACATTTTGTTTCATCATAGACCAATGTAGCACATGCATCTTTACATAAAGAGACTATAAGGTGCTTCTCAGTCTTCTAAAGTGCACTCATTCACATCTAAAGTATATAATAACTTGCCTTTTCTTCTACTGCGTTGTTTGACTCTTTCTTTGCATAAATAATTTTCTGTTTTGGTGGCATGTTCAATATGAAGTTTGCCATCCTTTATAATGATATCTTTTCTAGGCCTTGGACTAAGCTCCTCATGGTTATTTCCACCCTTTATTGTATCACAAGTAGATATACTTGTTTCTTGCTTTAGAATTAGGAGTGTGACCTAGTGCAATGCCAATTGCCTTGTTCATATATTGTTTACTGATCAGAATAAGTTACTTTTGCAGGGTCTCACTCTTAAGTATCACACTTCTAAAATAGCAGATTTTTCTGACCTTCAGTCTTTAACATCTTTTGGCTTCAGAGGAGAGGCACTGAGTTCTCTTTGTGCACTAGGAGACCTTAGTATTGAAACAAGAACAAAGAATGATCCGGTTGGAACACACCTGACATTTGACCATTCAGGTTTGATAGCATCTGAAAGGAAAATAGCACGGCAAGTTGGTACAACTGTTACTGTTGAAAAGTTATTCTCTACTTTGCCAGTAAGAAGTAAGGAATTCAGTCGTAATATCCGCCGTGAATATGGAAAGCTGATCTCTTTGTTACATGTAAAATGACCTTTCTCCTTGTTTTTCTAGGAGATTCAGATTTATATGACATACCATCTACCATTTGCGCTTTTCTAATCTATCTGCTCCTTTATAATTTTTTTCTATACCTGGGAAAATTGCTGCTAGTTGTGAAAAACTGAGCCCTTTTAGTGTAGTTTATTGGGCATTTATTGTTTACAAATATATGCTGTTGGTGCCCTCTCATATGTCAGATTACTGTATTTAGAACCCACAACTTTTTTCCATGTTACCAGTTTTTCTTCCATTGGTTGAGCCCTTCAATGATGGTTTTATGAGTGTATATACTGAAGTTATCCTCCTATCTGGTTTACTTCATTGTTCCATTGTCTTTTCAGGCATATGCGCTCATTTCCAAAGGAGTTCGATTGGTTTGTACCAACACAACTGCAAAGAATCACAAGTCTGTTGTGCTAAAAACTCAAGGAAGCGGTTCTTTGAAAGATAATATTATAACAATATTTGGGATTAAAGTGTTTTCATGCTTGGAGCCTTTGAATTTGGATGTTTCTGACAATGTCCAAGTTGAGGGCTTCCTGTCAAAGCCTGGTTGTGGTAGTGGACGTTCCATGGGGGATAGACAGTTCTTCTATGTAAATGGTCGACCAGTGGACATGCCTAAAGTGAGCAAACTTGTCAATGAATTCTACAAAAGCTCCAATTCCCGGCAATTTCCTGTTGCCATTATGAATTTCATCGTACCAACTTCGGAGTATGATGTGAATGTCACTCCTGACAAAAGAAAGATTTTCTTTACTGAAGAAGGAGCACTTATGCTCGCGTTGAGAAAATCACTGGAGAAAATCTACTCCCCGGTTCACCACAGCTATTTAGTTAACAAGATTCCAGAGTGCAAACCAGAATCTGGTAATCAAATGCATGCTGAACTCAATGATATCCAGGAAGAAACTGCTTGTTGCCAGGAGATATTGGTAGACACACCTAGTAGTAGAAAGTTTCTCAAAGAAGAAGTTCTTGACTCTTCTGAGAAAGAAAAGACCCTATGCAAAATGGAAGTGAATCAGATATCAAGTTCCTCTGGACATGAAATATATGGGGGTGATACTTTGTCCCCAGTGTCTCCAGGTTCCAAGTCAATGGACTCTATACTTGTCAGCAATTGTTCTTCTAGAGATGTGATAGATGGTAAGAATGATGAATCTCTTGTGAAAAGATTGGTAGACGATTTAGTATATCCTTGTCAATCTAATGCTGTTCAATCTAAGCTTACCAAGTTTGTAACTGTAAATAAGAGGAACCATGAAAGCAGTGCCATGTTGTTGTCTGAAGAGCCTGTCCTGAGAAAAGGAACAAGTACCTGTAAAGTGAGGAAAACCACTTTGGAAATGAGATCAAGTACTGTGTTCTCGAAACCTTACAAGAGCAACAACTTACTTGAGGCTTTGAATGAAGTTGCTGAAGAAGATAGTTTGGAAACTGTAAAAGTAAAGCAAGATGGTTTGGAGCATCATGACCGTTTCCATACATTGAATCAACCAAAGAATCCTGTTTCTGATGCAGACAATGTTTCCAATGATGATTGTCAAGAGGTATCAACTGAAGAAGATAATTTGGAAACTGTAAAAGTAAAGCAAGATGTGTTGGAGCGTCATGACTGTTTCCATGCATTGAATCAGCTGAAGAAACCCGTTTATGATGCTGATGAGGCTTCTGATGAAGAATGTCAAGAGGTATCAACATTCCCAATCTGGGATATGTGATTCACTGAAGTAAATGGGCAAAGTGTTTTTTATCTTTTAGCTTTTAGTACTTAGGGCTCCCACAAATGAAGCAATAGTTATTTATACCTAGGAGTCCTTAACGTCTGTATAGTGTTTACATTTCTTATCCTGCATTTTGCCTGTGGTCTGTTTTTATAATTTTCCAGGAAATTATGCAAATTCAAGGGACTGGTTTGCAGGATGAGGCTCTTGATTCAAAAGCTTTGCAATGTGAAAAGCTAACAAATGTTTCAGGAGATTTTGTTAAAGCATCTGTACAACCTACCATTTGTAGTGTGGCTGTGGATATTAGAACACCAAATGGAGATTCTGAGAGATGCTATGTGATGGAATTTGATATCAATGCCCTTAGAGCAAAGAGATGCCAGAGGCTTTTGAAAGCGGGTTCCACTTCCAAATGCAAGTCAACGAAAATGTTAGTTGTATTGGACTGCAGCTTTTTTGTCAATAAGAGAAATTACATAAGATAGTTTAGTGTTGTTAGTCTTACTAATATGATTTACAATTGAATATGCCCATAGAAGAGTATTTTCTTTTCATTGGTTTGAAAATTTGACTTTTGATAGGTCTGCATCAGGTGCTATAATGCAGCAACCTTAGAGACCAGTTCTGACGTGCAAAGTGATGAGGCTAAAGAGAAGGCTCTAGTTGCCGCAACCACTGAATTGGAAAGGTCCTTTAACAAAGCAGATTTTGGAAGGATGCAGGTCGCTGGATTTTCTTGATAAATGAGTATATTAAAGTGTTTTATATTTAATATATTTGTAACTGCTGAATTTTCTTTTCTGCTTATTTTGTTTCCCATGGCAAAAAAATGAGTTCACGGTATTATCCTTGAAACAAACAGCTTTAGAAAACTAGAGAAAATTAAGTCTTTGGCTTTTTACTAGTTATGGAAAGCATTCTACAATAAGTGCTTGAGGACCATGGAAAACACAATATGAAGAACCCGGCAGACCTCAATTAGGTGGTTTTCTGATTTTTTCATGAATAGGGATATACAAATCATGATGGTTAATTAGACATATAAACATGGAATTATGTATCAAGCAAAATGCAACATAGTAGTCCAAAAACCAAATATCCCATGGTCCTTGCCTTAGCTACTCTTTGTTTTGATATATAGCATTTGATTTGTTGCTTTCCAATCTGCTTGCTAAAAGTTATGGGTTTTGCCTGTCTTGGATATTTGGACTCTCAGTATGATGAAAAACACCCTCCAGTAAAACAAGCTCGGCTCCTTTGCATATATTGGTCAATAACCTATACTTTCTGTCAGAATTTTGAGAAAGATCCGTGCTTCATAGTCACAAGCCTTTCCCTAGGTCACCTCTATATAAATTCTGTGGTTTTCTACAATTTCATGAAGAGCAAACTATTGCCCAAAAAATTACATCAGTTGATATAAGCATTTTAAGTTTTAACATTAATGAGCAACTATTGATTTTTCTGTATTTTAATCCCTTCGCACTAGTTTGACTAGTGTTGCTGGGCTCCAGAAAACAGGTAAAAGATATCTCGATGGCATTTGGTGAAAGGACTGAAAGGATTTGGACTTTGAACCAGAATGTCTATTCCAGTCTCATTGTGGTACTCTTCTATGATGCTACGATACGAGAAATCAACAAAAGCTTCACATAAAGTTTGTCAAACTTTTCATGTTCTTCTTAAAAGGATGATAAATGCACTCAGATACTATGACCAAAATGGCCAGGTTTCAGCTTATGACCCAAAATGTACTCTTATATGTCTTCAATATCAAAAGTATTAAATATTAAAAAAGACCCCACCAATTGTAATTTTCGACATGCATGATTTTGTAACTATGATGTGGAAGTATTAAAAAATGTGCTATATCCCAACATAGATGTGTGCTCATTTCGATGGGTCTTCTCTTAAAATGAGTTCTGCTAAGTCTCCAGCAATGGGAGGTGTATTTCTTCTAGCGAGGCTATTACAAGCCCATGGTTGGTTATGGGTCCTTGCCACTGGTTGTGGCACAAATTCCTTGGCGTTGGCTGTTCCATTTCTTAGTGACTATTGACTGAGTGTTGTGTTCCAGCTTTGGACTGTTGGGATAAAGATGGGAATTTGCCTGAGTTTTAGTGTATCACCCACATATCATGGAGTTAACATAGGTTTTGATCAGTTTCTACACTGTTTTGATCAGTTTCTACACTGTAACATATGTGCTCGAGTAATGTGATTCTGCCATGTTTATGTATCGTTAGCTGACAATGGACCTTGTTTTTCAGGTTATTGGGCAGTTTAATCTTGGATTCATCATCGGGAGGCTTGATCAAGACCTATTTATTATTGATCAGGTGAGAACAAAATACCCTTCCGCCCCGTGGAATCAGAAAGAAAAAAGGACCATATAAGAATAAGTCCATTTGAGTGTGCACTGTTTAATCTGTATGCACTGTTTTCCTTGCTATATCAGGATTGTACTGGTACAGAATGTCTTGATCAGTACATGCTTGCTCGTGATTTGTATTTTCTTGTCCTTATATTCAATGCATGCAACTTTCTCAACTTCTTTGCTTAACTTACAGCATGCTGCCGATGAGAAATACAATTTTGAGCGACTTTCACATTCAACTATCTTGAACCAACAGCCTCTACTTAAGTGAGTATGATGTTACAGTATTTTGCATTATATGCCTTATCACAGGACTTTTTTTTCTTTCTCTTTCTAATGTACTGTAAGACATTGAATTCCCTTGAGTAAAAGCACTTCATTGTGCATATTGACCTGCCATTTATGGGATGCATCGTGTGGAGTTTGGATTATTCATTAATAATGTTGCATAAGAATCTTATTGCACTCTTCCTTTTTCACATGTAAAGTACATTGGCAATGATATGGTCGCTCTTGAATTTTCACAAATGATATCCTGTATGAGTGTAATGTTGGTTAGAAGTATGATTAGCAACATGTTATTATGCATGCACATTTCATTGTGAAATTAACAGGAAAAGTACTTTTTAATTTTCAAGATTTATAGATGTTCCCATATACTCTATATTTTACACTTAAGCCCCACTTTTTTATGGTGAATAGTGTATTTCAATTCTATTCTTTTTTTGACATATCCATTCAAGCTCAAATTTTGGGCATTCATACTCCTCGCCATAATGCACTTGTAAAAAATATTAAAAAAATATAATTAAGCTAAATAAAGTAACCAACATACCCGTACAAATTTCAAAATTTTAGGTGTATTTTGTTCATTTTATTTATTTCAAAATATATTTTTGGTATTTTTTACAAATGTGAGATGACAACAAGTATCAACTCCCCAATTTGAGCTCAATCCAAAGTATGGAAGAGAAAATAAAATTAAAATACAAGTACACTACTAAAAAGTGTGGCCTGAGCGTAAAATATAAAGGATACATGTTATTTTAAAATTTTGATAATAAAATGGGAATCTTTTTGCAAATTTCATCATTTCTTTTGGAGATATTAATAGTATTTTAGTGTATAAATAATTCGTGTACCATATGATGTACAATATCTTGTACCATGTTCAATATTGCAAAGGATGCGGTTTGTATAGAGCCTAGGGTCTAAACGATCAAATTAGAGCCTACCTTCAAATAGTATCGAGAAATGTGGTTTTAATATTTGAAATCTTTGTGATAGCCTTAAAATATCTTTTTATATTTATTTATAAAGTATAAAGCTTAAAAAATAGTGTAGGTCGACAGATCTATGAAAATTTGGAAATCTTGAAAATCGGCAGTCAAAAAATGCGTTACAAAATGCACTATTTCCAAAACTTGAAATCTATTTTTTTCTCATGGCCATGCTTCTTGATGTCGAGATGATCAATTTAAAGATATTTGAACATCAAAACAACCTCTTCTAGTGAAATTTTTGAGATAGGTTCAAATTTGATTGTTTAGATCCTCGGCTCTATATAAACTTTTCCCAATTGCAAACTATCCATATATTGTAACAAAATAATGTGTGTAAAATTTTACTACACATCATATACATTTTTAACTAAAGCATCTTAGATTATTTTTTCCTACCTTAAATTCTTGTGAATTTCAAAAGCTCTCAACTTCCTTATTTATTTTTTTAAACCGCTTCCAATACACATTTGTAATTTGGCTTCTACATTATTCATCATTTCTAGTTTTGTGCATATCTAAATATGCATTCCTTTCATCGTGGTTAGGAAGAAATTTCAATTTCTATTTAAAAAATGATTTAATGCTTTTTTCTAGAATTCTATTGATATGATATTTTTTAAAATATAGATCCAATAAAGCATGTATAGAACTTCGACAAAAATTTCCATTGAGCTCCTACCTTTTTATTTCATTTTATCCAAGTGCTTCCACGCAAGATTCTTGTTTGTCCTTTATTCATTACTTTTATAATTTAAGCATTGAAACATATTCATCTTTATTATGTTAGGATATTATCATATATTCTTATTTAAAAAATATCACTTTTCATGAAGTACATGTACAGACACACATATAAATATTGTGTGTATGATGTATGTACATATATGTAACTCAATAACACACTGATAGACAAGTCGCACAATAGCTTAGTGCAAACGCACTACATTTTACTGATACACCTGTACAAAATCACATTTTTTCTCAATATATCATGTAATTTACATTATTATATTTTGTTCTTTTTATTATATTGCATGAAGCTGCAAGGATACCAAATATCCATGGCACCAAATGTTCATGTATTTGATGGTATCATGTCTATGCAAATACTTTTGTCCTGTTGGCATTTGCAATAGCAGGGTTTCGCAATTTTGTGTAAGCAGTGGTCTATGGGTGGTGTACTTGTCTGAGTTGAATGTCCTGTATAATTTACTTTGTGATTTACTTTGTTAAAATTTTGTTAGTTGATTAGAAAAGAACAGTCAGGGTTTTCCAAAATTGCTTCCACTTCTGTTTTTATTTTTCACCAGGCATCTCTCTAGGACCCAGAGTGGAAGAGCAATATGATCCCGTGATATGTGGCTCAAAATGATTGCCACAAATTTATGTTATCAATATCAGACTGCACCAAACAGTCCATTTAGTTGGACTAAGAATGAGGCATAAACTAGTCCAGTCCTGGTCAAAACTAGAAAATTTGAAAAAATTGGTCACAACTGTGTAGCGCAAAATGTACCGTCACAATCAATGTTATAAATATTGGACCAGATCAGACAGTCCATTTAGTTGGATTGAGAATATGAAACAATCTAGTCTGGGTCAAAACCATAGTTACCGAGACTGGGATCAGATCAGAATCCAGGATCAGGATGGGTTCTCGGGATCATGACAAGCAGAAAGCTCCCTACGGTAGGAAGCACAGTCTGTACACCCGAAATCTGGGGATCTCGATCCCAATATAATGGGGCCTTGATCCTAGCTTAATCCAGATCGAATATAATAAATTATATAGGGCCGAGCTCCATCTGGTTAAAAATTGAGGCCCCCTGGGAGCACCTAACTTTTGTAGTACTATAGCACATTCTGCTACTCTACACTACTATAAAATAATATCCTAGTATATGCTTCTATATTTAAATTTACTATATACAACTATATAATGTGTTCGATACTATATAGTACATACTACTATACTACACCACACTGTTAGATACTGCTATGCTATACTACTATATTGCACTACAATGCTAGGGAACCTGAATCTCCTGTCTCTGGATCTAGATCCCTATTAGGCAGGGATCAAGATCCCAAGGTTTAAAAATCGCTAAGGAGCGAGATTCCCTTATTCAAACTGCATGAGTGAGATTCCAGAGCACAATCAGCCCCTTGATTGGAAGATCTTGGAAACTATAGTCAAAACTAGAAACTAGGAAAAAGTTGGTCATAATTGGTTGGAGCTGCTTGATCAACTAGTCAACCTTGTTCTTACATTTTCTTTAATTTTTTAGATTGGTTATTTCGTTTATTATTATCTTTTATACCAATTTGATCATCGGACTGTCCCTAATTGGTACCACAATCGGCCCAGCATTTGGAACCTTTTTCACACGCTAGGTGTCAACCAGGCCCAGTGTGAGGATTGAACTATTTCGACTTGTGTTTTGTAATTCTTAATCTCTTATTTCCTAATATTAAATAACATTGGATATTGAACCATAAAAATTATCTACTTGTATTTGTATGTATTTTTTTCACTTGACCCCTAAGGAGGTTGTTGTTGCAGACCTATACGACTAGAGCTTTCTCCTGAGGAGGAAGTTACGGCTTCAATTCATATGGACATTATCAGGTATGCATACTTGTTTTCTCTACAATATTTGTTTATTTAAAATGGAAACAGGCATATTGTATGAAACATATCTTGTGAAACTATCATGTATTTTTATAATCTTGGGTTTCAATAGTCTTTAAAATGCTTCTAGGGCCTTGGTATATGCTTAAGTTGTTAGGATGTCCTGGAAATCACTTTCATGGGTAACAGCATATGGACAACTTCTTCTGAATTTATTAGTTGGCTAATTTAAGGAGTTGTTTCTAATTTTAGGGAAATATCAAAGAAATGGTCAAACCATCTCACTGAGGTTGTTAACTAAACCAATTTATGAGCAAAGTAATTACTGTGTAAAGATCATTTCACTTAAATACCTCTCAACTGACCTTGTTCCAGGTTTGGAATCAGGAACAAGCTGGGGTACTTTGGTAATTTGGCTTACCTAACTTGCCCCAATCCAAAACATAAACACTGCCCACTTGCTCCAGGCTTTTCTATCAAAATATCTTGCTCTAGGTTCTGAACTTGTATGAAGTAGGATAGTTTCCGCACTTGGCTCGGGCCACTTAAGGGGAGCCAAATTACCAAGGTGCCCCTGTTTGTTCCCAAGTCCAAACCGGGAGATATGTGTTCTATATGAAATCTCTTATTCCAGGTTTGGAACTCAAAACAAGCAGGATATTTGAATCATTTGGCTTGGGCCACATAAGTGGACCAAATTATTATAATGCACATGCTTGTTATTCCAAACCTAAAACATGTGTTTTTCATTAAAATCTCTTGTTCTAGGCTTGGAACTTGGATCAAGCAAGGTATGTACATCATTTGGCTCAGGCCATTTAGATGGGACCAAATTACCAAAATGCCCTGCTTATTTTGGAACAAGAGATTCAATGCAAAAAACATTTGTTCTGGGTTTGAAATCTTGAACTAGATGGGGCACTTTGGTAATTTTCTATGTAAAGAGCCTAAATCTCACATCCATGCTTTTGAAACTAGTAGAAACCCTAAACTGGCAGCCATGGCTGAAATTGGAAACAGATTAAGTTTCAAAGTGGTTTTGGTCTCACTAACAAAGAGTAACTTCTCTGGTTTGCTTATTAAGCAGTCAATTCAGGTAGTGGTGGACGATGGGAAGAGAGAGAGAGAGAGAGATAGTTTTGTTAAAGGATATTTTGTCCCAAATTCGATTGAAAAAACCAGGTGGGGTGGTTTCTTGACATACAATTTGAGACTTGGGTTTTACTTGCTAGCATCCAAAATCTTGGCGGTTCTTTGTAGGGATGGTGACGGTGTTTTGATGTGAATTTTCCTAAAAAAAATATGCCCTAACAATTATTTTAGAAGGGGCTGTTCCCAAACTCCCAACTCAACAATAGAAATAACCACATAACAACCCAAATACCTCTCAATATCCGAACAACCTTTTGAATAACTCAACCACAGTCATCTCTTGAGGAAATCGGCCATAAAACTCAAACCATAACATTACCTTTTAAACAATGGATACGTAGAGTGGTTCAGAGGAAAACTATGAACTCCAGAATAAGATAAAGAAACATTTGAGTGTGGAAAGATTCTGGGAGAGACAGTGGGTGGACAGACTTTGCCATCTCACGCACTACTGAGTCACTAGTGGAAGCCATGACAAGAGATGTAGTAAGTATGATGGACCAAGGAAGTCAATTTCAAAAGGAAGCCAAATGGTTCAAAATCTAAATTCAAACTGAACTATGGATAGATCAGATGTGCGCTGAGCTCATTCAACTGTTCCTAGCATCCCTGATATTGACTGAATGAATTGAAGTCAGCAAAGCCACCAAAATCACTCACTGCAAGTTCCACCTTCAAATTTAATGATTGAAATTATGTTGTCCTGATAACTAGGACAACTTGACAAGTGCCCACCACCGAAGCAGATCAAGCCACATCAGCCCAGCACCTGGCCTTTGGCAATACCCCCAGTATAGCAAATGTATAGTTGAGGTTAACTCCCCATCCAAACCACACCCCCCACCCCCCCCCCCCCCCAAACCAGCAACCAAAAAAAAAAAAAAACTGACCTACCATACAGCCCCACATGTGCCATGTCTTCTCCAACTTACTTCTACCCCTTTGCACCCAATTTATTCTAATGGGCGTAGTTTCTATAAAGCCTAGGCCTCGTGAGAAAAAGTAAACTCTCACCTCAAAACCTCGTTTGAATAACATTTTCAACACGCGAAACCCCTAGATGGCTCTAAAATCTTATTTCCACCACCGGTTATGAAACTTGTGGCCCAAAAAAATGGTACTTATCTTGTGGGTCCTTAAATGCTTGAAAATGGACAGTCTAGATAATCTGTTACTATATATACTATTTTTAGGTCTCGAAATTCCCTTTTAACACATGCATAATGGTTAAGGTTGATATGATCAATTTGATGGTTTCTAATGCCAGAAGTACAATTTTAAGGTGAGATTTGAGATGCGGCCCAACTTTTCTTTATAAGGCATGGGCCTTATTTTCACCTTTTCTTAGCCTAAATCTAACCATGATCCTGCAACCCATGGAAGTCCTAATTGCTTCAGCCGAACTATAGCCCCCAACTAAACCATCTTTCAGTATCAACCACAAGCTGGGAAATAAATGTGAACCATCTGCACCTACACTTTGAGTTCTCCAGGGACATATGGTCCTCCTTTGTATCACCATTTGGTCTCTCCTGGATATGCTCCCTTACACTATAGAAGATCTGTTTAAACAGTGGCTCTTGCCACCATCCTGCGTAAAGGACTCATTCTGTGGAGATTAAACCTGGCAACCATCTCATCGCTGTGGACAAGACAAAACAAGTGGACTTTCAAGAAGTTAGCAATGGAGATTGGGCAACTCAAGGACTGGGTTTTGGCCACAATCATATAATGGGCCCCTGATCAGAAAGGAATTTTGGGGCATCCAGGCAACTGATTTGAATATTTAATGGAATTCCATATCTTGGAGCTTCAAGCCTAAGAGCAGCCTCAGCTCGAATTGGAATCCACCCCTAGCAAATACCATCAAACTCCATTTCGGTGACAGTTCCCAAGGAAATCCAGGCCCAGCCAGTGTGTTGAGTTTTTAGATTGCACTTGGATGAGAGAATCCTAAAGTACCGAAGTGGTAGCCTTAGCACTTCTCCACAACATCCACTTCATTCCCCCAGAGTGGACTTGTTTGATGGTGGAAGGCAACTCCACCAATGTGATCTCATGGGTCAAGAGAGTCAAATTAGCTGTGAATGATCACATTGGGTGAGGAGAGTCAAATTACCTATGGATACTATCTCACATACTTGATGAAGTACAGAATAGATGCTTACACCTACAAGTCAACATTGCACATACCTGGAGAGTACAAATTCTATAGCCAAACTCTTAGTGAAGGAGGCGGTCAGAGACCTGAATTTGTTATACCCCAGGCCACTTTTTGAATTCCACAAGATGTCTTTTGTATCTACAGTCATACCATTCTTTTTGTGCCTACCAACAAAACAAGTCTTTCGCTTATATCAAAATGAGGCTTATATCAAATTCTTTCTTTTACTCCATTTTCCATCCCATCTGCTTGTAATGATAATAATTGTCCCATTTTTCTCTGCATCGATAAATTCTTCAAAGTTTGTATAACATCTTGTGTGATGGCTCCTGGTAAATAATTGATTGACTTCTCATGGTTTGGATGCATCTTTAACTAAGTCTCATTACATGCATGGTGTCCCATGTATTTTAATATTCAGTTCATGCACGCCATACCCTTTGTCACTGAAGATCCTCTGATTTTAGCCCTACATGTTTGGCATGGTTTTTATCTTTTTTTGATATGTAGCCTGGTTTTTCTTTATGATTTATAAAATTCCAATCCTTCCATTTCTCAGGAAAAATGGCTTCACATTGGTAGAAAATTTCAATGCTCCTCCTGGAAACCATTTCCTTTTAAAGGCTGTTCCCTTTAGTAAGAACATCACTTTTGGAGTTGAAGGTAGAGCTCCTTTATATATAATTTGCTAGTGCTTCTTTATAATATCATGTAGCATCCTGTGTTAAAATAAGTGACATACCCAATGCTGCCCATTAAACAGATGTCAAGGAGCTTATTGCCACCCTTTCTGATAGTCAAGATGAGTGCACAATGATCAGTAGTTACAAGATAGATGATTCCAATTCTATTTGTCCATCAAGGATCCGTGCTATGCTAGCTTCGCGTGCTTGCCGTTCTTCAATCATGATTGGCGATCCTCTTAGGAAAAATGAGATGCAAAAGGTAAATTCCAATGCCCTTCTCTTTTTTTTCTGCTCTTGGACATTCTTGTTGAAGTTCTTTTGATGATTTTCTGAAAGTAGCAGATCAAAATCTAAAGGGTGCGGTTTGTATAGAGCCTAGGCTCTAAACAATCAAATTAGTGCCTACCTTCAAATAGTGTCGAGAAATGTAGTTTCAATATTAGAAATCTTCGTGATAGCCTTAAAATATATTTTCATCTTTATTTATAAAGTTTAAAGCTTCAAAAATAGTGTAGATTGACAGATCTAGATAATCAATTTGAGGATATTTGAGCATCAAAACAACATCTTCGAGTGAAATTTTTGAGATAGGCTCTAATTTGATTGTTTAGAGCCTCGGCTCTATATAAACTTTTCCCAAATCTAAACCCTAAGTATGGACTTCTTTAGGCATTGAAGCTCTGTAAAAAATGAAGAGTCAGGTTCAGAAGAGAATCAACTTTGATTCTCATGCTAATTGATTCATTATTCTTTTAGTATTCCACATTTTTTAAATGGTTGTTTGGGTATCTAAAAAATTAAATTAGGTCTTTGGCAAGTTGATGTAGGGAAAATTAAAGAACAGTAAAATCAGCAAAAATTCGGGCCGTACACAAGTTATGACTTGGAGAAACTGAGGGTTTCCTCCTCATCCCGAAAGCCTAAGTTTTTCTCTCTCTTTCAATTTCGAAAAGTCACATGGAATTACTCCCTCAGGGCTCCACACACCTCTTATATATTATAATTTAAGGTTTTGTTAGGCTACACCACTTGGTGGTGTAGACCCTTACAGTGCTCAACATTTTTGGACACTAAAATACCTTTGAATTGTAATACAAAATTTTTCAAGTAGGGGCATTTTTGGTCATTTAGAGGGTAGAATAGATTTTTTTATAAAAAAATAATGGCATAATTATAAACAATTAATGCATCGTGTGGGTGATGTCACACACCATATCGGTGACGTCATTGCCCACTATTGTTAATAAATGTTTTTGTTTCTATTAGGAATTTCTAGTTTACCCTTGATTAATTACTTAAAATACCTTTAAACAAAAGTTTACTATATTATAGGATAAGGGTATCTAAATGTCTAAAAATGTTGAGCACTTTAATTTAAAATGACCAAACAAAAAGTCATTAAATGTTCAAATGACCACAAGTGGTGTAGCCTAACAAAACCCTATAATTTAATGTTCAAATACAAAAATATTAAATGTCCGTGTAATAATTAAAATGACCTAAAAAAGTCCTAAAACACAAATTCATAGTGATAATTTTATCCATGTGAACCATGAAGAGTACCTATGAACGATACTCGTGAATATTAACTAGTGACTAGTAAATAAAAATATAAAAGAACCTTAGAATCCCTTAAAAAACTTGAAAGTCCTAAAAATAAATCCTAAAATTAAACTCAAAATATATATCCTTTGAAATTGAATTAAAAATAGGTGTAATTTTACCCTCCATCTACTTGAGCGATGAATATCAAGCCAAGTATGACGTCAGAGTTCGTCTTAGTTATACAGGGTTGTGGAACCTGTGGAAGCATCATAAAATGCAGTTAGGAGAAGGGACAAACATATAAAAATCGAAAAGCTTGGGTAGCTTGGGTTCACTGTATTGAGGAGTGGCAAGTGGGTCAGGTCGACTCCCCAACGTGATGAGTTAAGCCGACATGCACTTGGGTCTAGAATCCAGTAGTGGACAAGGTGGGTTGATCTAGTTCCAAATGACCTGGACCAAATCTGGGTTGGGCCTATGTTTGGGTCCATCCTAGACCTTTTCAGATTAGATTCGGGCCAAGTCAACCTTGACTTGATCCAACTTGATATTTGCATATAATATATGTATGTATACAAATATTATTTATGTAGGGTTATGTTTGGGTGCTCACATTAAAGCATTTTATAATTGTACTCAAGAAATTTTTGGATACTTATATACCCTTATTTCGTATATAGAGCATTTTTTTGTAGGGGTATTTTTTGTCATTAGGATGTATGCAAGATCTTCCACATGGGGTGTGATATCACCCACATGGAGCACACTAGTAGCATTTAATGCTCTATGTGGGTGATGTTACACCCCTGTGGATAATGTCTCACTCTTCTTAATGACCAAAAATACCCTTATTGAAAAACATTGTATTTTAAAACAAGGGTATATAAGTATCTAAAATTTCTTGAGTACAGTTATAAAATCCTTTATAATGTGGTCACCTTAATATGGGCAAGCTTTCTATGCTTCCCCTACATCATAAAACTTATATACTTCCCTTTGTCCAACCGTCCATTTTGAATGGAGGGCTGAGATTGCCCCAATCACAATGTCATGTCTCTATATTAATTTTTTTTTTCTATAAACTATTTTAACACCAAATTTTGGATGTCGAATCCTCTATTAAACTCGTACTAGCGAAAAATATAAAAAAAGTATTTTCAATAAAATAAAATGACCAAAATACCTTTGAAATTTTCAAAAGGTATTTTGGTCATTATATTTTATCGAAAAATTATTTTTACTATTTTTATAGGTGCGCCCCAATGAGATTAGAAAGGAAGAAAATGAATGGACATATGATTGTATGTTGGATTTTAATTTTTATATTTTTTATACAAACTGGTTGACATGAAATTTTATAGGTGCATCACAATTAAACATGCCTTAAAATTTAAAAAATAATTCAAAAAATAAACTTATATAACTTTATATATTTTAGGAGTATTTTGGTCAATTTAATTTTTACAAATTTTTTTTTTATTTTTTTTAAGAGTTTTTTATTGAAAATTAGGGATACCCAAAATTTAAAATCAATCAAATTTCTAATAAAAATTAAACTTAAAAAACATCTTACAATCCTAGCCATTCATTTTTTTCCATCGTAGTTCGAACCATTAGGAGGGTGCTTGTATATCTTTCACATTAAGGGATGTTATACTTTTTGATGCACCGTACAGTCATTCAACTAATCAAGGTAGATTGCAGTTCTTATGGCCTTTTGTCTCAATGAGTCCTTTTGACAATCCTATGATAATCTGAATCTTTAGGTCGGAATGTTATCTAAGAAGGGAAGACCAACTTTTTTAAAGGAGCTTCTTTAAGTTTGTTGCTGTTTTTACCATTTTTTAGAGATTTCCAGTGTTTTATTTAAAATTAGGGGCAATTTAGGATCTCTTATGTTGTAATATGAGTGAATGGGCTTATGAGTATTTTTTAATAATGTTTTAACTTAAGTAGGCCTAATTTTGGTATGTTTTATTAGATCATAATAAAAAAAGGGTCTGTTAGGGTTTCGAAGACTTTTCGGGGGGGTGTAGCGCCATACCCTATCTAAGTTTTTTTTTTTTTCTTTTTTATGCAAAAATAGCCATGTCCACTCAAATCTAATCTTTTTTTTTTATATATATAGTTGATTGAATTGTTTTTATGTACTGTATATGCTTTCATACATTACTTTTGGGTATGTAAAATAAATAATTTACTTTTTAGAATAGTTGAATAAAAAAAGAATGGCTTTTTACTGTATATATATATACACTTTCAGCACCGTATTGCTGTTTGGCTCTTGCCCTTGCCTACGAGGCATGAGAATAACTTAGCATTATTCTCAAGAGTAATGATCTTATAGGACCCTCTTTTTACCCATGTGTGTATTATCTCAAAAGATCATCATTAAATTTGGTACGGATCTTTAAAAAGTTTTGGGTGTGCGATTTAACTTTTTTTAAATATTTGTGTCAAATTTAATGGTGATCTCTTCTTAAAATTTCCCCTCAAAATGAATGAAATTTGGAACTTCTTGTTTACCGATCAGCGCTGATCTTAAATGGAAATTTATAGTTTTTTCTCTCGGCATCATAGGTACTCCGGCATTTAGCTGAGCTGAAGTCCCCTTGGAATTGCCCCCATGGTCGGCCGACCATGCGTCACTTGGTGGACCTCTCGACTGTGCGCAAGAGCTAGTTGGATCACCTTCATATAAATTATGTGTGAATAGTGGGTGGCTGTTGCCATTTTATCTTCTAGCTGCCTATTGTGTATTAAAGCAGTGTATTGAGCTTTCAGGCAGAGAGAGTGAGAGAGAGATTCTTCTTTACAGGTTGTATTGCTATTGCAACCTAAGTTTTGAAGCTGATTCGATGCTATTTAAGAGGGGAAGCGGGGGGAGGAATGTGTTGGGTTGGGTAGGGGCCGGATCCGAATGGGTTGGGTTAGGTAGGGGCCAGATCCGGACCTGATCGACCCAACTTAAAAATTAAAATATTTATATATTTAAATATGTATTGGGACCCGAAAAATATTATCCGACTTGTCAGGTCCAATTTTTTGACCCTTGAACCCGCATCGGGTCTACCCCTTGGGTTCCAGGTCAGGTCCGAGTCCATTGCCACCCTAATGCTATTTGGAACTTTTGAGGTAATCAACACCATTGAAGTGGCTGGAAACGACGGACGATGCATCTTGTGTGTGAGGACAGAGGAAAAGCAGTTTTATTAGAATTCGACTGGCCATCGGACCAGATGGAATTCAATCCTATTAGGGTTGGCAATAGACCCGACCCATACTTGCCAGGTATACTTGACATGGATTCGGGTATGGGTTCAAGTTCTAGATTTTTGGGTAGGGTCTAGGTCCATTAAAGGATAGCCTGATAGTCTTGGGTCCGAGTACGGATCCTGTTATACCAGACCCAACGGGTACGGATTTGATTTTTTAGTTTATCCAAATCTCCAACCTTAAAATCGTTTCAATACTTTTGGCTTTTTCCTTTTTCTCTAAATAGTTAAACTCCATCGCCATCCTCCTCTCAATTTTTGGGAGACATAACTCTATCTCTAATTGTTCGCCCCTTAAAAATCAGTTCTTTGTTTTTCACCATTGTAGGCTACAAAAAATAAAGCTCATAGTGAGAGGGCCAATGAACCCAATCAGACCAGGGACCTGACAGATACAGATATAGGTCCAACTTTTGGATCCGACAGGTCGGGTGTGAGTTTAAAACCTGGATCTGAATACATTCAAGTTTGGGTCTTGATCTGGGTCCAATGGGCCCAATCTATATCCGACCTGTTGCCACCCCTAAATCCAATCAAAACTTCAATTTGACTATTGGTGGAATTAGTTGGATTGGATTTAAAAAAGAAAAATATGAAGAGTAGTTTGAAAACATGATGTATATTAAAAGATTCATTCCACTTTGTTAAGTTTGTCGAACTTATCAAAATGCAATTGATCTAACTGGTATAAAAACTTGGAAAAGTTAAAAAAAAAACAAACAACAAATTGACATTTTATTTTGAACCAGACTAACCAACGGATCAGTCAGCTATTCGACTAAAAGTTCCTATCAAATTCTAAAATTTAGTTTCATATCCTTTTTTTTGGGTTTCAAAACTATCTCTGTTTTTTGGATTTTCAAAATATGGGAATTAGCTTCATTTTTTTATCTTCAATGCCAGAAAGTGACTTGTGATTCTTTTAAAAAGAAAACACTCCTCTTGTAATTTATATGTATCACAAATAAATTGGGAGTGGGGTCATGGGATCGTGATTTTATATATGTCAAGGGCAAATTCAGATCTTGAAAGTCTAAAATGTATTCAAAATGTAGTAATGTTTGGGTTAAATGATTTTTCAAATCTTAAGAATCCAAAAAATTGCTAATATATTTTGGATATTCACATTTTGTAAATACACATTAACTTTAATTTACATTTTCATATTTTGACAACTCAAAAATATAAAAAATAAAACGAACATTTGAACATGCCTATCCTTTGGATCTTGGATCTGGAGAATTCAAAAAATAGGCAATTTGTCATTTTAAAATTTGTGACAAATAAGAGTAAGAATGTAAAAACACATAAATATAGGTACACATTGGATAATGTGAATGATAGGGACATGTGCATAATTTACTCGAAGAAAAACTCTTAAAGCATTGATTTTCCCCTTCCTATAATAGGAAAAGTCTTATGGTGATCATATGTTTGGATTTTGGAAGTGCTGGTTTTGAAAACCGCTGCTTTGTAATACTGGATCACTTTTGTGTTTGATGATGGCGGGTATTACATATCATAGCCTCATTATCTTGCGGCACCAATTTATTACATGACAATCGATTACGAGGAAATATGACATTTCTACCGAACACTTTATAGTCAGAAAATGGTAAGAGATTAGAGGAGATTTTCCCAAAAATCATGAAACACATTGTGAGCGGTGAAAAGTGAAAAATCTATTACCTGTTTAACGGGTAATCTTTAAAATATTTTGCATGCGTCGAGTTTAATAAAATGCCAACCCGCCTATTTGATTTGCATAGATGCTCTCTCACCCACCTACTCAGTTTTCATAGGTGCTCTCTCCTTTTTAAGCTCGTCTCTCTCTCTTGAACCTTAATAACTGGTTTGCATAATATGCTCCCTCTCTCGTTAAACCCTTTCTTCTTATATATATATTTTTAGCCGTCTTATACTCTCATCTGCACTTTTTCCATTCTCTCTCTCCTCATCATATCCATTCGCCTTAGCATATCTAATCAATGAGAAATTACACTGCACAAATATAATAAAAAAATTCACTCAACATAAGAAATTACACAATACAATTATAATAAAAAAAAATTATATAGCATAATCCTCATAAGAGATTAGTAAAAGCTCAATTGACATAGGATACCTCTTTAGTTTCCTCCAATACTTTAAAATTTTCTACTGCAATTACAAAATCTTCTAATTTACTAATCAAACTTCTTCCCAATTTTTAACTTGTACCTCAAATAAAATAAAATAAAAATAAGGCTTATCACAATAAATATATGTTATTACAATCATATTATTCCAATGACTCATCATGTTAAAACCAAAGTCTAATTATGTTAGAAGACATGTGATTCCATGTAAGTGCCAACGGCATGTAAAATAAATAAGAAACTGTGTGATGATTACTTTAAAATGATACAAGTTATTATTAGAAAAAAAAATTGGAATGGTGATGATGTTATTATTAGAAAATAATTGCATGCAAAATAAATAAAAAACGGTGTGATGATTACTTTAGAATGGTACAAGTTATTATTAGAAAATCTTTTTGGAATGGTGACGATGTTATTATTATAAAATAATTTTGGAATGATGTGATGATAACTTTAATTATGCATTTCAGTGGACTTTTGTGACAAAAAAAAAAAGAATTGATAGTTTATAGGCAAGTGCTAGTAAAATGTTGGTAATGCATTTCTCATATTTTTTCCATAGCAAAACAGTAGCCACATAGTTCAACATTTCCCATATTTCTTCCATAGCGAAACAGTAGCCACATATTTCTCAAGTTGCATCCAAATACTACCCAAACAGTAACAATCCATTTACAGATAATGTATTACACGAGTAATAAGTTTCATAGATAATATATTTCTAGGTATCCAACCGGCCTCTAAAAATAGAAAGACATTGCTTCTATGGGAGATAATAGAAGTCGTGAGTTCCACATCTTCTAAGAGGCAAACACGCCCCTAGAAAATTTCCTGCCTCCTAACATTTCAAGGCTAATAAAACATGTGACATAATTAGCTTCGTATTGTGTCATGAGCTTTAAAGAAATTTTGTCTCTTGGTTCACAGGTAACCCAACTTTCTCAAAATCTTCGTGGGTTAAAGTACCATCCTCATATAGTTTAGGATTTTTTTTTTTTTTTTTTTCTTTCAATAGTAGGATTGTGCCCTAATGTTGGGGGTAGTGCCAATCGGTCCGATATTATGTTGTGTTATTTAAAGTGGTTCGAGGTTGTCATCCTCAAATAGCTAAGACTGACTTTGTTAAATATTCAGAAGCAGTCCAAGGTTGACATCTTCGGACCGCAAAGATTGAATTTGTTAAGTATTCAAAAACAATCCAAGCTACCCATTTTCAGACCACCTTCTATGTTGCTCTTCAGGGTGGTTTGAGGTTGGCCTCCACGGACCACATTAGCTCATTTGTGTGCTAAGAAATAAGGCAGTCTGAGGATGTCAACCTCTGACTACCTTCTAGACTAAGTACTGCCCCTTACACAAGGACACTGCCATACTAACAAAAAAATTCTAAAAAAAAAAAAAAAAGTTTTAAGTATGGCGTCCTTGAGAGGTAATTTTGAAAAGAAAAAAAAAAAAAAATACGGGTTGACCGACTTAGTGTACTTTTTGCTCAAAATTGGCGCATTTTGTTTTTTTTTCTTCCTATTTTTGTTGTCAGTATATAAATTACTCAAGGGTTTAAGTTAGGGTGATGATTGGCGAAAGAATGTGTGGTGCAAGGCCACACCTCTCTAGAATACAAGGATATTAGGGTTTTCTTACTTAAAGATGAACAAATGAAGGATGGACCGCCTCACTACATGTGTGGTCCAAAAAGTGTAAAGCATGCATTCATGTTAAAGATGGATGCAAATAGGTGTTCCATCTAAAATCAAAGAAAAATACTAAAACCAATGAAAAATAACAGTCCAAATGTTTTCTTATTTTAATTAATATTTTTAAATTTTTAAATTTATTTATTTCCATATTCATGATCTCCATGTTAGAGATTACATGTAGGCTTGGCCGCATAGAAACTGGGCCCATAAGAACATATAGAAAGAATTAGTTTTTCTAAAAGTTACATAAAAGATCGGCTTCTATGGTTTTATGTTTTTTAGTTTACCCCTTGGTCCGATATTGTAACCATTTTTTTTCTTCAAATGGAGGGTTTTTGTTAAAAGTAATATAGAAGATCGGCTTCTATGATTTTTTTATTTTTTCTAGTTTACTTCTAGATCCGATATTGTAACCATTTTTTTTCTTCAAATGGAGGGTTGCGTCACAGACAAAGCAGTCTGAGGTCTGCATGCAGTGCCACCACAACCAAACCAGTCCGATGTCTTGGACCTTGTACTGGTTTTCCACAGTCAAAGTGGCCCGAAGTCTTGGACTTCGGACGGGTGTGTGTTTGGAATAAACAAAAAAACAAAAAAAAAGTACAAGGCATACCAACAGGTAAAATAGGAAAAATAAATAAATAAATAGATAAAACCACAAGAGCTTAATTTTAAGGAAAAAGGAGGTCTAACCAAGATTTTAAAATTAGGTCTAATCCAAATTTCCTATTTAATTTAGTATCCCTATATAAATTACTATCAACTTCATTTTTCACGTTTGTCCTAACTTACAAGTGCGGTACTCATCGGGATTTATTTTTTTTGCAGGTTATCACCTATCCTATAAATCGAATACTGGACATGTGAATTTTTTAGTGGCTTTTTTAGTTCTTTGATATCAGACAGCTATCTGATATTTCCAATTGATTTATCTTCTCAATATACTGGGCACCATTAATAACTTCCTTTGCTATTGTTAAGGAATGAACCAATGTCCCCAACCGTGCAAACTATATCAAAAAAGAATGCTTTTGCACAAACTTGTGCAAACTTCATAGCATCGACCAAGAATGCTTTTGCACAAACAATTCCACCACCAACTAAAAAAGATCTCGAAACCACAAATAGAATAAAAATACGAACAATTCCTCAATTTTGAGCAAGAGACTGTATTAGTTCAGTTAATGGCGTGTTGAAATAATCAACCGGTCAGTCCTTCATAGCGATGAAGAATGGAGGCCCAACTGTGCAAACTAGATTATCCAGAAGAATTCGAGGAGAAACTGTGTCGTACGATGTGGGGTTCATACAAAGTGCCTTAATCTTGGAGGCCAAACCCTAGGCTGAGGCCATGAACAATTTAGAGAACGAAAGTACAGCTCCAAGAATGTATGTGTATAGCGACGTGAAAGCAGAAGCTCTCACTTGATGAAAGGAAAAAACCTTAGTTTTGGGGGGGTTTAACTCTAGGAGAGAAAAAAACCCACATTAGAGAGCTTGGCTTGACGCAGGTGTACCTGGTTAGGCAAAGCTTTTGACCCATGAGGGGTTTGAAGCAACGAAGAAGGAAGTTCCGTGCGTAACCGAAGAAGAAGCCATGGCCATTTTTGTGTTTCTCTCTCTACCTCTTTTTCTCTCACTACCTGCCCGCCCTAAGAATAAGGCTATTGCTGCATTTCTCTCTAACTGCATTTTTTTATCAACGGACAGCTGTTTTTCACTTAAAAGAAAAAACTGTCTCGGACAAATGTGTTTTTATTTTGAAATTTATCCAATATGATTTGTATGTAAATTTTTTAAAATTTATTTTTGAAGTAAATTTTAAAATTTAATTTTTAAAGACATATAATCCGAAAAATAAAAAAATAAATAAATTTAAAAATAATGTTTCTAGTAAAAAAATATTTGAACCATGGTTTCCATTCTTTTTAGAGGGAACACTTACTTACATGCTATACCTTTAAACTTTCTGGACCGTACATGTAGAAATGCGGTCCAGCCCGCATGAAACAATTTTCCAAAAGGAAAACCGTAACTAATAAGCCCTAGCGAGCCCACTCCCTCTGTGCAGCTCCAAACTTCATTCCTCTGCTTGGACCGCAAGTGGTGACCTCTCGCTCTCAAAAGTCTATCTTCCAACATGAAAAAGGTATCTCAAAACTCGATCTCTATATTTTTCTCTCTATCATCTCTCTCTGTTCATATTTTTTATCTTTTTGCAAAACCAATCCCTAATTTTTCTATTAAATGTAACCCCTGAACTTTTCACCTTATTTTTTCCTAGTTTCTTCATCCATTCATTCAGTAAACCTCTAATTTTACTTGATAAAATCCTAATCATCCACAGTTTTTCATTCCATGCTTGTTGTAATTTATTCTCTCTCCATTTTAATCATCCACAGTTTTTCATTTTTTAATGTTTTTCATCATTTTACTTAATAACAATAGTCAATACAGTCTGCAAACTTATATTTGCTTATGGAATACATGGAAAAGTATGTTCTTAGCTTTAATGTTCAAAAGGAAGACCCATTTATAGCCTTTCCTCTCTCAGGGTTTCTATCTCTCTCTCTCTTACTGTCTCTTTCTTTATCTCTCTAGTTTCCTTATTACTTAACCTAAGTTTTCTCTACAGCTTCAGAAAACCTTGTAAGCATTGGCCGATTGCGACTAAGAAATTACATGGTAAGTTCATTACAATTCTAAACGAAAGAGATTCAAAAATTATTTGCTGTCTTCGTCCTGAGCGTATCAACACCATTTTTTATTGCAAACCTTTGTAACGCACTGCATAACTGTGGGGTGTACCATGCGGGGTATGGGTTGGGGCTGCTGAAACTTAAGGTCAGGGTCTTTGAGTTTGTAGCCTTATCTTCTGTTCTTGTCTTGGAGTGTTGCTAAGACGCGAAGAGTACAATTGCCTTGCTTTTGAGAAGAGAAATAGAAAGAGATAAAGATTTTCGTAGAAGCAGAAGGGAGTGCTTCTTCGGTAAAGTATCAATGCTGACTGCGGTGTAAGTTGAGCAGGCCTACTTCTAATGGGCGGAAGAAGTCAAAGAGTGGTGATAAGCATGAACATTTGAAATATCTGCTAGCTACAGTTGTTCATGAGATCCTTACCAGGGCTTTGTCCGCCATTGGGGAGGTGGTGGAGGCTCGGGTCTGAAGAGGCCTTAAAGAGGGGTAATAGAACAAGGTGGTAAGGCTACAAAAATTGAGTGGTGAATAAAAAGGAGATGGGGTTTTGGGGGGAAAAGGGAAGTGTAGCAGAAAAAGAGATGGAGTTGCAAGAGAGCTTACCACAAGCTCTACTTACTGGCTGCGAGTCTGGGTTTGAGGAGCCTAGAGAGGGAGTTATTTGTGGGGATGTGGAAGAGAGTAGAGAAGTAGCTCCTATTTGCCCAAAAAATAATATCCCTTTTTTTCGTTTTTTTTTTTTTTTTTTCTGGGGGGCTGTGCTGTAGATGAAGCAGATGTTTAGGGGGAAAATGAGATAGCTGGAAAATGGGATCGAGAAAGAAATAGTCAAGAGGTTGAGGAGGGGAGGGGAGGGGAGGGGAGGGGAGGGGAGGTGAGGTGAGATGGGAGAGGTGCAAGGTCAAGAAGGACATACGTTTGAGAAGCCGAAGAGGACCTGCCAACGTTTGCTGTGAAGGTTTGCTGAGATGGCGAACATAAAACAAGAAGTGTAGTAAAGGGTACAGAGAAGAGAGTTTTTGGGCAATCTGTGCCTATATGAATGTAAACGATCATTCCTTCTTTTTTCCCAACCTGTTTTTCTTTTTCTTTTTTCCTTTTGAAAATGATTCCAAAAACATGACCACCACCTCTGAAACTCTCATTGTGGGCTTGGTCATAGACATTAAGTTCACCATTAGAATCCCTACCCAAAACCATAGAAGATCGTAACAAAGCTCTTCTTTTACAGCAATGGATTCTGTTCTACCATGGTTTTGGATTTTTCAAGGCATTCATGTTGAAGAAATTGAAAGCCCAGATCTCAAAGGTATTTATTTCGGACTTATAATTAAATTTTGTTCATGTTATTGAAAATTTCTTGGATTTTTCCCATTTGAAATCTTCCATTTTCTCAAGCATTTTATGATACTATTTTCATTTAGAAATTACTGAATTGAAATGCATTTTACTTTTGCTTTCCTTTGGAACCAACTTTTTTCTAAGTTTTTTTATCTTTTGTTTCTCCCTAGTGCTTCTATTTTTCACACCTTTTTCTTTAATGAGATGATGTTCAATTTTCATGTTTGAAATCCATTAATCTACATTGTTTTCCTGTCCCTCTATTTCATTGAAACTTTTTAGTTCTTTATTTTTTAAGCTTTGGTATCTAAGGCTCATCATTATTATGGGAGCACACGCGATTTGAAGGAGGGAGAAAAGCTCTTCTTAAAAGAGTTTGACAATTACCTAGCTTCTAGTACCAAAGATTCAAACTCTCCGGAAATTTCTGATGATCACAAGCGCATCTCTGATCCTGGAGAGTGATTTGAAAATGTTCAACTCAAATGCAAGAGGTAATTTTGTTTTTTTTTTGTTTTTATTAAAACTTAATATTTATTGTTCTACAATTATTTTTATTAAGGTTATTGCAAGTTCATTTTGGTGAATCTTAGATTTTAATTCCTTATTGTACATTTTTTTTCCGAAGATATCGTTGACCTTAGGAATCGAGCTTGGGTCAAGACGGTAGAGGCTGAGATTTCATAGCCTAACGTCTCAAGTTCCATTTTTATGTAACCTTGTCAAAAAAAAAAAAAAAAAATATCGTCGACCTTGGAAACAATTTACTATTCATTTTGTGAAGAATCCATATTATTTGATGAATGTTGGAGAAATATTTGTAGATGCTCTTTTTAATGTGGTGAGATGGTAGTTCCCTTTTCCAGTCTGGGAAATCTATGCCGATTCATGGAACATTGTTATTTGAATTGCCCATTGTGGATTCTTATGCTTATATTTGACTCGTCAGAGTATACATCATTTTCATGAAAACATGTTGAGATGTTATTAGTATTTATTCATTACGATGAATTGAAGCATGGGTAGCACTTTATTAATTGAGATAGTTGTGCATGAAGCTCACATTCACTGATTGTTTTTTGACATGAAATCATCATCACATGTATTCATGGTTCTTGAGGACTTTTCTAATGGAAAAGTCAGCATGTATTTCCACCACTTATCACAACAGTGAGCAGTGGGGAGACGAACCATTTTTTTCCTGCGAAGTGCTTCGTTCTGTAAGTGGAAGAATAGTTCATCTCCATAGTCCATTAGATGGACAGTGGAAATGAACTAATACCATACACATTTAATGCATATTGTGTATAGCATACTTTTCCTTGCATTTTTTGCCAGTCCTATTTGTTTGAGTACTTGCAGATCCGTTACAGTTCTTGTCATTCTCGAGGAAAATGCTTAAGGTAAACTTTAGCGGGTCATTTAGAATCTTGAAACAGGTGGGAACATCAATTAATTTTGAAAAACCTGGTGCATAATTGTTGAAACGTGACCTACCACAATTTATCCACGAAAGAGAGCTTGTCTTCTGAAATCTATCTGGGCCAGGTAATTAAGTGTTGGTTACTTCCCATTCAAGCCTTAGTATTGAAAGAGCCCTTTGGTTCGCCAAGGAAATTGGCTTATCTTGTTACTTATGTAGAATACAGCTTTGTTCTTTGTGTATCTTCTGAAGGGTCCTATTCTTAATGGCCCTCATCCATCTTGCTCATCACTGCGGATTGTCAATGCTTCTGGATTAGATGAATACCAAAATTCTAGTTATGGAGTAGAAATAAAACAAGCCATCATAAAATATAGGATCTATTTAATACCTAATTAAAGATTCATTTAGGGTTTCAAAGCTCGAGTCATGTAATAAAAGAACTTTATATATTTATAAAATTTCTTAAATTTACCATTAGTTTTATATATAAGTTCGAGCAAGTTAGCCTCGCCTATAGGGCAAAACTGAGTAACACTGTGTACTAGTAAATCAATCTAATATTTAAGTAAATCAATTATTCAGTCCAATATTTATCCTAAATAAAATGGGTGCGGTTTGTATAGAGCCGAGGCTCTAAACGATCAAATTAGAGCCTACCTTTAAATAGTGTCAAGAGATGTGGTTTGAATATTGAAAATCTTTGTGATAGCTTTAGAATATATTTTTATCTCTAATTATAAAATTTAAAGCTTTAAAAAAAGTGTAGATCGAGCAAATCTATAAAAACTTGAAAATCTTGAAAATTGATGGTCCAAAAATGCATTATAAGATGCACTATTTCCAAAACTTGAAATTATTTTTTTCTCATGTCCATGCATCTTGATGATCAACATGAGGATATTTGGGCATCAAAACAACCAAATTTTTGAGGTAGGCTCTGATTTGATTGTTTGGAGGCTCAGCTCTATATAAACTTTTCCCAAAAAAAATGTTCAGTTCAAAGACAAATAACTATTACCAATACAAACACATAATATTCAATGCATTAATCTAAATAAATTTAATTAATAGATATTAAAATAAAGCAAGAGTGAGAAATATTCAACTCACATAACATTGATATTTAATCATAGACAAATCCCAGATAATCCTAGTTGCCACAGATGGAATCCGTTCGAGAGGGTTAGAGAGAGAGAAAGAGAGAGTGAGAAGATGAGATCTGGAGTAGGAGAGAGATGCTCGTGGGAACACTCAAAAGAGATGAGAGGGATGCTCGTGGTAGAGAGAAAGAGGTTCTTTTGCACCATATTTAGCATGAAAATTACCGGATGCTTAATATCCAAGAAATCCATTTCAGATTTTCAATATCCAAAAAAAGGTCCTTTTTCGGATGTTGAGATACCAAAAATTGTGGAAGCAGCTAATTTGCGCGAATAACAAATTCGGATATTGAATATTTCAAAAGGGTAATTTCATTATTTTTTTGAAATCCAGAGCAAATATTGTAGTAACAGGCAAAAATTGTACCAAAGGTTATACCCATCTATTGTTGCAGCTGTTGCTGCTATACCATATTGAGAATAGAAATGCCCCGAGCAATAAGAGAAAAATTATGAATTTCCAAAGCCTTGACATTATTATCAACAAGCTTTCAATGCATAGTATGGTTTTTTAACTTAATTATATTTATTTGATGTCATTCTTATGTATTTTTCTATTTTTCTCTTGGATTATTATCATTTTGGAATTCATGTTATGTTCCTTTCGGTATTAATGTCTTGTTGGAGGTGTTTTACAGTTATATTTTACAATTTGTTAATGCTGCTATATTTTTTAACGTCCTTTTCTTTCCATTTCTTCCTTCTTCTTTTTTTTTTTTTCTCGACCTTTGTTGTTGCAGTATGTGCTTTCCATGGAGATGTCCAATGTTTTATATTTTTAATTGTTTGAGAATACTAATCATTGGCATGGGGGGACGTCACGTTGCTCATTGCTTTGCCTTGCAGGGCAAATGGAGCATGTTCTAGCACCAGTATAGAATGGAGGCTGATTTTTGTAGATGATATAGGAATTCTGAAACCTTCATATGGAGCAGTGTGCATGTGTTTCCTATGTTTTTGTTTGAGGTGTTTGGTTTCTTTGATGTATAGTTAAGAGTTATGAATGCTTATGTGACCACTTAAGTTCCTAGGGTTTTTGGGTACTTTGTTATTCTAATATCTCTCACTGGTGTAATAGTTGATGTTGATGAGAGGCCTCTGTGTTTCTCTCTTCAAACATGCTTTCAAACGCTTTTGTATAGCACAGCAGGGGAGAGGATTTTAGTAACAATATATCCATGGACTTCATGTGCAAACACACACACAGGAGTAAAACAAGAGAAACAAAAATAGAATTTATTCTTTTATTTTTATTTTTACTTTTTTTAACAATAAATGGGGCTATTGTGCCATGTTAACAATAT
This sequence comes from Amborella trichopoda, assembly GCF_054954075.1. Classification (NCBI taxonomy): domain Eukaryota; kingdom Viridiplantae; phylum Streptophyta; class Magnoliopsida; order Amborellales; family Amborellaceae; genus Amborella; species Amborella trichopoda. Next base: position 64,881,601 of record NC_142337.1, on the reverse strand, counting down.
CTTATTGACAAAGCAGCTTTATATACATGAAAACGAAATCACTGTTACATTCTTCTAAAGAGCTAAAAATCCTATTCTCTAGAATTTCATGGAGTATCATTTTTCATGCTTTCTGAGTAAAGAAAAGAAAAAAGAACTTACATATATCTACATAAAGAGAACCAGTTAAGAAATATGAGAATCAACCATCTTATGCATAAATAGAGTTCTGAATTTATTTATTTATTTTTGAGTAATTCAGTGGGGAAGACGTGCCCCTACACGTTTTTTCAAATAGTTTAGGGTTTTTTTTTTTTTTTTTTAATGTGTTAGTGGGTTGGTGTCAGGGGAATAGAACCACGACGTGGTGGCTAGGGTATGGAGTTGCTACCACCATAATCCCAGCCCCTTTCCCAAGTTCTGAATTTTTTTGGAAACCAAGTGTTTTCAGTTGACTTGTTTTTTGTTTCAGTTGGTTTGAAAATTTCCTCATGATTAGTGGACAAGAAAACAAAACACAAAGACAGGATTTGGATGGTGGGTTTTTTGGTAAATTATGACAAGAACCCATGGAAAGTGCAGCACTCGATTTTACTCAGCTACTATTCAAGATTATTGATTCTGGCATGGACCAAGGTGAAGGCTGATCTGTAGTTGTGGGTAATAAATAACAGAAGTGTATAATCAACAAGAAGAGAGGAGCTTTTTCAGGATGCGATGTTCAACCCCAAAACCTGCTAAGAACCAAGAAAATCATCCATATTCGCCTAAGAGAGAAAATATTTGAGCCCACCATTCCTATAGAGAGAGAATTTCGGAAGTTGGTTTCTCTGAGATCAATTCAGAGTTCTAATTACCCATTTTTCAAGCAATTGGATTCGTCTGGAGCTGTGTTCTAATCTTTCAGGGCAGGAATTTCTACCTGGTAATGGAGGAGGGATTTAATAATGGCGGTTTAGAAAGAGAAAAAGGAGGGGAATTCCTGAAATAATTTACATGAAAAGGACAAGGTGGTGGTGCAAAATAATTACTTTGAGGTGGGAATGTCTTTTACTTTATAGGTGTAAGCAATGGTTTAAAAACCGGATCGGTGACCCGGATCGGGCTTTTAAAAAACCGATCCGGATCGGCGAATCGGCGATCCGGATCGGAATCGGGTGAATCGGTCAGAATAAAGCTTCAAAAAAATCCGAAAAAATTATTAAAATTCATTATAAATATTGGTTTTTAGGAATTCAATAAAAAATGAGGGTACTCCATTAAGAATTTTCATGTTTTTGAATGAATATGCAAATATTGATATGTTCTTTCCCTGCATGAACCGCCGTTCAGCATTTAATTTACAGTATTTCGTGCTCATCCCTACACTGTTGCTGTTGGGACTCGATATGTGAATAATATGCTTGGGATAGGGTGGCCTCGGAATCATCATCTCTCTCGTTTTCTCTTTGAATAATATGGATTAAAAAAAAAAAAAAACAAATTTTCAAAAAAATCTATCATGGATTTAAAAAAAAATCACAAATTTTCAAAAAATTCTATCATGGATTACAAAAAAAAATTCGATCATGGATTAAACAAAAAAAATCACAAATTTTCAAAAAATTCAATCATGGATTACATAAAATTCGATCATGGATTACATAAAATTCGATCATGGATTACAAAAAAAAACAAACAAAAAAAACAAAAAATTCAATCGTGGATTACAAAAAAAGAAAAAAATAGTTCGATCATGATTACAAAAAATTCAATCATGGATTACAAAAAACTCTATCATGGGTTACAAAAAAAGCAAAAAACAAAAAATTCAATCATGGATTAAAAAAAAACAAACAAACATTTCAATCATGGATTACAAAAAAAAAACAAACATTTCGATCATATATTACAAAACATTCGATCATGGATTACAAAAAATTCTATCATGGGTTACAAAAAAAAAAAAAAAAACAAAAAAATCGATCATGGATTACAAGAAAAGAAAACAAACATTTCGATCATGGATTACAAAAAATTCTATTATGGGTTACAAAAAACCAAAAAATTCGATCATGGATTACAAAAAAAATCTATCATGGATTACCCAAAAAAAAAAAAAAAAAAAAAAAAAAAAAAAAAAAAAAAAAAAAAATCCGTACGGAATCGCCGATTCACTGTTCGGACTCGCCGATTCCGTACAGTGAATCGGCGATTCACTGTACAGAATCGTCCGGTTCTCTCTAGAACCGGACGATTTCTGATTTTCGAGGCGATCCGGTTCCTTTTTCACTATTTCCGAGTCGAACCGGGCGAGTCCGGTTCGACTCGGCGTTTTTTAAAACGCTGGGTGTAAGCAATTGCAAATTGCATGATTGTTGAGCTCCTTTCCAATGTGCAGTTGTGCACATCATCCATTGCACCTCTCTCTCTCTCTCTCTCTCTCTCTGCTTCTTCCCCGTTGGTTTTTTGCTTATGCATTAGAATACCAATCATCTTATACTTTGATGTTTGTTCTTTCAAGCAACTCCCACTTCAACTTACAGAAGAACCAAGCAAGAGAGAGTGGAGAGAGTAAAATAGCGAAAAATATTAAATATACATATATTTTGGTAGATGAGTTTGAACTTGTGATTCAAAACCCACTGTAATTGGTGGGAACCTAACCCGTTTCTCAGTAAGAACTGAAAATCGGGCTGGTTCCCACATAATCGTTCCTTCAAGAAATGACGTATGATATAGAATAAATGAACAGGAAAAGAGCTTAGACTTAATTGATTAACCCTTGACGATTTGCAACACTACATCCTATGCTCAATTTTTACAGAGTGTAGGGCCCTCTTCCTTGACTCACCCAAAAAAAAGAAAAAAAAATTAATACTCAAATGGAATAATGAGTGTGCCATACATGTTTTATGACTGTAATGGTGTGACGGTATACCTTTTGGTCGTAAAGCTTAAATTTTTTTGTTAATATTTAATTGTATTTTTAAATTTGGGAAGTTTATCAAACTACACTTTTTTCCTTTTTTCTTACTATTCCAAGTTGAATGATGTGTATTTTGGTAGGAATTTTGAAATCAAAACAAAACATATAGGTAAAATATTAAATAGTTAATATCTTTAGTGCATTTTAATAAGTTTCCCATTTCACTTTCACCCAATAGTTTCAATATTTATCACACAATTAAAAAAAAACAGATAAAGACATGGTTTTTATGAGTCCATGTAGAAATGAGTCACATTTTAAAAATCTATTTTTGGATATGGAATTTGGATTTAATTTTTAAGGACATGTAATCTCATGGAGAACATGAATATGAAAAAATAAATAAAATTTGAAAATTATAAATAATAACTTTATTTAAAAAACATTTGGACCGTTAGTTTCAATTGTTTTTAGATGGACCACCTATTTGCATCTATTTTTAAGATGGATGTTTTATACCTTGGGACTGAATGCAGCCGAGGCCGCATGAAAGAAACTTCCAATAGATAAATGTGATTACATTTCTCTAAGTTTTAGAAATTTGCGAAGCTCTTTTAAATGGTAATATTACTTCACAACATTAGGCCACCCAATTTTTGCAACAAAGATGAAATTTGTACTTTCGTTATATTGCTGTATATAAATTTGAGATGTGATAGAAAGATAACAAAGATGGTTATCTTTTTCTTGAGCAATAATCTTTATCTCCCAAATCTAGGTACCTTGTACTAAATTGGTATATTCTATTTCTATCTATTGGAAATTATGTTGGTACGAGAATAGGATTCTATTTTTGTTAAACGACAAAAGTCATACCTTTATAAGATCATTCACTTTTGGTTTAAGACACATTCACTTTTAGCTATTGAATGTAAAACCCAACAAACGCTATTGAATATAAAACCCAACAAATTGAATTGTGTGGCATTTGATAAATTTTTTTCTAGACTTTATGCCTAGCCTTCTTATAACAAAAAGGTCTTATTGCATGCATTTCTAACTTAATATATGTAGATTTTATGTAAATTAGACGCCTTTATATGTCCGTATATTATTTTTACCTGAAATAGTTCATGCTCCTAATGGAGCATAATGTCTATTTACTCCTTTAGGCAAAACTCAATCCATGATTATTTTTAAGACCCTAACTTTTGGAGCCATAACCTCTTCAACTCATATGATACACATTAATATATATATATATCTATATATATATATATATATATATATATATATATATTCAAATTGCATTCTCTATGGGATTGAAAAGAATAATGCCTCAAGATTGAACCGAAACCTTTCGATTTTTTAAGGGTGAGATCTAAGTGTTGAAAAACTCAAAGTTGAAATTTCATCTTTTGAATACAATCATCTATGATTTTTAAGTGCTTAAGATAAAAAAAGCCTTCCCAATTTAGTCTTCCACCCTAGTGAGTAAGTGTACAATATATACTCCTGGGGGAGCTGGTACATGGACTCTTATTTTTTATAGTCTTTTACATCTGTATGCATAGTGGGATCTCGGAAGGAAAGCCAGTGTTTCTTGCAGGCCCCACTTCTCCCTCTTTCTCTAAAACAACAATAAGTGTCTTGACTATGAAAATGGATATCCCTGAAATATATTTTTTAAGAATAATTTTTTGATGTTAGGACTTGGGACCTCATTTGCAATGTTAGCTGGCATCCTTTTAGGAAAAAGTACAGCATATATTGAATACTGCAAAAGCACCTTGCTTTGGGTATTGTCACAATTAAATAAAATAGATAAAAGTGATTATAAGGTATCTTTTAACTATAAGTTTTTGTACAAATTATATTTATTGAAATGGTGCTTCCACATTTCTCAATTATGCACACCTAAAAAAGGAAAAAGAAACACAAAATAAAAGATCAAAATACTTTTGAATTGTTCAAGGATATATTTTGGTCAATTATTTGTTTAATTAATTTTTATATTTGTTTATTGAAATGGGGCTTCCACGTTTCTCAATTATGCACACCTAAAAAAATAAAAAAGAAGTACAAAATAAACTATCAAAATAGCTTTTAAATGTTCAAAGATATCTTTTGTTCAATTATTTGTTTAATTAATTTTTATATTTGTTTAGGTGTGTAATAACGTATCACCTTCAAATTTTCTTAACAAACCAATCCGTTTAATAAAATTAAAAAATTAAAAGATCGCATTGTGTCATCCAATGATTTAGAAAATGCCTGGTCAGCACGGAATCGAACAAGAACCGGTCACCCTGTGCCCATTCTGTTACTATATAATAAATTATTATAAGAGACCTTGATATTGCTACAGTAAAATGGCATTTTTCTACAATGAAAACGTCATTTTGCTACTGCGAAAACAGCTATTCACCAATCTGGACTGGTTTTTGGTCAGTTCACTATTTTTGCACGTGTTTTTTCACCGGTTCGCTATTGTTTCTCGACAGTAAAACAACGATCTAGACCACCGATTCACCAATCTATATTGATTTTTGCGATGCCCAATCCTGATCAACAATCCATTTTTTAAATCACTGACATCATCTGATTTTCTCCCTTCTAATGTGATAGGTGTTTATATGCCATGCGAGTGTCCACGGCTCTATACCAACCCATTTATTAGACGGGCTACAGTGAATCATTGAAAGTGTGAGAGTTCTTCAAATGGGATATTTTGTTTCTTTTTATTTGAATATCTCAATGATGTCAAAAGATTTTATGCTTCTGCGGATTATACTGTCTATTTATTCTTTCAGCTAAACTTCAATACTTAACTAATTTTAAGATCTTAAAATTTGGGGATGTAGCCTCTTCAATCCATAAGCTAACCTAAAAAATAAATTTTCAAATTGCTCTCAACGCATTTGAAAAAAAATAATGGCTCAAGATTGAAAAGAGACCGTCCAATTTTCAAAGTGAGCCTTGCGCAAGGGAGTAGGTGTACATTATATCCTCCCATGGGAGCAAACTATACACACTCATCAATGATATTAGTAATTTTCAGGGACAAATTAAAGTAAAATTTTAACCACAAAAAAAATGTGGGATAAAATATCTACAAGCACATATACTATGCTCTCTCAAAAGCATAATTTACTTCTAGTCCCTCGATCAGAAGACTTACTTGGGAGACTTTTGTTTTCAATATGAAATTTTAGGAACCACTTAAAAATTACTAGATAATTATAAAAATTACTAGATGATTATTTAATAACAAACAAAAAAAAATTGAAATTTGAGTTTTCTAACACTTAGATCTCGATGTATAAGAATTAAATGGACTCTATTCAACGTCAAGATATTGCTTTTTTTAGTGCATAGATGTTACAATTAGAAAAATAAAAAAATATAGTAAAATTAATCTATGGGTTGAAGAGGTCATATCTCTAAAATTTGAGGTCTTAAGAATAATTAAGTGGGGTTTTACCAAAAAAAGTAATATGAGTGCAGATTATCTTTTGGCAGTATGCATTGGATCTTCATCGAGCAAATACAATATAAAACAAACGGAGCACGAATAACATGGAATACTATAAACATATACAATAACATCGTTTACTTCTGATATAAAAAGTCACAATAATTATTAACCGTTGAATGTGAAATCGAGTAGATGGAGTTGAGTCTAGGCAGAATGTCCAAAGGAATTTTTATTGAACTATGTGACCCACTACAAGCCATAAGATTTCATATCAGATGGTATAGGAGACCACCATGTGTTAAAAGTGGATGGTATTTTAACTCTTGTCAAAAAAATAAAAAATAAAAAATAAAAGTGGATGGTATTTTAACTCTCGTCAAAAAAAGAAAAAATAAAAGTGGATGGTATTTTAGTATATACTCTTCCATGAAAATACTATGTGATTAAATGGAATAACAACTTTTATAAAAGGTGAGGACCTCCATGCTTTAGGGGATGGAATATTGGGCGGTAAATAAACCATATATCTATAGGATGAGTGTAGTTGAGATGAAGATGTTGAGTGGAAATACAACAATTGATAGAATTCGAAATATATACATATGAGAGAACCTAGGTATGGCTTCAAAAGTCGATAAGATAAGAGAAAATAGACTTAAGTAGACTGGTCGTGTGCATATCTAATACAACATTGGTTAGTTCAAGTGGAATGTTTTAAAATGACAGACAAAGAGAAAGCCCAAAAAGATATTGATAAAGGTAGTGAGAAAATATATAGTGACTTCTAGTCTTATTGAGAGTGTGGCATCTTACAGAGAATAATGGAGGAACTTAATTCATGTAGCCGACCTTAAATGACTGGGATAAGACTTAGATGTTGATAGATGATGATAAATTGTGAGATTTGCATAAGGTTGATCAACCTTTATTAATCAAAGTAACATGCACCTCCAAACTTGGCCATAAGATGTAAGGTGTTAAAAAAAATTATAATGGTGTGAGAATAATTTTTCATCTCTAATTATAATAGTTCCAATTAAACATATTTTTATAAATGCATGAAAATCTTGAAAATTGACAGTTCATATGAAGTATTGTAAGATATATGAGACTTAAAATATTCTTTTTATATATCTCGTATAGTCAATATGATCAATTAGATAGTTTTCCACTATCAAAATAGCATATTTCAACAAAATCTCGAGGTGCACCTTACTTCTACAATTTAAGGTGTTTAACTTTATGCAAACTTTTCCTTTTTATATAAAGGGTGCAGATGGCATATAGATGTATCCGTAGCTGTAGAGGTAAGGTACACCTTCAAAATTTATCATGGTATATAATTTTGATGTAAAATATTATTATGATTATTTCAAGAGAAATGATTTTAAAGGATTTTTCACCACTCATGTGTGTATGACCCCAAAGTATTACTATTAAATTTGGTACGGATCTTTAGAAAAGTCAAATCTCACACTCATGTGATAATATTTTTAGATATCCGTATCAACTTTAATAGTGATCATTCAGAGTCATACACACATAGGTGGGGGAGGGTCCTATAGGATAATTACTCTTATTTCAAAATTTATTTTTATATCTAATTATAAATTTTAAAAATAGTTAAAATAAAGTAGATCCATAAACATATAAAAAAATAAAAAATGAACGGCATAAATGACATGTTGTAAAATACACTATTTATGAGACTTAAAATCCTTTTATTTTTCATGGACCTGCATCAATGTCGAGATGATCTAAAAAACATTAAAACTACCTCTTTCATCTTTTTCTTTTTATTTTATTTTATTTTTTTAGATTTTTGAGGTGCATATGTAGTTTTAATTATGAAGTTGCGTCATTATATAAATTTTTTCCTTATATTAAAGGACGAATCATACATTTTAAAAAAGTTAGGGGTACGGACCACCCTATAAGTACCCTCTCGCTCTGTTCAGCTGGAAGCCCGAAGAAGGGACTTGAAGTCAGCCCACACTGCTGTTTAGAGAGAGAGAGAGAGAGGAGGCGGCCGTCTGCTTAATGGGGTGACCTTGCCCACGGTAATCTAAGTTATTATTTTTCTCTAAATTTATTGTTCCTGTTATGTTGAGTGATTTAGGGCTTTTATACTCCGTTGTCTCTAAATTTATTGTTTCTGTTATTTTGAGTGATTTTAGGGTTTTTATACTCCGTTGTTGAAGCACGATGGTTGTATTGTGAATGTAGTGACGCTCAGTTTATTCGTTTTATTGCCTGGTTATGGAATTTTTTTTTCATGGTCCAATGTGGATTTACTGTGTAGGTATCATCCTTTGGCCAATCTGGGCATTAGGTTTTCAAACTTCTAAGTGGGATTAAGCGTTATTTAGGCATTTTCTATTGGCTCTTTGGCTTTGTTTTTATTTTGGATGTGGGATTATTACTCTAGGTTTTTGCGTTTTGGGGGAAATTTGATTTTGCGAAGAGCTTAATGGAAATTTTGTGGGAATATATGTTGGATTTGATTAGCTTCAGACAACCATGGTTTCTCTCTGGGTGTTGTTTTGTTGAATTTCGTTCATGGTTCCGATATTTTTCTAATTGCTGGGATTTGAGGGCTTTTTTTCTTTTTCTGGCATTTGTTATAAAAAATGTGTTTGGTATGTTCATTGCATTTTTTTAAACAGGAGGCTTCTATTTAGGGTTTCAGCAATGTGTGGCCATAAGGATTTGGTTTTCGAGCCAAGAATTTTACTGCTCTTTTCGGAGCATAAATTTGTTATGAAAAAATAGAGGTCTGGTTATACCAAGAAATCGTTTTTTTTTTTTTTTTTGCAAGTGGGGCTTTTCTATAGCTTCGGCATCAAATTCAGTTTATGTTATCTTCTGATAGCTGAGATATTTTTTTATTTGAAAATTTATGAAGAATTATGTCCTTTTTTACGTTATGTTTTCATGGTGATTGGGTTTGTTCCCTTTTTGTTTTAAGCTATTGATTGTGAATGATGTACGGCCAATTTTTTTACAGAAGCCTGTATGCTGGTTAGGGATGAAGCCTGTGTGCATTTTTTTCACTCGGAAGTGCTGTTTTGTGATGTGATTCTGGTTGAACGGCTTTGTTGGTTCCTTTGTAACTCTTAGGTTTATTTACTTTTAGAGAACCTTGCAACTATTACAATCATTCATGCAAAACCTTCCACTTTTTTACCATGAAACATTAACACAACCGATTCGCCATGTTTCATAAAGTTGTTCTTATCTTTTTATTCGTTTCCTATGTAGAATTGGTGCTGCTGACGAAGCTTCCTATTGCTGCTGACCTTTTTTCAGAACAGTCAAAATGGTATGTCTCCATTTCTCTTGTCTAATAGATTGATCTAATACTTAGTTTATATCGACCCTTCTCATTTTGTTCACTAAGGAAAAAGTTATTATCATTGAGTATGGAAACTGAATGGAGTAACTATTATATTTCTCTGTCTCCATCTTAATATAATATCAGTAATTCAGAAATGTAATTAGTTATCGCTTTCACTTCATTAATATGGATTGACATATTTTGTTAATTATTGTGTGTTTGGCAGCTTCCTCTATCACTGCTCAAGACAGCTCAGGGACATCCTATGGTAAGAGCCTCCATCTTGTTGCTTTGTTTATGTTAGCTCTTTACCCTAGGTTGTGTGTGTTTATGCTGGCATGGATGGTTTATTATGACTGGTATGTTCTTGAATTGTGTTATTACTTCAAGGTAGATATTTTCAAGCTTGCATATGAGCTGGAAGAAGTGACTTCTCTGAGAAGTTAAACCATCCTTTTAGGCCTTTTGCTCATGTGTAGTTCATTTTCCTATATCATGGAATCACCCTGCATCCTCAATTTCATATTTGTTGAATTGACCAAAAATATGTTTTCGAATAATGAATTGACCAAATATTATTTGCATCACGGAGCTGAACTGTCGAAGCTATATTGTGCTTTTTAGCAATAGCTTTCCCTACTCTAATTATTTGCTTCTTGGGACAGTTGGTAGAGCTAAAAAATGGGGAGACATACAATGGGCATTTAGTAAACTGTGACACGTGGATGAATATTCATTTGCGTGAGGTTATTTGTACTTCTAAGGTAAGTTTTTTATTTTGTTTTATGATTCTTTTGTTGTTTTAGTACTAGTCATAAGTCCTTTTAAATAATGAGAAAGAAGAGTAATTTCCCTTTGTAGGATGGCGACAGGTTTTGGCGAATGCCAGAATGTTACATTAGAGGCAACACAATAAAGTATCTTCGTGTTCCAGATGAGGTATGTCTTGGTTTTCTATATCTATAGTTTTGAGTCACTTGAGGAAATTTGTCTAAATTTATTTTGTTTTTTTTTTACCTGACATCTGATGTCAATAGTTTTATTTGTTTCAACTTCACCCTGATATTTTCTATGGTGCAACTTGTTTATGTGACCTAATTTATGGTGAGGGCATGCTCAAGGCCCTCCCTTTTACACGTGGCAGTAGTAAATAAGAATGAGAGAATTTGAAAGATGCCAAAAAAAAAAAAAAGATTCTCAAAAAAAGAAAAAAGAAAAAACACTTTGGAACTCATAAGAAATTATGCTTTATTAGGTCCCTTGGTTCTGTTGGCAAGGAGGTTGCTCGTAATCTAAAGTGTCCCCCATTCCCTGAAATGTTCTTTGGCGATTTGAACTGAGAGTATAGTTTCTAAATGGAGTAAAATCTAAAAATGATTTGGGAAATGGGTAATAAAAATACGATACAATGGGTAATCAAAATACGACACAAGTAATTACGATCCTTGGGGGAGAAAATATTGAAAAATGAGTGGGAAACACTTTTAAGAGGCAGCTAGGAGAGAAATGGGAAATGTTGTGCCAGCAGTGCTTCAAAAATCAATTGAAGCTAATGGGAACATGTGGAGCGCTTGGCACAAATGTACGAAAAACTCTGAGAAGCGAAAAGCCACAAGGATATGTAGGAGCCATTGAAAAAGTCTGAAATATTATGGGAAACATGGATCAAATGGAGGAGAACACGTCTTGTGCAATATTGAAGTACATTATGTGCTATTTACCTTGCATGTTTTCTGAAGATTAAGTTTTCCACCATTGATTAGTTATCTTTGCAACATTGATTGATTGATCTTGTCTTTTTGTTTTGAATAAATACAAAGTATGCATTGCATGGGCAAATTCTTTTGTCGATGCATAGTGATTCCTTTATTGTAACAATGACAATTTTCTGCCAAATACTTGTATCCATGTATCAATTATGCAGCAAACTCTTAACTTATGGTCGCCTTTTCCTCATTAAACTTCTCTAAAGTAACAGCTAACTGTATTTCAAAGTATGCAAAGTCAACTTTAGGAGCTAAAAATGCAAGTGGCTACAAAAATTAGGCTATAATTGTGTAAAACCTCTCAACATGTATCTACATCACATGGTTTTTTCTGTTTGGATGTTGTGCCCATATTGGACACATGTCAGCCCCCATATTGACACAGGTTCTTATGGATGCTTTTTTTTATTCGTTAAGCAATCTACATCATTGCTGTAGACTTCATCTTTACTTTTGCTTTGAGTAGGCACATCTGAACTTTGGAAATCTGTATGGATTCAATAACTGAGAAAATATTTGCCAAAGGCCTTATAAGATTTGATATTGAATTTTTAGTTTTCCTTTTTGGAGTCCTTAAAATGGGATCTGATATTGAATTTTTACCTTCTCTTTTTGGAGTCCTTCAAAATGGGATTTATTTATTTATACTGTACGTCTGACCTGAACTTTCTAGCCTATCTTATTTCTTGAGTAGGATTTTGATCTGAGAATCTTGGGTCTAGTTGCTACCATTTATATTTTTTTAAGAACTCTACTATTGATATATACTTTGAAATATGCTGCTGACTACATTTACAAATTCAGTCGGACAATGTTATAGAATGTTGGATTCTTTTTGCTAATGAACTCTTTGAAACATGACCAATGTCATTTGCAGATTTAGTTGAGTGATGCTTGTTAGGGCAATTGAGGAGCTCTATTTTTTACTTTCTTGGGGATTGAACTAAAACTTAATTTATTATTTTAAGATGAATTATTACTAGTTCTTAGTTTAGTTTTTCAGTATATTATACATAATCGGTTTATATAAGTTTGCAATGTTACTTGTAGAATTAAAGTTACAATAATAGATTTGACACTTCTTTTAAGAGAAGTAAAAACGTTGTATGTCTTTTAAGATGGTGTGAAGTCTTTACCGTCCAAATAAAATAGACAGTTTACATGAGATATATGTGTGTGTGTGTGTGTGTACATATATATATATGGAAAAGGATGGGATTAGCCCACTCGCCTATCCCATTGAAATGCGCCCAACGGCTCTGACTGAGAGCGCTAGATTGGATGGCCAAGATGGAAAAGGATGGTGCTCACATGCTTTTCCCAATAAAAATGGGTAGCCTAACATCGGTACAATGTCAGCGCTAACAACTTGACCACATTTGAAAAACTCTCTCCTCTCCTCGATTTAACAAGTCCCATCTTTCTCTCTCTTTCCTCGATTTTAACTCCCCTCTCTCTCTTCGGTTTGGTTCCCATTTTTCTCTCTTCTCTCCTCAGTTTGGTTTCCTCTCTCTCTATGTTTTGGTTCCCATCTTTCTCTCTCCTCTCTTCATTTTAACAACTCCCATCTCTCTCTCTCTCCTCGGTTTGGTTCCCCTCTTCTCATCCCCATCCACTCCATGGTTAACAACTCCCATCTCTCTCTCTCTCTCTCTCTCTCTCTCTCTCTCTCCTTGGTTTGGTCTCTCTTCTCTGGTTTAGCTCTACGTCCCAACAACGGCTGCAAAGCTCTCTCTCAAGGTACGCTCTCTCTCTCTCTCCATCTCTCTATCACAATAGCTCTCTAGATCTCTCACTCTTCATCTCTCTCTCTCTTTCATATTCTGTCCCAAATCTCCCATCGCTCATTTGTTTGGCCTTTCTGCGTTGCTCTCGCAGATCCCTGGTTTGTCTCCCATCTCTCACTCTTGATCTCTCTCTCTCTCTCTCTCTCTCTCTTTCAGATTCTTTGCTAAACCAAACTCTCTCTTTCTCTCTCTTGATGTAAGAGGCTTTCATGGAAAAAATATGGGCGTTTTGGATAATGAGATTAGAATTTAGAGAGGATAAATTTGTAAAATAAATATGTGCTCTGTTATGTTTATTTTCATAAAGTAGAATACATCTGTAGAATGAATCAGTGATGTTGCGATTAGAATTTAGAGAGGATAAATCTGTAGAATAAAATTTTATAACATATAAATCCTTAGCATCACTTATTTATTCTATAGATGTATTCTACTCTATGAAAATAAACATAACAGAGTGCAGGTTTATTCTACAAATTTACCCTCTCTCTAAATTCTAATCTCAACATCCAGAACACCCAAAATTTTTCCATAAAAGCCTCTTACATCGAGAGAGAGAGAGAGACAGAGAGTTTACTTTGGGAGGGAATCAGAGAGAGAGAGAGAGAGAGAGAGATGGGAGACAAACCAGGGATTTGCAAGCGCAAATTAAAGAGGCCAACCATATGAGCGATGGGAGAGAATCTGAGAGAGAGAGATGAAGAGTGACAGATCTAGAGAGTTGTTGTGACAGAGAGATGGAGAGAGAGTTTCGCAGCCGCTGTTGGGACACAGAGGTAGACCAGGTAGGAGAGACCAAACTGAGGAGAGAGAGAGGAGAGAAAGATGGGAGTTGTTAACCAAGGAGATGAGAGAAAAGGGGAACCAAATTGAGGAAATAGAAAGATGGGAGTTGTTAAAACGAGGAGAGAGATGGGAACCAAAACAAAGAGAGAGGGGGAGAAACCAAACTGGGGAGAGAGAGAGAAGATAGTTGTTAAATCGAGGTGAGGAGAGAGAGAGAAAGATGGGAACCAAGCTGAAGAGAGAGAGAGGGGAGTTAAAATTGAGAAGAGCAAGAATGATGGGGAGTTCTTAAATCAAGGAGAGGAGAGAGAGTTTTTCAAATGTTGTCAGGTTGTTAACGCTGACATTGTACTGATGTCAGGCTGCCCCATTAAACGGCTGCCATTTTGAATGGGAAAAGCGAGTGGGATCCAGCCTTTTCCATCTTGGCCGTCCAATCTAGTGCTCTCAATCATAGCCATGGGCGCATTTCAAAGGGATAGGTGAGTGGGCTATTCCCATCTTTTTCTACATATATATATATATATATATATATATATATATATCACTACAAGGATATATGATTCTATGTACGTAGTGACCTCAATACATTTTATCTCATTCAAGGTCAATTGGGAATTGGTAGTTCCCATCTTTCATAGATGACTTCTCTTTTGTATTCTTAGGGGATTATCTTTGCTTTTGGGATGCTATTTCGAGTTTTGCATGCCATCTCCCTCTGTCCTATGATGGTGATCTTTCTTTGCATACCGATTTCTTTTATCCTATATGACCCAAATTAGGGCGGGGAGAACACACTAAAGCTTGTCTAGGAACTTTTTGTTGAGCTGCTTTTGGGACTGAATGATGCTCCACGTGACAAGGTTTAAGTATGTTTTGGTTTTGGTGATTTCCCCAAGGATTGTGGTGAAAAATAGTTTGAATATTGTACACCAACGATTCGGGATTTAGGTAAGTCATGTTGTGAGCAAGGTGAGCTTTTGGGAGTATGATTATGATAGGGTTTTGAGTTATCATTATTAGTTCAGATGTTGTTTTATCAATGATAAATTTGCAAAGTTTAGGGCTAGTCTTCCTTGGAATAGTGGCAAACCTTGATATGTATAATGTATATTGCAAAGGTTACATTATAAAAAATGACTTATTCGGGTTTTTTCAAAGGTGGTGAAATTGTAAAAATTGTTTGTTTTTGTAGAGTTTTTGTCAAGGCCAGTGTAGGATTTGTCGCAGTGGAGTATGCATTTGAGGGATTGACATGATTATGCATCACCTACCATACCAAGAATGAGATGGTCATCGGCGTAAAGAAGACAAGGAAGAGTAGTTTCTAATTTAGGTTATCCGAGGTGCTTGAAAATATCGCAATCTTTATTTCTTTTTGAATAAGCTTTGCCAAAAACATTTTGTGGCTACTGGAAAGGGGTGTAGAGGTAAGTATCCCCTAAAATAGTAGCAAAGAGTGCCATTGAGGAGGACGAAGTATTTGGGTGATGTGATACACATTTTGACCCAATTAACGGGTTTATCCCAAAATTTATATCTTTCAAAATTTATATCTTTGGAGTTTATTTATTAAAAATTCCCAATTGATATATCAAATGCCATATGGAAGTCAATTTTGAAACAATAGGTTTTTTTCCTTTTTTTTTTTCTCCCCTATTGTCTTGTCATACCATGTGTTCATGTGCAACTAAAGCTTGCTTAAAAATGCTTTCTATATAGGCACCTTGGTTAGGACTAGGGTTTTAAAAAACGCTGATCTAGATTGGTACAGTCCGACTGGGATCGGGGATCAGTGGAACCTGTCCAGTTCAACCGGCCAATCTGGCATCACCTTTTAGTTTTTACTATTTTTTAAATTTTTTATTTTGTTCTCTTTTTCTTTTTATTGGGCGATTCACTTGTCCGGATCGCTGATCTGCTGATTTGGACTGGTTTTCTGGATTGGCAATCCAGGTCCCGGATCAGCTCTTTTAAACGCTGTTTAGGACTAATGATGCTGTTTAGCAATAAGCCTATCAACAATGGTTTTGCGAATGACATTATGGATCACATTGGCTTAAAGTCAGTCTATGTTGCGGATTCGTTGATTGTGAAATGTGGATATTCAGAGTTCCATTCTATGGCATTTATATTATCAAGAAATTATTATCACAAAAAGATATAACCTTGAACGTTGAAAAATGTGTGATTCTGAGGGTTCTATATGGTAAGTTATTCATATCGCCATCACAATTTCGTGGGAATATGCAATTTCTTTCTGTGCGGTGACCCAACATTTTCTGTTTTGTATAATTTCTGCTTCTTTTATATGGATACAAACAAAATTTGCTCGAAGGTTTGAAGTAAATTTTATATCAATTTCTTACCTACTCGACCGCCCATTATTCATGGTTGATGTATAATGTTATCCTCTGACTATTTGTAAAGGTGAAAGTTTTACTTCTTTGAGTTATGACAATGCCAGTTAATGTTCTACCCTGACTTTGAAATGCCTAACCCTGCCTTGAAGTAACAGTATTGCATCGCACTTGCTCTGGAATGATGCATCATTAGCCAAATCAGACAGCTAAGTGCTCCTTGAGAGTTTCTTCTCCATGCTTGATCATCATGGTGCTTTTGGTAGAGGTACTTAATGTGGCCTTTGCTAAGCCCTGGATTGAGTTAATGCTGAGGGCTTAAGTGGAGGCCTTGGACACATTGGTGATAAACATTGGGATTGGTTGATGACTGACCAGAAATTAGTTTTCTTCTTTCACTGTTTTTCCTTTATTTATTTTAGTGTGGGGAGAGTGGGCATTCAATGGATGCTAGTTTTTTGGCTGGGTCCTTAGAAGCATATTATTTCAGCGATAGATAGTAAGAATATTTGAAGGATAAAGTATATACAAGGATGCAACCTTACTTGTAGAAGTTAGGTTGCATTAATCTACACTGCCCATTTTATCTGAATGGTCTAGATTTGACACTGTCTCAAGATGTGCAACTTTTTGACACTGCCTTAAAAGTCGTGTTAAATCCAGTTATAGAATGTGATGGCAAGAAATTTATTGCATGGTTAGGGATTGGTTGATCCCCCATTCCAGTTCCTTATCAACTAGAGTATTATTTTGAGGAAATTTTTGACATTATGGTGGACATTTAAACAATGTCCTGTGTTTTTTATTGTACAACTCGGCTCTATTAGCCTTTTCCCCCATCCCCACCCTTCTATACCTACTCTGCCTTCTCTTTTTCTCTCACTTTAGACTTCCCTCCTCACCTAGTCTTCTCTACTTGACCTTCTGACCTCTCTTTGATATATATTTTCTATCTCCTCTCGCTCTTTTATCCTCTTTTACCATTCTTCAATCCCCCCCCCTCCCCCCCCCCCCGGTGCCTCTCTTTCTTCCTCCTTTCACTTGCGATGCTCGTTCGTGACCTGCTAAGGTCTTCTCAGTGCTTCGAAGTTTCGCCTGCTGTGAAGGAGTGCGGCTAGAATAGCAGAACACTCGGGCCCATTTTCCCCCTCAACCCTACCCCCTTTTTTTCCACCACTTCCTCTCTTCTCCTCCCCCCTCAGTGTCCACGTGCTGAGCTTGCAATTCTCCTGCTCATACGCTCTCCACTTTACTGATCCCTCCACCCCTCAGAGGTCTCGGTGCTTTGTAGACTCGACGCTGTGAAGGAGTGCTGCAAGATGCGCCCAACTGTCTAAGTCTTTATTTCCCCCTCATCTGAGCCCCTTCTCTTCCACCTTTTCTTCTCTTCTCCTTCTCTTCTTGGCCTCACTTACTGAGCTTCACTTCTACCTTTTGTCAGATTATACTACCTCCTCTCTTCCTTCTCTATCTATCTCCTCTTTATTACCCCAATGCTGAAGTGCTGTTACTGCTAAGGACAAAGCCCTTCAAGATCAGGACAGGAAGCATGTCAACTCCCAGCCCACCGGACTTCAAGTGCTACTGAGGACCTGCTACTTACAATCTTATCAGGCCCAGTACTTCACAACTGCTCACTATTACACCCTCAGGATGCCAATTGACAAACTGAGAATCAATACCTTTACTTACTTACATTGTGTTTTTCGGACTCTTAGGAATATATGTGAGCTTATCACTATTTTGGTCTTTTAAGGATTTTTCTGGTTTTTGTGTTTTCCTTCTGTTATTTTGATTTGTTGCTTTCCTTTGGCCTGTCGAGTGACCACGTCTTGGTCCTCAATAGGAACTATTCTCTCTCTTCCCCCTTGAGCAGTCTAGCTCTTTCTGTACTTTTTTGGTTGTAATCTGAGCTCCCACAAGTTTTTGGTTGTAATCCAACTTGTGGGATGCCGTCTGTATTTCTTCCAATGTATATATTTTACTATCTATACAAAAGTTAACATTTCTCTAAAAAAAAAAATCATGTCCACCATGAGGCCATATTTTTAGCAAATAGTATTTGCTTAGCAAGGGTGGGATCTAACAACTTGACCCTGTGGACCACCCTTCGCCCCTTCACTTGGAGCTACATCATGGTGGCTTTTAATGTTGGAAAATTGTTTCATGTGGGACGGACCGCATTTCTACAATATGCGGTCCCAAGATATAAAGCATCCATCTTAAAGATGGATGCAAATAGGTGGTCCATCTAAAAACAATTGAAACTAGCGGTCCAAATGTTTTCTTCATAAAATTATTATTAACCAAAGTCATTCTTTGAGAAAGGATCACTATGAGTCAGACTCCATAGAATTTGGTCAATCCTTTTTCTGTCGTTAAGGCCGTTATTTCTTAAAATTTATTTATTTATTTATATTCATCATCTCCGTGTTAGAGATTTCATGTCTTTAAAACTTGGGTCCGAAAATCCATCTTAAAAATAGATTTTTAAGAGTTGACTCATTTCTACATGGACTCATAGAAACCGTGTCTTTTGATGTTTGTCTTTTTTAGTTTGAATAAAATGGTTGATTTCTGGATATGTTTATTGTTGCATCGTTCAATTTCTTGTGGAGTGTCCTATAGGGATTTTGACGTGCCTATGCAGTTCCAAGTGCTCATTGTTTTGTCCATTTCCTTTTATTTTATTTTAATTTTTTTGTATCTTCTCTTTGATATGTGAATGCGTAGAAGGTTGTGAGTGTCAAGTGGGGCAATGATATTAAAAACTAAGTTTACAGTTACCACTAACTCTTTTCTTTTAATGTGCTTCTTTCATTATGCATGCTTACATCGAGTGAGTATTGAGATATTAGAAGGTTTCCGAATTTTAGGAAATTTCTACCGTTTTGCTCTTGGGTTGGAAAAAAACAATAATTATTGACTTTGTTTATGGTGGGAAGGTATTCATAGTAATTTTTTTGGCTATCCATAAGAGATGGCCATATTTTCCCAGTAGTTTTTAACTCCTCTCTTCTCTTTATATATGCTGCATGGGATTTGCTGTGGTTGGCTTAATATCATGATGGCTTAATATCATGATTATTGTAAATGCCATATTCGTCATATTTTCTGTGTGACTTAACTGTGTTCTGGTTTCCCCCCCAGGTGATCGACAAAGTTCAAGAAGAAACAAACAAGAGCCGCTCGGGTATGCTTCTTGCCTCTTTAATTACCGGCTTTTTTTTGTTAACTATATACATATTTTTGTTCTTTTCTAACCAAATTGTGGCAAGCCTAGGTTATAGTTAGAATATGATGCCCTTCATTACTACTTTGGCATTTTGAAGAAAAGGAGCAATAAACTTTTAATACACATACATTTCCTGATTAAGATCGTGATTTGTAAAAGAAAATACATTTACGAGGCTTATGACTCGACACATTTCACATCCAGATAACTGTGCATGTTCTGAGTTTTATGACTTGATTTAACCTGGGGCATCTATTTTATTTGTGCTAAGCATGTTGAATCTTGATTCATCTCTTTGCTGTGATTGTGGCTTTACAGACAGGAAGCCTCCAGGTGTAGGGCGTGGTAGGGGCAGAGGTAGAGAGGAGAGTGGTGGTGGAAGGCCCATGAAAGGCATTGGTCGAGGTCAAGAGGATGGCAAAGGTGGTCGTGGCAGGGGAGGACCTGGCAACAAAGGTGGCAGCAACAGAGGTACGAGCTTTTTGTCCCAGTTCGCTTTTTGAATCTTTCTTTTTATTCTTCTGCTCTAAGGTACCAAAACATGCAAGTGGTAAAGCAAACATCCCAAATTGAAAATCACATTCGGGTTATGAGCCGATGACTCGACTGATTGTCACTTTTTGCAACCTTGAGATTTGTGGGGTCAATCTCGTCTTACCTATTCTAGAAAAATATAATATTTAGTAGATAAAAACCAAATGCGATTTGTGATTCTTCATTTGTCTATTCTTAAAATTATGCCTTGCATAGTTATTTGCAATTATGGAGAGGTGTTTTGTTGAAGTGTACTTTAAGTTGGAAATCTGTTTATATATTTCATACAATGGTTGTATAGCAATATAATGAAACAATCTTCGAAAACCATGTTAGTACCGTTTGTTTGACCCCAATTTTCAAATATATACTCTTTTCATTCAAATGAATAACCACAAAAAAACAAAATTTGAAAACATACCCTAGAAAGTACCTTTTAAGCCCGATTAACACAAGCCGTCAATTTTGTGAAGTTGCTTAGACGGATTTTGTCCCTTTTCAAAAATTTTAGATATCTTTGTTATCATTAGATGAACTATGTTGAAAAGAAAAAATAGTTGGTTCATAAAGGCCTAAATTTTGAATTCACTAAATGGATGATCTAAATTGTTAAAGGGGACTCATTTTTAATCATATCTAGGATGCAAAATGAATTTTATTTTTTTGGAAATTGACTATTGAGATGAAGAGAGGGTATGTGGAATTTTTGGGGTTATACAAATACTATAAATGTTATGTTACTATACAACTGTTACATGAAATCATTCCCTATATATATATATATATATATATCATCATCATCATCAGCTGAGCCTTATTCCAACTATTTGCGGTTGGCTAAATAACAGTAAATATACAGTAATATAATAGCTAGTACTATATAGTGTTATAATACTAATTTAGTATTATGTAATAAATATTGTATAGTACTATAACCATATATAATATTATATAACATATATAACCAAATATAATATTGTATAATCATTATCATCATTTTAGCCTTTTCTCAATTAATTGGGGTCGATTACATGAATCATGTTTCTCTATTCTGCTCTATTAAAGGCCATATCACAAGTGAAGCCATAAATCCCCGTATCTTTTTGGACTACCAAGTCCTTCTGGGCATACCCCTGGCCCTTTTCAATCCTTCCACTTGAACTAACTCGCACTTCCTAACAGGTGTTGTATTTGCCCCGTACATGGCCAGCCCTCCTACGTCTACAATCTCTCATTTTATCGCCTATTGGTGCCACGCTTAAATTTGCTCGAATAGATTCATTTCGAATTCTATCCTTTCTTGTCTTGCCACTCATTTATCTCAACATCGTCTTCTCCGCTACACATTCTATGAGTATATTGTTTTTTGTCCGCCCAACATTCCACCCCATAGAGCAAAGTTGGTCTCACCGCTCTCTTATAGAACTTGCCCTCCTTCAGTTTCATTGGTATGCGGCGATCACATAAAATTCCAGTTGCACATCGCCATTTCGTCCATCCAGCTCTAATTTTGTGTGCGACGTCTTCCTCGATCTCTCCATTTTCCTAGATTATCAATTAAAGATATCGAAAGTTCGGTCTCTTTTGTACTTCATGGTCGTCAATCTCTACTATTATTACTAAACTTGCACTCCATATACACTGTCTTTGTCCTACTAATTTTAAAACCTTTGGATTTTAGAGATCCCTCTAAACTTCTAACTTTGTGTTGACGCCGTTTTGTGTCCCATCAATCAAAACTATGTCATCTGCGAACAACATGTACCACAATACTTCATCCTGTAGGTGCCTCGTTAAGTCATCCATAACTAAGATGTACGGGCTCAATGCTGACCCTTGATGTAGACCTATTGTCACTGAAAACTTACTTGTTTATCTATTAGTTGAATTTTTATACACACACACACATATATATATATAGCGTGCAGTTGGCATACGGACGCCTCTATAGGTGTAGAGGTACGGTGCCCTTCAAATTTTATCATGGTATATAATTTTGATGTAAAATGTTATTAGGATTATCTCAAAATCTATTTTTATATCTAATTATAAAATTTTAAATTTCAAAAATGGTTAAAATCAAGTAGATCTATAAACATATGAAATTCTTGAAAATGGACGGTGTAGATAGTATGTTGTAAAATGCACAATTTTTAAACTTAAAATCTTTTTATTTTTTATAGTCATACATCTCGATGTCGAGATGATCAATCAAAGGGTTTTTCAACATTAAAACTATTTTTTCCGATGAATTTTTGAGGGGCATCTGTAGTTCTACAATATAAGGTAGTATCCTTATATAAACATTTTCCATATATATATATATATATATATATATATATATATGAGTAATGACACCCTCCCATAACCATATGAGTAGGATCTCAAAGGATCCCCATTAAATTTTGACACAAATCTCTATAAAAGTTATCACATGGTGTGGGATTTGGGTAAACATTCGCCTTGCAATTATACTAAATAAAGAACTTTTTTCTGAGGAGCCTTTTATGCGGCGAAAGCCAAGGAATTATCGTAACCATATATGCAGTTTATGAGTAGAAAGTATGTTTTTGGAATATTCAGGTGGGGGGCGTGGTCGTGGTTGACATATAACGGATGGAGGATTACAGAGTTGCAGCAGTAACTTTGCACTGTTTTTTTTATGCGTTGTTTTTGCCGTTTTTATACAGATGGGTTTGGTTGGGTTCTATGAGTTTTGTTTATGGGACTTTAACCATATTAGGTTTCAGGTGAGGTTTGGGGATGAAAGCCAGTGGATGGGAAAGGCTGGTTAAGTTCTAGAGGAAAAAAGAAAAAGGAAAAAGTGAGATTTTTTTGCTCTCTCCTTTGAAAAGTACGGTGTTCAATGTTTGACCTTATATTCCTGGTTCCTTGTGAGCATATATTTAAGCTTGAGTTCTCTCTCTATTCAATTTGTCTTTAAAGCATCTTTGTAGCGGCTTTACCCGTGTATTAATAATGGCCATACAACTTTCAAAATTGTGCGCCTATAGAGATTTTTTTCGTCAATATATATCCAGGCATAAAACGAATGTCAAATGTTGAGTTAAAAAGTTGAAAGAATTAAGAAATGAAATCAAGTGTAGAAATCAAACCAAAAGTAACTTGTTTTTTTAAATAAAAAAAAATATATATATATGCACGTCATTATGCTCTATTAAGGGATATACTTTCAATGAGGCCATAAATCTGTCTTTTTTTGTTACTTTCAACTTGCAGTGTGTTGTGTGTTGTATATGTTCACAGCCCATTTAAATCTATTTCCTCTAATCTTATCGTCTATTGTAGTCACATTTAAGCCCTGGATGTATTCATTTTGAATTCAACTCTTTCTTGTCATGTTAATCATTCATTTCAACAATATTTCGGCTATACATTTTATGAGTGTAATTTTTTAACGGCTCAATATTGTGCCTCATAAATTAAAAATAAAATTCTATCCAAAAGAAAATATTGACTGATCATTTACCGCCGTACATTATATTTAAACGTGGAGAATTTCATTATCTTATTAACTCCAATTGAAATCCAAGATCAAAAGAGGCGGCATTCATTTCGTACTATTTTAACAGCAGTACCGTTAGCAGTTATATCCCACCACAAAGGTCAAAGGCATGTAATGTTAAATCCATCGTTTTAGCTTCTCTTTTTTTATAAAAGGAATTTTTTTTATTTTTTGGATAATTCATGAAAGATGAGCTCCTATCTGTTTTTGAAATTGTCGTTGGTTTTTTATCGCGTTAGGTGAGAATGAAAGTTTAGACTTAAGTTGGGGCACATGTGTTTTTATCGCGTTAGGTGAGAATGAAAGTTTAGACTTTAGTTGGGGCACATGTGTTGTTACCCCCACAGCTCCAAATCCCAAACCCATTCTCTTTTCATTGTCGAGAGTATTTTGCACTTGACCTCTCAAGTAAAAAACTCAAGCTCATAATATTCATTTTGGACCCTAAATTTTGGGGATTTAACCTTGAGATCCTACCAAAAAAAAAAAAGACAAGAAAAAAAGCAAAGCGCATTATGCCTAAAAAGATTGAACCTAATCAAGAGCTTTCCAATCTTTGAGGCCATGATTGAGGTGTTCAAGAGTTTATTTATTTTTTATTTTTTATTTTTTTGTTAAAAATGATCAATGTGGCATTACGCCATGCTCATTCTATGTGTTCTCCTTGGTTTTAGTGGGAACCCTTCAAACAAATAATCTATGCATCTTCGACTTCTCCCTGCCAATGCAATTTAAAAAAGAGAATTCTATATGTTCTCTTTGGTTGGTTTTAGTGGAAACCCTTCAAATAGTCTATAATGGAAAAGACTGGCCTCTGCAATTCAGTGGAAAAGACTGGCCTCTGCACGTTTTTTTAAAGTAGATTATGAGTTAGCTTTTTTCAAAAAATTATAATGGGATGGTGTTAGTGGTGGAAATGTATGTTTTAAAGAGATTTTTTAAAGTAGATTAGGAGTTAAAAGCTTTTTTAAGGTGTTAATGTGATGGTGTTAGTGGTGGGAATTGATGTTTTAGAGAGAGATACCTGTATATAATCACCTGCCCAACGCAAGGTGATGTTTGAATTCACCGCTTGCATGTAACACTAATTGCATGGAGAGAGAGAGAGCGCCTGTAAGTACGACCCCATAAAGCACGTGCACAGCGAGGTGTGATGTTTGAATTCCTTTATTTGTTGCGCCCACAAAAATGGATCCAGCCCAAGAATGTCACATCTAAAATCTGACAGCTTAAATATGTCACAAAGTTCGATAAAATTTGTTTTAAACTTTGAACGTGGTCAATAGAATAAATACATACACCCAATTTCATATCGAATGATTAAGGTTAATTGCAATTCTTTATACTAAAGGTAAATGGTCTCATTGTATAATTTTTCAAGCGAAGAAACCTTCTCTCTTGAAACAAGCAACACTAAGCTTCATGTTATCTGGGCAGAACCTCACACAACAGGCTGATCCTTCCAAAGCCGATTAGAGCCACGTAACGTAACCGGTTTTATCATTTCTGAGACGTGCATGCTGTTTCCAGGGTAAACATCGGAGGGCATTCTGCTTTTTAGTATATTGCCCCCCTCTCTCTCTCATAGGTAGAGGAAGGTGCTTCAAGTAGATATTTTTTCTTTTGACCATATTTCGATTTCAAAATGACATATAAGGACCGCTCCGTCAAGCAGTATACATACACCTTCAATCATGAAATATTGATTGCTTGTTAAACTCTATGATCAGATGAAAGTAGGATACTGTAAATTCAGCGGTCAAAGAGTTTCATAAAACACACACACTCTCTCTCCAATAAATAGAAGGGAGGGAATGATACAATAAAATTTCTACTGGTTCCATGTAAACAAAAATTTCTCTCAGTTCCAAGCAGGAAGAGTCAACCACCAACTTTCGGATGCAAGTGTGTTTTTTTTTTTGGGAGTTCATAAATGCAGGAACCGAACTCAGGACATCAAGTTCTGATGTACCACCACCTTGACCATCTAACCTTGAGCCTATTCCTTACTTTGAGATGCAAGGTTGCTTAAGTAATGGTGACTTGCATAAGTATCCATGTTTCGAGATTGGATAATGATCCAACTATCCACAGTCTTGGACAATCATCCTGCAAACATTTACCAAATTGATAGACTATCATAAGCAAGCATTTTTTTTTTTTGAGAGAAATCATAAGCAAGCATATTTGATACCTTAGCCTAACAAAACAATATCAATATACAAGAATTAATAAGTATTATAATCACTTGTGGGAGCAGAAGCACGTGAGACCCTACTGTAAGCTCAGCAATCAACAGATTCACGTTTACAGACAAGAACTTGGAACAACAATAAATTAAGAACTGAAAAGGAATTTTACATACCGTGATTACTTTGCTGAAGCCCGTGAAAGTAATTCTTGTATCTCTGAGCCAATCCAAACAAGCCAAGCGTGCCGCCTGTGTGAAGCATTACAACCTTTGCATTGTCATTTTCTCGAAGACTTTGACAGAAAGCAGTTGCATGCTGCCATGCAGCAAGCGTATAGACAGGGTCGACTAGAATGCCTGTTTGCCTTGCAATTTGTTGGCATGCCTCCAATTCTCCTTCTAATGTATTGCCAAACCTGCAAAAGTATTCACGCCGACAATTTTGAGAAATTTTTGAGATAATGCATTTTTCTCAAGACTTTTGATTTAATGCTGAATTGGTCCGGAGAGACAAATCAATACTGAAATCAAAGCTGGAGCCTTAAATCATTCACCCAGATAGTTTCTCAAGTAATGTGATTCATAATCTGTTAGTCCAACAGATAGAATCATGATCAGTCTGATTTTCAAACATCTTTAACAAATAATCAAAGCATCCCACCTGCAATAAGAACACTACTAGATTTCCTGTGCAGATGAATATTGGGAGCACCTCCCCAGCAATATCTTCCAGTTTTTATGATAAGACTTAAAGACTATGTGACAATCTTTTCTACTTCAGTGACGTAAATTCTTTTGTCCTTTAATTGACAAGAGGAAAGTACAAAAGGCATGTCGTAGATTCTTCTTATTCATCATCAACAAGCAAAAGAGGAACTTCGAAATCAAATAAGATACATACAAAACAGTTTCAAACTAAGAAATCAAATATGGTTTGGGACTGCTCTTCTCTGGAAAAAGTCAACGTAGTATGACACTTCCATAAATTGTACTGTATATAAAATTACAAAAACCACTCTTTTCTTTATTAAGTGTGACATACAAGAGCTTCCAAGGAGGGCAACACAACCTATTCTTTGCAAAGCATGCTGACGTCTTAAAAGAATTACAGAAGTTCAATCTCAATGAAGAGATATTGATGAATTATAGAAGGGAACGAACTATGTTACATGGCAAACAAAGGAGTCTACCACAAAAACCAACCAACGTAGATCCTCAATTCAGTGTTAGTCCATGCGTACTGTAGAATAATCCTGACTCATGGAACGAAGATCTCTATTCTCTTTCCTTTTTTCTTGATAAGCAACTGAACTCCCTCTTGCAGCAACCATCCAGCTAAATATGGAAGTACCATCCCAAGACATGTACCATACAGAAGTACGGACCTTAAAAGTATTCAAACTCGATTAGGACTTTTTCAGGCTTTTACAAATAGATCCAACTATTGATCCTTCGGCCATGTCACCTTCCTACTTGAATAAAGAATACTAACTACTGCTGGCTGCATCTTATATAGATACGAGATAGACGAACTTACCGAGACTCCTGGAGAAGTAATTAAATGCTATCAGATGTGCGAAAAAGAAATGACTAGCCCATAGATTCCAACCATAATTTGATCAAATGATGGGAGTTTTAGCAATTAGAATTACCTTTTAGATTCACACTAGATATCACGTTCATCCTAATACCACAATAGGTATCTAGATTCATAAGTAACAAAAGAATCATGAATATCATCCAAATAAAATTACTTGTAGACAATCCGTGCATTGCATGAGACGTTGAGAACAAAGGGATGAGGGGGAGAGGGAGAGATTGTGGAATCCTCTTTCTGTTTGAGTCTTGGGTTAGATTGAAATGATAAATATGGATGGAATCTCATATGAGAGATGGAATCTCATATGAGAGAGGGATAATGAGTCATTTTTTGTTGGATGTGATACAGATAAAGAGTTACCCAAGTGGAGAAAAATAATGGATAGTTGTGATTCCTTATAAACAAATCAAGGGCATTTATTGTCTTATGCAACGAGCAAAACAAGCATTTTAAGACAGAAAGTAGCACAGATACCTTCAACAAATCATGGATAAAGTTTTATCACAATTGATCACCATTCAACCTATGTTAGGAAACTTTAGCGCTTGGTAATTCGTATAACAGCAGAAAAAAGTCGTGAGAAAACTTCAGTAGTTTAATGCTTAATCAATGGTATTCACCACCTCCCAGAATTTGAGTCTAAGGAACCACATATTATGAGCAAGATAGAAGTTCAGAGGAATCACTGACTTCCTTGGAGAGATTCGTTCCACCCACTGTACGCAGTTAGAGCCTGCGCCGTTTGATGCATAGTCAATGTCCCAACCACAAAACCTCTTGAAGTCAGAAATCAAGCGGGCTTCTTGCTTTCTATATCCTTCAATAGTATTAGCCAACATTATTCCTGTTACTTCCCAAGGCAACCTGATCAAACATAGGCAGAGATTGTTAACAATCATCAGAAATTTCTAGTAGTTGAAACGTCAAAACAATGAGGCATGAGATTCTGAAAATTTAAACATAGTAAAATGAAACACGCATGAAGGATTAACCCATCCTTATGAGCTTGAGTAAAACTGTGACAATGAAAAAAGTTCATTTTAACTTGTAAAATATCATAATACAAGAGGATGTATGTAGTTGAAGATATGTACATACCCCAAACACAAGACCCCCAATGCTAATCCAACAGCAGTTGTCCCTGTGCCAGCATCTACAACAATTTTCAGAGAGTGACTCCGTCCAAATATTTGAGTTTGAGATAGATAATCCACAAGTCTCATGACACCTAACAAAAAATTCAGTCAATAACTTGAATTAATATAACCATGATATCATCAATATTATTTTGTTGACATTGGTTTTGCTGTTACTTCTTATCAAGTTCAAAAAAACATAAAAATATCTGTTAGATTGACTTATATTAACAGTTTGAACCCTGCCTGCACCAATACGTGACTTATATATGGCAGTGCACGAAGTCAAAATCGCCCAATACAATCCTATATCACTGGTTATGAGGTTTATAGCAGTCGTTATGTATCACAATGATGGCTGGTATATTGCTTTCTTGAAAGTTGACATAAACCTGTTTTACCTGATATTTCTCCAAAAAATGCCGGTTATATACATTATTAACTCATTATTTCTCCAAAAAATGCCTGTTATATACATTATTAACTCATTATTTCTTGAATATATTAATGAATACAAAATCTCCATTATGTCCATTATAAAACCGTTATAGCTGATATTTTTAAATATTTTCTGAGTATCACTCATCATTGATTTTAAAAATATTTATTATTTTCCTTCCCCGTTTTAAACCCCAATATATTAGCTGATACCTTTATAAATTGGTCCAGGCCGCACCCTATCCAAAACTTAATACAGGCATTCTGAAACATTGCTTGCTATTACTCTACTGAATTACACTAACAAATACATACTAGTTTGATCTCCTCACTCCGAGCAATCAGCTCAAGTTCAAGTTTTATAATGACTGCATGCAAATCTTGTGACTTATTGCCATTTAACCTTTGCAAATTCCTCTTTCTGGTTTTGCATTAAATGTAGTATTTTTTTCAAGTTATAAAAAAACACTAGGTTTGGTGGTTCGTATAACATTTGCATAAAGATTGCCAATTTGATTCTACATTACACGTGTTCACTGAGAGAATTTTGCTTTCGTTAGTAATGGCTGAGCAGTAATTAAGCATTGATGACACAGTCATGATTAAGACTGAATGGTACAAGCTACAAATTATGTAATCTGATCCTGTTCCACGGCAATTGTGATGTCAATACACACGAACTCCTAATAACCTATGGAAACTCATATAATGAGCGGTATGCCCTTATGCACACAGAATACATACACACAGATATGCCAATGCTAACTCTACAACTCTCTCTACCCAATGGATGACTTTTCTCCGGAAACACATGTACCCTAGACTGACAGGTAAGGTAAAACACAATTTGGAAAGGCATATGTTATAACTTATGCAGCATAAGTAGAGAATTTTGTTGTATATTCTTGTCTAATCTCAAACTCCTTAAATGAGGTCAGAGTCAAACAAACCAGACAACCTTTGACAGCCATATCTAAATGAACTATCAAGATTCATAAAGATTACCATAAAGAGTATTGACATTATTAGTTTTTTTTGAAGTTGAGCATTGACATTATTAGGTTTTGGCATTGTTTTATAGAAGTTCCCAAAGACTTTTAACAAGAAACAGAGTTTTAAAGCATAGTCCAAATCATGTTTGATAACTAACAAAGATCATCTAGTATCACCAACTTGACTATCCATAAATGTAAGGGAATCTTGGAAACTACAATATGAAAATGGTTTGATCATACTCTAAAGCTATTGAACTAAAAATGAAACTTCATGAGCTCATGAGCCGAATTATATGACTACACTAGGGTCAATATAGTTGATAAACATATAGATTTAAGAAGTTCACTTCAATATACAGTTTTCTTCCCAAGAAACATAAGAAATATCACTATACTGGGGTAGATTTAATTGAAACATGTAGATTTTATGAAGTTCAAAATGTCCATTGTATGTTTAAGATAGTGACTAACCTAGCAAGGCTATGGCATCTCCTGCACCTTCCTTCACTATAACAACCTTTCTTGTACTTCCTTTGGATGCAGATTGATGTCTGCTATCATTTCCCAGAGATGCAACATTCATTTGCCTAGAAGGAAGCAGTAAAGATGAATCCAGCATATCATCCAAGGAAACCACTGAGCCATGGCTGCCTGCAACTTTGTATGCGTGTCTATTTAGCATTTCTTCCCTATTTGCATAAAGTGACCTCGGTACATACGTAACGCCACCGTACATCCCTGATAGTAGGTTGTAACCTGTTTGAGTTTCCGGCTGTTCTCCCCGTAAAAGTAAATGACATCTTAGTCCTCTCTCAGCACATGAAACAGCTGTGCAAGGGACAAATCAGAGATTTAAGCATATTAGTCATGACCTTTTTATGCTTATTACCCAAAAATAGATAAGAATTTTTAACAGGAAATAATTAGAGCATAAATTCATAATAACTTCCATGCAGATATCCCTACCTAGAGCTGTTGCATGAGCACTTTGACATCCTCCACATGTAACCTACCAAATGTCCCAAAAATGAGTGACTGACTAGTACTGCCAATCTCATATATACGTGCTTCTGTATTTGATAGGCTTATTTTCAACATAAGCTTTGATTGTAGACAGTTTTTATGAGAACCAACTGGTTATCTAAATTAACCGATAGATAGAAGCTGGAAGCTAGTTTACCATTAAAACTAGCATATTCAACTCCCCAATAAAAAATAGCATATTCAATAATGTGAACTGCTACAAGGAGGTGGCAGAGATAAACCTATATCAACAATTTTACTCTTTCTATAGGAATAATTTCTCACCACATCAGTCACTCCATGGGCCTGTAGAAGTGGAAGTAGAGCATCTAGCTTCCTTGCCTTATTTCCATTGACAAATGGGTGTAACAAATCATCTCTTACCACAAAAAGATAATTCTCAGAATTCTTCACCCCTTGAAGGCCATCACCTAAAGATGGTTGAGTATTGTTGGAGAATGATAACTTGATACTTGATGCATCTTTATGCTCTCCTGTTAAATCAAAAAATGAGATCTGGTGGATCTTGGTATCTGGATGAAGCATCATCCATCTTCTGTTAAGCAACTCTGATAGTGTATTCTTATTGACCTGCTTTGAAATTAGCTGCTAGAGAAGTAATATTTGTTAACCACTGGGGCCACACAAGCAACTACAGTTAAAGAGGAAATGAGTACCAATACAGGAACTAACAAGTAACAACAGCATAGCAAGAAAACTTGAAATAAAAAATTAATGCACTACGGTAAGGGAAAGAGTGCAATAAACCACTGGACTATAGAGAAAAATGGACCATTGGGGTCATGACTCGTAATCTGATGAATGATGGTGGGAGAAGTGGATCCATGTCCTTTTCAGGTTGGTACCACCCTCTCCATCACTATTTATCGGTCATAGGACAGTGGTACCCCTTGGGCTACATTATTTCCATAATCTATTGGCAATGGGTTCACATTCTAATGCATGCAAGTCTAATGCATGCAAGACAATGCCAACCTCTGACATAGCAATCAATCATTTTAAAAATGCACAACTGAAAATAGAAAAGAGCGCATGATTTATTTGTAACTCAATTCTGTTGAGTTGTCAAGAAAAAGCCCAGAGATGTGATAAAGAAAGGAGGTAGATCCATGGCCAATGATGAAGGATGATGAAAATTTGAAATATGGTTTTTGATTTTTAACCACGTAGCTATAAGGCAATTGTAATCATTCCTTATCCAAAAAGTATCCATCTTTGAAACCCTCATATCCTCTTCTTGAAAATGGTTTTTACCATCTCTCAAGAGATGCTAATGAAGGCCTCTACTATGTTAGAAATTCATATCATATATTGCCCTAGGAGAGAGAGGCATGCTAGGTTAGGCCCTAAATTTACTCTTGCTCATGAGATTGTAGATATCCAGTACTTCCACAAATGATACTTTTTGAGATTCTTTACTAATAGTGGCAACGTAAATGAGACAAAAATTTATTTCCTTTCAATTTCAGCTATTCTCATGCCAAGCTAATAACAGAAACACATGCTTTTGTATTATTCATATGAGGTATTTCAAATTACCTTCTAAAATTTCACAGCCTCAACTTCCTATTGTCCTTTCTTTTTTTTTTTCTTTTTTTTTTAAAGTGATTGTTATTGTCTTCATGCTTATCTTGTGATTCTTCCAGAGAATTTATCAGGGATATTATATGGTTTGAATTAGAAATATGAGAAGATGCTTGAAGCTACAAATGTCACTCTCGATTCACTTGGAAAATCGCTACACAGGGAACCTATGTAATGTTGACGATCTCAAAAGAAATTTTTTTGTGTTTAGTCATTTCTGATAGAAATGCACCATTATTCTGTGTATTACTGCAAGGATAACCTAGGGCTAGCAGGAATTCAAATTACAGTGATGTTTCCATTTGCTACCAAAAAAAGAAAAGAAAAAAAGCAGATAATTCGGGAATAGACATGAAATCTCTGTGTTTAATGGTATTCACCACACTGTTGTATAAAGATATATATGTGATGGACTGATGGTTGAAACTACAGAGATCTCTCAATAATAAATTAAAGAATCTCTACTCACAAAAAAACATATCTTTCATGGCCTCAAAGGAACAATAAGCTGCATTTTCACCATTTCAGAAGGAAGAGAGAGAAGGTTAAAATACATTGAAGTTATAGTAAAATTTAGTGAATAATCCAACTATCACATGAAAAAAGGGCGATAATTTTAGGTAAGAACAAACAGGAGGAGGCAAAACCAGAAGTGGAAACCCTAGTTTCCAAACGATGGAGAACGAGGTTGAGAATCTAGAGTCTACCTGGGAGATGTTGCCATTATACTGCATGTTTCTTGTTTCTCCGAAATCTTCAGTTTTCTCGCCGAAATGTATGTCAGCTTCGTTTCACTGAAACAAAAAATGACGCGGGAATAGCCTCTTTTATTGCGAGAAATTTCAAAGACGGGGAGGAGACAGGAAAAAGTTTATATTGTACCCAGTTGTTTGAAATACGGATCGGTGGCCTGGATAGGGCACCAAAAAACACATCCGGATGGGTGGATTGACGATCCGAATCGAGAGTCGATTGGATTAAGCTGCGAAAAAAATATAAAAAATTTATTAAAATTTATTATAAATATTATTTTTAAGTAATCCAATAAAAAATCGAGGTACTATATTATTAATTTTTATTTTTTTTATCAATATATGAATATTGAGATATTTTTTCTCTATATGAACTTATTTTCCTCACAAAATATTCACAAGTCGTGTTCACTCTCTTGATCACCTAAAAGTTTGGGATTGCTCAGCCAATGTTCTCATCCCGCACCAAAATAGGACCAAACTACAATCCAAAACTGTTAAAACTATTTTTATCAGCTACTCAGACCATGGTAATAGGTATCGATTCTACAACCATGAAACAAGGGCGGTCAATGAGAGTCGCGATACTCACTTCTTCGACGAATAATTTCTTGGAGCAAGAATGAGACAGAAACATGCTGACTTCTTTGAGGAAGCAATAAACAAGGCTATGCTTCGAGAATCCGAATCTGAAACTTCCAATAGACTTGAGCTTGAAACAGAACCTTCTAAACAAAATGGCCTGAACTCGAACCAAAAAGAAGTAACCGAATCAGTAGACCTCCTCTGTACTTAGAACAATTTGTCTACTTGGGAGAACATATTGATAGAGTTGGGGAAGATTCAGATTCTGAATCTAATACTTATTCTAAAGCCTTTTCATATCCTGAAAAATGAATACTGGGTAGAAGCCATGAAAGATGAATATGCTTTCATTAACTAAAATCATGTATGGGAATTAGTATCTCTACCTTAGAAACGAAAAGCCATTGGCTGTAAGTGGATTTTCAAGAAAAAGTTGAACTCATAAGGGAAAATAAAAAAATACAAAGCTAGAATGGTTGCAAAGGGTTTTATCCAAAAAGAATGGATATATTATGAAGAGACATTTTCCCTTGTTGTCAAATTCCTATCTATCCGAATCTTTATAGCTATAACAACCCATTTTGATTTTGAGGTTTATCAGATGGATGTCCAAACATGGACTATAATAAATAATGATTTTTTTATAAGAACATTTTAATTTTTTTGACAAAAACCTTTTATTTTTTTTACAAAAAATATTTGTCGTATTACATTTCTTTTTGTTTTCAGCAATAACCCTTTTTTTGACAAAAATACTTGTTATATTATTATTTTTTTATAAGAAATTTTTTTTTTTACAATAACTTTTTATTAATTTTCATTTTTTTGACAAAAACCTTTTATTTTTTTGACAAAAAAAAGAAATTCGACAAGAAAAATAATTGATAAGAACCTTTCTTTTTTTTTATAAGAAACTTTTTATTTTATTGATAAGAAAAAAATTTGACAAAAAAAAAAATTGATAAAAAAAACCTTTCAAATTTGACAAAAAGCGAAATTGATAAAAAAACCTTTCATTTTTTTCTTATGACAAAAAATACTTGTATTATTATTTTTTTATAAGAACATTTGTTTTTTGACAAAAACTTTTTATTACTTTTTTTTTTTTGACAAAAAAATTTTATTTTTTTGACAAAAAAAAGAAATTTGTCAAGAAAAACAATTGATAAGAACCTTTCATTTTTTTATATAAGAAAATTTTTATTTTATTGATAAGAAATTTTTTTGACAAAATGTGAAATTGATAAAAAAAACCTTTTATTTTTTTTATAAGAAAAAAAATTTGACCTCAAAAAAATAAAATTGACAAGAAAAATATTTATAAGAAAAAAAATTGACCTCAAAAAACTAAAATTGACAAGAAAAAATAAAATTGATAAAAAAAATTTCACCTCAAAAAAATAAAATTGACAAGAAAAATATTTATAAGAAAAAAAGTTGTCCTCAAAAAAATAAAATTCACAAGAAAAATAATTGATAAATACAAAACTCACAAAAATTTGTACTTTTGGCATTGAAAAACCTTCTTATTGATCATCTCGGCCTTTATCGCTATCGTTGTGAAAAAAATTAAGATTTCAAGTCCTAAAGATAGTGTTTGTTATGACACATTATCTAGACCATCCATTTCACTTCAAAGAAAAAAAGTTTCCATAGATCCGCAAGATCTGTATTATTTTTTGAACTTCAAATTTCCTACTCAATGTTGAAAATTGATTTTAGAACCATCGTGAATATTTCCATTACACAAAGTGCTTTCCATATGAGAATTTGAGGTGAAACTTTACTTTGTTTTCAAAAGCCTCAGCCTTACTATTCCAACTTTATGGTTATTTTGAAGCTAAATCAAAAGATGGAAGAACATATTAAATTGTTCATCTCTTATGAAAACTTCAATAAATTTTATCATTTCCATAATATTTTTTTATTTTTAAATTATTATTTTTTATTTTTAAATTTGGTCCAAATGATTTGACATCTTTGCCCGTCTAATGCAGATAACTTGCTAGCGGCAGGAAACATGTGCAGGAACACCAATTCTTGTTTGAAGGCAAAAAAACTGTCGCCATTACTCTTGTTTGAAGGGAAAACAAAGAAAGAAACTTGTTTGAAGTGATTCAATGTATTATTCATTAAATACATGTATATATAGATTGAATCATTTAATTCACGAATAGCTGGATGGAAAAAAATCTCACATCCGGTTCTACCGTAGAGATGGGATTAAAGTACTGCCATCAACTATAACCCTAAAAGAACTAGTTTTCGTAAACAACATAGAAGAAGAATGAAGGGAGAAAAAAAAACTCATTTGAAGCATTATATCACAGGGATCTCATTTTCTGCAAATTTTCATATAAATTTCAAAAAAACTTGATGATAAAATATTAAAGGGCCAAAAGTCTTTTTTTTTTCTTAAAAAATACAAAAAAAAAGATATGGGCTTTGTTCATTAGAATAAATGGAAGTTCCTCTAGTACATGCAAACAGTTCTTACAGCACCGCAAAGCTGGAATGAAACCGAGAATGACTAACCCGATTCACCCCAAATCTTTATGTTATTTTTTCTTTATTATAAGCATCTAGATGACATATCCGAAAATGATTGACCCGATTCACCCCAAATCTTTATATTATTATTTTTTTATTATAAGCATCTAGATGATATATATATATATATATATGTATGTGTGTGTGAAATTTAAAGTCCATCCGAATCCTATTTTCTTCAAAATGATTAAATTTGTTAAGTCAGATATGAGCGAGCCACTTTTCTCTTTTTGCCATATTTCTTTGATATTAGTTGCCCAACCTACAATATGTGTATAGAACTGTTCACTCATATAACCATTTTTCAATAATCGAATTCAGTTGTTTCTCTCTTTCTTTCCTTACTTTTGTCATCACTAGGACAGGGAAAAAAAAGGGAGTGGCTGTCTAAAGGACTACAAGAAGGTGTCAACAAAGAAACTTTGGGACTTTTTGGAGTATCCTACCCTTTCTTTGTTACAGGCTCCTTCTCTCTTCCTCTGAAAGATTTTTTTGGACTCGAAGATTGGGGAAAACGTGCTTGGGAACTTGATTACTCCCCTGACGTCAAAGTCATTAGGTAATAAGGTGGTGTTCAAGCTAAGATCACCCGATGATGTCTCCATGGCCCTACGTAATCGTTTCTGTAGATTTAGAGGGTCTCTCCTCTCTCTTGATCGATGGAAGCCTTCAGATCACGCTTCATTTACTGATAAGAAGCTGGTTTGGATCCGATTGTGGGGTATTCCTTTACATGTTTAGAAACTAGAAACTATCAAAAGACTTGCCTCCAGCTGCGGGGTTTACCGCAATTTGGATTGGGACTCTTTCTTGGGGATAAACTATCGTTCTGTCCGTATTAAAATTTGGGTTGTGCCTAACCTTCCCCTTCTTGAGACGATTAAGCTTCTAGTAGATGATTCTTTTTTTCTTATCTCAGTGTCTCTGGACACTGCTGATGCGAATGTCCTTCAAAAGCATGACCCTCGTAAGACCTCCTTTGTGGCTCCCCCATCCCAGCAGGACAATGCTTGGCAGGTCGTTCCTAGCCGGAATAAATTGCCGCTTCATTTTATCACGAAGACCCCATATCTCATTGATGTTGTGAAAGATGCTTCATCCCGGCGTCGTAAGAGGAAAAATCTTAGGATGTTCTTAATTTCAAAATTGCAAAAAAATGGATCCCTATCTGGTCGTTTTCCAGCATGGACGAAAGGTTTTTCGGCAAACTTTCTACCCTCTCACCCGGAGTCCTCTGCGGTCTCACCTCCTGTAGCTGCACAGTCGGGCCCAAGTATATTTCCAGAAGATGCCGTTGCATGTGCGGAAGTTGATTCAAATCTCATTTCTGTCACCCCATATCTTCTGCGAGCGACCTTCTTCTCTTATGCAAAAACCATCATCGCCGTAGTACTTGGCCTCTGGAGAGGGAAAGCTTTTGCCTTTTCTCGGTGTGCAGGAGGCGAACGTTTGCGTGTCTTGGCTGCCTTAAACCGGGTCCTTCTTGTAGGTGTGATGTGTTACCTACTGACCATGTACCCCCTCCTCTATCGTCGTGAAGCCATTAAGGGCCAATCCCAGAAGCCTAAGCGTCACTTTGATCTGCTGCTTATTGACCCGATGGTCCTTGTGGATGTATCCTCCGATGAACAACACGATCAACTCTCTCCTGCTTCTCAAGGTTAGCCGGAGGAGCCTTCCCTTGCACTGGTGGTGGCTGAAACAACGATTCCTCTCTCTACGACATCCTGTACTTTTCAACTTATATGGGTGGATACAACCTCCTCTAGCGCAGACCAGCCTGTGATCCAAGACACTCCTGATGAATATAATGTGGCTGCCATGGTCTCACATATGGGGTTCGAGTTTAACTTACCGATAGGGATCTTCTACAAGGAGATTAGGCGTCTCAAGAAAGATAGGCTTGCACAACAGCATGGAAATTTGGCTCAACTTGATACCGGATGTGGTGCTGCTGCTGAAACTACGACTGCAATCAACAAGAAGGAACATCAGGGTCATGTGGGCATCAGGTTGTCTGCCCATTTGGAACCCCGGTTGGCTATAGACAGAGACAAGCAGTCTGTACCACACCCCGGCTCAGATGCAACGTGGGATGAGCAAGGTTCTTCTTCCGCCTATTTTTAATATGAATATATTATCGTGGAATGTAAGGGATTTGGGTAACCCCATCTGTAAAAATGGATGTCTCCTTTTTTGTTGCCAAATTTAAACCTCGGATTTTAGTTCTTCAAGAAGCCAAACTTCCTAGCCTGACTGTTTCAGATACTAGGCAAGTTTGGGGTTCTAATGCGGTTTCTTTTTGTGGTATTGACGTTGTGGGGACTTCAGGGGGTATATGGGCTCTGTGGGACCCTTTGGTCCTGCAACATTTTGTGACTATATTCAGAGATAGGTTTTTGCTTCTTGGTTTTCATAGCCCTATCTTTGGTTTTTCGTGAGGCCTACTTAATGTTTACAGTCTTACTAATTTTGCTTCTAAGGAGGCCTTTCTTAATGATATGGAATATGTTGTTCGCAGTTTCAATTTGCCATTGTGTAATGGCGGGGATTTTAACTTGGTTAAATGGCCAGATGAATGTTCTACACGCTCGCTTATCCTTGGTCTAATAATTCTATTTGTTCTCTGTCTATGTCTAAATTGGACAGATTTTTTGTTTCTTCGGAATGGGCAGAGACCTTCCCCTTGGTGTTCGTCAAAGCCCTCCCTCGACTTTCTTTGGATCATACCCCTTTGTTACTTTCTACTGCCCAAGAAAGAGGGGGTTCCAAACCTTTTAGACTGAAATTGAGTTGGTTGGAAGATAGTGTTATCATTGATCTAATCACCTCCACGTGGCAAAATTCTTTGTCGATTGGTTTCCTAGACTTCCAGCTGCATAAAAAACTTATAAGTATCAAGCACAAGCTTATTGCATGGAATAGGGAACATTGTGGGAACGTCAAAGCCAAAATTGATGATCTCTTAGAGGAGATTACCTTTTTAGATCACTAGGTTCAGATGTTTGGGTCCTTATCTATCAAGCACTGGGAGGCAAGAAAATCTAAGTTAAAAGACCTTTTCAGCCTCCATAAAATTGAGGAATTATATTGGAAGTAGAGGTCTAGGAGTTAATGACTTTAAGGAGGGTGATTTGAATACTAAATTTTTCCATTAAATAGCTAATGCAAGAAGAAGGCAGAATGATATCTCTAGTCTCACTATCCCAGATATGGAGGCAGATAATAGTTCTGCCTGGGTGGAAGCTATAGTTACACACTTTAAGAAGGCTTTCTCTTCAGAAGTCAAATTACCACTATCCTCTCCAAAGTGCCTTTTAGAACCCTTTCAGCTGACTCAAGTGCTTTTTTGGAGTGTGATATCTCCTTAGAAGAACTTAAGAGGGGAGTCTTTTCCCTATCTAGTGACAAAGCCCTGGGTCCAGATGGATTCCCTTTGGTGTTCTTCCAAAGATTTTGGGATCGTACTAAATTGGACCTCCTCCAGATGGTCAGAGCTTTTATGCTACGAGTTTAAAAGAGTTAATGCCACGTTTATTGCTCGAATCCTTAAAAAGTTTATTATTGAGGAGCTGTCTGACATTCGCCCAATAAGCTTATTGTCAAGCCTTTACAAGATTATGGCGAAGGTTTTGGCCGAAAGGCTGAAGTCTGTCCTTCCCTCTCTAATCTCACCCAATCAATCTGCTTTTATCCAAAACCGCCAGATTAGTGATAGTATCCTAGTTGCTCAAGAATGCATTCATTCTAGAGTGCGTAGTCAAAATCCTGGGGTGTTTATTAAGCTCGACCTTGAGAAGGCTTATGATCGAGTTGAATGGAGTGTTGTTTTGGAAATTCTCATAAATATGGGCTTTAAGGAAAAATGGAGGAGTTGGATCTTTGGATGCCTTTCTTCCACCCATTTCTCGATCCTTATTAAAGGTTCTCCTGCTACTTTCTTCAAGGCTACTAGGGGTCTTCGCCAAGGGGATCCTTTGCCTCATTTCCTTTTTTCTATCTATGCTTAATGCTTTAGCATGCTGCTCCAGAATGTGGATAATCGTGGTAAATTTAAAGGCTTTAAAGTGTTTGATTCAATTCCACTCGTATCTCATTTATAATATGCTGATGATACTATCATATTTTGCGACGCTTTTGAGGCTCAAGTTTCTAATATTGCCTGTTTTTTGGATTGTTGTGAGGCAGCTTTGGGAATCAAGATCAATTATAACAAGACCCTTCTCTTTGAAATCAGACCCTTCTCTTTGAAATCAATTGCCAATCTCCATTGTCCCTGGCTTTGGCTGCCTCTTATTTGGGCATTCCTATCTCCCTCTCTAGACACTCGATATCAATTTGGGACAAGGTCATTCAAAAACTTCAAGTTAAACTGGACCTATGGAAGCCCAAATATCTTTCTATTGGTGGCAGAGTGACTCTGTTACAATCTTGCTTATCAAACTTACCGATTTATCTTATGTCACTTCTCCATATGCCAGCCTCTATCATTAAGAAAATTGAATTGATGATGCGCAATTTCTAGTGGGGATCCTTAGGTGAGGCTCGAAAATTTCATTTGCTCAGATGGGATCGAGTGTGTACCCCCAAGAGGAAAGGTGGTTTGGGTATTCGCAAACTTAAATATATGAACGAAACACTACTTTATAAATGGTGGTGGAGGATTTTCCAATGTCCTAACCATCTCTGGGTCGAGGTCCTTAATTCCAAATATGGTAGGGACAGGTTTGGCATGTGGATCGAAGGAGGCTGTCCTGGTGAAGCTTCCTTCATATGGAAGCCCATATATAGGTGCAAACCAATGATTGCCAGCCACTTCCGCTGGAACATGGGGAATGGGACACAAACTTCATTATGGCACCATAAGTGGCTAGGGGAGGTTCCATTGAAGTTGCGCTTCCCACTCCTCTTTGCTAGGGTGCTCCACTCGAATGCCTCAGTTGTAGATATGCTCGAATATGCAGGTACCAATGTAAACTGGCATATCATTCCATACAATCGTATTAGTGGGGAGGTTTATAACCAGTGGCTGCAACTGTTGAGCCTTTTAGACCGGGTTTGCATCTCCCCTGTTCATTTGGATGATCTCGTGTGGGAACTTGAAGATGATGGCCTTTTCTTCGTGAAGTCCTGCTATAGATTTCTCTTTCATGATCGATGGCGATGGTCACTACGTATTGCACATAATGTTTGGAAATGACTAATTCCCAATAAGGTGCAGGTTTTCATCTGGTTTGCCATTCAGAATAAGATTCTAACCGTCGACAATTTGATAAAAAGAGATAAGATTTTACCTAGTATTTGACTTATGTGCAAAATGGATGATGAAACAGGAAGTCATCTTTTTATTCACTGCAAAGTAGCCTCCAATATTTGATATTTGTTTTTGGTTTATTGGGTATCCAAGCTTCCCTTCCTACAGGTATTATGGAATCTTTATGAAGCTACATTGGTGCTGAGACGAAGATGCAGTGGTTTTAGATCGAGAGGCATTTGAAACTGCTATTTGCATGACATATGTAATACTTGACAACATAGTAGAGCGGTACCAGACAGGGTGCTAAGATCACTCGCCTTGAGGCAACCCATTCCAGTAAAACCCAGCAGATGGGATAAAACAGAACGGTGGAGGTAAAAACGCAGAAAATTGGGAACTCGTCCTCCAAATTAGAGCGTGGCAGGACCGGGTTCGGTACCGTCTGACTAGGGAGCCAAACAAGAGTCATAATTTGCCTTCAAATGAGTATGAAGCGTGGGATTTCCATCCCTACAATTCAAAACCCAAAGAAACCCGAGATGGATGGTATACACGTCAGAGGCTATAGCAATTTCATGGTAACTTTGTATTTAGTTCAAATATATAATTTACAATTTCCTTTTTCCTTATTTGTCATGGTAACTTGACTTCACGTTACTTCGTTTAGTGAAGTATCGGACAGTATTCTGGAATACACCCCTACGATTCCTCAATGACATCCGACACTTGCATAGACGGACAACCTTCTATAATGCAACCAACCCATGCCATTGCCATTCCAGAATGTTTGTCTGGTAAACCAAGTGCCGGACAACGATACTTCTAGTAGTGTTGTCCAGCAGGCGGACACACTCTGTAATGGGACCCTTCCTTTACTTCCAAGAGTGTTGTCCATCACTTAGGACACCAGACAGCATTCTGGAACAATCACACCCATCGGGTGAACAAAAAATTAACCCAAAATCACTACCAAAATATGTCATCCATGTACCTAAAATCAATGCCCCAATAACTCAACATTTTAAAATAGATTCCAATGAAATGCTAAAAATATATCATCAAAGTATTCAAATACATATGAATTTTTCTCAAAACAAGCAAAACCATCCGAATCCATAACTATTTTTCTAGACCAGATACAACAATTTACATAGACACAAAATTGAAACGGAAGACACTAAGGGAGCTCCCTAGTGCCCCAACTCCAATCTAATCTCAAATACATAACATCACTCTAGGATCGATCCTAAGATGATATATATACTACGAACGGTTTTGAATTCAATGCATCAAAGAAGTCAGGGGTCCCTTCCTGCCTCACCATTATTTGTCGACGATTTCAATCCTTTTATTTACCAAACCATGTACAAAATTTGAATTATTTAACATCTCGCCTTATCTTTTATCCAATTTCAAATAGCTCCTCATTCTCTGGATCAAATTTCAAATAGCCCTTTGATACATTAAAATGGGTTTCAAAATTTATCAAAATACAACTAAGATAAGATATTAAATAGTTGACCTTTTAGATGTATTTTTGATAAATTTCCCTTTTTCCCGCTACATTATCATTTGGAACTTCAAACCCTGCCAAAGGGCGGTGTCAAACTTAAACAAAAATGCCTCTTCGGTGATGACCAGCACTTAACCTGTCTGTGCACCATATAACCGAAAATCACACAAGCCGGATTATTTCAAAAGCAAAACACTTGACCCAACATTGCCAAAACAGCTGTTAATACACCAATAAAACAATCCGGTCTATATCCACTTCCTTCTTCACGTATTTGAATGGGTAAGAAATCGTCCATGTGGAGGGAAAAAAGTATTGACATTTCAGTATTAATGCATTCAATCTCAAAAAAAAAAAACCGTGAGTTCCACGCACGCGCTTGTGCATCTGTGTGTAATGTAACCGGAATTTCAAAGGTGGGAGAGTCATCACGGTAAGAAACAAGAGATAATCTCTTGAGGCAAAACTGATAACATATTCACAGGTTTATTTATTTTTATTGAGTAATAATTTGCGGTTATTCCATGATACACTTTTTGATTTGCAGAACCAAAATTACACAAGGGAACTCAAAAAAACACACTGACCTTAAGTAGGGTCCCCACTAGTGCTCCTCGCTAGCATTGTTTCTGATACATGGTAATTTATGAGGTTTCACACAAATAAAGCAAAATTCCTTGAGCTACTCCTATAAGAAACAGCCCCCAAACCGAAGAGAAAGCTTTGAACTTTCCTATTACAAAAATCCGTAAAAATACAAATACAAAATACTACAAGTACCAACAATCAAAATCATACAAAAAATTACTATATTTGTCATGAACTGTGGAAAGATCAAATAAAACCACGGTCCACTGGGGTCAGCGCTGTTCATTGAAATGGACAGGTGATGGAGAGAATGTGGTACCCCACTTAGGGGTCAGGTCCGCTATCAATCACCATCGTCCTTTCACTAGACAGTGATGACACAATAGACTATGGTTTTCCCCCATTGGATTATAGCAGCGTTTTAGAACACGGATCAGTGGGGTGGATCGCTCACCCATAGATCCCAATCTGGATTGGCCTAATCGGCGATCTGACCACAAAAAAAGGAAATTAAGGTTATAAATAAATATTATATATTTTCAT
This sequence comes from Amborella trichopoda, assembly GCF_054954075.1. Classification (NCBI taxonomy): domain Eukaryota; kingdom Viridiplantae; phylum Streptophyta; class Magnoliopsida; order Amborellales; family Amborellaceae; genus Amborella; species Amborella trichopoda. Next base: position 64,837,129 of record NC_142337.1, on the reverse strand, counting down.
ATCACTCAACTAGAACAGCTGAGTTGGCCAGAGTGTGTGGCTTTGACCACAACATGGGAGGTATGAATACATTACATATTTATGTAATGTATATATATATATATAACGGCGTAGCTTGTATAAGGTTCAAGCAACACTTGAAAATCTTAAAAATGAATGATCCAAATAGTACGTTACAAGATGCATTATTTTCAAGACTTGATATCCCTTTAACATATATAAATTATACTATTTAATATATTCATATAGATAATATATAATAAAATTACACACCCAGTCAGCTACATACATTACCACAAACATAGAAAGGATACAGAAAACGAGATATAACAGCTAACCTTTTCAATAAGGGTGATGCCGACGCTTCCTATAACTCTTTGGAGACTTGATAGCCAAACTCCCCGAAACCCAAGAACGGTTAGTCTCAGTCGATTCCTCATCCGACAACCAGCAACACAACCGTCCATCCTCACCACCTGTCCACCCAAATATGGTCCGTCCACCAATGGAGCCCCCGAGGCCTGTGGATGAAGGCATTATCGTCCTTACAACCCCTGAGTGGCCCCCCTCAAGAACTGCATCTACAGTCCCAAAAAACCTAGATGTGCCATTAGAGTTGAGAGGAAAGTAGCCCAATGTGCCACCATTTGTGGCCCCAATTGCCCATAGCCTTTCATCGGCCTGAGAATAGTGGCAGTCCACAAAATAGTCCACCTGAAAGAAGTTGGGAAGAGAATGAACGTCATGGCAACAAATAGTTATGAAGAAACACAATATGTCACACAGATTTGTACTTTCTGAAAGACACCTAAAAGCTTTTTAAGGTTTTTATTTTCATTACTCATGGAAAATAAAAATAAGAAGCAAAGTCATACATATATACATGTATAAATATGTACATACATAAATACATTCATTCAGTCACAGACACATGCGCAGAGAGAGGGAGGGAGGGAGGGAGAGCAAGCAAGGTAACCATATGAAGAAGCACCTAGGAAATGTTGGTAAGTTAGATGAGCTCTTGGCTTGCTTTTGAGAACCTTGGTAATATGGTGAAGATAACTCCGACAAAATTCATGATTCCACAAATGATTCTCTGCTACGATTATCATAACAAAGATTTGGCTACTGGCAATAATAGCATAATCTGACACAGAGCATCACCAGTTGAATTCTGGCCAGTCATTGACTTGATTTTACTGGTGAATAGGACACAAACAAAACATACTGCAAAATGGGAGAAAATGGAAAGATGCTTTAATCATTCTCTTTATTAGTGTTCGTTATTCGTCAATTTTATTCTGAACTGAAAGTGTTGCAAAAATAATCTTACATTAGATTCATTATGGAATGCTGCAATATATTATCATACTTGATCAAGGTTCCAACAGGCAGAGACTGATGAACGAGCATCCTGAAAATCAGCTTCTTGAGTTGCAAGCTCCCAATCCCAAATGCTGTAGGGCAACAAATTCCTGTGTCAGAAGACTAAACAAAAAAGATATAGATGAAGAACATACAAAGCATTGGAAAACATAAATGAAGAAATGTATCCACATATTGCAAAGATTGTACTATATATATCTATCAGTAATACAAAGGAATCCAAGGGTAAATTAGTCGACTAATGACAATCCAGTTTTGTTATAGGCATCATTGAATTTTATATGGATCAACCATTGTGGATTAGCTCTACATTGCCACAGCCATTAATAGGCCATTGTAACAGTCTCATATTAAACCCTGACAAATTCATATGTCTAAGTAAGTTTTTATTTCTTATAAAAACTATGAAGAAGAAACTGTAACAAGTACATTTATTACAAGCATATTTATTAATTTAGGCCCCAATTCTGAACTGAAAAGGTTTTGCTGGCATTATCACATCCTTTCTACAACACATGTTAATATTTCCTCCATGTCTTCTCTCCTTGAAAGACTCTTCTTTTCACTTCGTTTTTTTAGGATCGTCAACCTTTTCTGTCACTGATGTCATATACTTCCACAGGTCCAAAAAGATTCATCATCTCATTGTCAACAACAACCTCATATGTGATTTTCATTGTGGTTTCATTTTTATGCCAGTCTCTATTAATGTTTGTCACGGGTATTATTGACATTTACCAAGAGTCCAACACCCAAACGCAATTAATATACTAACAATGTCATAGATCTATGCCATGGTCTCTTCCAAAATTTACCATGGGACCCACAATATGAATATATTTTTTTCTCAAAATATGCCAAGTGATAGAACCCAAAGGGATGTTACTAAACTAGAACATGGGAAATGCATGAACATTTGCTACCAACCTGTACTGTTACTGAGCACATTCAATTACGATACATACTTGTTATAGACCATGATATCTAATAGTTCATTATGTGCATCATCTACATACAACACTAATCTACAATATTTCTATTTGGGTAAGGTTTGTACAAGGTGCCCACTGTATACTATCCAAGTAAGGTGTACCTCTAAATTTTGCCAGAAGATGTAGTTCGGGTATCGCAAACCCTGCGATGGCTTGAAAATCCATGTTCAACTCTAATTATGAAACAAAATCTCCAAAAACAGCCCAGATCGAGCTGATTCAAATCTATAAACACTTGAAAATCTTGCAAATAAACAATCGATATAACTTGGTACAAGATGCATTATTTCTTATTTCTCTTTATATCTATACATCTTGAGGTCAAGATGATCAATTGGGAGGTTTTCCAACTTTGGAGCACTCCTTTGTACTAGATTTTTGAGGTGCACCTTACTTCTATACTACAAGGTTGCAACCATACATAAACTTTTTACTTTCTTTTTGTTTTTGGACTTATTGACAGGTATATAGCAAGTAGGAATGGAGCCATAAATGTCACATTGTGGGTCCTCCACACTGGCCATCCAGCCCTTGGTGATGAAGGTTGAACCACAGTTAGAAGGAAAACAATAACTTGATGTATTGATTGAAATGGAAAACTGGGAGCTTACAAGCCAAAGCTCCATAGACTCCTCTGGTTAAACAAAAAAACCTTAAGGTATCACTGGATCAGGTCCAAACAACTGACCACAACCTTACATCATAGTCTATTTATAGTTTTAACCCCAACCAAAATACAATCTCGACTATCTATTCATCATCGTCATCAAAGCCTTTTCTACCCACTAATTGGGGTCGGCTACACGAATCATGGTCTACTAATCTGCTCTATTAAGGGTCATACCCTCAGTGAGATTATAAGTCCCCATATCTTCTCTCACTATTTTCAACTGTCCTTTTGGGCCTACCCCTTGCCCTTTTTGAGCCTTCCACTTAAACTAACTCGCACCTCATAACAAGTTTTGTATTGGGTTTGCACTACACATGGCCAGCCCACCTAAGTCTACTTCTCTCACCTTTTCGCCTATTGGTGCCACACCTACATTCTCTCGAATGTATCCATTTCGAATTCTACCCCTTCTTGTCCTTTAAACTCATCCATCTCAACATCCTCATCTCAGCTACACTCATTCTATGGACTTGTTGTTTCTTGACCGCCCAACATTCCGCCCTATAAAGTAAAGCTGGTCTCACAGCTATCCTATAGAACTTTTCCTTCAACTTCATTAGTATGCGGCGATCACATAAATTTCCGGTTGCACATCTCCACTTCGCCCACCCAGCTCTAATTAATTCTATGTGTGAAATCTTCTTCAATCTCTCCATTGTTCTAGATTATCGACCTAAGATATCGAAAGTGCGCTCTCTTTTGTAGTTTTTGGCTGTTAATTTTAACTACTTCCTCTTCTTTACTCCTATTATTACTAAATTTGCATTTCACATACTTTGTCTTAGTCCAGCTAATTTTTAAACATTTAGATTCTAGAGTATCCCCTCAAAGTTTCAACTATCTATTAAAGTCGTTTTGGGTATCATCGATCAAAATTATGTCATCCTCAAACAACATGCACCATGGTAACTCATCTTGTAGGTGTCTAGTTAAGTCGTCCATAACTAATACAAAGAGGCATGAGCTCAATGCTGACCCCTAATGTAGACCTATCGTAACTACAAACTCACTAGTTACACTAGTTAGCACTCCCTTGTACATATCTCACCAAGTCAATGTAGTGTCTTGAGACTCATTTCTTTTCCAACATCCACCAAATCAAAATTTTAAGTACTCTATCATAAGCTTTCTCTAAATCAATAAAGACCATGTGCAGATCTTTTTCGTTTGCCCTAAACTTCTAAATCAGTTGCTTACGTAGAAAACTAGCCTCAGTTGTTGACCTCCTTAGCATAAAACCAAATTGGTTATCTGATACACTCATTTCATGCTTTAATCGTTGCTCAATCAATTTCCACAACTTCATAGTGTGGCTCGTGAGTTTGATCCCTCAATAGTATAAAAATAGGTACCACGGTACTTTTCCTCGATTTGTCTGGCATTTTAAGAAGAAATAAATTAGGACTATCTTTACAAGCTTCAAAACACAACCAGAAACAAAAAGAAATAAATTTGAAAAAAGCACGTCAATCCAAGATGCCCAAAAAGACGAAACTACCCCAATTTTGTGGCATAAACTTCGAAGGTTATTTTTTGGCCCTTAGAGGCAATTCCTATGAAATTTGTTGCCAAATTGGTGGGAGTGGGTTTTGAAATCATAGGGTTCTGAAAGAGCTTTCGCAGAGTTCCCTTATCAGTGATTATGAGCTATATGTAAAACGTTATGCCTGTTGAAGGCACATTGCTCATATGTTACCTACATCACTCTCCCCTACTTAGGAAGTACTCACCCTCAAGTCCGGCTAAGCCATGAACCTCCTCCATGCTTCCTCGTCAATCCACTTTAGGTCCCCTTCTAATCAATTCTCCAACTCTGGCTTATCCTTCCACTGGACTAGGTATTGGTTATAGAGAATTTGGGAACGGGTTTCTAGGAAGGAGGGGAGATCTTGGTAGCATATTAGGTCCACAGAGAAGCGGGATAGGACGGATAATTTGGCCAAAAGAGGAAAACGTTGAACTGGGATGAGGCAGTTGTGGACTCAGCATCGAAGCAACTCTAGACTCTTCAGAGGACCCCAATCTGAACACAATGGTCGATGTAAGTCTTAAGTCATTGGGCAGGAATGATCTTCGCTTCTGTCTATGAGGCATGGTAGAAGAGAGACCAGGGATGTTTCTGTGAATGGATTCTTTCGTAGAAGAAGAGTGGCCATTGTCAATCCAAGAGACAAACAAGGGGAGTTAGGAGGACTTTGGCTGCCAAGAGCCCGGTGTTTAAATGTTCTCTTCCTACTCCTCAAGCCTTGGGTAAAGTAGGTGTAGACTGTAGCCTCAGGTGAGAGGACTTCCTGGGTGAGTGACATGTTTTGGATTTTTTGATGAGCTCAAATTTGGCTGATTGCAGTCCTCACTGTCAATCCCATGGATTGAACACATGTTACGCGACAAGAAGAGGTCCTCAAATATTGGCCTTTTCCCTTTCTTGTTCAGTAAGATGGGAGATGTCGGTTCAGAGTGTGGGGCTCGTGGCTCAAATGGGGTGTACCAGAGGACAGGAGTGCATGCTGCGAGACCCATAGTCATGGTGACCTGGACTCAAAAATCTTCGCAATGTGTTTCGTCAGAAGCTGGGGAGATGGAGTTGGGGGGACCGGTGATAATACCCGATGGGGCTTGATTTGATTGGGAGTTACTAAGCGGAGGCTGGTACAGGTGTGGAGCAAAGTGTATGACATCGGATTGTGGGGTCCTGGGAGGGACCGAAGTTGATGGTTGGGTAGGGTGATGGCTGTGGTGACTCACTGTTCGAGGTATTAGGTATGAGACATTCTTGAGTACCTACATATGGAGGCATGTTTAGGTGAGAGAATGTGGAAGGGAGAGCATCTAAGATGGTGTCTTGGGTGGTGGAGATAGGCAAAGCAGACAGGTTAGAGTTGGGTAGCTTGACAGCTAGGGGGCAGTGCTCAATTAATGCTGGTGGTAAGATTGCAGGGGTTGGGTTGAAAGAATGGTTTGGAGAAGAAGAAATGGCTGACAAAGAATTATGGGCAGCATTAAAAGAGGATTAATGGTTGCGCTATGGCTACTGATGTTTGAGAGTCCCCTCGCACATGAGACTGATGGCACACATGAGGTCTGTCTAGGAAGCACATTTGGTTGCTTGCTGGGTTCCGGCTGAACAGTGTACTTTCTTTGCTAACTATTATTACATTCATCTCTCTCTCTCTCTCTCTCTCTCTCTCTCTCTCTCTCTCTCTCTCTCTCTCTCTCTCTCTCTCTCTCTCTCTCTCTCTCTCTCTCCAGTTATCTCTCACTTTATATGCCATTTTCTCCATGTTTCCCTTAAAATTCAATGGTGCATTGTAGAAATGAGATGTGTATAACAGAGCATCTTCGCCCTGGAAAGATCTCATAGTCTTTGAGCAACAGAAGCCCCAAATCTCTCAGTCTGTCCACTAAGGGTTTCGGGTGGGGTGGATGGAGATAGAGAAGGGAAAGGAAGTCAGTGGGAATGGAAACAGGAAGCAGTATTTTCTATCTGAATTACCATTATTTAGTCATTTTGGGGGTTCCATGAGAAACAAATTAGTACTTTTTAGATGATAGCACCTTAATGGGGATTTGTTATGATGGAGTATTCTTGTATTTGGGGAGGAAAGGGTAATGTAAATTTCACTAATTTTATTAAAATATTAAGTACTCAAAAAGGGGATTTCAGTTGGAAAAACCAAGAGGGATGCTGACAATACTGGTAATCAAAAAGGAAGGAGTGTTTGGATAAATTGTACTTCCCCGAAGAGGCAGTAAAAATCTGAGGATAACCATACAAGCAGCTCTGCATAAATGTCTATAATATTCCAACAAAAAGAAGAATAATTCAAATTTTTAAAATTAAATACACAAACAAGCATTGATTATGCAATAGAAAATGTGTTAGTGTCAAAATTTGAACATAAAAAATATCTTTAACCAGGAACAGATCGATAACAAGATTCTCGGTATTAGCTATGGACACCAACAAGAGATAATGACATTAAAAATAAATACGAGCAACAAGTGGTGCCAAGTGGGTCTGTGAGAATCACTAAATACTTTCAGTTAAAGTTAAACTGCAACCTAAGAGTTTCTATATGTGTCAAGCACCAGAGCTTTTGATTTGTCTCCCCAAAGAACCCCACTTTTGCAATTGAAGTACCCAAATTCATCACCTACAGAAAGAGTGAAAGCAAAGTAAATTAGCTGGAACCAACATATCATGATTTTTTTTTTGAGAATAACCAACATACCATAATTTCATAAAAGAAATTTATAGCAAAAAATCATTAGCAGGACAAGAATTGCATATAAAAAGCTCAATGAAACATAATATCCAACGCTTAGGACTCTAGAAATGAGGAACACAGCCTTAAGACACCTTCAAGGCACACGAGAGCATGGATAAACCATACTGCACTTTATCATCAAGGACGAAAATGCAAAACCTAGGGATTCTCGGCGTAAAAAAATTCTGAATAAAACCCAGTGAAATATAAAACAACTGACTTATTGTTCCTTTTGGCATCTAAAGCTCCACTTAACAGCAAGGTAACAGTCCCTTAATGCCTCTTGCTCGGTTGATTTCAAGTTCATTTCATGCCTAGCTTTGTTCCATCAATCTCTAGCATAGTGCTCCATAATTTGGCATAGATTAGATTTTATTTTCCATGAGTATTTCTTTATCATATTTTCTAAGATTTTAGAGCATATATTAGTGGGAATTTGAGCCTTATTTCTGTCCCCAAACCTTCATTTTACAAGAAGAAACTATGACAAAATTTTCTCCCACACGCATGAATTAAATCTCTCTAGATCACCACAGAACCCATCTGTATTCACAATCACTGTATCATTCCCTTACTTCTTCTCTTGAGTATTTCATATGTCAAATGTGTTATTGAACCTCCATGATATGCTTTTCCAAAAAAATAGATAAATGTGTGTCATAAATCTTACACTATGGAAAGAGGATATCATTATAGTGTGTACGTAAATCCTGTGGCGGTGAGCCAGGTAAATCAAGCTATACATAGCTTCCCATGCTTAAGAGATCACCTGGCACACATACTGTTTCATATATGTAATTTGAAGATTGACATTTACTTTATAATTTGATTTTGGTGGTTGTGTATGTCACATGGATTGTATGTATGTTGCTGAATTTTCTATGATGGCGATATAATTCATAATCGTAGTCAATCTTCAAGCAGGTTGTATAAGTAGAATGCTAAAGGAACTAACCATGAGATCTTTCTAGAGTTTCTAAAGTGTACATTGAAGTGGATTTGTTGTTTCTATTAAAGAGGCCTTGGGCTCTAGAGCATACAACTTAAACATTTTTCAACAAACAAAACAATTACAACTCTTACTCATAAAAAGGCAACCACAAAGACTCTATGGTGGAGACAAATCCACTTCAAAATACACCTTCCCCTTAGAGTTCCACTCACACAACCCACTTACAGATTGAGGTCACATGATTCCGGTTAAGTTTTATAGGGTTTCGAGAAGCAGTTCAAGATACCAAAAGAGGGTTAAAGATTTCAAAGGGTCAAACCAGCCCAAAAGGTCCTAAGAGTCTCCTAAAATTGACTCAGGGAGGGCTACTTATACCTGAGAGTGTGTCTAACTGAGCACCAAAAGGGGATGGTCAATCTAGGACGTACATCTGAACCGTGACACGTATTGCATGCAGAGGAATGAGATGGTGGGTAGAGTCGGTTTCAGTTTCATTTCCTTAAGTTTACACAATCATCTTGGGTTGGTTTTTTGCAGTTGGATTCAAGGGAGTTTTAAATGTTTGTACCCACTTAGTTTCTTTTATATTTCTTTAATTTCATTTCCTTTTTTTCATATTTTGGATTTTAAGGTTGGGTTATTAAGGGAGATCTTAATTACAATGGGAGGTTTGTAATTTGGAACTAGGGCAAACAAAGAAAGTTTTCTTAAGTGGGTTTTTGACAAAGCTATTAAGAAGGCAAATGAGGAAAAAAAATTTTGAGAGAAAGTTAGCAAATGAGGAACGTTTTCTGAGTCCTTTAAATTTAGCAATTAAAATGAATTTTTCATTTTTAGGGTTTTAGGTTTAGGTATGGAAGAGGCAAGGATGCTTCTAAAAGCCAATAGAAGTTAAATAGAGCATGCATGGCACGGCGCTGGACTCACAATGCGCTAGAAGTGCAGCGCATGCAGAACATGTGTTGTGTGCGTGACGTATTTCGCGTCCCACGAGACGTATGGTATGATGCGGGAATCACATGTTGCATAACTGACATACCGCCTCCCTGGTCCCACTTCAACTCCTTTTCCTACCTTTCTTTATTCTATTTCAGCCAAATCAAGGCACAAGAATAATCAAAGTAAACATTCAAAACATTTTTAATGAAAAGTTAAAAGGAAAAATTAATCATCTTGCCCTCTAGAAGGGACCTTCATTAGAAGAAAAAACCCATCATATTATAGGACCCAATTCCTAAAAAGCAAGGCTTAATCCTTCCTTGGGACAGGAGCATCGACCTTAGCCTTCAACTTCTGTACGGCCACCCAGGCTCTAAGACGAGCAATCTGGATCTCCGCCTCCTCCATAGTCAAATCCATCACCTTCTATGACAGCTTGGATTGTTTTACTTAAACCATCACAGCTGAAGAAGATTCTACCCTCTTCCAGTTCCCCTTCATTAATGATATGATGGATATCTCCCTCAAGGGGTTCTTCATTGCTTCCGATTCTCACAGATCTATGTCTTGGCCCACGATCCCATTGACTGTAGCTCTATGTACCCCATATGTAGCCACTCCTTCTATGTGCTAAGTGTTGGTCGTGTATAGATGCCTTGAGCTCTAAGACATGCAACTTAAATTTTTTCTAAATAAAGAACATAATTACAACCCTTGGTCACAAAATATAGCCACAAAGACCCCTTCGTGGAGACAAATGTTGGGATTATGGCCTTAAAGGCCATAATACCAACATTCCTATTGTCCTTATTCACAGTGGGAGTGAATGTGGACAACCCGAATAGCCAGATCTTTGCAAAATGGGATCTCGATTTGGTTGTAAAACTCCGGATTGTGAGGTGAGTGTGTAAGGGATGATTAACCAAGAGAGGTTTGAGGGTTAGCATGAGTTAGGGTCAGTTATATTGCCTCGTAGTCATTATTCCCAGGGCATGTTTTTTAGATCGTAGAATTCCTACGGGCTCGAGTATTATGAAGTGAGCCCTGTGTAAGATGGATGGCTTTTGAAGGACATAAGCCAAGTCCTTGACATTGAACCATCTAAGAACATGTGCATGAACACTCGCATTATGGGAAGCCACTCGTTCTGTTTGATCCATTGAGAAAGAGGAATGCACGTGTGCACCAGAGAGTACCCTTGCATCCACAAAAGTGTAATCCTTGGGGGTCCACCTGTAATCCACTGTGATTATGAGATTCGACATTTGTTGGGTTAGCTTTGATGAGCCAAGCATGAGCCCCTGCTATAGATTATGGGTCATGGGTCTCGTTGAGTTGACTCAAGAAAGATAACTTAGGCTTCTGGTACTAGCCGAGTGGAGTACCCTATTATCTAATCTAATTCTTAAAGGATCCTAATTTCCATCAAACTATTTTATCTAGTCATAAATGATATAAATTTATGAGCAAACCCTGAGAAATATTTTTTCTAATTTTTTTGAGATTTTTTGAGATTTTTTATTTGAGAAAAGGAGTATATTTGAAACTATTTAAGAAACTCCATTTAAGGATGCCACACATATGGCACGACCCAAGTGGCCAATTTGTGCCATGTGACCAGCACATGGTTGCCACATCACCACACGTGTCGATGATGTGCAGGTGACACGGGCATGCCACGTAGTGGGGTGTTCGTTAGTGGCTTATTTGTTTGAGCGTGGCTTATTTGTTTGGAGCCCTTATTTGTGTTTTTAAGTGTCTTTTATTTGTGGCATGTGTGTGAGTGTGCACATGTGTGCATTGCCAATAACACTTGGCATTTTTATTATCTTTATAATTTTGTTCCAATGAGGATTTGAGGTCAAAAAGATGTTTTATAGTGTGTTGATCTCACATTAGTCGAATGTGTGAGCATATGACAAAAGTGTGTGAAGTATGACCCACAAGTGTTGAAAATAACCCTTTCGAAAGTGATAGCCCATTCTTGAATTTCAAACTTATATAGAGAGAAAGGGTTGTTACATAGGGGCGCACCCCACTCCCTTTGTTCTCCCCTTACCCATTTAAACTCGGTGGGTACTTTTGTAATGGTCCTAAATGAATGTTTAAAGTTGAATATTATATTAACGTGGAGGAGATTTGGAAATTAGTATTTGCTTCAAGTGGGTAAGGTGGTTAAATCAACACCCTTCATCATGATAGATGAATGAGTATATGGTTAGGATAATGGTCTCTCCCACACCATAGATATCTCACATCAAAGGCACACATCCAATCTAGGTTAAAAGGTTATCACATTCTCTCCTTGAATGAAAGTCTCATAAACCCTCATCTCTTACATAACAACACATCTCAAACACTAAGAAAGACCAAGCAAGAACCTACATGTTGAGAGAAGAAAAGGGGAGATAGAGAAGTGGCACCCCCCCCTTTTTTTTGGGGGGGGGGGGGTTGTTTGTTTTATGGTGAACCAATCTTAGGCCCATGGAACTCCCTTCAGCTTGAGCTTCTCAAGGCCATTCTAGGCCTCAATGTGCAGCCCCTTGGTGTCCTCTTGGACCAGAAAACCAACCGTAACGGTAAGGTATCACCTTCCCATGGCCCTTATTTGATGATTGAAGTTCAAGCTCATTTTATTTCTAGTTGTGTTGCCTTAGTTGCTAGCATAGAGCTCCATGAGCAGGCATAGGTTTGATTCAAGTTTCATGAATATTTCTTGTTCGTAATATTCTGAGAATTTCAAGCCAAAATCAGTGAGCATTTAAACCTCTTTGACATTCGCAAACGTTCATTTTTATTGCCTAAACCACGAGCATCCACAAATGTAACTAGTCATTCTCTAGATCCATATCTAATGGTTGTGCAGATTCCTAATCCGAATCAGCAATTAAGTCACTTAATAGAATATAATATATTTTATATATCTTCTATAGCATAAGTTTGAAATGGCCTAGGTGGTTAGATCGCATGCTTATTAAGATGTGGTTGGAGATTCGAATCCTCCTCACATCCTTTCTTTTTTTAACGTACTTCGAGCTTTTTTTTTTCTTTAGCATTAACTTCTACTCTTTTTTTATGCTTAACAAAAAAGAAAGCGCAGTGGGAGGGGCAGTGGGAGGATTTGAACATCCAAAATTTGTGCATGAACTAGACCCTCTAACCACATTAACACATTTCAAGAAAATTCTATAAAGCATGTATACTATATAATATGTATTAAGTTTATCTCTTTTTTTCATTGCTAGATCATTGATCAAGATCACCGATCTAGCTGATCTACATCAGGAACTATGGGTGGATGATCCACCCCACCAATCTGTTTTTTAAAACACTGGGTTGAACTCTTATCATTCTTATTAGGGTTATCCCTAGGGGAAGTCTTCCATGTTAATATTAATACTAATTTGACGTAAGCCCTTGTTAAATCATTTAACCACTTGACCAGTACCTTCTTTCTACGAGCAAAGCAACTCCTACTTTAAAGAAGTAGCCCAAAATTTGGGCCTCCAACTCTCAAGCACTCCTTACCCCCACTTCTATCAACGACCACGCCCTGCAGGTAGGAGGATTCTAAAGAATTCCTTCAGTAGTAGGCTTGAATGGGTCGGTTTTGGGAAGTTTTGTTACGGGCAGGGGTAGGATGACCCCAACGAGCAAGTTCAAACTTTTTTTCTTGGCTTTGCTCGGGTTGGTGTTGTTCCCCACCATGGGGAAGATGGTTGCATCTTCCCTTATCCCTCTCGCCTTCTTTTTTTGGCAAGGACATAACATCACGATTGCGTCATTGCTCCTCAATGGAATCTTCAGAGGTCTCTACAATCGAGTGGTGAGGGGCACCGGTATATTCAAGGGTGCATGCTTTTCCTCAGGTAAAATGCACATGCCTGGTTAACGATTGTCCTTGTTCTCCTTAGCATCTTGTTTATGAAAAGACCCTTATGGGAGGCATTTTGTTCTGTAGGTTTGGGCATATGAGCACATTGCTATCATTTGCCCAATCAAAGTCAAGCTTACAAACAAAGTTATAAAAAACGAATTGGTGGGATAAATAATCTACCCACCAATCCCAATCTGAATTAGCTAAATTGGCGATCTGTATCGGCAACCTAGCTAAATAAAAAGAGAGGAAAAAATGATTGTGCAGCATATAACATATATATTTTATGGCATTTACCTGGAACTAGTGAGGTGGTTAGAGGTTTTGGTTCATATGCAAAGTTGGAGGTTCAAATCCTCCCACTGTGTTTATTTTTGTTAATAAAAAAGTTGGAAATACGTTAAAAATGAAAGGACACCGTGAAGATCCAAACGTCCAACCACATCTGAATAGGCATACAATCTATCAACTAGGTTGTTTCAGCCTTACATTATAAAAAAGTATATATTATATTCTTATGAAGTGACTGAATCACCAATTCCAAGCAAGAATCGGCACATCCATCGGAATTCCCGATCCAGATTGGCCATTCCCAATTATGATTGGCGATTTTTCAATCACCGGTTCAGCCAAACTAGAGGCTATAGCAAATCATTCCCTAAAGCATGGGGGAATCAAAGGGAAGCTTGGACTTTGTGAGGACCCTGGACAAGATGGAATGGGTAATGTAGCTCGGGTTGCTCTAAGGAAAGGGGCTCACCATACCAAATGAGGGAGGCGTGACATACCCCCCTTTAGAAGATGAACCTTGGTTACCATTAGAAGCCATATACTAATGTTAAAAACCACGGAAGCAAAAAATAAGCAAAGCGCATTTTAGTCAAAAAAAAAGGAGGGATGGTCTCCCAAGTCCCAACTGAGAACTAGCCTATTTAAAGCACAAAACAATCCGAAAAACTGCTCCAATGGTCACTGGACCAACAAATCGCTGCAAAAAGAAGTAGTAAAGGTGAAGTATAATGATATGGTGTAATGGCCTAGAATTTGCCCACAAGGGTCAAAATTCCATTTTCCAAAACCATGCAATGCAAAACTGGCAAGTAAAAGTTTGCTCAAAATTCGAGAAACATTCTCAATATTGCAGAACAGCTATTTTATTTTCAATTTTCAGAATTTTTCGAAATTTTCTTCCTCATCTATTCAAGTTCCAATAGGATAAGTGTAGCTAAGATGAGGATGTTAAGATAGATGAGTGGCAAGACAATAAGGGACAGAAAAAAAAATGAATACATTCGGGACAACTTAGGAATGGCTCCAATAGGCAATAAGATGAGAAAAAGTAGACTTAGGTAGGCTGGTCATATGCAACGCAGACCCAGTATAGCACCTACCTATTAGGAAGTGCGAGTTGGTTCCTGTGGAAGACTCAAAAAGGGCTAAGGGTAAGCCCAAAAGGACATGGTTGGACGTAGTGAGAAAAGATATGGGGACTTATAACCACACCAAGGGTATGGCCCTTGATAAAGTAAAATGGCAGACCATAATTCATGTAGCCGAACCCAAATAGTTGATAAAGTAAAAGGCTCTGATGATGATGATGATCCATTCAAGTTCCCATTTTCATTTTCAATTTCAAGTTCCATTTTGAGTCAATTTCAAGTGTAGTGGTAAACTTACTGCTTTGTCTGATTTCAAAAACTTCAATGTTCTTTTAAATCATAACGCAGCGTAAGTTCATATTTTCAAATTTATTTCACAGATCCTCCCTCATCAATGTTTTCTACAAAGTGAATTCGAAAATGAAGGAGCTGGATTAGCAAGAGATGAACTATTTTATAAAGAAACCTTAAGAACAAGGACACCTAGCTGTTCAATTAATTACTTCCATTCTATTCAACTCAATCTATTTCCAACTCATTCCTTTTCAATTCAACTTCAATATCTTAAAACCGATGACATGACAAAACCTTAATGCAGGACAAATGATGTCATTCAATGGTGTGCATTCTACAAACAAGCCAAAGTACCACAAACCGATGGGTCCAAGTGTCCTGAAGACAGTAACAGCTGCTTGACCTTGAAGACAAAGTTATTCAAGCAAACCTGCCAAGACCCTGATCCTTAAAGGAACCTTAAGAACAGGGACACCAAGCTGTTCAATTAATTGCTTCCATTCTATTCAACTCAATCCATTTCCAACTCGTTCCTTCTCAATTCAGTTTCAAGGTCCTAAAATTGATGACATTGCAAAACCTTAATGCAGGACAAGTGATGTCATTCAATGTTGTACATCCAAAGTACCCCAAACAAATGGGTCCAAGCGTCCTGAAAATAGGATGGCAGTTGATGTCTGAGGTGTCACCGCCCTCTGACCATCTGATAAGACTTCAAATTGCTTTCTGCCCAAAATGTACAGCATGAGCACCACAGAGGAACAACTATGGATACCATGTTCTCTAGTTGATTAAACTTCTTGGATTCCCTACCCGAAGGCACCAAAATTCCAGAAACACAGAATCAGTCCCTAAAATTAATCAAAAATACCTCACTCCCACCCAAGACCATCTATGCACCATAACAAACAAAATCATTCAATACCATCTAGTCCAGTCCCCATGTGCTCCATAACTCTCACAGGGTTCTAGAAGCCTTCTTGCCTATTTCAAACATGAAAATAAACCCTAAAAATGAAAATTTCAATAAGTTCCAGAATTCCAAAAAATACCCATTTTAGAAACTTTCCTCATTTGCCTTCTTAATAACTTGCCTTATTTGGCAAAACCCACTTCATAGACCTCCTTGATTTGCCCTAGTTCCAAATTAGAAAGCTCGCAACATAATTAATATCTCACTTAATAACCTCAACTTTAAAATCCAAATTTTGAAAATAAAAACTAAAGAAGTTAATTCCCCCTTCAAAAAATAAAAAAATAAAAACTAAAGAAAACCAAAAGAAATTAAGTGGGCATAAACACTTGAAACCCCCTTGAATGCACTTGTATACAACCGCCTCAAAAAGAACTAACTTACGAAAAGAAAACCGAGTGGACACACCATCTCACCACACCAAGATACAATGTCAGAAGAGGCACGAATTATGTCACACATGACACTATACACATCATGGCCAGATGAAAGGCCCAGATTGAGCCATCACCTTTAAGAGGGCAGTTGCACATACTCCTAGGTAGAAGTAACCCCGCCTTCCCCGAGTCAATTTCAAGGAACTTTTAGAACCTTTTGGATTAGTTTTGGCGAAGACACGCATCGGATGGGATGCGAATTATGTCACACGTGACACTATATGCGTCACAGTCAGATGAAAGGCCTAGATTGAGCCGTCATTTTGGGAAGGAAAGTCACTCACACTCTTAGGTAAAAATAACCAACCTTGAGTTGATTTTAAGGGACTATTAGGACCATTTGGACTAGTTTTGACCCCTTGAAATCCTTAACCCTCTTTTGGTATATTGACCATCTTCGTCTCCAAACCCTAGGAACCTTGATGCCAATCTGTGATCTAAGATCCAGCTCAACTAGAGAGACCCTTAAGGCCCTAAACCTAGATTCCAAGTCCTAGTCCTAGCCCTAGCCATCTGAATCCCTAATTCACTAAAAAGACCTTGGAACCTTAGATCAAGGCCTTAGGAAGCCCTAATTTTCCAACTCTTAAAACTTCCTATATCTATCTTATCCAACCCAAAAACTTCAAATCTACATTCCAACTTCAGGTTCAAACAATTTCTTTTCAAGTGGGAAGGGAGGGCCAGTTTCGTGCATTGGTCTAACTCAAGCCCTAGCTCTGGGTGCAGAGCCTGTGGTCCTGCTGGAGTAAGTCTATTATGTTTCATCTTGTTTTGCTATTTCTCTTTCCATTTTCATAACTTTACCAGCTTTTGTATTAGGCTTGTTATATTTTAGCATTTTCACGAGTCATACGTTTTGGCGAATTTAGCCAACACAGCTGGTGGTCCAACAGAAAAGCATAATAGACTTACATTTTTTTTATAGACTTACAATTATAGTTTTGGCTGTAACAGGAAATTAGGAAGAAAATCATCAAAATAAGACAAACATGGTTCCCTTAAGCAATTCTCTTCTTCTTGGAGCATCCTGAAGAAGGAAATTGATACCCCTACAAAGAAAATGGACAAACTGCTACAATCATCTGTAAGCAGCCAAGTAGCCCAAAACTACAGCAGGGGGATACAGTTCCCAAAATGCCAGAAGTATCACATGTGTGACAAAAAAGAAAGATATGTGGCAAACAAAAAAATTGCAGACGAACAGGAGAAAACCATTTTATAGTATCGCCAATACTAAAATTTGCACATCATGGAAGTATGACTTCTGCTAATCCATACTTTATCAACATGTTTCACATCATTGGCTAACAACTTAGTTATGAACATTGTATGCCATTGAGGTTAAAATATTATGAGTCGGTGTCTATCTACGGATAGTAATTTTTTAATCTAACAAACATCTAGGTCAAAGGTATACTTACAGATTCCAAGTTATCATCATCATCGATTTGACCATCAGTATCAAAGGTACAGAGCAATCCATCAACGGAAGCAGATATGAGCTTATTTTGGTGATTTGGGGCAAATAGAACCTAATTAAGACGGGTCAACTGCTTAGAACAAGGAATTAGTATTAAAGAAATGCAAAGGTAAGGAAATCTCATCACAGCAGAGTTAAGACAAGCACAAAAAGAACCCTAACCTGAGTGACATCATCAATATGGGATTCCTCCAAACATGAAACGAGCTTTCCAATCCTCCAATCCCAAAAGAGGATCTGAAAGTGGCTCAATGA
Organism: Amborella trichopoda; assembly: GCF_054954075.1. NCBI lineage: Eukaryota > Viridiplantae > Streptophyta > Magnoliopsida > Amborellales > Amborellaceae > Amborella > Amborella trichopoda. Next base: position 64,819,224 of record NC_142337.1, on the reverse strand, counting down.
AATCGATACAATTAATTGAGAGAACATATTGAGAAAAATTCAAACTATGGAACCTTATGATACAAACAATTTTATTACTCTGAAATAACCTCTTATGCAGCCATGCATTGATACAAATATCATCCTGGTTTGATTAAATATAAAAGAATAATGATAGTGAACATTGTCTTACGGACACCGCAAAATATATTCAGCGACGCTTGAAGGAAAATTCTTAGTAAGGCATTACTTACCAATTAAATAATAACCATAGTAAGGAATTTTGGTGAGTCATTGAAGAGTTGAAGAAACAAAGAAACTTCAAGCTGTTTATGGTTTAGCAGTGGTGTTGAAGGGATCAAAAGAAATGGAAGGTCCTTTAGGGTATTTGGGGGCAGCAGGCAAATAGGTAAGGGAGCCAACAAAATCAAAGTAATATTTTCTTCTCCTACAAACTAGCTCAGCTACTATCATATTATAATCTATTGATATAGCTAAAGACTTTTTCCAAATGAACGCATTATTTCTCATATTTGCAAAGGCCTCAGAATATTTCGTGAGTATTTAAATTAGAAGGCAAAAACTCTGAAGTAGGGATAAACACAAAGCAATTCAAATTATGAATACTGCAATTGAGTATTTTACTATCACGAAACAAGAAAATCAACACAATAACAAGAGAAGAGAGATCCCACCTGTGCATTAGATCCAGCCGCAAGAAGGTTACCACTAGATCCCCCAAAGCTAAAGGCAAATAATTCTTGAGAAGGACCACTCCTTAATAAGGAAACCTGTAAAATGAACATGTAGATATGAAAATAGAAAGGCATCACTTAAGCCACAGAATAGACACTTCAAGGAAATAAATAAATAAATAGATATTCTAAAGCTCTCGAAGTGCATGCACATATGAAGCACACTGGAACATCAACGAATGTCCATTGAGTGATCAGTTCACAAAGAAAGGTCCACATCAAAGTAGTTAGAAGATCACCCACCCTTGTGAACCATAAATAGACACAATGTCGCAATCCAAGGTCAAGCAATAGATAACCTATCAAGACTCCTTAAATAGGCCAGTTTAAAATTGTATACATGTCAATGAGTCATGGGCTTTTACGAATCATTTGGTTTTTAAAGACTAAAAATACTGGGTGGCCAGTAAACTAATCAAGTCTCAAGAGATTTTGCCCTCTATAACGAACATTTTCAGAGTTCCTGAATTCCTATTAGACTTTTTAAAATTAATAAAATCAAATTATTTATAATTAACAAATCATTGAATATAATATTTTATGAAGGGTTGATAACTGACACATCGTTGGTGGAAGGCGATGAATACATCATCTAATGAAAAATCAAAGTCACCACAGATCATTCATGAATCTCTTGGAAATAAAAAGAAAAACAAAAATTGAAACCACTTAAAAAAACAACAATACAGCCAATCTAGAACCAAATACAGTTATCAAAAGTAACAGTTATACAGGCACGCTCAATGAAATGAAAATAAAATAAAATAAAAAGAAAGAAAGAAGGAGAGAAAGCGTTTCCCACTAAATATAAACACCCACATATTTGTGACAGATATGGACCACTTACATTCCCAATCCTCTCTATGCCAAAATCATAAATAGCAACTACTTGAGCAACTACCATGGTTATCATTTAACTAAACTACACAACCTATCATTAGGCCAGTCATATCAACCTTTTTCATATGAGCAGACATCAGACAAAATGGACAACAGAGAGTGAGAGAGAGAGAGAGAGAGTGTGTTGGCAACCTGGTTGAAGGTCCTTGTATCCCAAGCTCTGAGAGTTCCATCAACAGAGGAAGAGCATAAAACATGAGAGGAGGAAGGATAAGAGAAGGAAATTTCAGAAATGGTTCCAGAATGGCCTGTACACTCTCCCAAATATTGTCCAGTTTCTGGTGAGTAAAGTTTGATCATATTTGTTGATAAAGAAACCGCCATAGATGATCCTTCCTTGCTATAATTAGCACAAAATAATTGAATGTAAGCATATGAACAAAGCAATTATTATATAAGAGACAAAAAGTTGAGATGTTACTGAACTACCATATATCAGCTTAAAGACAATACACAGAGAATGCAACTGTAGCAATCAAACTAAACAGCTATTAGGTTTAAATCTCTCATAAAACCACAACAAAAATTATGCAGTGGAAGAAGTATATTCAAATTCCTTTTGAACGGCCTCCCGCCCTTAATATCCAAAATGGGAGTTACACAACATCGTTCATTCGCAGGTTTTAATGGAGCAGCAGGTTTTAATGGAGCAGCAGCAACTATGAAATAATAAAATACAAAAAAAAATAAAAAAAATCCAGAATCCACTATGCATTCTTACCAGATTAATATAAACAAAATTAAATAACATATGTACTGTGAAATTAAAATAAATACTGCAAAATCATCCCTTTGAACAACTAGGGCAAGTAAATAATGGTTTAGTCTCAAAAACCTTTCCGATTTTTCAGTATTTAGTATTGATTGGTGAAATTCCGATGAGAAATATGGAGAGTAGCGATAGAAAATTATGCAGTGGAAAGAGAAAGAGAGAGGGACAGGGTACCAGGAGGCTATTTGGAAGACGTAGTCGTCTCCAAAGTTGGTCTGTATCGTATTGCGGATGCCCAATCTCTTATATGACGGAATCCCCTCCTCCTCTACCTCCATCTCCATCTCTCTCACTGTAACTGACGGAATCCTTCCGTCTTACTCTCAAAGCTTTTCCTGTGCCCAAACTCAAAAACTCTTTCGCCCCTCCCTTCCAAGAATGGAAAAGTTTATATAGAGCCGAGGCTCTAAACAATCAAATTAGAGCGTACATCAAAAATTTTATTAGAAACGTTGTTTTGATGCCTAAATATGATCATCTTGACATCAAGTGACATCAAGATACGTGAACATGAGAAAAATAAATAAATAAATTTTAAGTTTTGAAAATAATACATTTTACTATTAATTTTTAAAATTTTCAAGTTTTCATAAATTTGTTCGATCTACACTATTTTTTAAGTTTTAAATTTTATAATTAAAGATATAGCTAAAACAAAAATTTGTAGTACTAAAACCATATCTCTCGATACTATTTGAAGGTGGGCTCTAATTTGATTGTTTAGAGTTTATACAAACCACACCCATCTAGTTTCATTATATTTTTTTGCAATCTATCTTGCTTGTTCAAGTTTTTCAATATTAATAAGAATGGATTGGTCATTTTTAATATATTTTTCGGCACGTATAATATGCTCCCACATAAATATATGGACACAGTTAGCATGCGGCCAAGCCCGTACATGTAGAAATGCGGGCTTGGCAATAAATATATTTTTTAAATATAATTTGATCCTAATTTTTAGAGAATATATAATATTTAATGTGGAGATCATGAATAAAAAAAAAAATTGAATACTATAAATAATATTTATATTAAAAAAACATTTGGACTGTTAGTTACAATTGTTTTTAGATGAACCACCAATTTGCGTCCAAGGTGGATACTTTATACCTCCGGACCGTACATTGTACAAATGAGGTCCAGCCCGCATGAAACAATTGTTCCTAAGTACATTATTATACATATACTCTCTTGGCCATAAGCCTACATGGGAAAAAATTTTCAATCTGAAAATTTAGGAATCACCTAAGAATCATTAGAGCATTATTCTCAAAACAAAAAGATTTAAATTTGTGGTTTTCGAATACTTAAATCTCACCCTCAAAAAATTGGATGGTCGTTGTGTGATATTCAAACCTTTTTTTTTAGTGCATAGAGATGCAATTAGGAAATTATATTATTGATATTAATATATGGGTTGAAGAGGTTATATTCCTAAAATTTGGCATCCTATAATTAGTCCTTAGAATAAGATTGCCCAAGGGAGTAAATGGACAGTATACTCCCATGAAAACATAAAATATTTAAACTATTTTTTTAAAGAAAAAGTTTATATAAAAATTAGAGCCTATCTAAAAAATTTCACTAGAAAATATTATCTTGATGCCTAAATATCCTCAAATTGATCATCTCGACATCAAGCATGCGAAAAAAATGGATTTCAAGTTTTGTCTTATAATGCATTTTTTTTACTGTCAACTTTCAAGATTTTCAAGTTTTTATAGATCTGCTTGATCTGCACTATTTTTTAAACTTTGAATTATATAATTAGAGATGAAAATATATTTAAGGCTATCACAAAGATTTCTAGCACTGAGATCATATTTTTCGATACTATTTGAAGATGTGCTTTACTTTGATTGTTTAGAGCCTTTGCCTTATACAAACCAAACGCTATTCAATGTTCCAAAAAAACAGGCCCTCACCTAGATGGCAGCCTAAGTAGGCCATGGGGGCTTGGGCACATCACCATGCTTAGGGTGCCCTCCTGAGCATTGTGTGCTTAGGCACCTAGTATTGGGGAGACGCCCAAGGGCGAAAATGCCCCTTAGGGAGAGGCATTTTTGTACTTTTCCACCCCTAAAAAGGGGGCAAAGGGGGGTCAGCTTCTATGTAATGTAAATCCTTTTTTTTTTACATATTAGAGTGCAAAAGAAAACAAGAAAAATCACATTTTTTGTATTCATTTTAGATTTGATCAGTTAATTAAAAGTTTTGAAAAATTGATCAAAACATCTTCCTTTTAATTTGAATTGATTTTCTAGATTCTTGAAGCTTATGAGAAGGTTTTTAAAAAGTGTTTGAGATTGAGAAACATTCATACACTCTTCGAGTCTTCAAGAGTATATTTCTTTTCCTTCTTTTCTTCGCCTTCTTTTATCTGTATGGACAATGGAGTATAGAATGTAGACTGGAATGGTAATCATGGTAATTTTATGGAGTGTAATCATGGTAATTTTATGGAGTGCATAGACTATGGACCACGTGTCATATCATTATGTGTACGAATTAATAAGAAGTATTCTATATGGTGTTTGGGTTGGGCTTTGGACCATCGGGTGTGCATTAATTAGCTTATAATTCGTGAATTGTGGCTTATGTGTCTGCGACTATATCATTATTAAATTTTCCTTGTTATTGTGTCAATACTCTACTCAGCACTAATTGTCTAGTCTAGTGGTGGTTAAGTGTTGAATTTGAATGTTGGATCATTTTTTTTTTTTAATGTGTTAAACCGACCCCAATTAGTCGAGAAAAGATTATGATGATGATAAATTTTTTTAATGTATTAATTGTCCAAATCTCAAATACTTTGATTGTCTTTAGAATTTGGATTGATTGAACATAAAAAATGTATTAAAAATGCCTCAATATACATTTTTATATACAAATTGGACCTAACATTTGGGCAGAGGTGGCCGTCCACTGCAATGCCCCCGACTACTTAGGCACCGCCCAATGTTTTTTGAAACATTAATGCTAATATTAAATGAGATGATTTAAAATAAAACTTATACCTCAAATAAATAAATAAAATTTACCACAAAAAGGAAAGTCTACCCGCTGATCTCCCCCAATTCTGCGAGTGTAGCCGTGAAGGAATGATTCATCGCCGGGATCTAATTTTCAAAAGAGATGGTGGAGATGTATTACACCATCATATACACCATGCAACTCATCTGGTGTGAGCTCGTTAGCCTTTTTCGTGTTTCCATCTTTGAATTTGAATGCCGTATGCGAATAACGTGCCCTATATTTACCATAACACTGCCTGGTTGGGAAAAAGTTTTCCCATCTCAAAATCTCATCGTGAGTAATAAAATAAATTCAAAAGATTTTCGTCTTTGTACACATTTTATTTACGGGCAAGCTTTCGATGCTTCTCGATCGCATAATACTTCCCCCTATTCAACCGTCCATTTCTCAATAGACGGCTCAAATAACCCCAACCACAATGTCACATCTCTACATTATCTTATTTTTAAATTTTTCTACAAATTATTTTCAATAAAATACAATGACCAAAATATCCTTAAAAGCTTTGTAAAATATTTTGGTCATTTTATTTTATCCAAAAATTATTTCAAATAGCTTTTTAGATACACCCATCGAGAGGATGGCACATACCAAATTTCATTTTTATACAACTTGTAAAAATAAAACTAAAAATAAAATACTCTTGAGCATCGAATCTAGATCAAACGGTCAGTGGTTCACTTGATCTACATTGAACGGCTGGTTGGGTGGGAAATATGTAACTTCTATGATATAGGGAGAGTATAGAAACGTTTCCCTTTATTTATAGTCAACATGATACCACGTTCAAACACGAGTTGTTTCCTTTTTTTTTTTTTTTTTTTTCTTTTTTTTATATGTTAACAATAGAAGGTGGAAAGTTACGTTGTTGGACTACATGAAATGAAAATGCCATTTCAAATCGAACAGCAAGGGGAAAATTTTCGGAGACTTCTTGCGGAGCTGATAAAACAACCCCAGCCATCCCATTCCATCATGTGTGATGAATGGCGGAAGCCAATATGGTGTACCATGTCTTCCACCACTACTATGATACCTCCATGCTTGAGGAGCATATGTTCTTCCTTCTCTAAGTACTACAGAAACACCATACTACTACATGGCGACATCCTTCATGCATCGCACATGATGGATGGCAGACTTTCCTACCAGTGCCTGCACCGTCTCTATGGTGTATCACATAACATATACACCATGGTGCATAGTGTACTCAACGGATCAAGCATTGTAGATCATCCATAAAAAAACATAATACTCCAGAGCAGGTATCATACACAAACCTGATCTCCAATGCCGGATCCCTACTGTGAATGAGGAAGATGATCTGTGGCTACATTTCACAGAATTAAAGAATCATGAAACCATCCATTAACCCACACATAATGGATGTTTGGATGATCACTATATAAGCACACAAGTCAACAGGCATATCATAAGATTACATTGAAAGAGGCCCAAAATTCAATAAACGCAAGAAGATTACCAAATACCAATAGCTAGTTAAAGTGGAAGCAAAAAAACAAGAGTAAAGCAGGGGAACACGATATTGAGTTAGAAAGGGCCACGTCAGAGATGCATTCAGCTGTTTAACCTGAAAGTGAAACAAAAGTAGGGGCTTATCTTCTGAGAGGGCCAAATTCAGCCGTCAAACCACACGCAAACCTCAACTGACAAGGGGATCCAGGCCTACCAATTGCTCTTTCATGTGCTCGGAGCAGCTCCTTCTGTCACCACTTTCGCACCTGGAGCAGCTGTTTCAGTCTTTTGAGCACCTTGTTCTTGCTCTTCTACAACAAAGCGAGGTGCAGGGAATTAATACCATAGAAATTTAGTGGGATTAAGAGCGAGAGAGATGGTGAGAGACCCAAATGTGTTTTTAGAAAGTGTGGAGTGTGGGTGATAGAGGGGGGTGGGGGGGTTGTTGAAAGATATGCGTGTGACCCAAAGTGTGGGGGAGGGAGAGAGGGGTGGGGGGTGTTTTGCAAGATACTTCGGTATGTGCACACGAGAAAGAGAGCTTCAAGATTAAATTTCAGTGTGATTCAATGAAACAGACAATGTAATTCTATTGTTTCACAAAAGTGGATGTACCTTCATCATCGCTATCATCAAGCTCGTCACCCATGCCTCCACCCATACCACCCAAGCCTCCCATTTCACCCAAGCCTCCCATTCCACCTAAGCCTTCCATACCACCCAAGCCTCCCATACCACCTAAGCCTTCCATACCACCCAAGCCTCCCATACCACCTAAGCCTTCCATACCACCCATGCCTCCCATACCACCAAATTTCTGGAGGAGAGAAAGGGAAAATGTTTACTCCAACATGAAGAAGATAAGGGCAATAAAAGAAAAGACTTCCTCAAATATTTCATACCGAGAAATCCATCCCTCCAAAGTCCATATCAGGAGCAACAGCTAATAACAAAACAAAAAATGTAAATCAGTAACTTAAAAGCTTGGATGAAACAAAACAGCATATAAAAAATCAGTCTATATCTCCAAAACTTGGAGATAAAATTGACTATGAATTTCCTACAAACAAGTAGCTCAGTCAAATTTAGATCAACATACCAGTGTCATCTTCATCTTCATCTACCCATTTGTCCCAATCAACTTTGAGGTAGTGTGGTGTCTTCTCATCACCACGTAATAGCTTCTTCCACCAGCCCTCCTCGGCTTTCTCCACAATGCAGAATATGTTCCTTACACCAACATTTATCTTGCTCTCCTGAAACATAATGAAACCAAGATGGTGAACCTAAATAATAAAGCATATTTTCACTAGAAAGAGAACTTAAGGCAAATGCGCTCACATTCTCTACCCAAAAAGAATTAAAAAAAAAAAGGGAAGGAGAATAAGAGTGGACAAACTACTAATGAATGAAGCCTACCTCTGCATTTACTTTTCCAAAAAGATCAAGCTTGAGTTCGTAAGGGTTACCATCCGTCCCAGCATTAGCAGAGAATGTAAAAATCCCCTCAGGGTCAAGATTTGTCTTCACATTTTTGGCATCAGGCAGTGACACCGTGATGTAAACTTTGTCCAACCTCTGTGCCCACTTAACCTCAGGATGACGACTGCAGATTTTTCAAAACAATAAACAAAGTTTGTTTTAATTTTTTACCAGAACGGGTATTAAAAATACACTCATGGCTGTACACAAGACATAAGCAAAATCGAGCACACAAATCACAGGAGTGCATTAGGAGAGCGAAAGAACCAATCTTTGACTGTATTTAACTAACATATAAATATTATTCTTACAAGTTTTCTTCTTTCTGTTTTTTTGAAAATGGGCACTAGGCAGAGCTGTTCAGGGTGGTGTTGCCACTTGACATCCAGAGTTCCATTCTCAGCAGGTCTCCAGTTAACATTAAAAAAACATTTGATGCACTATTTTCAATAAGATGTTACTTATCCCAAAAAACTAACAGAAAATACAAACTCATTGAAAACTGCCGTCAAAAATTCCAATGTGCAAGCCATCAAATGCAGGAAACAAACTATCATCATTTTTCTTTAAACATATGGCCCGTATTTTCTTTACCACAATGAGAATATCTCAATGCTTCAATGTCCTAGATTAATTTGGAGGCACAAGAAGTGTGTAGTAAGCATGGTGAGACCATAACCTAACCACAATGAGAATATCTCAATGCACTTTGGAGGCACAAGAAGTGCGTAGTAAGCATGGTGAGACCATAACCTAACCATTTTAAATACATCCAAGGAATATAACTTTTAACATCCTCAGAATTAACAAAACACACTTCAACAAAACATGGTGAACCTGCAGTTTTTTTTGGAGTAGCCACCATTCCTCCCAAAGTTAAAGAATATCAGTAAGCTAACATACTTGAAAATTCCTGCATATCCTATACAAACAGAGCACATGCCGCAATTTTTACCTGATGCAAATTACATGAGGTACCTCATTAATCATACCAATGTATCATTTACCAATAACAACTTCAAAAATTAGGAAACATCTGATGGACAGCATATATCCATAAATCCAAGCTGTTGTACGGTTTGTACCTTCCCATTAGAAAGTACAAGATATGAGTTAATAGCTTTTATCTCGATTCCCAATAAATTATTTATTTCAGTAAAAATCTAAGACACCGATTGATTTTCAGAACTTCAAATAAGGTAAAGAAATGCATCAAGCAAAGTTTGGAGTGAAGAACTACACACATTTGAGATTTTCAGAACTTATATGGCACTACTTTTACATAAGTTTGGAGTGAACAAGTCAGCATTTTGGGTCTAACTCATAATTGCAATCGCCTCTTATGGAGGACCCAAGAGACTTTTCAATATTTGAGATTGGTGTTTAAAAAATTGCCTATAGAAAAAGGGCCATAACCCAATGCTGGTCCTGCCTAAGCAGGGTCCCAAGTGGGGTGGGCTGGAAACGGTCCTAACCTTTGGCTTATGCACAAAGTGGCCGCTCATAGGACTCGAACCCGCGCTCTTGCGCTGGCTAACCGAGCCTTTTACCGTCAAACCAAGTGACAGCCCCTTGTTTAAAGAATTGACTATCTGGAACAAAAATCGGCTATCCAGATCAGGAATAGCCGGTTCTCTATCAAAATCAATATTTTATCATGCGTGCATATAATATGTTGTAATAAAGAAAATAGCATCAAATAGCCGGGCGGCTGGGGTGGTTGTAATGAATAAAATAGCATCAAATTTCTTAATTGGCTATTATGTACTCGCATTTTACAAGAGGTTTGATGTTGAACCTCCACAGCGCCACTTTTTTAAAATGCCTCGGTCTTGATTTAGGCATATGACAAATATAATATTTAAACATAGAACTAACTAAGCTTTAGTAGCTTAGTTGGTTATCATATCCAATTCTCCTATTAAAGATTCAGAGCGTGAACCTAAACGATGCTTTTAAAACAAGCTCCTTTTTTAGAAGCCTTCTTTGAAGCTTAAAATAAATAAATAAAATAGTGGGGGGAATAAGAACCTCCCAACCTTGCGCTTCTAATGTGCAAAGTCTAGCCAACATAATGTTGAAGGACTTGTGGCCATTTTCTAACAAATATAAAGTACATACTCTATTAGTTGTTCTTATTTTTATTTTTATATTATGGATTGTCGATCCAGATAATCTTGATCGCCCATTGGGCCAATCCAGATTGAAATCGATGAGTGGGCAATCCATCCCAAAAACATTGTTTAACAATGTTAAACAATTTCTAAAACATTGTTCAACATTGAAAAGGCTAGTCACTTGTCAATAGGCCACAACACTCCAGTTCAAGAAAGAGGATGAACATTGAATAGACCTTGAGGACAGCTTGAGAAATGGATGTCGGTTGGTAGAAAGTATTATACTACGTTTTGAGAAGTATAATGCCGAAATCATGTTTACTAAAAATACCCAACATTAATTTCTAAGACGCTTCAAGGTACAACTAGCAAGCCTCAGTGGCATCAGGCACAACTCTAGTGGGTGACAAGAGAAAAAACCAACATGACTTGCAATAACTCTGCTCTCGGAGGAGAGAGGCAGCTCATATCATAAAAATTGGAGATAGGAGACCAAGGAAGCATGATTTAACAGTTGCGCCCAATGTTCTAAAAAACGGATGCCAACCCACCAATCCCAATCTGGATTGGCCAAATCGGCAATTTGGATCAGCTATTTGGGAAATAAATTGAAAAACAAATAATAAAGTATATAATTTATATTTATCAAAAATTTGTCAAAGGTGCTTCAATGTAATTTGGCTAGACTTTGCACTTTAGAAGCGCAAGGTCAAACCTCCCCACTATTTTATTTATTTCCTAACCTTCAAAAAAGGCTCCTAAACAAGAGTTATTTAAAAGAACACTACTAGCTAGCCTTCAAACCCTAAATCTTTAGATAACTGGACATGATAACCAACTAAGCTACTCATAGGTTAATGTCCTTTAACTAAATATTATATTTAATATATGCCTGAATCAAAATTAAAGAGCTTTAAAAAAAGTGGCATTGGAGAGGTTCGAATGTCATGCCTCTCGTAAAATACGACTACATGGTACTAATGAAGGCATTGGATGTTTTTTGCTCTATTACAACATTATATACATATCTTATAGAATTGTTGATTCCGAGTTAGAACTGGCATTGTCACCAATGAATCCCAAATCGGATCGGCAATTTTTTAAACATTGGTTGCAACAAACTGGTGGAACCTCATACTTCAATTTCTTTAAGGTTTCCATCCAAATGTATTGACATAGTAAGGGTATGGTCCATGGTTGGTATATTTGAACCGTTAAGGGAGTGGACACCTCTATGAGGGAAACCTATCTATGTGACACTAGGCCGACATCTTTAATATTTGTTAAGAGAAGCCAATTTTCCAATTTTGAAAGGACAGCTGGCAGTGGCCGAAATTAAATGTCACGGGCCATAGTGATGCTTGAACCGGCTGTTTTTCAGGCCATAATCATGCACAACATGATTACCAGGCCACTATCTCAAGACACATATATAGAGATACATAGAAAGCTTGGCCCTCTATGAGAAGCTTATATCTTTATATATCAACTAAGTAGAAGGTCAATCGCTCATATGTCTCAAACCACGAGCTTCGGACACAGCTTGGTCCGTCACCAAGTTGACTTCATGTATAAGACTTGACTGATGCTCTACAGAAATTAGCAAAAATTGTAGAGGGATACATGGATATAACCTGAGTAGACTGGGTCTGGTCTTAAGTTAACACAATAAACTTCAAACAATGGGATAGAAGTAACACTAGTGCAAGGAATACTTCTCTTCAATGACCAAATAATTCAAGGGAGGCCTTGAAGTGACAAATACTCCCCCGAGTGCAGACATGTCTCGGTGTAAGAAGCTTTGAGCACCAGCCTCAAAACATGGCAAACATGTACCGGACATAGACAAGAGTCAGTTTATACATCAGTCAGGTGAACCTCTCTCGACTACATGGATATAAACTCAGGATATAATATAAAAAGCATGAGGTATTGGAATAATCTACCTCTTTTTTTTTTGAAACGGGGAGTGATCTGCCTCATTTTAACGTTACTCTAAAACATCTTATCACTACTCCTAGATTAGAGGCTATAACCTACCAACTGAAAAAAAAAAATCATGGTACCGCTATGAAGGGATCTGCTTCTCCCTTCATTACCATTCATAACATCACAGATACTAAACATGAGCTTATGTAACTTTTAAGCAAAATGATGTGCATTAAAAAGTTCAGTTTGTAACTCCCATGTAGCTTCTGATCATGTCTCCAGCGGTAACATAATTCTCTTGACTATGCATAAGATACAACTCAAATGCTCCAAATCCTAGTACAGATGATTTCTTGAATATATCACAATGTTTGAATAAATAAAGCATTGCATACCAAATATAAACATGTGAACATGATGGAGGACCAACACACAGAGTATAAAGTGAGCTGAAACAGTAAAGTTACTAGCTAACCACGGTTATTGCCTTGTCAATGCAAGAGAAGCATCTCCTACCAATTCATGATTTACCATCAAGTCACCAACAAATATCCTATTCACAATCAATATGACTCTAAAATGAATGCAGGATTTAATCAATTACTAAGGCCCATAACGTTTAAGGCATAAAGTAACGCAGCAATTGAACTATATGCTATATGCAGATTTCTTGCTATGGACAGTGCACCAAAAAGGGGCGAATGAAATAGCAATGGTCATCAGATATTACAACCACTTGTTCACTGCTTAGTCCCGAAATATAAAAACAGAGATTGCTAATTCCCTACCACTCAACAATTAAAGAGGCTTGTCCTCAAATAAGAGATGCTGACAATAATAGTTGAGGGGGTCACATAAATTTTAAAATCAGAAATCACAGATGAGCACTATTGCATTATATAAAATAGGACAATGGAACACATGGTTGAGAAATCTGATAAGTGAAAAAAATAATAATAACAATAATAAAAGTATATCATGTAGACTGTGCAATGGCACTAAGGACCTAATATGTCCACAGAAACACACTAATACACATGTACAAGTGCATCCAATTACTGCGCTAAAATAAACACAAACTCGCATGTAACACCTTCTAATAGGAAGGTGCCAAAGATAAGTCTAATATCACCAAAAGATTATTCCAAAGATAAGTCTAATATCACCAAAACGCTAATATCACCAAAAGATTATTCCAAAGATAAGTCTAATATCACCAAAAGATTATTCCAAAGATAAGTCAGAGAGAGAGAGGGAAGAAGAAGAAGAAAAGCAGGTGACAGTTTTCTCTCAATAAATATATGGTTTAAGCCCCAACACTCACGGAAATGGACGCAACATTCCTTTGTCATCTTTATCTTTACCATACGTGTAACATTTTTGCTCATCTATTAACCCTAAAAGAATGTAACTGCGCTTTCAGTAACTGTATTCCATCTCTTCTAAACACATTCAAGCACACGAGGAACCCTGATTTATAGCTTGAAAAACCAGCTATGCTGAATGAATTGATGCTTAGCTTTAATGTAAAGTCTAAAATTATGAACATCTATGAAAAAAGCTAATAAGATCCTATTCGTAGAACTTTGGGAATTGATACAAGAAAAAAATGATAAGTGGTGGACATGGCTTACAAGTATCAAATTTTTATAGAGAATGTAGTAGCAAGACGAAGAAAAACAAGAGAGAGAGTAGACCTCATCTTGCAGAGACTGTGACGGCGCTACACCAAAACCCTAGAAAATCGCAGAACCAGAACCCGAACCCTAAAAAATAACGCAGGAGCGTTTTTAACAGCGAATACAACTCCACTCCGCTACTTGAAATAATGACCGAGTCATTACTTTATAGAACCGGGTATAAAAGGAAACGTACCCCGGACGTCTTCCTAAATGACGAATAGATGCCCATTTTGGCGGTGGGGTTTTTTAAGCGGGATTGTATATAGTGAAACCATTTACCTTTCTCAACGAGAGGCCGGGAGAAGTTTATACAGACCTAGGGCTCTAAACAGGCAAATTAACGCACGCCTCAAAAATATCGTCACAAAAGGTTGCCTCAAAAATTTCGTTTGATGCTCAAATATTCTCAAATTGAGCATCTGTTTTGATGCTCAAATATCTTCAAATTGATCATCTTGACATCAAGATGCATGGATTTGAGGAAAAAAAATTGAATTTTAAGTTTTAGAAATAGTGCATCTTGTAACATATTTTTTTACCGTCGATTTTCAAAATTTTCATAAATCTGCTCGATCTACTCTATTTTTTAAGCTTTAAATTTTATACTTAAAGATGAAAATATATTTTAAATCTATCACAAAGATTTCCGGTATTGAAATCACATTTCTCGATACTATTTGAAGGTGTGTTTTACTTTGATTGTTCAAAGCCTCCTCGGCTATATACAAACCGCACCATTACTTATAACCATTCGATGTAAAATATGATGGAAAATTGTTTAATGCAGCGAACCTCTACATATGGTGTAACGCATCCTTCTTAAAGATTGGACATAAGTAGGTGTTCCATCTAAAAACAATGGAAACTAACGGTCCAAATATTTTCTTACTAAATTTGTTATTTCTAGTGTTTTAAATTTATTTATTTATTCATATTCAGGATCTCGATGTTAAAGATTACATGTCTTTAAAAATTAAGTCCTAAAATCCATCTCCAAAATATATTTATTAAGGGGCCTACATTTCTACATATGTGGGCTTGGCCACATAAAAACCGGGTCCAAATCTGATAGCTTGAGAATGTCAAAGAAATAAATTGAACTTTAAGTTTGGACTACGGCATAAATATAACTACTCAAATTTCACATCCAATAGTCAAGATTAATTGTGAACACCTTATACCAAATATAATAGTCTCGTTACTTACGTTTCCTTTACAAGCATTTGCATAAGAAATATTTTCTTGTTACTATATACTAGTAATATGCAAGTGCATTGCACGTGATATTTAATATTTTATTACTGAAATATATTTATTTTTTAAAAAAAATCAATAAAACATGGTCTTAAAGAGAGATAATTTAATGCATTTATCGTCACAATTGAATGTTTTATTAATTAATAATACATGTGATACTAATTAACGCATGTCCATTTGACATAGAATTAAAATAATAAATATGATTTAAATGAACAATTTAAATTATATAAATAAAACTAATAGGTAAATTTATCCATAGTCTTCCTAGTGCTAATATCTAATATATTAATTTAAGACATTAGGTCCTATTAATATTTATATCTAACATATCAATCCATTAAATCATACTCAAAAAGCATTAACCTTATCATAAACAAAAGAATGACAATAATTTATATATATATTGATCAATACCTCATTTCAAGAACAAGAAAGGGGAGAGAGATTTCAGAAAAAATGAACTGTGACAAATAAAGAAAAGTGAGTGAGCGAGATACTTAGGGGTAAGAGGTGAGAATAACACAATTTTTTTCCCTTGACTCACATGTTTTCTATTAAGAATAGACAGGGGAAAAAGTTACTTAAGACGGATAAATTATCATAAATAAATATATATATGTTTTTTATTGGGTCGAGGGCTTTTTGTTGCGCATGGAAAATAATGACTTGAATGTGAGAGAGATAAATTATGATTAATAAAAAATGCATGCTTATTAATGAGGGATGTGGATTTTCAATAGGTCGTGTCTTTTCTATTGCATTAACTTAAGAAGTATAAAAACTATTTAAAGAGCATCAAAGGAATAAATAATTTAGATATTCTATTTGTTATAAAAAAAATATACTAAATTCAACCAAAAGATTTTCAATATTATTTTAAACAAAAAAAATCAAGAGGGACATAATGCAAATTAAAAATAGTAAGAAAAAATTAGAGGAGATGGGATCACATATCACTTATAAATAATTTTTAACAATTCAAAATTCATGATTAGAAAATAAAATATATTAAAGTATCTGAAAAAACAAAAAAGTAAATTTTTTATATGTTGGATCACATTAAAAAAATATAATATTGTCATTAAAAACACTAATATAATGTTAAAATAGTCATAAGTAAATTTAAAATATAAAAATTATAGTTAAAATATGCAAAGGTCAAATTTGAGATATAAACAAAATTACTATTTTATTTTGTTTATATTATTAATATAAATATTAATATTGACATTAAAATAAAATATTAAATTAATAATATTATTATTATTTTATTTTTATCTTATAAGGAAAGACCCATTGATCGTGAGTACTAAAGAAAGGATTATTTTTCTTTTTTATTCTCATATTAAATGATAAATCGACTTTGTTTTTATCTCAAATTTGCCCTTTAACTTTGTTTCATAATAAAGAGTTCAAAATAGGCGATAATACGCTAAGAAAATAGCCAGATAAAGCTATTATTATCGTCAAAAAACTAATGTAATATTAGAATATTCATAAAAAACTAAAATATAATAAAGTGTAGTTAAAATTATAAAGGGTGAAATTGATATAGAAGCAAATTTGATATAATCTAACATAATAATCAAGAAGGAAAGAAAAAATCATTTTTTCATTAACATTTAAGATTCATGGACTTTACCTTATATGATAAAAACAACTTATAAAATAAATATTAAAATATTGCTTCTTAATAGAGGCATAATATAACTGAAAAATAGTAAGAGAAAGTGAGAAGATACAATAACATAAGAGAAAGGTTTCTATACTTCCCCTACAGCATAAAAGAACTATCCTCCCCCTAGCATCCAGCTGTCCAATTTTGATCAAGAGAGTCACTCTTAAATCCGACATCTTAAGATATTTTATTTATACAAATTGTATTAATATGAAATTTGGTATGTGTCATCTTCTCAATGGTGTCCACCTATAAAAAATAATTAAAAAAAATTGATAAAATATAATGACCAAAATACCCCTTGAATTTTGTAGGGGTATTTGGTCATCTTATTATATTTGAAAAAAACATTTATACATCTTTCACTAGTGCGAGTTTAATAGAGGATTGGACATCCAAAATTTGGTGTCAAAATAGTTTATAAAACTAAAAAAAAATAGTGTAGAGACGTGACATTGTGATTGGGGTAATCTTAGCCCTCCATTCAGGGTAGATGGTTGGATAAGTGGAAGTATATAAGTTCTATGATGTAGACGAAGCATAGAAAGCTTGCCCATAACATAAATGTATAAGCTCTAGGCACTCAAAACAAAATAAAATAATAATAATAATATAAATAATAAGTAATAATAAATATTATTTTATTACCACGTTGAAGTTTATAATAAAAAAGTATAACTACTCAAGAATATAAGTACTTAGTTTTTTCAATCTAATTGAGTTTCACGACGTGTAAGAGTGATATCAAACCACTTATTTTCTATAGGTAAAAAAATCATATTACAATTTGAAAATATACTACATAGAGATAGAGACAGACATCGTACCTTCTACTTTTCTATTGGAAAAATATTTCGAGCTAAAACATTATTGTGAGAGGTAAATAAATAAATAAATTTGAAAGACAGATAAACACATTGTTTTCACATACGATAAGGTGGGACGTGATAGGCTTTTAGGCTAGGGTGTGAGGGTTTATAGTGAGAAATGATGGAAGAGTTTTGTCCTAAAAATATATTTTAGAATGGAGAGATTGAGAGACAAATTAAAGGAGAAAAAGATGAATGAAATAGGGGCGATACTATGGGAGATATATAAGATGGGAGCGATCACATAGAGGTATTAATTGTAATTAATTGCAAGTAGTGTAAATTAGAGATAAAATAAAATAAAAGTAGCACATAAAAAAAGAGATAACGTGGTAGGGAGAAAAAAATAATAGGTTTATTTATTTATGTTGGTTAGAGTTGTCAAATTGAAAAACATTAATTACAATTACTACAAAATGTAAAAAAAATAAAGAGAGAAAAACCATGAGAGGGAGAAAGTTATGCTAAATGGAAGGAAAAATTATGCACATATTCGTTATAGTTTTCGTTATTACAAAACTACCAAATAGTTTCTATTATTACCTATCTGTCCGTTTTTTTTATGTCATAATGAACAATTTAAAAAAATATAATTATACCATTTTTTAGTTGAAATTTTAATTTTCTGTCATTCAATAACCGAAATTTTATTTATCCGTTTTTTCCCTTTAAATTCTTCTGTACGTCTCTTTATACCTCAAACCGAAATGATAATTCTACCATTTTTCAGTTGAAATTTTAATTTTCAATTCAATAACCGAAATTTTATTTCTCAATCTTTTCCTTTTAAATTCTTTCGTATGTCTATTTATACCTTAAACCGAAATTTTATTTATCCGTCTTTTCCCTTTAAATTATTTCGTACATCTCGTTATGCGTTACATAGGCCAGGTTTAAACTATTCCCTATCAACCCTTCCTTATGTTTATCCATTATCTCTATCATAACTAATCTACCGTGACCGTCTTTCAATTGATTTGTAACGGGGAATAGAGAGAATGGATAAACATAAGGAAGAGTTTATAACTTAGAGAGAATGGATAAATATAGGGACGATACCTGGGTTTAAACACTTCCCTATGTTTATGCATTCTCTTTAATCTACCATATGTTTATCCATTCTCTCCACTAATCTACTGTGGCCATCTTTCAATTTATGTCTTGATTAGATAGAATCGATAAATGTTGTTAAGAATTTAATGTAATGTATAGATATAATGGATAAAGATGGGAAAGTCAATTTATAACTAGATTAGAGAGAATCGATAAACATTGGTAGGAGTTTAATGTAATGTATAGATGGAATGGATAAAGATAGGGAAGAGTTTAAACTACCCAAAATGTGGATAGAAAGAGAATGGATAAATATTGGGAAAAGGGTATAGAGCGAGAATTCGGTTATTAAAAAATTGAATTTTAAAAAAAATTGATTAGTGGATAGGGAGAGAATACGTTAAAAAATTGAATTTTTTTAAAAAAATTGATTAGTTGATAGAGAGAGAATACACAGACGACCTATGAAAGAGAAAAAAAATTAGGTTATTGAATAACCGAAATTTTAAAATTTTGAATTATTCAACAAACGAATATTTTGAATTTTATGTTTTTCAAAAACTAAAATTGTTCTGATTTTGGTGGTTGAACAATTGAAAATATATGGAATTCGGTTGTTGAAAAAGGGTAAAATTGAATTTTTTTTAAAAAATCGTTATGACATGAATAATAATGGAAATTATATGGTAGTTTTGTAATAACGCAAACTATAATGAATATGTATGTAATTTTCTTTAAATAAAAAGTAGAGAAATTTTAGAAAATATGAGGGGAGAGATAGAATAATATAGATTATATAAGAAAAAAACCTTTTAGAGTGAGAGATTTTAATAAAATAAATAGGAGAGATATTTTATGAAAGAGGGAGAGAGAAATAGAAACAGTAGATAATGAAATTGTAAACGAAATAAATAAGGGAGAGATGAGAGATTATAGGGAAATAAATGGGAGAGAGATTTTAGGAAAGATGAGAGAGAGATAGAAACGGTAGAGAGGGAAACGATAGATGACATAAATAAGATAGAGATAAGAGAGATAATTTTAAAAAGATAAAAGAATTTTTTAATATGAGAATGACACGTGGCACAAAAACAAAAGGGTCATTCTCTCACTTAATATATAATAACTAGTCACGTAGGTGATATTTAATATTAATCACTTAAATATATTTATAATTGAAAAATGTTTTGAATAAAATATGGTATTAGATATTATTGAATTTATTCTCATAATTAAAATATTTTCATTAAAATAATTATGATTTCTTAAAATTTATGATAGAAACAAGTAATTCATATATACTATTTGTGATAAAATAAGATTACAGGGGAACTAAAAAATTTTAAATGAAGGAATTTATCTTTCAAAATGAATATTGTGCCAAATAATTACAAATTTGATACAGTATTTTGAAAATATTTAATTAATTCATATCCATTTGGCACAAATTAAAAAAATATTAAATAATTCAAATTGCATTAATAACAGTGATGGCGAGTTTAAGTTATATAAATAATAGTGAGAGGAAAATCAATATAGGGTCTTTCAAATGCCAATATCAAATATAATAGTTCTTTAAAACATAAGGTCTTGCTAATAGCTGCATCCAATAAATTAGGTTATTAAGGCATACTTCAAAAGCATTAACCTTGTTATGAAAAAAAAAAAAATGATATAAACCTATATACATTGGTCAATACCGAATTTCAAAAAGAAAATCCTCAAATCCTTGTACTTATGAGTATAATAATCTTTAATCATTCATGTTTAATGGGGCCTATGGAGATATTTTCCCAAATGTTTATTAGTCATATTAGTAAATTTAATATTTATTTATAAATAGATGTTAGCAACCTACTCTAAAATCATATTAGCAAATATACTATGTACTTATAAACAGATATTACTTTGAAAATTAAGAAGGAAAAATACAAAAATATATTGTATAAATGTGAAAACATGATTATAATTGATTATAATTCAATTTCTAACTTGTTTTTATAATTAATTATATTTTGCCTCTCTCTCTCTCTCTTATAAAGAGAGGGCATATTAAAATAGAATATTTAAGTAATTAAATCAAGGAGAAAAACTAAAGAGAGAGAGAAAAAAAAACACTTCACGGCCTAAGATAACATATTAAGAGAAAAATCTAAAATTTAAAATAGAAAGCATTTGAAATAGAGTAAAATTGCATAGAACCAGAGAGAAAAATCTAAAAATATGGAAGCATTTAAGATGGAGAGAGTACATTTAATTAGATAAAAGTTATAAATTAAATTATTTTTACTTACATTATAATATATATTATTTAATTATCAGTGCGTATTAAAAGAAATAGATATGGAATAATCTATTTCTTTTTATATTTATCAATATATTTATTAAATCTTGCTTTTTCTTTTTTCATAGCAATAGTATATTACTAATTTATATAATTAGTACTTTTATTAAATAATTTTAAAATTTTTATTTTTTGCTTTTTTAAGAGAGCTAAAGAAAATTTTAATTACTAAAATAAATTTTCAATCCGAAGAAACGGCTGGGATTGCTCATGTCAAACTGTCATGTCAAAATACTGTTTGATTTTTAATATTTTTTCCTCAAAATACTTTCAATGAAATTTTGGGTATCCCCCATTCTTATTGGGTCACACCTGGAAAAAAAAAAAAAAAAAAAAAAATTATGATAAAACTAAATGATCAAAATACCCCTACAAATTTTAGGGGTATTATGGTAATTTTTATAATATAAAATATTTTTATTATTTTTATCTTGTGTACCCTTGTTAAATGTGTGCATACCTCAAATTATGCTACAACATGATTTGTAAAATAGAACACGTAAATGAAATACTCAGAGCCATTGGATCAAGATTTGATGCTCAAGAGCAAGCTCCCTCACATTGGAGGGCTGAGAGCAAGGGTCACATATACTTTATATGTGACTTGACTCATATATAAAGCTTTTCTTTCAATTAATTATATAGATAAATATTATTTTTAAATTTTTTTTTTAAAAAAAATAAGAATTATATGACAAAACTTCAAAATAGGGTAAAAATTATACTCGTAACGTGCATTTATAAGTACAAATTGTCTCTCTCTAGAGAGAGAGAGTTTATGAAGAAAAAGATTTGAAAATTAGAACAATTAATAAAATTAAAAAAGAGTAAGAGTGCATTGAAATAGAGAAAAATAGAGAAATCAAAAGACACAAATCTACAATTACATCAAAGATGGGAATCCTACACATAATATCAGCATACAAACTACATATATTATCAACCAATTATCATGATTTGTCAATTTAATAATGGAAACACACAAAATAATAAGAAAACCACAAACATATCCAAATAAAAAAAAAATTATCATAATATAAATTAACTATTAGGGAAATATAAATTAAATGTTAGAGAAATGTAATTGAAAAAAAAATTCTATAGAACATTAAAAATACATATATTATCAAACAATTGTCATGATTTGTCAATTTAATAATAGAAACACAAAAAAAATAAGAAAACCATAAACAAATCTAAATAAATAAAATTTTATCCTACTATAAATTAACTATTAGGGAAATATAAACTAAACATTAGAGAAATGTAAATTAACTAGTAGGGGAATATAAATTAAATATTAGAGAAACATAAAATATTGTATTAAAAATAAAATTCTATAAAACATATTTAATATGACCATCTAGGTTAGTGCCCATGAATGACACTGAAGAAAAAAAAAATTAAAAAAAAATAAAATAACTTCTAAGTTTTCATCTAAAACCCATTTGTCCAACAAAACTAAAATTAACCACATAAAAAATTTAAAGAAACTGAAAATAAAATATTAAAATTTTATTTAAAAATTAAGAACTGATAATATTAATGATTTTAAATATATAGAAAAAAATTCACGTAAGATAGAAAGCTATATGTTTCTATCATACATTCAATCACTCACTAAATAGAAAAATATTTTAATTAAAAATATTTAAATGATCAACCTTGAATCTCAAACGGGAAGCAAGTTTAAGCCAAGCCCTCTAATGGAACTATGAACTCCTTTATCACAAATCTCATACCCTTAGGTTAATTCCCTTAGCAACCTAGTTTGAAAGAGATGAATTATCTTTTGCTACATTCTAAAACTTTTAGCCATAAATTTATAGTTGAGAGATGGGAGAGAGAATAACTTCATTACCTAAACCTTTAGGTTCTTTCACAATGTGGGAGAGAGATATATCAAAGATGAGAGACTGGAACGTGCTTCCTTTTGGAGAGAAATTTTTTCTTAAAATAGAGAGAGATAAATTCTAAGTGGAGCGCGCCCATTTGTGGGATATAAGAGAAAAATATAAGAATTAGATATAAAAGATAAGGTGTAGATATTTTGGGTAGAGACAATCCTTTTTACAGGCTTTGAACAACATTATGGTTTCTTGGGATTTTTTTGGCTTGCCTCTTATTATAAGATTGAATATGAACCATTCATCTTAGTTGACTTGTGGGGTGAGAGATTTGAGTCATTCATTCAATAGATGGCCATCAACATTATGGAATGTGCTACAACATTTATCATCTTTTTCTAAACCATTTTTCCATCAATATGAATTAAATAAAATAATTTCAAATATAATATTGTGCATATCAAAATAATGCACAAGCCTTCTCACGCTTTCTAAAAATTCATTCAAAGCTTCATCAAGCCAATACCTTTAAAAAACACATAACAGCTTGGCCTACACGCCTAAGTCACTTATCACAAAAAATATATAAAGCTTCTAAATGGGTGGGGAGTTCCACCTGTGAGAGGATCTCATGGACCCCACTATATAGGCCATGATGAGCCCATGTGCACAATGGGGCCCATGCAATATTAAAATTAATTATATGTTTTTTTAAAATCCATAAAATCAAATCCGAATATTTAAATCAATCTAAAATCAATATCTCTATTTTTATAAATCTAAATTTGATAAATAAAAAATTTTTTTTGTATAGAACTCTAATTCCTCATATTATTTTATAGTCCCTTATTCCATTTTTCTTTCAAGCTGCATAAGGAAACCCTTAAAGATTTCACCGTAGCCTCTCATCTCTTACCTCATTCTTTTATTGACTTTTATTAACCCCAAAAAATATTTTTATATCATTTCAAACCAAAAACTTTTTTAATGGGTGAAAAGGGAAAAAAAGGTTAAAAAGGTTTTTTGGTTGAAATAATATAGAAAGATTTGTTGTGGCTAATTTTATGGTCAATAGTCAATAAAAGAGGGAGATAAGAAATGAAGGGGTGCGGTAAACCTTTAAGGGTTTATTTATGCCGCTTGAAAGAAAAACGGAATGAGGGTCTACCATGAAATAATATGAAGAATTAGGGTTCTATATGAAATTTTTCTAATAAAATATCCAGAGATCTAGAAAAATTCAAATAATAATTATAAAAATCATATATCATTAAAACAAACACAATTAAATTCATTAGATGGGAAAATGATTCATATGGTATAGGAATTGAATCAACAAAACACTGAGGCACACCACCTTCAACTGTGGACTACGGACCGCGCTTGTTTTATCAAACTGACTCAGTGTTTCTCACGACCCACAGTCCAAACAGGGGCTCATTAGTGTATCACTAAAGTCTGGCCGATGAGCCAAGGGTCACAATCTCAGTATGTGGATTTCAGGTTATCCCTTAATGACGTGCCATGTCACTTAGACTTGATGCGATCACAATTCTTATGATGCATAAGGGTATCTCTCGTACATGCATAAACTTCACCCTGAAAAGTGGTTCACTTTCTCGAAATGGTCTATCATTATGCATATCGTGTGATAGTATATGGTTTAGGCTTTGATCCCCGTATATGAGGGCCACCATCACACACAAGGGTCACACAATCCCTCAGCTTATTCATCAAGGCATACTTCGACCTCATCAAGACCCATTAAAACCCTTATTGGTTAATTTTCTATTCCCAGGTAATATAGGTTTTTCCCAATCGACTGGGCTAAACCGTCAATCATAGTTTCTCAGGTAATATAGGTTTTTCCCAATCGACTGGTCTAAACCGTCAATCACAGTTCGATATCTGCATGCGTCGTTTGTTTAGTATGATCTACGATGCCACACTTCCACTAAGTTCATGTTCCACTATATCATTTCATTTTACAAGCACTGATAAGGCCTTTAATGTCTACATTCACTTGACAAAAATATGGACATGACAACAATCATATGAAGATAGGGGAAATTATCGACTAAAACTACACACCCATTCGAATTCTAGAGACCCTTAAAGCAAGGGAATGACAACAGTCACAAGAAGATGGGGGAAATTATTGACTAAAGATATATACCTATTAAAATATTTGTTCAGCACTTGCTTGCATAACCCACCATAAGAGAGAGAGTGAGAGAGAGCTTGTAGGATGTAAGAGAAGACTACATTTGGGGGGGAGAGAGGGACTTTGTAGGATGTAAGAGGATACTAGATTTTGGAGAGAGAGTGAGTGAGGGGGGAGAGAGAGAGAGTTTGTAGGATGTAAGAGAATACTAGGTTTGGGAGAGAGAGTGAGTGAGGCCAAGTAGGGAGAGCGGCCACGATTTACATAAAGAGAGAGAATAGGGCGGGGGATATGAAGAGAGACTCATAGGAATAAAAATACCAAACTAGAAAGATAAAGAGAAAAATAAAGTTAAGGGGATAATTTGCACGTAAATGTATTGAGAGAGATAATGGATAAAGAAAGAGAGAGTAAATATAGGAGGTGATGGAAACAAATGTGGCTAAGAGAGAGAAATATAATTTTGCATGTAAAACTGTAGATAGAGAAAGACATAAATTTACACGTAAAACCGTAGATAGAGAGATAGATTTACAGTTAAAACTATAATGAGAAAGAGTAGATGAGAGAATAAATGTTTCATAAATAGAAAGGTTGTGATGAATAAGGCAAATAACTAATAGAGAGAGAGAAGGTGGATAACATGGGAGGGAGGGCAAGAAAGAAAGTAAATTAAAATAGATATATAGAGAGAGGGAAAGTAAATTAAAATAGATATAGAGAGATAGGTAATTAATATTAGCATATTTTTGTTATATTGGAAGAGAGGGAGAGTAGAGAATGTGGGATTAAAATAGATATATAGAGAGAAGAAAAGTAAATTAAAATAGATATAGAGAGATAGGTAATTAATATAGCATATTTTTGTTATATTGGAAGAGAGGGAGAGTGGAGAATGTGGGATTAAAATATATATATAGAGAGAGAAAGAAAGTAAATTAAAATAGATATAGAGATATAGGTAATTAATATAGCATATTTTTTAATGTTATATTAGAAGAGAGAGAGAGAGTGGAGAATGTGGGATTAAAATAGATATATAGAGAGAGGGAAAATAAATTAAAATAGATATAGAGAGATAAAATTAAAATAGATATAAAGAGATAGGTAATTAATATAGCATATTTTTTAATGTTATATTGGAAGAGACAGAGAGAGTGGAGAATGTGGGATGGGGAGAGAGAGAGCAAATTAAAATAGAAAGAAGGGGGGAGTTAAATGTAGCATTACATAAAATTATATATGCGATACTCTTTCTAAACAAAATTAAAGGTCAAAATTAAAATTTTAATCGAGAAAGAGAGATTTATTAGGAAATCAAGAAAACAATTTAATAGGATAGGACACGTGGGGATGATAAGGGATGCTCATCTCGTTTAATATATAAATAGATGGGTAGATAGATGTGGTTTGTATAGGGTGCCAAGTATAATCAATTCAATTAAGGCACACTTATAATTTTTGTGTCTGAAATTTCAATGATGTCCTGAAAAAACTACCTCATATCAAATGGTGAAATTTAAAACTCAAAAAATGACCTAGATCAAGAAGGCCTATGAATACATTAAAATTTTGAGATTGAATAGTCTAGATAATGCATTATTTTTGGTATTTCAAAAATCTATTTTTTCTCATACCTATATATATATCTAGGTTGAGATGAACATTAGAGCGTTTTCCACTATAAAAGCCTTTTTTAATGGATTTTTTAAGTGTACATTTTTTCTATAGTTTAATGTTGCAACCTTATACAAACTTTTTCTATATACAAAGTGCTATAACATGGTGATTCTCACGTTATAATATACAAGTGGGCACACCTATAAATTTTGCTGGAAGAAGTAGTTATGGTATACGAAACCTTAGGATGGCGAAAATTAATGTTCAATTCTAATTATAAAATTTAAAATTCCAACAACAATGTGGGTTGAGCAGATATATAAAAACTTTAAAATATTGAAAATAGACTCTCCTGATGAATTGTTGCAAGATGCACCATTTGGGGATTTCATATTCCATTTTGTATTTAAATCCGCACATCCGAAGGGTGAGATGATCAATTTGAAGGTTTTTCAACTTGAAAACATTTTTTTCTACTACATTTTTTAGGTGCAACATACTTCAATAGTATTAGGTGCAACCATATATAAACTTTTTTCTCTCATTTGTCTATAAGTCTCCTAACAATGATCATGAATTTGAAATAATTTAATTTTATAACAATAAAATATAGCATTTAAATATTATTTTATGATTAGTCATCGTCATTCGTTTTGATTCTTCATACATTATTAGACTTGCAAACTTTTTTTTTTTTTTTTTAACGTTAATTGTCAGTAGTGGACCAGTAATTTTTTAAACTGTTAGTAGTTTTTGAAAGGAGTTAGCATTGGTAGAAATAAAAACTAAGGCTTGCAGCTCAGTCACAGGCGGTACTACCACCTTGACCTCAACCCCTTTCTTTAGACTTGCATTGTTTTTTGAGCTACAAAATCATGGATCAAAAGCGAAAATGAATTTAGGGTAAGTTTGTGCGTTTCAATTCCTAAATTCATCTCTAAGATGAATTTTGAAAGGGAACCACATTTGAAAAATAACCTCATTGACAATAAAGGAGCTATCGAGATATTATTGGTGGGAAGATTTCAGTTTTATGGGATATTATCATATTTTTCTTTCTTTATCGAATAACTGTATACTTTTTCATGTAACAGTTTTCTATTAATATCAATAGATATGAATATAATGTATACACAATTTCAAAACATACAAATGTTGAAATTTTACAATAATAGAGCTAACAAAAATTTCAAATATTATATTAGAAATTAAATATAAAAAATCACTGTCCAACTTGATAATAATCTAACATTTTCAACAGTAACTACTTGCAAATTGCTTCATGATTGTCATATTCAAGTGTTTACATATCCGCAAGATCTGTAGTATTTATTGAAACAACTTTCATAATCAACAACAAAAATTGATTTTCGAGTCATCATAGAAATTTTTCAAATCCAATATATTTTTCAGATAAGATTTCAAGGTGAAACTTTACTTTTCTCATAGGGCCCAGGCCTTAATAGAAATTAGATCCCATTGTAAATGCTATTATATTTCGTACTCCTCTCGAATTAAGTTACTGATGCTTAAGTCCGTAGTTCAGACCTATTATACCCTACTTAAATAAAATAAGTTGTAGCTATAAAAAGTAGAAAAAAGTATTCGTTCAAATCAGAATACAACAATTATCATTCTCTCATACTTAGATTTTGTACATGATTGGGGCAGTTTTTTAAAAGATTTAGAATAGTAGTGGCAATGGGCCAGGTCGACCTTGGAACTAGCTTGTCTTTAGTCGCTTCAAGGCTGGCCCTAGCCCGCCCTGGACCTGATAGGGCTGAATAAGCATTAGCCCAAGTCCAGCTAGGGTCAAGGCTGGGCGGGAGTAGGACTGATATAATAAAAGTAAAAAAATATAAAAAAATAATAATAAGAATAAAGGAGTGGGACAAATCAAACCACACCAGCCCTATTGTCGACTTGGCCAGGCCTGGCCCTTTCCTTGAGCCATGGTGGCCACATTTTGTGTGAAAGAAGAGTATGTGAGTTTCGCATAGAAATATTTTAATGTAAAATAATTATCTCGTATAGTTTGATATGAGAATATTCCACACCAATTGGGGGTGCATCTTTTCACGCAGCTAATTGATACAAAAATATTCCCATACTTAACCACTTGAAATAGTATTTGATGTAAAAAAATTTCCCCATAAATATTTTCACGCGCCCTAAGCCAACATTAGAAGGTGAATTTGCCCAATTTTAGAAGTGGAAAAAGAAAACTCCTTTTAACAATAAAAAAAACAAAAGTCAAATATTTTTTGCGAAAGGATGCAGTTCAACGCCTGCATCCCAACGCAATGCAAACATCGATCTAGAAGGCAAATTTGAAAAAATGGTGATCCAAATAATATCATTTGCTACTTTCAAGATATGGAAATTTAACTAAATGCCAATAAGAGGAACTATTTAATAAAGGAAAAAGTTTATCCAATTTGATATATAAAAATACAAAAGAAAAATTGAATTTCAAGTATTAATAAGGTACATCTTGTTACACAATTTTTACAAGATATGAATATATTTAAGTGTTCATAGATTTGATAGATCTACACAATTTTTGGAGCATTCAATTTCATAATATGAGTGAAAAACATAGTTTGGGGCGATCATAAGAGTTATGGACCCTAAAATACATCTTATAACGAGATTTTGAGGTGCACACTACCTTGATTGTTTAAGGTTAACACTTTATAGCCTCAACCTTTAATAAATTATTCTTTTAAAAGTTGGAATGTGCTATTTCATGGGAGTTTTGAAATGGAAAATTGTTTGATGCGGGCCAGACTGCATTTCTACATAAGCGGTCCAGAAAATGTAAAGCATCCATCTTAAAGATGGATGCAGGTAGGCATTCCATCTAAAAACAATAGAAACTAATGGTCCAAATGTTTTCTTACTATAATTATTATTTTTTGTTTTTAAATTTTACTTATTTTTTCATATTCATAATCTTCGTGTTAGAGATTACATGTCCTTAAAAATTAAGTCTTAAATCCATCTCAAAATTAGATTTATTAATATGCATGTATTTCTATATATGCAGGCCGCATAAAAACCAGGTCCTTTTGAAATTAAATAAAAATATTTCACTAAAAATTTTTGAACAAAAAATATTTGTGGCCCATGCAAACCCGGTCCTTTTGAAATTAAATAAAAATATAGCAGTAAAATTTATTGAACAAAAAAAAAATATCAGTAAATTTCATCGAACAAAAAAAAAATATATCAGTAAAATTTATTTTAAAAAAGGGAAAAATTACGCTAATATCCGTTATAATATGCGTTATTACGGGTCCACTTTTTAGTTTCCGTTATTACCAGAAAGTCCATTTTTTCCCTTTCATAACGTTTTTTTTTTTAAAATACGACTTTACCCTTTTTTTGGGTGTTGAACAATTGAATTCCAAAACATTTCGGTTGTTCAACAACCGAAAATGGGAATAGCTCGTTTAACCTTCCCGTTCTAGTTCGGTTGTTCAACAATCGAAATTAGAGCTTTCGGGTGTTGAAAATCCGAAAATCTAATTTCGGTTGTTAAACAACTGAAACCGTAGATTTTCGATTTTGCAACACCTGAAAACAGGAGTTGCTCTCTCCTATGGTTTTGGTTGTTCGACAACCGAAATTAAATTTTTCGGTTGTTCAAAAATCGAAATTTTGATTTCGATTTTTAAACGATCGAAATTTTGATTTTGATTTTTAAACGATCGAAATTTTGTAGTTTTCGGTTTTTGATTAACCGAAAATATTCAAGTCAATATTTCCCGCATTTTAGCGTAAGAAATTTTTAGATATATATATAAAGTTGGGGGAAAACAAGTCAAATACAGTATCATATGCTAATCATACCCTTTTTACTTTCTCCAATACAGTATCCCACGAGATTAGCTCACGGTCGTGATTGGTACCGTTTTTACTCTTGCCTTATGTTGTTGATTATTTTTGTTAATTTTGTCACAATTAATAAAATATTATATTTTCTTTATTTGTAATTTTTAGTTGTTGTTGATTAATAAATAATATTTATTAAAAAGTTGTTTCTTTGTATAGTTATTTGTTGTTTGTATAAATATTTATTGTTTGCATTATGTTGATACATTGCATTTATTGTTTTGGCTAAATATTGTTCAACTTGTTTGTTTGTGTTAATATTTGTTGTTTATTTGGTGTTTGTTTGAGTATTTGTTATTTTTGTTGTTTATTGATTATTTGTCTTTTTATAGTAGTACACTACTTTTATTTGTTATGTAATACTCACATTTTATAAACCCTAAAGTAGTTAGAAATATCCAAAAATTTTGTATTCTTTATTGTGTCAATTTATTGTAACACAAGTTTTGCTATTCATTTAATACAGTAGCATTGACGATGGTTACTGAGGGAGTGCAACTGGTATTCTGATATGGGGGGTCATTTGAGACTAATGCAGATGACGGTCGTATCTTTTACAAATGGGAGAAATTGAATGTTACGAATTATAATGGAAATAGTTATTTGGAGGAACTAAAAAGTCATTTTGGTAATTTAACAATGTGTGATCCAAACAAATTAGTTATTATATACTACAACACAAGTCTTTCTAGTGGACTTGATTTGATTGATGTAAGTGATGATGTAGAGTATCTTTTATGTTGGGAGGGGAATCTTCGAAAATTGTTGTATATATTGCCTCTAGAATGGAGCCAGAGCGGGAATCTATTGGTGATGGTCCATCTTCAAGAAATAGGTATATCTATAATTTTCTTTTTCATCTCTAATTTGCTTTATTTTATTCTTTTATGTATATAAATTTTTACTTCATATTACACTCTATTTTTGTCAACAGTCGACGTAATACTCTACCTGATCAAGATGCAAACATTCAAGTGGCGCCTGACCTTGAGCTTATACCAAAGCATGATATGAAGGATATTGAACCACTACAGACCCCATGTAGAGGAGTTGATAACGAAGTTCAATTGAAAATTGGGCAATATTTTGAAAGTGTCAATGAATGCCGGCATCATCTTATTGATTTTGCAATCCACAATAATTTTGTTTTGAAGTATGACAAAAGTGAATTGGGACGACTGTGGGCAAATTGTAAAGCAGAGGGATGTACATGGCAAGTGTGGTGCTTACGAGTTGGCCGAAGGGCATACTTCAAAGTTAAATCTATGGTTAAGGAGCACATATGTAGTGGTCCAATGGGGAGGGTCCATTAGCCACTAGCTCGTAGTGATTGGGTGGCAAAAAAAATTAAAGCCCGCCTTAGTGACCAACAAAAAATTAAATCTAAAGACATCGTAAATGATGTCCAACGTGATCACGGTGTCAGGTTTTCCTATATGCAAGCTTGGCAGGGAAAAGAGGCTGCTAGAGAGATGATAGATGGATAACATGAACAACGATACCATGACCTCCTTTTGTATATGGAGAAGCTCCAAAGAACCAACCGAGGAACCAAAATTCACATCGACACAGATGAAGGCACGTTCAAACAACTATTCATTGCTTATCGTCCATGCATAATGGGTTTTGTTAATGGATGCAGACCACTAATTGGTATTAATGAGACATTCTTAAAAGGAAAGTATCAAAACATATTATTGTGCGCTATTTTTATATATGCAAATAATGAGCTCTTTCCATTGGCATTTGCAGTGGTTGAGAAGGAGAACTACCACAGTTGGTATTGGTTCTTGAGTATACTGAGTGAGCTATTAAATGAGTTTTTTAATCTGTCTGCCTTAACAATTATATCAGGTCGACAAAAAAGCCTGTCATAAGCAATAGAAAAATGCTTTCCTAAGTGTTTTCCAACATTCTACATGCGACATATGGGAGAGAACGTCAAGGGTTTTATGAAGAAGTCAACAAACACCGAAGTATTGTTGATGTTGTTTTGGAAGGCTGCCCGTAAAGCTACCATTAGTGGGTTTGAAAAAATTATGTTTGACATACAGTGTGCCGACCTATAAGCATACGAGTGGATTAAGAATATCCCTCCCAAAGATTGGGCAGATGCTTATTTTCTAATGACAAGATACAATCATCTTACCTGTAACATAACCAAGTCATTAAATGCTTGGATAATGTCAGCTTGAGAGAAGCCAATAATTACAATGTATGAAGAAATAATGATACAGTTGATAATCAGGTTTAAAGAGAAGATGAAGTTATATAATAGTTGGAGCGTCCTGCTAGTACCAAAAGCTCAAGAATTACTAGACTTGCGAAAGATGAAGGTTAGATTTTTGCACACAGTTATATCCGCCATGGATACATAGCTTTAGATCCATTATCTTGGGAAGAAGTACGCTGTCGATTTAACTCATTGGACATGCAGTTGTAGAAAATGACAACTCAGTGGCATATCGTATACTCATGCGATTACGACTATTAACCATATGCATTTGGATCCCACTGCGTACTGCCTTCAATATTTTACAGTAGAAACATTTAAAATGGCCTTTCAAACTCCCTTTGGGCTTGTCTCGGATGATATTGAGTTGACAGGTATGTTCAACCGGACAATGTTTCCACCAAGGACGACACGCCTTCCCGGTAGACTGAAAAAACAACGAAAAGGATTTGAGACTGAACAGCCCAGCACCAGGCCTATGAAGTGCAAACAATGCGGCGCAGTGGGTCATAATAGGAAGACATGCAGAATCTTGTGTTTTTGTATGGAATTAACAATTTTATGACTTAATGAAATGAGTAATTTAGGTGCCGTCAATCTTGTATTGTACTTGGTCTTAGTATGAATTGAGTGACTTAGGTGTTGATATGAATCTGATGTATAAAACTTAGTAATCGATATGTAGACGTAGGAGATCCGATCTGCGCTACATATTGTAGAGCATGGAAACACAAGGTATTATTCGACCTTTAATATGAAGGAAATCCCACTAATATGATGTTTAAAACTCATTAGAATGCTCTGGAAATTCAGACAATCAAAAACTATGGAAATCGATGACAAGGTAATGTAGTTTGAAGCAAAACTACACATACTAAAGGTGTGGTGTACATAGTTCCAATAGAACATAAAAGAGCATTGAAACAAAAAGATGATTTAATGAAAAACTATTGTAATATAATATTTATAACAATCAATGGAAGAAATCAAGCTTTAATGGTAACCATAACGCAATTCCTTCAATGTAAAATTTTGGTACATTGAAGGAAATTACAATTTTGGTTGTTCAACAACTGAATTGTTGACTCCGAAAATCCATGGACCTTTTGAAATTCACAATCAACAATTCGGTTCTTGAGCAATCGAAATTAAGACAATTTCGGTTGTTTGACAACCGAAATGGTCTCTGCGAACAACAAAAGGTCCCTGGATGTTCGCAGATACCATTTCGGTTGTTGAACAACCAAAATTTTTCGATTGTTCAAGAACCAAAATGGTCTTTGCGAACATCCAGGGACCTTTTGTCGGTCGCAGAGAATATTTTCAGTTGTTGAACAACCGAAATTGTTATGATTTCATTTGTGCTCAAGCAAAAGGTGTTCCATGATTTTTTTTTAATCATCAAGATTGCATCGTAATTTGGCTCATTTTTGTGTCTTTTGAGATCCAGTTTAAATTTTTTGTTCTTCTTATGGTTACTACGCCATGCACTTATTGGTTGCATTCAATATGTTAATGGGGTTGGTTATTACCAGCCATGTGCATAGGGCTAAAGCTGTTCATGGACTTTTGAATCTTGTCTTCGTCACATTCAGTTTGGTTGTAAATTTGTTGATTTAAATTGTTCATGCAACATATGTAGAATGCTAAAATGTCAAAACCTATCAATGTCTTGGCTCTAGTTGGGGCACCCAAATAATGAACTACATAAATTAATTTCAGCATAAGTATGAAAGTCACCTCGGAATGGAATTTTGAAATATATTTAGCAATGCTGGTGCAAACTCATTCAATTACTTATGAATCTGATCACAAGGAACGATGAAGCAGTCCAAAATGGATTACCAAATGTATTCAATGACTAATACATTATCTTTTTATAACATTACAAATGTATTCAATATATTACAAATGTATTTAATGACCGTTACATTGCCAAATAAGACATTTACATTGGCCTCCTTCTCTTTGGTTGATACTGTTTCTTTCGTGTGTTATGTTTTCTAGGCTCCTCAACTGTAGGCTATGTGGATGGAGCCAAGTCTTATGCATGCCGACTACTTTCACCCACTACATCTTGTTCACCATCTTCTTGTACAACTTCGTCATTAACTTGACGTTGTAAAATTTCCATCCTGGCTTCTACAACCATGTCGACAGGCACAAATATAAACAACATTTCAAACACGTTGTTAATGCGATTATAAACTTCAGGATACCACTTCTGTCTAAGTGTAAGTGCCTCTGCTAGCATGGTTGTACTGGCTTGAACTGCCCTAATCTGTAAAAACAAATTGTAGGTTAATATAAACATACCAACTGATAAGCAAGTACAAAATGAAAACAATTTCTAGGTTAATATAAACATACCAACTGATCCGCATATCCTCGATGTCTCATAATATACTGTGGTTCGCGTGCAAGAATCACCTCTTCTTCTTCATGGTCCTGAGGTTGCAATAAGTCTTTTGGTGGATTAGAGATATTATTATTATAGGATGGGACACTCGGCTGTACCATGCCTTGTACTTTTCTGAGGGCAACCCATTGGCAGTATCGATTTCAATGTCTGTTATCATTTAATCATGCGAGACAACCAATTATGAATTTTGTCTGAATTGACATTTCGTCAATCTTGTTGCCCAACATGTTTGCTAGACCTCTCACCAAAAGAAGTTAGATTTATTGGAATGCATTGTTTAGCTCCAAATTGCCGGCAAACACGATCTGGCATGTATGGCTCGGTAATATCGTCAAAGATAAACGTCGTGATGCACATTGCAGTTTCGAATGCCGGATGCCTACCTTCTGAAATGGTCTCATCAGGCTTGCAATATGGATTCTATATTACCTGTTATATTATATGCAATCACACATACGACAATCAGTCAACAATAAAAACTACAAATACTTTAATACAATTGAAAGTAATGAATATCAAATTACACACTAACCTCATTAGGTTGGAGGTCATCTGATTTTTGTCCAATATGAGGTACTATGCGGTATGGGCCTCATATGCATAATATTTTCATAAGACCAACACTGCATTATATTAAGATATGATAAGTAATAAATATTATTTTTAAGTAAAATATATGATAAGTAATAAATATTATTTCTAAGTAATCTAAACTATTATGCTTATGTCTATACAAAAATTAAATTTACATATGCATAAGAGTGGCTGAACCATTACAATATCTTCGCTTGAATGTACAAGCTTTCCAAGGGATCAATAAAGAAATGCAAGGGCTGCAGTATCCCAAGCATATCTCCAGCTTCCTCAATATCTTCAAAGAATTGCAAGTATCTCGTTGGCACTGTTGCAATTGAAGCATCAGTGAAAATGGTAACGCTGATGAGGAAGAGCAGATAGGCTCGAGTATATCTGAGTACTTCCAAAGGGGATGCATCAGGTGACAATTCCCTAAAATTTTCCTTCAACCATGAATGCTCAATGATTGTCAGGTTGCCTCCAGTGGGGACTATACCCAAAATGTTTTCTATGAACTCTTAGACGTCACTAATAGGACACCATGTAACAGGCTCGCCATCCACAACCAGTCCTAAAATGTCGTGCACATCAAATAAAGTTGGTGTCATCTCACCAATTTGAATGTTGTAATGGAATGAATTTATCTCGGAACGCCACCTCTCTGCATTGGCTGCGATCAAAGGATGATCAATTCAACTTGGTTGGATGATAGATAGAGCACCCAACGCAAACACGTTCACTAATTGAACTTGGTCATCGGTTATATGCCAATCGTTCAATTGAAAAGTCTTTTCAATGATTATAATTTCATGTTTTTCCTGGAATACAATAACTAGAAAACATATGAGTCACAATAAATATACACATGTATTTCCCATATGTTGTTGAAACAAACTACAATTTATTCAAAAATAACAAACTAATGGAAATGACAGATGAATATATGCATATACATGTCCTTCTCATATGAAATATGATGAATGTTATGGGTGAAGCTGTAGCAAACTAGGGTCCTTAGGACCTCATGGGTATCCCCCCTCTGAATGGACACGACTCATATTCACTGAAATCGAGACAAAAATAACTCATCATGCATTTTAAAATTGCATCGTGCATTTACATATAGAATACTACTCTAACAAAAGAATATGATAATAAATTTACATATCAAATACGACTCATATTTACATATAGTATGCATAAAGTTATTTATTACCTATGTACTCCTAAACTCACAAGCATTTGCAAAATGTTCAAAGTAAATAGCAAGCCAAACAATAAATGGAGTTACTAACACATTTGCAACTCATATGTAATCCATATATCAGAAAATCATATATCACTAACAATGGAATGGGCATCAAGTAATGAATACAAAAATTTTGTTCTTATATGATAACCACAACAGTGTTCTACACCATATTTGTACCTATTCATCTTTGTACCATCTATGTACCTATTCAAAGTATTTGCCATAAGAAATTTCAACTTACAAATCCCACACCCATTCATTATAAGCTCATACAGCTATGAGAAATCAAAGAAATCAACAACTGAGGCACTGTTTCAGACAACTAAGATATTGGTTCAAAGGGAAATAATTAAAACAACTATTGTTTTTTGCATTTATGATAACCCAAATGTTAATTACAACAAAAAACAGACAACAACACAAAGTAACATCCAACAATCTGTATTAACCTACTCATTTCAAATTATAAGTCCAACATAGCATAACTCATACATTTTCAAAGACAAATGCAACATCCAATAACATAGGGTGCTATTTAAAGCTACAGATTTCAAATTACAAATGGATTCATTTATGTACAGTCACAAAATACAAACCCATTCAACTACAGATAAACCCCAAATTTTTCAGCTATATACTACCCATTTCAAATTGCAAATTATACATTGCAAACCCAATATTGCATAAGTTATACATTTTCTAATACAAAGGCAACATCCAACAACACATTTAGCTATATTAAGCTATTGATTTCAAATTGTAGGTTAATTCATTTCGAGTTCTAATAAAACCCCCAAATTTGTAGTCCTCAGTAATCCCAAATTTAGAAATTCTTAAACAATAAATAAAAAAGAAACATAACTCAATGACTCATGTATAACATTCAATAACTAAAAATAACCACAAATTTACCGTTATTACAAACCCCAAATAATTGCAGTTCTTAAAGAATTGTCATTAAAAAATCTGTAAAATCCATCAAATAAACCCTAAATCGACCGCTTTTACTCAAGTATGAACCCTAAATCATAATCTTATACAATGATAACTTCTAAAAATCAAACAAGAAATCAGATTATACATACCTTCACTACAGATTAGAAATCCGTCAAATACCCCTCAAAATGCGTCAAATGCAGTTATGATCCATCAAAATATTTGTATCCAATCTAAATATGCCGTTTTGATTGTTAGAAAGGTAAGAGACAGATGGGGGGGCATGAGAAATACCTGAACCGGTGAAGCAAAAGAAATAGATCAAGGAATTTTAAACGAGCATCGCACAATTTCGGTTGTTGAAAATCCGAATTCGAAAGGGTTAAGTCATCTTTTAAAAAAAGTATGTTATGAGATGAAAGAAAACGAACAGGGATGTAATAACATAAACTATTTGGTGTAACCGCAATAACGGATATTAGCGTAATTTTCTCAAAAAAATATATCAATAAAATTTATTGGACACAAAAAATATATCTGTAAAAATTATTGAACAAAAAAAATATATCAGTAAAAATTATTGAACAAAAAAAATATATCAGTAAAAATTATTGAACAAAAAAAATATATCAGTAAAAATTATTGAACAAAAAAAAACTATATCAGTAAAATTTCAAAAGGATAAAGTCATCTTTTAAAAAAAATTATGTTATGAGATGAAAAAAAACGGACAAGGATGTAATAACAGAAATTATTTGGTGTAACTGTAATAACGGAAGCTATAACGGATATTAGCGTAATTTTCTTAAGAAAAATATATCAGTAAAAATTATTGAACAAAAAACATTTATCAGTAAAAATTATTGAACAAAAAAAATATATCAGTAAAAATTATTAAACAAAAAAAATATATCAGTAAAAATTATTGAACAAAAAAAATATATCAGTAAAATTTATTGAAAAAAAATATATATATATCACAAAAAATATATCAGTAAAAATTATTGAACAAAAAAAATATATCAGTAAAAATTATTGAACAAAAAAAATATATCAGTAAAATTTATTGAAAAAATAAAAAATATATCAGTAAAATCTATTGAACATAAAAAATTATTGAACAAAAAAAATATATCAGTAAAATTTATTGAAAAAATAAAAGACATCAGTAAAATTTATTGAACAAAAAAAAAATATATCACCAAAAATATATCAGTAAAAATTATTGAACAAAAAAAATATATCAGTAAAAATTATTGAACAAAAAAAATATATCAGTAAAAATTATTGAACAAAAAAAATATATCAGTAAAAATTATTGAAAAAATTAAAAATATATCAGTAAAATCTATTGAACATAAGAAATTATCAGCAAAAAGTTTATGGCCCATGCAGGTCTCGAACCTGCGACCTTCGCGTTATTAGCACGACGCTCTAACCAACTGAGCTAATAGGCCATTGTTGGAAAGTGGTGACACTATTAATGTTATCTATCATGTTATTTGTCCGCTCCCGTTTTCCCCGACGTCTATCTCTATCGCTGCTGTGATGACAGACCACCCGGCTCTATGTCTCTCCACTCTTTCTCTCGCTAACCAAGGACCTGTCTCTCTCTGCTTCTCTCTTAGAGACCGACATGGACGCTATAGCCATATCTTTCTAAAAAAAACTCTAATTTTCTCTATCCAAAAACCTTAAAATCTCCCAAACCTCTCAAAACAAGAACCTAATCCCTAGTCATTTGGAAGAAAGCCTGTCTCTTAAAGCCCTAAACTTCTAATTGAAGAATAGTGGGTTAAAGATTGTGAAATTTCAGTTTGATCAAGGCAGAAAGCTTTTGATCCAGCAAAATCCTCAAGCATCAGGTATGATTTTTATTTTTCTGTTTTGTAGTGATTTTTACACGGATTTTGCAGTGACTTAACATTTTTTTTGCAGTGATTTTTACTGTGATCTGCAGTAAATGTTCGATAAGGGAGCAATGAACCCACCCATATATAGTTTCTGTGATTTAAATAGCATTACAATAATTTGCATTGATTAAATAGCATTTTTGCAGTTGTTTAGAGTGATTCACGAGTGGTAGCCTGTTTCTGAAAATATATTTTTAACATTCAACACAACCAGAATATCTCACAATAAGTGTTGACGTATTATGCGATTTTCATGAGCTAGGGCTTTTACAATAGTCCAGTGGCTTGACTCTTTATGATACATAAAGTTTGTTTACATTGCATATTATCACATATTATTTTTTGTGGTGATCATTACGGTTTGTTAACAGTGATGTAGCATTTCTGAGTAGTTTTGAACTTTTAATTGCAGTACTTCTTGGAGGCCTTATTTTGTTAAAGTATAAATAAAAAATCTGTTTTGATTCATGTCTATTGAATTGGAACTTGGGTTGGATTATTTCCGGTATTCGAAAATTGATCAATTCATTCAATTTTCTTTTGGTGATTTTCAGGTGTTTCCGGTTTTGGTGTATTTTCAGATTTTATCGTCTAGCTGGGTTCTGTCTAGTTTTAACGAAATTCATGAAGTGCGGGTCATGCTAGTGATTCATACTGTCCTCAATTCTCATAAATCATAATAATGCATAGTTAAGGAAGAAATTTTTTTGTGGATTGTTTGGATCATGGTATCAGCTATAATAACTATGAGTATGTCTACGTGATATGCTTGTGGGTTGATTATACGATGATTTGAGATTTTTTACTATATTCCCTGCAATTGAATCAATGAATGTCGTTTGGATGATGTTTGTGGGTTGATTATACCATGATTTGAGATTTTTTACTATATTTCCTGCAATTGAATCAATGAATGTTATTTGGATGATGTTTGTGGGTTGATTATACCATGATTTGAGATTTTTTACTGCATCACCTGATTTGAGGTTCAATGAATATCTTTCGGATGTTATACAGACATAAATCCTCTTTGGAAGATGGAATTTGGATGGAACCAGATATTAGACTGGTCATTATGAATTTTTATTCCATTTTCTTTGGTGATCTAAACTTTCCATTTTGTTAGACCTTCTGTGCCTGAGGTATGACTTAAAAATTAATTTCATGGAGTATGTGTCACCTTCTCATCGATGAAAACTGTAAGGTCTGATTGATAGCACCCTAATGTCCTAGTATTTGAGGATAATGTAGAATCAATAATGATTTTAATTTTTTGAGTTCCTATGCCATGTTTTTGATAGGGCCAAATCATTTGTTGTAATATTCAAATAACCCCTAAATATCTGAATCCCCAATAATGCAACTTGGAGTTGAATTTGCGGGATTCAGCTTCTCAGTCAAAATTGTTTCTCTCATTTTAGCTCATCCACTTGTCTCTCTCTTTTGTCTCTCAGCGAATACCCTTTCTTTTACACTATCCCCAAAATAAAAAGTTGCAGAACCCTACTCTTTTGATCCTTCTCTTTATCAAAAAAAGAAGAAAACAATGCAGAGAAAAAAAAAAATTAAATAGCACCATTAATGTCTTATGCTGGAGAATACCCTTGGTCCCCAGCCACAAACACCACAACTTGGCTCTGAAACTCAACCAGCTATAACTAGGTTGCTTTCTCACTCTAGCTCTCTCCATGTCGTTGCTAACTTTAATTTCCTCACACCACCTCCGTTAATCTGCATACAAATTAGAGAGAAAAATATAAGGGGCTGAACTCACGGGTTTGAGTTTTAATAGCTCTTGTGCAGTTGATTCAACTAATTTGATCAGGATTCATGATAACTTTTGACAAAGTTTTACGTTGGTTGCTTACCTAATACATCCTAGCTCCTTTACCCGTGGGGTTAAGGGAAAGTTTAGGTAGCGTTTGATCAACGTGTAAAGGGTGAAAGTGATGTACTTTTACCCATACTGTTCATTTCACCCGTTTGCTAATGCTGAGATGAGGGAAAGTCGGAACACTCGTTTTCCCATTTTCACTATTCACTCCGCGTTTGCCAACAAGAACTTGGGACACAAGGCATCCCAAATTCCAACCCATGCCCTTAGTTCCAAGTTTGGTTAAATCGTTTTTTAAGTTGTTGGAAGTTTATCATTCTCAAAAATTAGGATCGCGGCCATCCACTCCACCCCATGGAGAGCGATGCTCAGGAAGCACGAATCACACGCTGTGGGAAATTTTTTTTTCCCGGCCTTAACCCTCTTTTTATTTTATTTTCCCGCACGTCTGTGTCAACTTTTTTCTTTTTCCTCCCTTCCCTCTCAACTTTACCCTAAACAAGCCAACCTCTATTTGACCCTCCTCCTCTTCTTTGTCGTCTCTGATCTCACACAGTGAGACAAACACTAATTTGAAGATCTCGCACAATGACAAGCAGTGATTTGAGGCCTGAATCTAGAAATTAGAAAGAGAAAGAGAAGGCACCAGGTTCTTTCCAATCTCTCTAGAGAGAGAGAGAGTGTTTAGATGCTCAAGAAAGTTGCTGGGGATACGGAAGCAAGCCCTAAGCCCTCTTTTTATTGACACCTGGTTCTTACCAAACTCTCTCTCTCTCTCGAGAAGAGTCATATGGATTTCCAAGAAAGCAGCTAGGGATATAGAAGGTTGTGGTCTGACCATTTTCAATTTGTTCTCTCCTGATTTACGATTGAGGAATTTTTATTGTGTTTTACATGTTAAAATTTTAATGGGCTTTTCTCAGTTTTACGAGAATTCATTGATGAATGAATTAGGCTAAATTTTATGATAATGAAATTGAATTTATGGGAAAGCATGACATTACTGTTGAGTACATGGCTCGCAATTATTTTGGCCTTCTTCAATTATATAATGAATTTGATTTTTGAATTTTGTAACATGGACACAAGCAGTAATACTCATGGAAAACTGCAATGTAGAACCTCATAGGATCACTAGACTGAGGTATCTGACAATGGCGCAGAATCCTTTAAATTGGAGAAATATATACTGAAAAGTTGGTTAGTTTCTTTGATAATTTTCTCTTTGCAAGGCTACCTATACCAATTCCTCTGTTACTTGCTCCTTCAATACTAATTCATGTGGTTTTAGAAGGTTATGTTAATCATTTATTTCTTCTTCTTTTCTTTCTTAATATTGACTCTTTTTTTTTATACTAACAGGGAAATATTGTGTTCCATGGCAATTACCTCATGCGTCTGAATGTAAACCTGATAAACCAAGAAAAAAGAATTTTCACATGCTGATCCAGGATTTAAGGAATCCATAATTTTGCCCCAACACATGGTGATTGTTATTTTTTTTAACATATAGAAGAAGATGATGAATGCTTGGAAAAACTGCCCAACAGGATCTCTGGTCTATTGTGGATGATCTAAATAGTAAATTAATACAACCGCTAATACAAATTTTTTACGGATTAACTTGGTTAATTACCTAGTCTCCAAGTTGATAACTTCTACCAAACACAGGTTTCCCAGCTCCCTTTAAATTCTAGAAAAGTTACCAAACACAGTATTTTTCACTACAAGTAGAAAGATCTTCTAGCTTCTCAGTGAAAGAGGGGGGCCTAAAAAACCTGTGCCTCCCTTTCGAAGAAGAGAAAGTCCGTGAAGCCTGTGAAAACCCGAGGTTGAAGAAGGAGAAAGACCCCCACAGCCGCCCTCGCTCCATCGCCATTATCACAGAGCTTGAAGAGATTGAAGCTACGAATCAGTGAGTTGTTATTTTTTTTTCCTGTTTATTACGATGATAAACCCTAAATCAGTGATTTAAATTTTTTTTCCTGCGAATCAGTGAGTTTTTATTTTTTTTCCTGTTTATTACAATGATAAACCCTAAATCAGTGATTTAATTTTTTTTCCTGCTATTTTTGCTGATAAACCCAAATCAGTGAGTTAACTCACTGATAAACCCCAAATCAGTGAGCTAAATTGCTGATAAGCCTCGCTCTCTCTCTCTACTATTGAAATTGTTCTTTCTTTTATTTATGTATATGACTATATTATTCATCTGTGATGTGCGGGTAATATCAAAATTTGACTTTGATAATTAACACTTGCTGAGAATTCTCTTAAAGAAATTGATTTTCTATATTCTGTTTTTTTCTTTT
The DNA here is from genome assembly GCF_054954075.1 of Amborella trichopoda. Taxonomy (NCBI): domain Eukaryota; kingdom Viridiplantae; phylum Streptophyta; class Magnoliopsida; order Amborellales; family Amborellaceae; genus Amborella; species Amborella trichopoda. The sequence goes on along the minus strand of NC_142337.1, from coordinate 64,774,883 downwards.
TTAATTTTAATTTTGCATAATATGCGTTTCTCGTCATCAGTGTTTCATATTTGATTTGGGTTGGAATTTTATTACTTTTTGCATATCGTTGGGCTATTCATGTTTGGCCTTTGATACCGGATTCTCTCTCTCTCTCTCTTTCTCTCTCTCTCTCTCTCTCTCTCTTTCTCTCTCTCTCTCTCTCTCTCTCTCTAGAAGATCAGAACTCTGTACTTTTGGATAACTAGCAATTTACCATACATTTCTTACCTTGTGGACTTGAATGTTTATATCATGGCTAATGTTAGCATCTGGTTCTGCATCACTTCTTGATGATAAAAATGAAACCGATAATGGTTTTGTGGTAGATCTTCTTTTGCGAGTGTTTGAGCTACTTGTTTGTGTTACCTGCTGCCACCTCTCTCTCTCACAAAAGATTTACTTTTCCTGTTAGAATGTGACCCACTGACTGAGGGATTGGGGACTTCAAAAGTTTGTAGTATACTTGAATTACTTTGATGGGTTTTTTAGATTGTAATCAGAGCTAATTCTCTCGAGAAAGCTTGGCAGTTAGTGGTGACCCTGGACTTAGGTTTGTTAACTTCCATGGTGTGGTTGTGTTAAAGTGGATATTATGATTGTTTAGCTTTAGATTTCTGGTGAGCTTTGCATGATTGCAAATTGCAGACACTTCCACTAATTTGAAAATTAACGTCCAATAACATTCACCTCACAGGCTCACATTTTAATTGTATATAATATTTTCACATTTTTTTCTTTGAAAATCCTTTGAAGTGTCTTTGAAGATTCTGAACTCTGTTAATTATCTCCATTGCAAACTTTCTTTTGATTCTCATTTAAAAAATTCTTAAATCCCCTGGCTTGAACAAATCGTTGCTTCCAATTCTTAAATTCTTAAATTCTTAACTTCCTTGATTACCTTTTTCTCCATTGTCTTTTTTCTGATATCTTAGGTAAATTTGATTTTGTATCGTAGCTTCTTGATAATTGCATCCAAACTTTGCTTCTTGATAATTGCATCCAAACTTTGTTTAATGAGTTTGTATATTGAGGTGTGGATGTGCTTTAGATAGATCATACATTTACAATGATTTAAATATAATATGTAATACTGAATGAGATGAAATTCATGGATGCAGTCCTTAAAGTTGCTAGGCATTCAAATACAGAAGCTTATATGGTTTTTCAAAGCCCCTTCAAGTCTTCAATGCTCCACGCTTTCCTTTTCCTTTGTATTTATATTATTTACTGGGGAACCTTACTTGTAGCTCGTGGCGATCCCCTAGTTTTTTCCATGTTAGTACCAATCGATGCTGCTAATATTTAAATGATTTCGTGACAGAGGACTATCGATGAAATACATAATGAACAGTATTTAATTACAAAATGTTTTTAAAAACTGCATTTCGTACATCGTATCAATGAAATACATAATGAACAATATTACAGGAAGTTTCTAGCTGTCCCATTGTCAAACAGGTGAAATTACCAGTGCCACAGTTTATCAAACAAGGTTTCCAGCTTTCAACACCCTACTAATTTTCACCTTATTCCCAAAATCTAGGAAAATCAGTAGCAGGGGTGATTCCCAGGGACACTGCAGTGAAAGTTATCAAACGCTACCTACTGTAAGGTCTTCACCCTTCTTAGACCATGGATTCTACAAGCACTGAGCAAACCTCCCCGAACCGCTCTATCCGGCTCAATTGGCATGGTCTGGATAATGGGCATGGCTTCCTGTAACTTTCCATGCTCTTTGATCATGGAATCAAAGAATTCACAGGCTTCATCCTCTAAGTCCCCATGATTACATGCTGGGAGAACATAGATGAAGGTTATATGTGGTGGTAAGACCTTTGATTCTTTCATCGCTTCAAATAACAGAATGGCCTTAAGTGCACGACCATGATGGGCATAACCCCACATCAGTGCATTCCAAGAGATCATATCTCCATAAACCATCGCATCCTTTGTAGCGTCCCCCATGTCTCCATAAAAACCTAACCTTTTCGTCTAGAGAGAGAAGAAAGAAACCCCTTGACCGGTAGGAATCCCTGAAAATCCTATGCCTAAGCCCTTTATGAACTGTAGAGAAGTGGACCTAAAGGCGAAGATAGAGAAAACAATGGGTCATTACTTTCTTTTGGGATATTATATGGATTTTTCATGATGGGATTGTTGCTTTTTATGTCTGTCTCTACTTTGATATTCAACAGTTTTCCCTTTCTCTTGAAATCGACGAGTTGGTCTTTCTGTCTCTAAAAATCAACAAACAAAACATTGTATATTATTATTTTTTTCCAATTTATTTACCTTTTGTTATTACAAATTCATTTACAAATCTCTTGAAGTATTATTATTATTATTTTTTACAAATTTATTACTTTTTGTACAAACTTAATAAATTGTACTATTTTATTTTATTTTTGTTTTATTTTTTGGATTTTTGTATTGCTTTGTTTGTGTGTTTCTTGCATTTCTTGCCATGAGATTCATCACCATTAAAAAAATAATAAGTTTTAATTTTATCTGCCCAATGGTCATAAATTTCTAATATATGAAAATTCTAAAATACTGGTAGATAGTCAAAAGTCCAAAGAAAAACACATATCTAGATAATTTAAAATCTAGATTATATAGAAAGCAGGCAAGGTCTTTATTCAAATTTCAAAAAATTTGAATATTCAAATCCTGTTTTGTCGAACATACCCTTAATTAATGATTGGCTAATGCCCATATCTCCAGGTTCTAGAATCCTAGGTTTGATCAAACACTATTTTTCAAAATCCCTAAGAATTGCAGACAGGTTATCAAACAGTTTCTTTCCTATCCAGGTTTTAGATGCTCTAGTTTCTTGGGAGCCAGATTTTCTAGCTTGCTAGGAAGTTCAAGCTTCTTGTTGTCAAACAGGCCCTTAGGATTCCCTCTCTCTCTCTCTCTCTCTATATATATATATATATATATATATTATAAGGGAAATGCTGACGTAGGCCCACTCGCCTACAGCTACATATAGGCTCAACGGCCCAGATTGAATCTGGGCCAATCCAATGATCACGATTGCATTTCGTATTTAAATTTGAAATTTTTTTATATAACTCTAAATCACTTAAAATTTTGGGCGTCTGTTATTTAAAAATATTAGAATCCAATAAAAATATCAAAAAAATATTTCGTGAAAAATAAATTGACCAAAATACTCCCGAAACATTTCAGGGATATTTGGCCAATTTATATTTTGCGAATTATTTATTTATTTATTTTTATTAAGTGCACATTTATGAGAAGAATAAATGCCTAAAATTTCACATGATTTGGATTTGTAAAAAAAAATTAAAATAAAAATTCAAATAGGAAATGAGGTCGTGTTCGTCAGATCAGCCTAGATTGAATCTGGGCCGTTGGGCACATATGTAGTTGTAGGCTAATGGGCTTACGCTAACATTTCCATATATATATATATATCTATATTCTGTCATCCTACGGGCTGACTGCTACAGTGTCAGCCAATGGCCCAATTCAATCTGGGTTGATCTGACGGTTACAGTCTCAATTCGTATTTGAATTTTCATTTTTTTCTACAAATTCAAATTACTTAAAATTTTAGGCATTCGTTCTTCTCATCAAGGCGCACCTAATAAAAATATAAAAAAAATAATTTGCAAAATATAACTTGACCAAAAAACCCCTAAATGTTTTGGGGGTAGTTTGGTGAATTTATATTTTGCGAATTATCTTTTTTATATTTTTATTAGATTCTTATATTTTTTAAGAATAGACGCTTCAAATTTCAAGTGACTTGGATTTGTAGAAAAAAATGAAAATTCAAACACGAAATGAGGTCGTGACCGTCAGATCGGCCTAGATTCAATCTGGGGTATTGGCTGATATTGTTGCGGTTGACAGCATCCATTTCCATATATATATATAGGAAAAAGTTTATATAAGGTTGCAACCTTATACTATTGAAGTAAGGTGCACCTCAAATATCCTATACTGGAGAGTGTTCCGGCATAGTAGAACTTCTAACTGATCATCTCGACCTTGAGATGAATGGACATGAAGTAAAAAAAAAAAATTTAAGTCAAAAAAATAGTGCATTTTGTAACAAGTTATCTAGACCCCTCTATTTTCAAGAGTTTCAGGTGTTTCTTGATCTGCTCGATCTGTACCATTTTTTAATCTTTAAATTTTATAAATGAGGATAAAAAGAGATTTTGAAGCCATCATAAAGTTTTCAACCCCCAAATAACATCTCCAAGTAAATTTTTTTGGTGCACCTTACTTGTACAGCATAAGGAGGCAACCTTATATAAACCTCATATATATATATATATATATATATATATATATATATATATATATATATATATATATATATATATATATATATATATATATATATAGGACCCTACCACACCCAATAAGGTGAGTCGCTTAAAGATCACCGTTGATCGCAACCCGAATCTCAAGATTAGGATGAGGGTTTACTGGCTAACTTGCTTTATAGCAGGTTACCGGTTGCGAAAATTTTGCTTTCCCATTTTCTCTCTCTACTCTTAAAAACACTTTTAATGTTCTGACATGAGCTCTATATCTTATATTCTTACCACTGACATCCATAACTCCCTCTCTCCCTCCCCTGCTTCCAACCCATTAACAGATGCTCTCTTCATCCGCCACTCTCTCTCTCTCTCTCCCCCCATTGTGATTGAACCAAAAATAAATCATCCATTTCAGTCCACTTGCACCAACAAAAAACCCTAATTTACAATCTTCAACTCTACCCCAAAGCCACATTTTTCTCCTAGTCTCAATCTCTCTAATCCCCCAAAAACCTATTGATCCAAACTATCTGGATTACAGCAAAAACTGTGGTTTCAACGGCGCCTCTTTTGGCCCGAAATTTTGCAATTCTGGCCAAATAAAGGGCTGAAGACCTTTACCCGGCCATGGGTCAGCCAGAAGTTGCAGAGAAAGAGTCATCTCGAGCCGTTTTCGAAGAGATTTTGTCCGTAAATCGAGCTGTTTTCGAAGAGATTCTGTCTGTAAATCCCCTCTCTCTTGAAGCCCTATTTGAGAATGCTTTGTTAATGGATAGCTGGATGTGAGAATGCTTTTTTAATGGATAGCTGGATTTGAGAAGGCTTTGTTAATTGATAGGTGTGGAAATGGTCCTGCTGGCTTAGGTGGAGTGAGTTATGGACTTCGAAACTGAGGAGCTTGTGAAGGACATGTCCAACTCTCCGACTTTGAAGTCAAAGGAAATGGAGAGATATGTTTTGGTTGTGGAAGTGAAATTGTTAATGGGGGTATTGGATACTCTCCTGCTGCTCTCTCCATTCTTCTTTTGGGTAACAGCCGTGGTTGCCATGAAAGAGGTTTTGTCAAAAAAATGGGCCTTTCTTTGTTGTTACGATACTCATTCCATCTGGCCTTCTATTGATTGGGTTTTCCGTTCACCTTAGTTCACAGCAACATTCCCCTTGCTCTCTTCAGCAAAGAATCGGGTCTCATCTTTATGAATTGCCGGTTTCTGCCTTTCGTGGTTCTTGTTAATTGAGTTTACATCTCTCTTTCCCTACTAGGGTATTCCAATTTGGTTCTTTTGAGAATTCCATAATTTCCTGTTGATTGTGAACATCATAAAATTATAAGGATCACCAATTGCAATTTTGGAACCAATTGGTTGGAGAGTTCCCACTTTACAATTTTCTATTGCGTAAAATCGTTGGCAAATATCACAGTTTTTGCCATAATAAGGTTGGAATCAAGGGCGACTTGAATGTTGAAGACAACTTGTTCACCTGGATTTGAAGATGCTAATTTGCAGGCATTTGGTTCCAAATAACAAGATATAAATAGCCCCACCTATGGGATTCAAAGATGATTTGTGTGATTGCACCGATTAATTACATTGCCATAGACGCTAATGGGGTTGGAGAGAGAGGTGGAGGCAGGAGAAATCGAGGGGACAAAGAACGTCATCATTCTGTTAATAAGGTGGGAAGCAGCAGTGTAAGAGAGTTAGGGATGTGAAGAGAGAGATGGGAGAGAGAGTATTACGGGTGGGTTTGGGTAGAGAAAGATTGGCATGAGAGAGAAAAGTACAGAACTTGTGTCAGGGCATTAAATGGGTTTTTGAGGCTAGAGAGAGAAATGGGAAAAGCAAAATTTTAGCTACAAGTTAGCCGGTGAACCCCAGTTTCATTCTTGAGATTTGGGTTGAGATCAACGGTGATCGTCAGGGGACCCATACCATTGTGCGTGGCAGGGTCCTATAGGATCATTACTCATATATATATATATATATATATGGAAATGCTAGGGTACGCAGCCTCGTGTACCTCATCTTTGAACGCCAACGGCTGTGATAAACAATTGAGTAAGGGACGGCATACGTTGATTTTCACGTGATCCACCTTTTTCAGCTCAAATGAATATTTTTTACTTTTGCCCTCTGCCACCCCGCAATAAAGGACTGACACAGCTTCTTGCTAAAAGCTCCATCTCTCTCTCTCTCTCTCTGAAACTAGCCATGGGTCTCTCTCTCAAGCTGTCATAAGGGACTCTTTTTCGCAAAAGGGGCTCGCTTCTCTCTTTCTCTGCATAGAAGCTCGCACAAAGGTCTCTCTCTCAAAAGGGGCTCGCCTATCTCTCTTTCTCTCTCTGCAAAGAAGCACACATAAGGTTCTCTCTCTGCAAAGAAGCACACATAAGGGTCTCTCTCTGAAAGGTCTCTCTCTCAAAAGGGGCTCGCCTCTCTCTCTTTCTCTCTCTGCAAAGAAGCACACATAAGGGTCTCTCTCTGCAAAGAAGCACACATAAGGGTCTCTCTCTGAAAGCACACATAAAGGGTCTCTCTCAAAAGGGGCTCGCCTCTCTCTCTTTCTCTCTCTGCAAAGAAGCACACATAAGGGTCTCTCTCAAAAACTACACTACCCAAAGGGGCCCCTCTCTTTCTGTGTGCCCAAAATTAGGTTTATATTAGTAAATGTCAGAGGAATCTCCTCCTCTCTCTGTCCAAAATTGGGTTTATATTAGTAAATGTCACTGAAATGTCGCAGGAATCTCTCTCTCTGCCCAAAAATGGGTTTATATTAGTAAATGTTACAGGAATCTCTTGGTTGTTCTCTAATATTTACTTGCACCCAGTTTATGGAATTCTTCTAGATCTGCAATCTTCAACCAATATAAGCCTCAGAGTTCACAGGTCTGTTTTCTTTGTATTAATCTTTAGATTTTTTTGTTGAGGGTTTGAGGAAGAGGGGCATCGAGACCAAAGGAACATGGCGGATGAAAATTTTGGGTTGTCTATTAAATCATTTGTTGGACCGCTTCACTGGTTGTATTTCTTTACGATTAATTCACTGATTGTTGTTTCAATAAGTTATCCTATCTTCTCAGTTGTCGTGATCCAGATGACCAGAAGACTATTAAGTAGTTTGCATGTTGCAGCTTGAGAAGGGCCAGCTTCTCTTCAATTGTTTATCACAGCCGTTGGCATTCAGATAAGGGGTACGCGAGGCGTACCCTAGCATTTCCCATATATATATGGAAGATACTACAAGATGCCTATAGGCGAAAATGAACTGTGATTTCGCCGACCTTCATCACCATCCAAACTTCATCGCATGGTCACAGTTGTCCGGTAATGTTTCAATTTTCATTTTTTTTTTTTTTTTACTGATCGGAATGATTTGAAATTTGAAGCGTGTGTACATCTTAATGAGGTGCACCTAATAAAAATATGAAAAAAATTAATTTACAAAATATAAATTGTCTAAAATAACCCCGAAAATTTACGTGGGTATTTTGGTTAATCTATATTTGCGAATGATTTTTTTCATATTTTTATTAGGTGCGCTTCACTAAGATGTATACACGCTCCAAATTTCAAGTAATTTGGATTTGTAGAAAACAAATGAAAATTGAAACACTGCTGGACTACTGTGACCGTGTGATGAAGTTTGGATGGTGATGAGGATAGGCGAAAGCACTGTTCATTTTTGTCTATAGACGTTGGGAAGAGTTTTTCATATATATATATTTATATATATATATATATAGCATTACCTGTGATTCTTGATTCAAAACCCTAAAAAACATGAGTGATAATCAAACTGGATAAGTAAACAAAAAAACCAGTGGGCATAATTAAAAGCAGTTACTACAAATGTAGTGATTAGTGAACGAGCCAATAGCTACTAAAATGCAATCACAGAATTCTTGCTGTTGACGTACTCGTTTGATATGAGGAGATGTCCTAAAGCTAATCTCCTTCGGAGGCATTGTTTGCTTCTTTCTTCCTTGACTTTGCTCTCCTCTCTCTCTCTCTCTAAAAGAATGTCTAATTTCCTTAAAGAAATAATAATAATTTAGCTGGTGCCTGAAGGAATGTTTCTAAATTGTATGCTTGCTTCTTCTGAGATTTTTCTGGAAAGGCCAAGTTTGGAGAAGGATCGGTGGTCTTGAGTAGATTCCTTTTTTTTCTCTTATTCATGACTGTGGCAGTCTTTGAAATGTCAATGATTCTTTTTTCTTGATTATTCAAAATGTATTTTACATATTTAGGACAAACAACCTAGTTTTCAGCCCTGTTGCTGTTGTAGGATGCTGTACTTTTATTGTTTAGCATAACTTCTGAAACTTGAAAGGCCTTGAAAAGTCCTTTTGACTGTTTGCTTTGGGGAAATGGGGTCAAGAACTTGAAAATATTATTAGTTTCTTATCTTGTTTTTTGTAAAAATAAAATATTTAAATGCTTAGTCAGAAGGTTTTACTTGATCTTTTATTTTGTAGGGTGCTTGTTCTTTTTTAATATGGATCCTAAACACTCAGCAGAAACAGTGAGGTGGACTTTTGACATACGCTACTTATTTTTCATATAGCTTGGGTGATTATGGCTATGATTGTTCTTTTTATGTTCAGGCATTTGGAGAAGGAAGGTGAATCTCTGATGGAAACTTATCGTTCCATGTCACATCAGTTGCATCGGCTTCAGGTATTACGAACAATTTTGTTCTTTGAACGATTTTTCTATCTACTTACATCTGGTTATTATTTGTTGTGGATGTTTCCATTGTTTTGTCTAAAGGTTGAAGAAGAAATGCTTATGAGGAAATTCTATGAGTTCATGTCAGCCCAGGGTTTACTTAAAAAGGCAAACATTTATTTTGGTTATTTGATTTAGACTGGTTATTTCCTTTTCCTTGTTCAGGCATTGTTTTTGTGCAGATGGTTCAACCTATATGGAAAATTATACATTTTTAATTTTATTATTGGTATTTTCATTACTGGTGGGAGATTTGTTGTTTTGAAAGCAATAACACCTTACTGTTTTCCTTGTAATTAGTGCAATTATTACTTTTCATGTTCCTGGTGCCTACCCTTTGTCTTTTTTTATTTTGTTAAATGGTGCCTTCTTGGTTTTAAAAACTCAAACCAACTTGGCTTGGATTATCCAGCCAATGCATTAAGCTTCATAGTTCCCTGTAAGTTTTGAGCGAACAAATGAAACTATATTGTCCCTATAAGTTGGCTGTTTTATCCTTAACTCATGCATTAGGCCCTCTTTCTTTGCTCTCTTCCTGATTGAAAACCTTGACAGTATTCAGATTACATGCTCTGATTAGATCTGATTTAGAGTGGCCATAACATTTTGCAGAAAGGAAATGTTGATGATAATGTAAGGAATGTAGAAAGTGGGTCGCCTGATGAATTGGCCGCCAAGAAGGGCGACAAAAGGTAGCAGGTATGCTAGTTGAATCCCTCTCTTTCTCTCTCTCTCTTCCTCCCCCCCCCCCACAAATTAATGTAAGCTTGTGATCTGTCTGCTACATTTCAATCCAAATCTATTTAAGTCTGTTCGAGTCGTCAAGAATTGGCACGAAACTCTAATTGCCTTTAGGAAACTATGAACTCTTAAGCTGTATGTTTACTGTGGAACAGGTTTGATGCAGTTAAAGCTTGGATCTTAGCAGTGCATATTTTGGGCACTTCACTGGCTTCACTACAAAAAACCCAGAGCATCATATGTTAGTGGCAGCTTATGGATCCATCCTGAAGAACCAGGGAAAGAGACAAAACCACTTACGTCTACTCTGGGCTTTCAGTGTGATATACTTTTTTCTCTGAAGTTTGAAGGTCAAGTGTATTAGTGATTGCATCGAATAAGTGGGCTCATCTATTAGATGCAGATGTATTATAATCCGTTGAGGTTTATGAAAGTTTTGACGACTTCATGAGATTTTTGTGGTTGCGTCACTTACAACACCTTTTGTTCTTGGGGATCTTTGGGCAAACTTTTCTTTACTTGAATTTTTGGTCATGAGTAAGGCACCTCTTTAGGTTTCTCAGGTCTTCATTTGGTATATGGTTTTAGCAGCTCTTTGGAATGCCTCTCTAGTTATAGAAGCTCTTTGGAATGCCTCTCTTGTATAACTGGAATTAATGAACATTTGCCCTTATAATGCATGTCGTTGCAATGAGTAATGCCACCTTTATTGCTTGGTCATAGTCACCATCATCCGAGCCTATTCTAATTATTTGAGGTTGGCTATTTGAATTATGTTTCGTCATTCCTCTTTATCAAGTGCCATACCCTTAATTAGATGATAAGTCATCATTTTTTTTTACTACTTCCATCCATATCCTCTTGGACTTTTTTTTACCCTTTTAGAGTCATTCTATTGAACCAAATTATTTTTATAAGATCATGATTCATGAGTGTTTGTTATCAGTGACTTATATTATGATTGTTGTGGACATTGTTATTAAAGAGATGATCATTTAGCAAAGCAAAGTTATCGGGCAAGTTTGGCAATAGGTTTGGATTTTGGCTTCGCAAAAAGCTTAAGATTGAAAACAATAATAACCAAAATATTGTGAAATAAAAAGTTAAATAGGTATGTCAAGTGACACTGCTAATAATTAATTTTTTTAAGGAAAACTCATTTTAAGGGACAGAAGAGAAGAAAAATGATTGAGTTCCATAGGTATGGCTGCGCTTGGAGTATTTATATTCGTGTTATTCTAAAATACAGGAAAACAAGAAATTTATGTGTCCCCCTCTCAAATTTATGTTATATAAACGTCCCCTTCAATTTTTTTTTTTTTTTTGCTCTCATTCATGTCTCATTGTTTTGTTTTTGTTTTTGTTTTCTTTTTTTTTCAATTTGTTTGGACCAAATTGTCTGTATTTCAGACCTTTGGACTCTGAAGTCGAAAGACACTTGCCCTACATTCTCTACAATCCAAGATGGGATTGTCCATGTACAAAAGATAAATGGTCTTTTTATAGACATTATCAAAAGAGAAAAGTTTATATAAAGTTGAGACTTTAAACAATCAAATTAGAGCCTACCTAAAAAATTTCATTGGTGCCCAAATATCTTCAAATTGATCATCTCAACTTGAGAAAAAAATTGGGTTTTAAGTTTTGAGAATAATGTATTTTGCAATGCATTTTTCGACCGTCAATTTTCAAGATTTTTATAGATCTATCAATATACATTATTTTTGAAGTTTTATATTTTAAAAATAAAAGTGAAAATATACTTTAAGGCTATCACCATGATTTTCAATATTGAAACCATATTTCTCAAAACTATTTAAAAGGAAGCTCTAATTTTGATTGTTTAGAGAACCGCTCCTTCTCAAAATAGGTTTTTAGGTATTATTGACATCAAAATTACATCTTTTGATTAGTTTTGGATGCGTGCCTTGATTGAATTGTAACGAGGCTGAAATCTTGTGGCCCTAGTCACAAAACATCGAATCCAAGTAAAGTACGGACCGGGGAAATGGTACGAGACCACAACGTCATTGCTGCTACATTAGTGATTTGAACGGTGATGATTGGACAGCAGTCCCACCTATCATTCAACGGTTGGACGGCTACCATCGACTATGTGATAGATGGTGATAACCCTATGACCAACTGTTGCAATGAGATAAAAATATACTTGTAATAAAAATTTATTGAGAAGTCGAAAAGGTCTACTCATACAACGGCCTAGTCCATTGTTATTTAGTCGGCTTGGGGGCTAGGTTAGATGCCATCATGAAAAACTAGAGCCTAGGTTACAAAATGTAAGCGAGTGCCGGGCTTGGCTGGGCTTATAGGGACCATGGTGGCGCTAAGGCAAGCTTAAGCTGCCCAAGTGAGTGCCGGGTTAGGCTGGGCTTATAGGGACCATGGTGGGGCTAAGGCAAGCTTAACCTGCCCAAGCCTAGCCCGATGCCAGCCTTAGATTCAACGTGTTCCCACAAACAACGGCGGACCTTAAGCAGCACCATGATTCATTTTAACCGTTGGCCTAAAAAAACGGACGCGGATTGAATATCTGGTCTACTTGACATGCATTACGCACTCCACCAAGACTCTATGAAAACAAAATAAAGCCTCACCTTAAATTCTCATATGGAAAGCACTGTTGGCATCGGAATCTTTACAATGGCTCTAAAATTAATTTTCAACACCAACAATGAAATTTAAAACTAAAAAAATGGTACAAATCTTGTCAATTTGTGAACACTTATTTTTAAGGTGAAATGAATGGTTTAGATCAGTATTTAAAAAAGCGTCGAGTCGAACCGGATTTGCCCAATTCGACTATGAAATCGCTATAAAACGCGTCGACTCGACACAAAAAATGGGAATCACCCGTATCCAGAGAGAACCGGGCGATTCTCAATAGTAGACTCGCGATTCTGTCTGAGTCCCAATAGTTGAATCGCGAGTCACCCGGAAGAACACGGGCTGAACAGTGTTCTTCACGGGATTTCGATTTTTTTTGTCTTTTTTTTTTTTATCGATTTTCAACGTTTTTAGCCTTATGAACGAATATTACAGGCTTTAATTCAAATTTCGAATCATTTTCACTAAATAAAGGGAATTAAAAACTACCGTTTTTAATCAACAAATTTGGTTCGCAGAGTGAGTTTTAGGGTTTCCGCCATTTTCACGATTTCAATAAAAAAAAAAGCTTCATTTTTTGTAAAATTTTAGGCTAAGTGATTGTAAGAGTGTTGGTCAGAATTTTGTGTTCATAATTTGTGATTATCTTGGAGTAGTACATATCAATTTTGAGTATGAAGGCACAAATGCACAAAGAACAGGTAAAAACTCAGGTTTTTTTTTTTTCCATGCGATCAAATTCAGTCAATATTTTACAAATCATGTATTAAATTTATAGGGTTTTGATTCTTTGTAGTGTTGTTTATCATTAGATATATTCAATTTGATTATATTTATTCAATTTGAGTTGGATTTTATAGAAAATAAGAGTGATGTCTGTTAACAAAACAATGGACTATTTTTTTTTTTTTTTTTCCGCCATTTTTACCATTTAAATCTAAATAAAGCTTAATTTTTTGTAAAATTTCAGTCTGAGTGATTGTAAGAGTGTTGGTCAGAATTTTGTGTTCATAATTTGTGATTATCTTGGAGGAATACATATCAATTTTGAGTTTGAAGGCACGGATGCACGAAAAACAGGTAAAAACTCAGGTTTTTTTTTTTTTTTCCCCATGTGATTAAATCCAGTCAATATTTTACAGATCATGTATTAAATTTATAGGGTTTTGATTCTTTGTAGTGTTGTTTATCATTAGGTATATTCAATTTGAGTTGGACTTTATAGAAAATAAGAGTGATGTCTGTTAAAAAAAAAGTGGACTGTTTTTTTTTTTTTTTTCTGCCCATTTTCATAATTTCAGTAAATATTTTGTAAAGAATGTGTTGAATTTATAGGGTTTTGATTCATTATAGTGTTGTTTATCATCTCATGTATTCAATTTTATCTGATTTATTCAATTTGAGATTGATTTTTGAGATTGAATGACTAATGTCTGTGAAGAACTGGGTTTTTTTTTTTTTTTTTTCGTGATCAATTTTTTTGAGAAATCGTGATTTTTCGAGAAATTATTTTTGATTATCATGAGGAATTAAAAAATATTTTTAATTTTTATTATTAAATTTCTAGTTCAAAAAATTGCATGTTGATAGATTATTTATGCAAAAAAATACATGTTATTATATTTTTAATGCAAAACTGTATTTTTTAATTTGTTATTAATGCAAAAAAATACATTGACAAATACATGCTGTTAAACTGTATTATATTTCTAATGCAGTTTTTCATTAAAAAAGTATTTTAAATTTTTTTAATTTTTAATACAAAAAATACATGTTGTTAAACTGTATTATCATGAGGAATTAAAGTGAATATCATTGTAAAAAAATCGTGGCATGTTGTTATATTTTTAATGTAAAACTGTATTTTTTAATTTGTTGTTAATGCAAAAAATACATTAACAAATACATGTTGTTAAACTGTATTATATTTTTAATGCAATTTTGCATTAAAAAAGTATTTTTAATTTTTTAATTTTTTAATGCAAAAAATACATATTGTTAAACTGTATTATCACGAGGAATTAAAGTGAATATCATTGTAAAATATCATATATTGTAATTATATTAGCTTGCAATTATCAATTTTATTATTAAAGTTTTAATGCAAAAAATGTATGTTTTTGATAATTGAGTTGTAGGCATGTTTGGAGCTTGCTTTTTTTATTATATTATCTTGCATATTTGTAATTGAGATGTATGAATATTTGGCTTGTGTGACTTATACAGACTTTTTTTTATCTATAATGTTGCATAAATATATATTTTTTCTCAGTAGGAACTAATTCATATTTGTCGAAATGAAGATTTGTGACAAGTCCATATGTATTGGCATTGTGAATTACTATACCATTGTAAATATATTTTTTATTGATACTATATCAATGTAAATATATTGTTCTTTATGTAGTGGCTGATATAGGCTATTTTTATCTATAATGTTGCATAAATAAATTATTTTTCCCAATAGGAATTAAAATATTTTTGTTAATAGAAGTATTTTGCATTAACTAACAAATATAACTTCATGAACTACCCTTACATATTATCACTACACATGGTGATTATTTTAATGTTCAACTGTCAGATTGATTTTTAACCTTTTACATTTTAAAGTTGAACCATGGCAAGATCTGCAGAAGACCTTGCATGGCAACATGGGGTCAGACTTGATCCCAACAAAAAAGATAAAATTATTTGTAATTACTGCCAAAAAGTGATAAGTAGTGGAGTACATAGGTTCAAACAACACTTGGCAGGGGTTAAGGGAGATGTTTATGCGTGCAATAGCATCCTTAATAATGTAAGAAATCAGATGGCGGCATTTCTCAAGGCTACCAAAGGAAAAAAAATTGCAAGGTAGATGATGGATGAGAAGATAGCTAGTTTATATACGTCATCAAGTGGGAATGATCTAGAAGAGCAATATAATAATGACTTGGAGATGGCCACAAGAATGGGTTTACATGAAACATACCAGAGGGAATGCGGGTTTAAAATGCCTGGTGGTTATGACATAGGCATGTATGGTGAGCCTAGCTCAGACATGCATGGCGAGCCCAGCTCGAGCATATATGGGGGGTCCAGCTCAAATATGTATGGAGGGGTTGGTGGCAATATGTATCAAGAAGAATCAGACGTTGAAGAAATTGTTTCTAAGTTACCTAGGAGAGCCAGTATTGCAAGTCATGGTCGTATAGACCCATGTCTCTCAAAGCCTAAGTCACAACATATGACCCTAAAAGGCATGGTTAAAGTTACAAGAAACATGTTGAGGAGATATGTTGGTAAATGGTTTTACGATAAAGGGATTCCTTTTGATGCAACCAATAGCCTATATTTTCCACCTATGGTCAGTGCAATCCAAAGAGCCGAGCCCGGGGTAAAACCTCTGACGGCATATGAGCTTAGTGGGCTAATATTAGATGAAGAGTTGGAGGAAGTTACAAAGTGAATTGAAGAATATAAACAGAGTTGGCCAATGACAGGTATTACTCTCATGAGTGATGGTTGATTGAAAAAAGTTGGCAAAAAGGAGTTTTTAAACTTCTTGGCCTATTCCCCAAAAGGTATTGCTTTTTTGTCTAGCAAAAACGTATCAGGGACGAAAAATGATGCAAACTTCTATGTACGACTATATGATCAGATAGTGGAGGAGGTGGGAGATAAGCATGTAGTCTAGTTTATTACGGACAATGCGCGTGCATGTGTTTCTGCGGGCAGCAAGTTAATGGATAAGAGGAAGCATCTAGTATGGACCCCGTGTGCTGCACACAACATCGATCTTATGTCAGAAGAGATCGGTGAGATCAAAATTGTGAAGGAGACTAGAGGAAGCAAGGTTGGTGTCGAGATTTATATACAACCACTCTAAAATTTTATTTTTGTTTAGAGAACACTATAAGAAAAAAGAGATAATCAGGCCTGTCATAACCTGCTTTGCGATTAATTACTTAGCTGTGGACTCCATTCGGGAATCTGAAGGTGCATTAAAGAGATTGTTTACCTGTGAAGAGTGGTTAAATGACCGCCTCTCGAAGTCCAGTACCGGTATAAAAGTGGACAACATAGTCTCAAATAGGAGGTTATGGTCTCGATGTTCCAGTATTGTAGAGGCACTGCCCCTTTGATCACGGCATTAAGCATGGTAGATGCTGACAAGAAAGCTACCATGGGCATCCTTTATGACGGTATCAAGACGGCGAAATCAGCTATTGGGGAGAAGTGTAGTTTTGCTAGCAAAGTGATCGAGATTATAGAAAGGAGGTGGAACACCAAATTTGGATGTCTAATCCATTATGCTGGTAAATATATATTTATATCATTAGAATATTTCATTTTTAATCATTTTTTTATGAAATTGTAAATGACATTTTTCTATCTATATAT
This sequence comes from Amborella trichopoda, assembly GCF_054954075.1. NCBI lineage: Eukaryota > Viridiplantae > Streptophyta > Magnoliopsida > Amborellales > Amborellaceae > Amborella > Amborella trichopoda. The sequence goes on along the minus strand of NC_142337.1, from coordinate 64,758,076 downwards.
TTTCTAGGTTACTACTTCAACCCAAAATTTTTCTATTTGACACCTAAACATCCCCACAAGATTATGGAAGGGGTCAGATACATTATTGCAAGGTTGGAGGAAAGCCATCGAAACCAAGTAGCAGCAATACAAGAGGTATTATTTAATGATTGGATAAGAACTTCATTGAGTTGTTATATTTGTGAGGAATAATGCACTAAAACGAAATATATTTGTTTTAACTTGCTATGTATAGGGATGCTATAGGATCCTTCGTAACTACTTGCCAGGAATTTTCGAATTAAGATGGATCCAAGTTATCCCCTCGCTAATATTTTTTTCATTCATATATTTAATCTTATGAATTGTTCTTGCTCTTACAATGTTGTTTGCATTTTAATCCAACTGAATGGTGGGAGATATATGGTATTGATGCACCTCACCTAAAGAGGATAGCAATCAAGGTGCTCTCTCAGACATGTTCTGCTACTGGCTGTGAGCGCAACTGGAGTACGTTCCAATAGTTGCACACTACTAGGAGGAATCGACTCGCCTCGAAAAAGCTTCATAAACTAGTCTACGTTCATTATAACTTAAACTTTCGAGAGCGACAAATAAGAAAGAAGCTTGAAGACTATGGGCCGATAGACTTAGATACAATATTTGTCACAGACACAGCAGACCAATGGGTAGTAGAAGAGGATGAGCCCGTGTTGCACAAGAGAGCGTTCCTTAAGGCTATTGGTGAGGAAGATCTTGAAGAAAGTGATGAGCAGCATGAAAGAGGAAACAACCACCTAACGTATCCACAATTCGTCGGAGATGTGGGTTATATTACACCTAATGAGGGAGAATGGGAAAAGGGTTTAAGGGAAAATGAAAGAGATGATGGTTCTGAGGCCACCCTATCCTAGCCATATTATTCACATATCGAGTCCCAACAGCAACAGTGTAGGGATGAGCACGACAGTGTAGGTGACCATGAAGGATGGACAAGCTTCGGGGATTTTGGATTGGAAACACAACAGAACACTAACACTCAGGGATTTGGGTATAGTCAGACGCATGCTAATATCGATGATTCGTTTTTAGATCGAATCAATGAATTTTCAAACGAATTCAATCAATGGCACCAGCGTGACCAAGAAGAAGAACGACGTCGTCTGTCATTTTATTTTTAGATCGTATGTTACTAATTGTATGCTTTATTGTAGTCTATGTATGTTGATATACTTATTCCATGATAATTCTATGTTTATCCTTCTGCTTGATGTAAATTAAATGATAAATAGTAGTTCATGCAGGAAATGAAAATTCTTAATGGAGTACCCTCATTTCTTAATGAATTTCTAAAAAAACAATATTTATAATGAATTTTAATAAATTTTTCGGATTTTTTTGAAGCTTTATTCTGACCGATTCACCCTACTCCCGATCCGGATCGTCGATTTGCGGATCCGGATCGGTTTTTTAGGCACCCGATCCGGGTCACTGATCCGCTTTTTAAGCCATTGGTTTAGATGATTTGTTGCAATATACATTATTTTTAGAATTTGAAATCCTAATATAAAAAAAAATTAAAAAAATCAAAGTAAATAAAGTCTCACCTCATAATTCATCCAAACTTATAATTTAAGCATTGAAAAACCTTTACATCAATCACTTTGACTTGAACATTATGATTGCAAAAAAAAAGGAAAAGATATTTCAAGTTTTAGAAATAATATATATTGTAACAAATTATCTAGACCGGCCATGTCATCTTTATACCATTTTTTAGTTTCAAAATTTACTATAGAAAAAGTTTATATAAAGATGCAACTTTATAATGTAGAACTACGGATGCACCTCAAAAATCCATCGGAAAAGGTAGTTTTAATGTTGAAAAACCCTTTAATTGGTCATCTCGACATCGAAATGTATGACTATGAAAAAAAAAAAAAGATTTTAAGTCTCAAAAATAATGCATTTTACAACATATTATCTGCACCGTCCATTTTTAAGATTTTAATATATTTATAGATCTATTTGATTTTAACCATTTTTGAAATTTTAAATTTTATAATTAGATATAAAAATAGAGCTTGAGATAATCCTAAGAACAGTTTACATCAAAATTATATACCATGATAAAATTTGAAGGTGCACCTTACCACTACAGCTACGGATGCATCCGTATGTGCATATGGTTATATAATAAAATGGTTAAACATATGAAAATCTTGAAAATAGACGGTGTAGATAATATGTTGTAAAATACACTATTTTTGAGACTTAAAATCTTTTTATTTTTCATGGTAATACTTTTCGATATCGAGATGATCAATCAAATGGTTTTTCAACATTAAAATTATATTTTTTAATAAATTTTGAGGTACATCTGTAGTTTTACATTATACAGTATAAGGTTGCATCCGTATATAAACTTTTTCTTTTACTATTAGTAGTTTTGTTTTACATTATAAGGTTGCATTTTTATATAAACGTTTTCCTTTACCATTAGGGATTGCTTTTTTAGTTTAAAATTTAAAATATTACTATTAGTGTACGAGATTTCCTTTACCGAAAGTGCTTTCTGAACTGGGATTTGTGGTGAGGCTTTATTTCGTTTCTCATATAAACGCAAAACATAACACAGGTGTCTCCTGTCTACCTCTTGGCTACAGTGAAGTGAATACACTGATTAACTCATGAGCCCTTCTCCTGAAAGTCTTATCCGTTCTCCAAATTCCGGCCATATGTCAATTCCGGCGATCTTTTCCGGTGAAATCCCGGTTAAGCTTGAAATTTCCGGGAAGCCCAAAATAAACCTTGTGAAAATCCGGGTTTTGCTTGAGATTTCCAGGAATCCCAAAATAAACCTTTTTAAGGCCCTTTGTCCACTGTAATGGCCTAATTTTTACTTGCCGGAACGTAGAAATTTCTTATTGTATGGTCGAAATTCCAGAGATTGATAGCGAAAGGGAAAGCTCTGGTTAATGGATCCGCATTCGAATCAACGCAATTTGATCATTGAAGAGAGAGATGATGAGAGAGAGATTACTAGTAAGAAGGCAACTAGGGTTGCTTCATTGGACATTTTCAGAGGCCTCACTGTAGCGGTAATCTTTTCTTTATTTTTATTTGTTCTCATCAGGTGATTTTTTTTGCTGGGTTTTTGAATGGATTAGGGATCTTTGTACAATTAATTCAGGAAATATGATTATCTTTTTTTGTTCTTTTCTTTTCTTTTTTTAAGGGAAAAATCATATTTTAAGTAATTTTTAGGTTAAATTATTGAGGAAGATAAGCGTTCTGAACTGTTCTAGATGATATTAAAGGAGAACGAGTGTTATATCATGGGGAATTGCTGGTCACACGCATGTTTTTTGCCATCTTCTCTATGTATGTATGGTGGAAATTCTGGTGAGATCGTGATTTTCATATCTCCACCCATGTTCTGGCAGAGATTTTAGGCTTTTCTTACTGGAAAAAGGCCTAAGTTGGTATATGTGAAGACAATCATAGTTTTAGTAACACAGAGGAAAAGCATTGTCTTTAAAAAATAAAAAAAAAACGTAAATAAAAGCAGTGTTTCAGGAGTATAAGTCAAATAATTTCTTATTAATTTCATAAATTTCTATTGTTTAGCACTGGCTTTCAAATTTCAATAACTGAATATTAATGCAAATTCAACACATTCTCGCTCTTTAGTGCTACTTTTTTCGGTCGACTTATAAATTATTTTTTAGCTGTTTAGGGCTCAGTAATTGAATGAATGCATGATTTCTTGGTGGGCCTCTTATACTTTTTGTGTGGTTCTTTTGATCTGTTTATGAGCTGGGTGCCTCAGTGCCCCCAGTGATAAACCCCACTTATTAATTCCAGAAAGGCTAGGAATCTTGAACATCCGTTTTCTAAGTGGCAGGAACGTGCTTAATTTTCCATGTTCGACCTGTTTACTCGTGTATTGTTGTAATGATGAAGATGTTGGTGGTGGTGGTGGTGATAAAAGCACTGTTGTTATGGAAATTAATAAGCAATTCAGTTTATTCACAATCTGAGTGTGGTGGTTTACATTTTGAGTATATGGGGAATTTCAAATGGAATGAGTTTGAAATGGAATTTATGGAAACATCAGTAGTGAATAACATTCTCAAAAAAAAAAAAAAAAAAAATCAGTAGTGGATCATTGAACGCCATGCGGTCCATTGATTAAGTTGCACAATATTCTTTATACTCGATACTTGTATCATCTATTGATGGGGATGTTTATTTTTTCTTGCTGTAATTTGCGAAGGATTTATAAAATGGTTTTGAATCAAGGTTTGAAAAATTGTCGATTCAGATTGGAATCTTCCGATCCAGATCAGAAATTGTTGATGGCGATCCGGATCCCGTAATATATCGAGATCCAGCCGTGCCCCCCCTCCCCCCAATCCGGCCGGGTTGGGGCGGCGGTCTTGAAGGTACTTTATAATGTGTTCCCTAGGCTCACCATTGTGGGCTCCGCCATCAAGACATCACACCCCTCATGCATGGCAGGTTACTATGCTATTGCCGGGTTACATCCCTTTTATAATGGTTTTGGCTTCTAAAAATTTACCAGTGGAACTATTTTGCTTTGTCCCTTGCTGTTGAGTTATAACCTCAACTGCCTTTTTCTTTTTTTAACTGTAACCACAATTGCGAGATCAGTTCGTAAAAAACGGTAGAAACTAGAAACCAATAGTATTTTACAGGTGGTGTGGTAAGAGTTTTACATAAGTAGTGAACCTTATACTTCAAGTAAGATTCAATTTATACAAATAAAAACTAACCACAAAAGGTTGTTGTGATTCAGTAAAATAAACTGTACGATGTACGTGGTATATGATTCGATATTTTTTTTTTTTAAATTTTCTGAATTTTGATAAATTTATTTTCCACTCTTTAGGGGAAAAATCATTTTTTGGATTTTTTTAATGTCATAACATTTGAAATTTATGAAGGGTTTTATGGAAGTGTTTCGTAATATTTTGTGAATTGTATTTATTATAATATTATAATTAATTTATTTGCATTATATTTAATTTATTTGCATTATAAATTTATAACGTATTATTTTTTTGTTATAGTTGTAAATAATATTTTTTAAATTAGATGATATTATAAGATGAATTTAAATTTTTTTTTATTTGTATAGTAAAATAATTATAAAATATAAACCAACAATTCCAATTTTAGTGTGTAGTATTATAGTTAGTTAGATTGTGATAATTTTGGATGAGTAAAGCAAATTAATAAATGTTTGATATTTTGATGTGATACTAATTTCACTTTACGTGGATATTATTTTTTTAATCTTATATAATGGAAGTGTTTTTTAATATTTTTTGAATCATTTTGATGCAATATTATTATCTTATATAATAATTAATACAGACATCCAAACAGGGAAACATCTCAATATTCACGTATTTTTGCAAATAATGAAAGTCCATAATGTAACACCCCTAAATTTTTTAGAAACTCAAAAAACATTATTTTTAGTGACTTTTTAAAACAATTTTGAGGTCAAAACAGGCCGATCCAGCCCCGATCTGGATCACCGATCCACCGATCCAACATGGTTTTTGGGATGGACGATCCGAGTCACCGATCTATTTTTTTATACGTTGTTTTGAATGTTGCAAGTGGTTGATGACACAATTGATTAATACCACATATTGTAAGCCACTGGTTCTTTTCATCTCTCTTGAGCCCTATATTGGTTCCCTTATATTAGAATATCAGATTTAAATTCGTTGAATACCTGAAGTCTTGGCGGGTCATTAATATCTTAATTTGGGCTTGACATGCCAATTCTCAGGTCTAAATAATGATGTGGTTATATATGATGTGGTTATAAATTTGGAGTGTTCTTTTTTGTTATTGAGAAGCATAATGCTGAGATCTCTACTACCATATTACTAACAAACTTGTGACAACCTTTGAGAAATGGTATTTAGTTAGTATGGTTCTTGTACAACCAAGGAAAAATGACTCAAGGAATATTTTGTATCACGCAGATGATGATTTTGGTCGATGATGCCGGAGGAGAATGGCAAAGTATTGGCCATGCGCCTTGGAATGGATGTAATCTGGCAGATTTTGTTATGCCCTTCTTCCTCTTCATTGTTGGCATGTCCATTGCACTTGCTTTCAAGGTTTCTGATCCTTCTACAGCGCCTTTGTTTGTTGCGTTTATGAATTATAATATGTTGGCATGTGTTTTGTGTATTTTCTCGAGGAACATCTGGGTCCCTTTTTAATTGGTATTGTACACTTTCTGGGTACCTTTCATTCATTCCGTTTCCTTTTCTTCATAGAGGATCCCAAATCTGCAATTAGCTATCAGAAAGGTGATTATGCGAACAATCAAACTCCTCTTCTGGGGCATCATTCTTCAAGGTCAGTATTGTAAAGATCTGTTTTAATCTTACCCCATTTCCTTAGAACTATATCTGTTCTTCTATATGTGACAGGAGGATATTCACATGCTCCTGACAAGTTAACTTATGGTGTTGACATTAAAAGAATAAGGTGGTGCGGCATTCTTCAGGTGAATATGATTCCTCCTCTAGGCTCTGAGTTTAATTTAACCTTTGACATCTCACAATGCCATGGGTCTTTGCTAGCGAATTGCTCTGGCTTACCTGATAGTGGCACTCTTGGAGATCGCAACAAAGAAGGCTGCATTTAAAGTTCTTCCACATCGATGTTGGGCTATATTCAAGTCCTATTGCTTGCAGTGGTGAGCCTTTCGTATCACACTATACATGTCAGTTGATAATACACAGGAGTTTCTATGTAGGACTAAACACTGATGGAATTTCTATTGCCAATTTCAGGATTGTGGGGGCGTGTTTACTTGTTGTCTACCTGGCAACATTGTATGGAATATATGTTCCCGATTGGGATTTTACTGTGCACAATGTTGATAGCCCAGATGATGGAAAGCATTTTACTGTAAGGGTATCTCTGAATATGAATAATGATGATTAATCACTGTTTCAAGCGTCCATTTTGCATCTAGAAATGATCTTGATGTTTGGTCCATTATATACTTATTTACAAATGCAGATACATTGTAACAGTAGAAAATAATTTGAGGTGATAGGGAAATGGAGATGATCACGTTGCATGTTCTAATTCATCTAAACCTACTTCATGTGCTGTGGCTCCTACAGCGAACATGATTTGGTAGTTTGCAAGTTCATGTGTAAGCTTGTAAGCTAGCCTCTTCCCATATTTTCCAATAATTTCCTTTGTAAAACCAACACGATCGAAATAAAAATTTCTTTGTACATTCTCCAATATGTTCTCAAGTTCTTCTTAAGAAAGGCACATTTTCCTTTGCACTTGTAGTTAGCTTTTACCTGGTGATTCTTAATTCTTTTTGATACGCATCTGAGACATATTTAGATGTTTATTCAATTGGAAGTATGCCAACCTCATAAATTTCTAGAGATGTTATTAATAATGATGATTGTTTCACTTTTTTCTCCATGGTTTGCATCCACTTATTATAAAAGAGAAATCTTCCTTTTTAGGCAATGCAAGGATCTTGATATACTTACGTTTGTCACTTCATGTATTTCCAATATATTAGTCATTTCATCAGTAACTCTTGGGCAACAGACCGCCCAGCAAAGACATTGCTGGGGATTGCTCTATAATGCTGTAGTTTGTGCTAATTTGTGGCTTTGGACGAAGGACATCATACATTCCCCACTTCTAGCATGCAGGCATGAAGTACGATAGCTAGGGAAAAAATGCGAGAGTTGTGAAGAATCACACTAACTACTCCTTGAATTGCTTTGACACACAGCTAACGATAACCAACCTCCCCTCCCCCGGTCATTCTCTGTGAAACTGAGCACACTTTATTCCATTTGATTCCAAGCTTTGTGTCGTAAGATACCCTAACCACGATCATTGCGTAGAAAACCAGCACTGTCAGGAGTTATTTTAACCTGCTTTGTTAAGTATGGTTAAAGTAGTATTAGTTCTTAATCCCATGGTTTCACAATGAGATGCACTATTTGGTACTCATGGAATATATGCCATCACTTGTCCTAATGAGATTGGTGTGAGAAAAATCTTAGGAAAGTTACCACTTATTTACTTTCCCATGTAAGTCAACCTTATGTTAACTGATGCTACCTTTTAACTGATGCTACCCTGAAAGGCTTATAATGCTTACAGAGCATGCTGACGATCTCTTCACACCGACTAGAAACATCTCATGAATGTAATGCACCTAGGTGATTGACCTGCACACCACCCAACACTTCCCATCCTCCATTGATGCACAGAAACTATATGAGATAATCTGTGATTAATTGTCCTTGTAATATAATTTGAATAGTTTTAGAAAAAAAAAATATGAAAAGAACTTTGTTTTCCTGAAGGAAACGATTCCTTTATCAAAAATGAGAAAGCAAGCACAATCAGCTTAGCCATTGCTGTAGAAAAAGGTACTGGGAGACAGTGTAGCACAAAAAAGCAGCCTAAGATTTTTCAGGCTCATGAATAGAAAAACATGAATGTATGACAAAAATCTAGTGATAGGTTTTAACTACTAAAATTTATCTGTTATCACATTCCATCATCTCAGAATTGTAATTCACTGTGATTTGTAGAAAAGCATCCCATCATCTTGGAAACCTTTTAGCTACATAAATGAAATAGCTAAAGCGAAGATGGTCCTTTGTATTAGTTTTATTTTTTTCTTCATTTGCAGCATTAGAAACTTTTTTCTCTCATCAAGTGTGTTGCTTTTTCCTGAAGACCAGATAAAATGTGGTGTGCGAGGGAAACTGGATCCTCCTTGTAATGCTGTAGGATATGTTGACAGAGTAATTTTGGGAATCAATCACATGTATCACCATCCGGCTTGGAGGAGGTCTAAGGTTGCTGAACTAATTCTTGTGACATTTTGTTATTGACCAAGCAAATTAACTATGTCATTGCTTTTTATTTAATTCTCTAAATTGGTAAGTGATTCAGGCTTGCACTGCTAGCTCTCTCTATGAAGGCCCTTTACGCAAAGATGCTCCTGCATGGTGTCAAGCTCCATTTGAACCTGAAGGCTTGTTAAGGTTTGTTCCCTATTTGTTAGAAGAACCTAAAATATTTGTTATGTGCTAGAAAATTTTACGTGTATAATTCTCAATTAGTCATGGTAGCTGATGCTCTCGCTAAGAGAGCATCGGCTTATGCAGGCGCAACAATTTGGCATTGTCGACCGCCAGACTTTCTTTTCCATTATTACATGACTTGGCGCAACTGCCCTATTATAGGGTTGTAAAATAATGTGTTCTTCACTTTCTATTAATGGAAAATTCTCCCCCACTGACTTACCCGAAACAAAAAATCTCAATTAGTTTAATTCCATAATATTCATATCATTGGAACACATAAAATTTCAGAGTCCAATCTGAGTTTCCTTTAGTTGTTTAGACTTTTCTTGTCTCTGCAACTTCTGTTGCACATTCATCTTCTTGCCCCTTTAATTACTTTTTTTATTATTTAAATTCTTTCAAATTCTCCTGAGGCGGATATTGATATTCTACCACTCCCTTGGATTCTGTACTGTAAGCTAGGTAATTGTGATTTGGGAGGAGAAGCTTCTGATGATAGCTCAGGCACCAACGTGTGGCTCCATGGAAACATACAGTACACAACTTTCACACAAAATAAGAGAGCATGAAATATGTTTGCAATGGAAAAATGTTTTCATAGAAGCTATAGGAATACTTACATTTGGCCTGGAAGGAGTCATATCAGTCTGCACATGTGGGTCTTGTCATGATTGTGCACAACTGTCAATCCTGAAATCTTAAGATCATATTATTATATTCAAATGTTTGAATTCGGAGGGTAGGGGATGGGGAGTTGGAGGAGGGTATTAGAGTTGCATTTCGCATGCATTCCTGAGGGTGGTGGTTTTCATTTTTTTGGTGTTATTCACCTATTTATTTTTATTTTTTACGATTGGGACAATTTGATCATTGATGATTGTGTAACTGGAAGTGAAGGTCATCAAACAAATTTACTTGATGAGAATTGTTCTTCATATGTTCCTCCTGTCACTTTTTCAATTTGGTACTGACTTCTCCTTCAACCTAGGTGACACTGGTGGCAACTGCGTTTTTCTGCAATAAATGTAATGCTATTACATGGGAAAATCTACAGATTGCTGATTCCTCAAATTCCCGGAAGATACATGTTGTCTTGGTTAAAAAGTTTGTCATGTTTTATAACATTTTTCTTCTTCATAGTGCCTTACCATGAATGTATGTTCGTTGGCCCTTATCGTGCATTTGTTTACTCCTGTTTGTCGTTCAAGCCCTTGCTCGTCTTAATTTTACCTCTTGCTTCTTACCACTTTTATTTCAACCTGATTTTGATAGGAACCAGCATGCCTTTTTGTGACACAGTTTTGCTCACCAGTTATGTTCCTTGAGCACTTCATTTATCGTTTTTCAGCTCAATTTCCGCCGTGCTTACCACAATAATTGGAGTACATCATGGGCATGTGCTCATCCATTTAGAGGTATTTTATTTGTTGAATATTCATTATTTATTAGCTGGTTTTAGATGAGCCCTGTGAAATTTTAGTTTAATGCTTCATCATTGTTGTGGATTCCCTCTCTTTTACAGGGCCATTCTGAAAGACTGAAACATTGGACTCTTATGGGCTCTTCGCTCCTCATATTAGGGATGGTTCTTCATTTCACAAGTGGTAGCCTTCTACCATCCTAGTACTTCAAAATAAAAATATACTGCATGCTGTCCTATTTTATATAACCTTCTTTAGAGCATTCTTGGCATTTATAATTATTAGTCTCTATTTTTGTATTTCAGCAATTCCATTGAACAAACAATTGTATAGCTTCAGTTATGTATGCCTTACAGCTGGTGCTGCCGCACTTGTATTTTCAGCTTTTTATCTTCTGGTATGTTATTCATTTTATGGTCTGAATCATGAAATTGATAGCTTTTAGCAATTCACGAATATTCATAGTCCAATGGTGTGACCATGATGTAAAAATGGACCGTCATTGTAATTTTGAAGCACTGTTAATTCTTTTGCTTATAGACCTGGTATTGCACATTTTATAGAGAAGGTTAGAAACTGCTTTATGTTATTGAGATATCAAAATTGTATCTTCAGTGTAGAAATCACTTACTTTTGGGGAGAAAATATGCTTTGAAACAACAAGATAGTAGAATATAACCTCATTCCAGGTTATTCATCCTTGAGCTCCCCAGAGGACCTCCATTTTATGTTCCACCAAGATGCTACGGGTTCCCTAGGCTGATACAGTTATCATTGTTCCCCTAAATCTTGTTCCATTATGTTCTTTCCGCATTGTAATAAAAGAAGTGTTGTCCATTCTTCATGAGTTTAATCTCATGTCAAGATGTTCCTTATGTGAAAGGGACCACTTACACTGAAGTGCATTCATTTAGTGCCCGAACTATAGATATGGGAGGTATCTTTAGGTGTGTCAATGGGTTGGGTCGGGTCCAAGTCAACCTGGACCTGGGCCCAACCCTGACTCAAGTAGGGTCCAGGGTTTTGGACCTGGGACCGACCCATCCGTTCCAAAACTTGGACCCGGACCAGGTCTGGTTCGTGTTTGGGTCTAGGCCAGGTCTAGAACTTAACAAAAACATTATGAACAACTATTGAAAAAAACATTATTTCAAATATATACACATACACAAACACATCATACATGTAGGCAAATTTATCAAAACATTATATATTTAAAAAAATATTTTATACATATATATAATATATGTGTGCGTATTGTGTCTGTTTATATGTTCGGGCCGGGTCGACTTGGACCCAGACACCCCACCCGTATATGACTTAGATCCAAGGTTTTGGACCCGAACCTGACCCAACAGGTCCGAAACTTAGACATGGACCCGGATCTCGAACAGGTCGACTTGACTCGATTGCTACCCCCAGACATCATTTTAAATTAGGGGATTTTTTAATCCTTGGGGTTCTCATGTCATATTTCACCAAACAGGGGATGATTTTGTTGTCATGAGATTGCGGCCGTTGGTACTATAGGCATTTATGATGCGAATTGCGTTAAGTGAATAATTTATGAAAGAAGCATGGGCCAAGAGGGGCACCTAGTTGGTTTTAACATTATCCTGTTGGTTGGTCTAGGAAATGTCACATTTCCACCGAAAGTATCAGTGGAGATTTACATTTTTGTGATATAGATACAATATTCTAAAATCCTCTTTGCTATAACACAACTGTTTCTCCTTGCTATCAGGTTGATATTTGGGGATGGTGCAGTATTTTTCTACCCCTAGAGTGCATTGGAATGAATGCCATGCTTGTCTTTGTAATGGCGGCTGAAGACATATTTGCAGGATTCATCAATGGGTGGTACTATAACGATCCGCACAATACATTGGTAGGCCTCCAGTGCTTTTCAAAAGGGAAATCTATAAAATTTTCACTGTTTTTTCAAAAAAGTTAAAACAGTATGGGATTTAAAATGTCGTATAACTAATGTGATTGTATCACAACGAAGTGTCGACCCATTTTACTGCCGTAACCTTTCTCAATAAGTAGCAGCGATTTGCTGAGTCTCTCTCTCTCAATGTGAACACATTTTTCTCTCTCATGATTTTTGAGGTGATCCACTGGCAGGTTTATTGGATTAAGAAGCACGTTTTCATCAAAGTGTGGCACTCCGAAAGGGTTGGCATTCTCCTTTATGTCATATTTGCTGAGATCCTGTTCTGGGGCCTTGTGGCTGCCATTTTGCACAAGCGTGGGATCTATTGGAAACTCTGAAGCCTACGCCATATGTTCGTGTTTCATAATTTCGTTTCTTTTTTTTTCCCAGTTGTAAGTCTTGTTGCTGTGACATGCTTAGCTAGATACCTTTGTAATTGTAGAGTTACTGCTTGGACCATAAAACCCGTGTTTCAAAACTTAGAATTGGCAATTCCAACCCAGATCGTTCATTTGGGTGATCAGGCTGACAATGGAGCGTTAAAAACAAAAGAATAAGCCGCATTGATTGAAGTTCCCACATTGAGAGAGAGATTTTCAAACAGACATGGATTTATAAGTTAATAGATTTTTAATAATTTTGAGGCGCATGGAAATTTTTCTTGAAAGTGGCTATGAACCATGAACTTCAGGTAAGAACCATATAGCAATTCACAGAACTTTTACATGTATAGATCCATACAAAATCAGCCAAAGAAGGAAGCAATTTATGGACTCATACTGCACCGGTAGAAATTTAAACTAAAGCTCGAGGTGTAAGAGCTGGAAAATCCCAGAAAGAAGCATCTATCAGAGTTGAATCGTTGAAAAAATGAAGCTTTCTCACTTCCACAACTTCCTCAATGACATGTTCTTCTCTGTTTCCTTCTTCATAACTTTGGCCACTGCCATCTCGAAATCCTCCTGGGTAACGTGCACCCGACGTTCTCTAAGAGCGAACATTCCAGCTTCTGTGCAAACGGCCTACACATCCAAACGTTTATTAGAAGGTAGAGAGTGAACCGCATGCGAACCCAAACATTTATGAGAGAGAGAGAGATGACACAAGTTAAAGTGCACCTTGAGTTCAGCCCCGGAAGCACCATTCATCTTCTCTGCAATCTTCTTTAGATCAATTCCCCGCATAAGATTCATTTTCCTCGAGTGGATTTTCAAAATATCCAAACGAGACTGTCACAGGGAAAATTAACTCAGTTCCATCACCCCCACTACCCTCAACTATGAACCTATGAACACAGCACATTAATATGAAACCATTACCCCCACTACCCTCAACTAAGAACCCTATGAACACAGCACATGAATATGAAAGCACCCATTTTGAGTGCCACTTGTTATGTAAATATTCCTCATTTTGAACTTACATTAGTCAAAATAAGGGACAAGTGCCAACTCTGAACTAAAAATTAGACCCTCAAAGGTTATGTGGATTATGCATCTCTTAGTTCCGCAGTAAAAGAACTAGAAAAAAGCGGAAAAGTACCTCCTCATTAGGATTTGGGAATTCAATCTTCCGGTCAATGCGCCCAGGCCGAAGAAGGGCTTGGTCAAGAATGTCGATGCGATTAGTGGCCATCAAAACCTGGAAATGCAGTGAGTTTTAGTCCCTCTAGGAATTAGTTTATGGTTTCGGCATAATTAATTGATAAAGCCCAAGTTTGATATCACCGAAATGGTCAAACCACCTGAAATAATCAAGATAGTCAACTAATTTAACATCACCATTGGTACTTTGTAAAGTCCATTTCACTCGAGTACCTCCTTAAAAAATTTGTTTAAAAATGTTTAAATCCTTCATACCAGTTTCCTAACCTTGAACAAGTAGGAGCATGTTGTAAATTTGATCCACATACACAGACAAAGACAAAGGACATAACTTATTCAATGTCAAGAACCCGGAACTTGCTTTTTTGATGGGGTTTCTATCCTCGAACATAGAGGGCAAATTATCATTGGCCCGAGCAAAACGGTGATTCTACTGCCACTTGTTCAAGTTTAGGAACTCAAGTCATTTTTTTCCTATCAAAATCATTGTTTTGAGTTCCTAACCCTGAGAGACATAGGCATTTATGTCATTTCACTCAAGTCAATTAAGTGGAGCCAAATTAGCAAATCCCACCTCTTGTTTAGGGTAAAGGAGCCAGAATAGAGTTGATTTGGCAATTTTTAAACAAGTTTACATATATACATAGTGAAATGAATCTCATAAAGTAACTACTCTAATGCCAAATTGGTTGATTTGACCACCGTAATGATTTTTCAGGTGGTTTGACATTTTTGTGATATTTTTATTTTTCTTTTTTCTAATATAATGGACATAATGGTACCTTTATTTTGTTAGATGCTTCAAATCCATCAAGTTGATTCAAAAGTTCAAGCATTGTTCTTTGGACTTCACTATCCCCATTGCCTGTCCCAGATTCCATGCGGGCGGATCCTATACTGTCGATCTCATCCATGAAGATGATTGAAGGTGCATGTTCTCTGAGAAACAAGTAAAACCACCCCACAAAGTTGTTTAAAATATAAAAATAATAAAAAGTGTCAAAAAATTAAAAAGGGCCCAATGGCTAATGATAAAATGTTGTCCTTAGTGCTACAAATGAAAGCTAATTATCAGATAATGTAGAAAAACAGAAGAAATAACAACCATAAGATACTAAGCAAGGTGGTTTAAACTTTGAACAAAGATTTTGGGAAACAAAAAAAAGGGAAGCACACGTACAAGGAATTTATAACAAGTTAACTTTACATATTTCAAGATCCCTACATCGTTCACTGAGTATCAATGTAAGCAAATATTATTGAAAATAAAAAAACATGCATAACCTCAAGCAAAGCTACAGGCAATTTTGGGTTTCCTTGTGTTTATCATCCAACTCCATAACAAGTTTCCAAACATGATACGAAAAGCTCAGGCAATGAGATAAATTCTCGAAAAGAAAAAGAATAAAAAAAAAGAGCCCAAGGAAGTACGCTTTGTTGAAAGTATCGAATAAAAATTTAGAAATCAAGACACTCAAGAGGACAGGTGTAGGATATCTTGAATCTAAATATAATTTTACATTGTTGGAATGCAAAACCAAGTGAGACAGATTGACAAGCAGAAGCACAATTTGGGTAATGGGAGGGCCTAGCAATGATGCAGTCATCAATCAACTAAAATAGAGTCGAGAAAAACCATAAAACAAAAATTCAAGGTTGAGGGGATGGGTCCCAATTCTTATAAGGGGGAAGCTGACATCTTAGGATGTCAGAGGCTTTGGCAGGCCTAGAACAAAAGTTAACAGTTAAAGATGTGTGCAAAACAAGGTTCATAGAGTGCTGATCAAGGAAATCAATATGGAAGGTAGAGGCATTGTTAGAAAAATCGGACGATCTAACCAGTAACCGCCGGGTTAGATCAAAACTGGCCCCTTGCCGGTTCCGGTTTCGGGCTGTTTTGGTGATCGACCGGTATTTTAAAAGTAAAAATTCAAAAAAATGTCTATAAAATCCCAAAAATAAGGAATTTGATTTGTAATACATTTTTTAATATTTTTTGCATTAAAAATTGTTTTTAATACATACTTTTAAAATCCATTTTTTCATTAATTTTCATCTTCATTTAATTGCATTTTGTTTTAATCATTATTTATATGCTTTTCATATTTTAGTAGATTTTTTTTTGTATCTTTTTTATTTTTTTCAATAATTTTTTGATCACTCGGGAGTTGCCCGGTTAGAACGGTTGAATTGGCCGCTTTACCGATTAGGCCGGTTAAACCGCTTCTGGCCCCATATCCGGTTAGTCGTTCCGGTTTGATTTTGGGAACACTGGATAGAGGACACTGCTATTAAGTCTACAAGGGAGGAGTAAGGGGAGTGATTTGACATCACTGCACTTGCAAGCAGCAGACTAGGGATTATGTTAGAAAACAGAACTCTTGTTAAGGAACAAGATCTGGTCATGGAGGGTTCTCTATTTAAGTTTTAAGGTTTTTAAGGATGGTTTCCCTTGGGCCCTCACAGGGGTGTATAACAAGCCGAGCAGGTAGTCATTCTAGAATGAACTTGATGTACTGGCAAATATTTCAACATTATATAATTGTCCAATGAAGAAACTAGTAGAATCATAATGACGGTTGTGAAGTTCTCAAATTTTGTATTCTAGCAGGCTTTTGTGGACTTTCCCAAGAACGGTATAAATTTTCACCGTCATATTCTAGTCTATCATGTCTCCATATTCTTGCAAAAATGGCAAAGAACTCAAAACCAATACACAAGCAGTTTCTTTGGCAAGGAAATGGTGATACTCATATATTTCATAAGTTATGTATGAGAATGTGTTGCAAACCAAAGGGAAGTAGGAGGTATTAGGAAGTGACAGAAATAGGACCCTTTGTGGGCAAATTGCATAGAAGATACAACCATGGATTTCAAGGTTTATGGAAGATGGTCATTATGGGGAAATACGGGCGTAATAGGAGTAAGTGCGGAATTATAGCTAGGTAATAATGTAGGAAGCTCCTTGAAGGGGCATTTGTGCAAAGAGGCTCAGCCTTTTGGAACCAAATGAGTTCTAGTAACAGGTTGAAAAATTGCATCTCTTTCTGCTCTGATATTTGGTCCTTCTAGCAAGATTATGTCCCAAGCTTGCCTACGTAGCAAGGGATAAAGGTCTGTTACCTAGGAATAACTTTGAGAGAAAACTAAC
Source organism: Amborella trichopoda (assembly GCF_054954075.1). Taxonomy (NCBI): domain Eukaryota; kingdom Viridiplantae; phylum Streptophyta; class Magnoliopsida; order Amborellales; family Amborellaceae; genus Amborella; species Amborella trichopoda. Next base: position 64,740,839 of record NC_142337.1, on the reverse strand, counting down.
AAGGTGGCATGGCCGCTCTGATTTTCTCAAAACCCAAGGGATTTACAAAAGTTCTCTAATTTACTGAGATTTGTGGCGAAGGTCTTCCTAGAAGCCCCAAGATTGGAAAAGATGGTCTACAGTTGGAACTTAGATATATGTTCTCTAGTAAATCCTTCCCTTCTAACCTGAAACACTTACGTGTATTGCAATACAAAACTTACCTTGTACGCGATACACCAGGTCTGCTGAAGCTTCCTCGCTTCGAGCAGTTGGCACCATTAAAAAAGCATAAAAGACAATGGAAACGACATTCAGCATACAGGGAGGTCCAATTCCTGAATATCCATTTGATGTAGTGTAAAGCAAAGGAGACAGTTTATCACCTATCGCTTGACTGCCTGTTAGTTGAGACATCTGGATCTTTTCCTACTTATATCCAGTATGGTATAGGTGATGCCATCACAAAGGTTAGTTTGCCCGACTACTAGGCTTTGGCATCCCTTCCACCTCAGAAGGTAAAAGCCTTGTCCATTAGCAATAATATCTGGTCTGATGTCAGAACAGAAAAGATAGCTAATTTGAATTAACATTCATATTGCCAACAGTTTGTGATAAGGTTGGAGAGTGAATAATTATTTGAGCTCTACAGCATAAAAAAAGAAAAGTAATTAATTGCATTCTAGTGTATAAACTAGATGCCAGGGATACGCAACTTTGGACTTGGTTCATAGCATAGTTCTTGGGATCAGAAGCGGAGGATCATGAAAGGCTAGAAGATCCCTTTGGTTTGGCGCACCATCCGTACAATGCAAATGTTAATGATCAAGATCCCCAAGTGTTAGCGATCAAGATTCCTTTAGTTATAGCCAGCAATTTATGCAACTATACTTCTAATACAGTTGCATCGTTAGTTGGCCATAAACAAAGAAAATCATCAATTTGACCATTATCTTGGTCTTTTAAGGTGGGAGTCAAGATCCCTAACAATGCAAATCGAGATCCCAAATAGTCATCGAGATCCAAAAATCCAAAAATCGAGATCCCTAGACGATCTCTTTCCCAGAGTATTGGTGCAAGATTCCAGAGCAGGGATTCCACCTAGGTTAATAGATCCCAGCAACTGCACTACATGGTTAGTGACCTTCAGTCTTCATGCGTGAGAGTGAAGTAAACCCTGAGGATCCACTGAGCTTCACTTGCACAGTAGTGCCCTTGGTAGTTCAAACCTCCCCATGTAATGAGGTTAAATCAAAGATCCATCAGGGTTTGTGTGATTCATGTCTACTGCCCCCTTAGGTATTGGAGATGCCACAGTTGTCGATGCATGAGCGTCGTAACCAATCTCTGTCTTCTCACAATTTTACTGTCCATTAAGTACAGGAAGCTAACAAATTGAATGAAATCATACAGGCATGTAGGAGCTGTTGTCCCCATGGAAACCAGGGATGTGAATCTTTATGATGTTGGTGAGAGAAGTGTATCTCTTCTCAGCAAGGTTTCCAGTATCAGAAACCATTGCCTAGATGTGCTGGTACAAAATTTATGCAACAAAGGCTTCATTATTTCTTTCAACTGTTTTTATTTTGTAAATCTTTGGCAGACATCCTAGTTTGTCTCCACCTATTTTAATAGGACTTTCATTGTTTCAATGATTTATTTGTTACCATTTTTTGCTTCCATATCTTTTGGAGCACGTTGATATATAAGCTTCTTTAAAAAGTTAATTGATGTATAACCTAATCTAGAAGTACATTATTTATCCAAAGCAAGAAAAACATTTGGCAGAAAGACTGGAATCCCTAATGTGAGTGACAATGAATGGACGCAATTTTCCCAATTGAAAGTTCCCTTCTTTGTAACTGATGCTTCTTAGGAACTCCAGACCCCAATATTATCGAAGAACTGCCAGTTCTAAGGCATCTCCAGTTTGTAAGTGTTTCAAGTAATTACGAGAATACTCAATAATTCCATGAACACGTAGGAAAACTTTCTTGCACTACATCATCCCAAACTCTGCTATCTAATATTTTCATCTGTTTGTGGTCCCCTTCCTCACAGCTTGTAGGGGAAACCATAGGATATTTGGACTTGATGCATTTGCAGATATGGTTGACACTTTTGCGTTTGGATTCTCCTAAAAGGCTGCGGTCCAAAGAGAATGTTGTGATTAAGATTGGATGAGCATTTATGTGGAAGTATTTCATTCTTTTCAATAAGGTGTGAGAAATAACAGACCCATAACCGATAGTTCATGACAAACTAGCAGATCAATGAAAATAACCTCAAGTTCATGCTTAGCAGAAAAATAACCTAAAAACCATGACAAACCAGCATGTCAATGAAAACTAATGACTACAAATTTACAATCCCATAAACTGATTTGAGAGTATTTTATATACATTAAGGGTAATAAGCGTAACTAGTTAGAGAGGGGAGGACCTCATGATAGAAGCAAAGAAGGCATACCTAGCCATAACAAAAAGTTCTCGAACCATTCGAGATCCTTCACCAATGTACTTCTGAACCAGCTCAGAACCAGAAACCCTAATAAATGTGCAATCTGTATGATGAGCAACAGCCCTTGCTAATAGGGTCTTTCCAGTTCCAGGAGGTCCATAAAGTAAGACTCCCTAAAAATTGGCCAAAGAACATACATAAAAAACTCGAGTATGTCAGAGATAAATTCGAGGAAACATGAAACGAAAGGTAAATAGACACTTCATGAAATAAAACTGCTTCAAAACCTAATGATAATATTTAGATCTTAGACAAGTACCTTTGGCTGAGCAATTCCAAGGCTCTCAAATAGTTCTGGATGTTTAATTGGCAGCTCAATAACCTACAAAATCTAAAAAAGTGACTTTGCAAACTTTAGACTAATTTGATGTAAGATAACAATAAGGAGCACGTCACTTAAGACTTAAGACCAGTAACAGGCCTCCATGGTAAGAAAGTTGAACCGTCAGCTAACTCAACCTTAACCATGGACCATAGTAATGCATTATACTTGTCAAAAGGCATCACTATTTTGGTAACTTACTAACCTCTTTAATTTCTTTGATTTGTTGGTCAAGGCCCCCAATCATGTCATATGTAGAATCAGGAACCTTTTCAACTTTCATAAGGTTCACCAAAGGGTCCACTTTGCTAGGCAAAATCAGATGAAGAACATAGCTATCATTACGAAGAGCAACTCTGGTGGACGGTGTGATTTTCGTTATATCGATGTTTTTATCAATATCTACAACATATTTCCCCTCGGGATGCACCTGAAAACAAAAGATAACAAACATAAGAAACTGAAACTTAGCAAAACTGCACAGAGCACGACGTATGATGATTGGTCAGAAACTTGACAAGGATACGGGAAGCAACAAATGAGACAGAATAACTCTAATTTGCACATTATTACTTGTTTAAAACTTGAATCATTTTCCTTTAAATTACTCACTAAAGAATATCATCAAATCTTGCAAAAGGAATATCCAATAGCAACTAAAGACTAACAATAAATAAAATTTCAAAGGAATAAATTATGTTTTGAATCATCCCATCGCAACATGGTCCACAGGGTTTGTCTTTGCTTGGAAACAAGGAGGAAGAAGCGCAGCATGACATGGGAGCAAGAAAGAATGGGCATTGAACTATAGTCACGGGTAACAGGGAGAAGTAAGAAGTAACAAGCACAAGATAATTGGGGGTGTTAGCAGCTAAGTCAATATTGGGGAAAACAGAAGTAGAGCTTTAACTCGCATAAAAAGTGGAAACAAAGCAAAGTTGAATACATGGAACAGTACAGACAGAAGGCCATGATAATTATCAGGATAAATGATGTTACATAAAAGAGTCATTAAGGGAAGCCTAAAATAAAGGCGTGCTGCAGAAAAAAGAGATTTCTCTAAGTAGGATGAGAAAAGAAGGGAAGATCCAAAATGGAGCCCATTTTAAATGGCCAGGCAAAAAGAGAAGGGGTTGAAGAAACACAACATAGACATGGATTGTGATCCTTTAAAAATCCCGATTCAAGTCGTTAGTGCACATACGTTTTTTTCCATCAGCATGCACAAAATTCCAACAGGTTTCATGTTCATGTGTACTACAAAATACAGGTGTATGTGTACATCCGTTTAGGTGGGTGAGGGTGGATGGGTGTCTTTGAGTGTTCAGTTCTCTCCTATAACCATGCATCACATTCCTGTGTGTCCGTTTTGCTCTCCTAAAAATAATATATCACCATAACCTTCTTATTTTCTTGGAAATGACCCACTAGTGGGAAAACTACATTCCCTCATTACTGTCAAGTTGATTGACAATTCGTCAACCCTCCAAAATGTTTGCTCATTTTGAAATGTGGGGCACTCACTTCAATCATAATCAGAAAATTTTCATTGATACAGGTGTTGGGGCAAAGCATCAAGGATGCATCTAGGCTAGCAACTACCTTCCCATGAGAAGAGCCGTAATTGGATTCAGAACCACTAAAAAGCAATCCTAATATAGCAGAAAATGACAATGGAAAATTGCATCTGGTAATGAGAAATTTTTAATAGCTGTTCCAAAGTTCAAACAAGTGATAATCTAGGACAAGAAGCTCATCAATGTTAAAAAAGACGGTGGCAGCCGCCTAGGTGGCCAAGGGCATAGACCGCCTAGGTGGCAGGGCGGCCTCCTAGGTGGGTGCCTAGATACTTGGGCAGCCCTAAGGGAAGGGGGTTGGGGTGGGGGCCATATGTTGTTTTGTGTGCGAGTACGTGTTTAGTGTTAGTGTGTGCGTGTGGATGCGCACATACGTGTGTGCATGAGGGCTCGCATGGAATTCTTAAAGATCATCCTCTGTTTTTCTTTTTTCTTTTTTTTTTCTTTTGGATCTGTATTTGTGATAGAGATGTCTCGAACACTTGGAGGATACATCGAGAGAGAGAGACCTCGCATCGAACACTTGGAGGTCTTTTTCTTCTTCTTACGTGTAATGAGGGAACATAGGGGTCCATGTGTATCTTTGTGTGTGCGTGTGAGAGAGAGAGGCAGCGTATCAAACACTTGGAGTCCTTCTTCTTCTCATATGTAGAGAGAGCACATGGACCTGAGAGAGAGGCAAGACCAAGCCTTTTTTTTTTTTTTTGAGTAAAGTTCACTGTAAGACCAAGCCTTATTTTTTCTGGGTGGATTTGAATTTCTTTTTTTTATTGAACAGATGCCATTAGGTGGGCGCCCAGACCATTTAGGCGCCGGCCTTAGGCATGCCCCGCTTGCACCTAGGCGGTTTGATGGCCGACTTTTTCTTCACTAAAGCCCATGAAATCGGCATGGCAGCCGAACCCAACATACAAAATTTATATAATTCCTATAGGGGGGTGTTGGCAACTGGAAGTTTCAACTACTTTAGTCAAAACTTCTAGTTCATTGTAGCAGCTCCATGTTGGCAACGTGAACTACAGTGAATATTGGAGGAAAAATTTCGGTATCCCATCAATTGGGGCACCACAAGTTCCAGGGAGGGTAGTCAAAGTCAACGCACGACAAAGCCCACTTATCTGCTTCATGTGGGATGTGGGGCTCATGTGGGAGGCTTCAACCCACCCACTCACCCCCCTTAATTAAAATTGTTAAAGTGTGTCTTTTATAAATCATATTAGTTTTCACTTGATTTTATTTGGAGTGATGTAGTGTGGTTGTATTTGTAATTTGTGTAATAGAAAGTCACGAAACTACTAGATGGTTAGTAATTATTGTTGTAAATCGGTAGTTATTGTTGTAAGTGGATGGTTATTGTAGCAAACATGGTTGTAAGAACCTCTATTTAAAGAGATGCGTGTGGTGGGAAAAGTGTGTCACATGTATCAAGCTTTTAATGCTTTTGTGAACCCCATTTTTTCATCATTGAATGAAAATTCTTTCTTCCACCTCATCTTGATTGTTCTTCTTCTATCTCTTTGGTAGTGAGTCTTGGGCTAGTGTGACATTGTTACATTAATTGAGAAGCGGATTGTTCTGGTATTGTGGCATATTGTGGCATCCTTCTTTCTCCACACTTAAATCCTCTCAAACCCCAGCCCCATTCTCTCTCAGTTCTCTTCCCTCCCTTCTCCCCCACACTCCAACCATATTCCTGCTCTCTTAGATCTCTCTTCCCTCTTTTTGCTCTCCCTTGCTCCAAACCCTAACCCTACTCTCCCTCACCTCTCATCCCTGCCTCTGCTGCACTGGTTTTTGATCCTCAAGAGCATTACAAAGCAAGCAGGAGGAGGAGAGCGAGGCATCCATGGATTTCAAGTGAGTTGGCATTTGGTTGTCTAAGATGAATTTTTGTTTTCTATGGATTTGCAGTTGTACAATTTATGGAAACTTGTGCTATGGACTTCTTCTTGTACTTCTAGAATTTAAGGTAACTTGTTCTTTGGTTTTTTTTTTTTATTCTACAAACTAAGGTAATTTCTTGTGTGGTGTTTTTATTCATGGAAGATGGGATTTCTAGAAGCTGGTTTTTCTATTTCACTTATAACAGCACTAATAAAAGATTCAATTTTCATTCTCCAGATTCAATTTCAACGGTCCCGTTTATCAACTATAACAGCAAAAAATAATTCATCCATGGAATTCAAAATATCCAAACAAGTACTTTCATTAACATAGTTATCTCTGATATTTGAACTACGTCAACAACCACAGAAAGGAAATCAAATCCAAACAACTCAGAAGAAAACCAGAATACTAGACAACATATACCTTAACCAAAACCTTGGACTTGCCCATAACCTTCACCACTTCCCCAACGTATGATCCTGGCTCTTGCAACAGCTGCAACTCCTCTCTAAGCATCCTGACTGCTCAAATCCCACCCAAAAAAAACAAAAAATTATGAACAAGTCTCCACATCACAAAGGATTAGAGAGAGAAGACGGAAAACTAGGGTTAGGTACAACGAAGTAATCTGCAAAGAGAGAGACCTTTAGAGTTGAGATCATTGCGTTGAGCTTCAAGACGATTGAGATTGTGGGTCTTCTGGCGCACCTGCAATTGTAGATCATGGATGTGTTGCACGTAATACTGCCTAAGCCCCTCTCCTTGTTTCACCATTTTTTCACCGTTTCACAGCTCTCTCTCTCTCTCTCTCTTCAAACTTCGCACTTGAACCCTGCTTTTAAAAGCAGCAGCAGAAAGCCTACTTGGTGGGGGCCATATTTTAATTTACAAAACTCGAAGTGAAAACACGCTGTTCCCTCTCTTGCACGGGTATACCGTGCTCCCTCGGTAACACTATATACATTTTTTCCTTCAGGCCCAAAAAAAAAAAAAAACTAAACTAAACTCAACTCAGGGAGGCTTTTTTTTTTTTTTTTTGGATTGTATACACACCATTTATCTTTGTTATAAAAAGGCCACAATTGCTACTAATTAGGATTTTTTTTTTTTTTTGGGGGGAGGGGGGGGGGGGGGGGGGGATGGACACGGTTTCAATGAATCCACATTTGTACAAATGTGGGCCTCTTAATAACTTATTTTTGAAATAGAAATTAATGTAATTTTTTTAAAGAATAAATAATCTTTTAACATGTAGATTATCAATATGTAGAAACAAATAAATTTTAAAAACTAAAAATGATATTTTTTTGATAGAATATCTGAAACGTTTATATTTTACTTTTGCTTTGGAGGACTATTGTTTATGGTGTAGATCTACACTTTCTTTGGTGGATAGTGTAGATCCTCAAACCCGCATAGTAACAGGTGTGGGCTTGGCCGCACTAAACAATTTTCCTTTTGGGATTGTATACAATGAGACTATTTGTTTTTGTTATAAGGTCACAATTACTACTAGTCATTAAATGTAAAAATTGATGGATTGAGGTGTGTTATAAAGTTCGATAATTTTTTTTTTGAACTTTGAATTTATTGAATGAACTCACGACCACCCGATTTAAAATCTAACAGACGTGAATGATCGTGATCTCTTTGTATTAAATATAAATGATATTTTTGTATGTTTATCTTTTTTTTCCTTTTTTTTTGGAAAATTATTCCATGAGTTGGATGATGCATTTCTACATTTGTGGCCCTCGAGGTAAAAAACATCCATCTTAAATATGGATGCAGATGGGTGCTCCATCTAATACCAGTTGAAACTAACAGTCCAAATGTTTTTTTCATAATTTTAAAAATTTTAAAAATTATTTATTTATTATATTCGTGATCTCCATGTTAGCGATTATATGTTCTTAAAAATTGGGTCCAAAAATCCATCTCAAAAATAGATTTTTAGGAGGGGACTCATTTTTACATAGACTCGTAGAAATTGTCTTCTTCTTTTTTTCTCCTTTATTTTAAAATCTATTTAATTATAACTAGATGATTATTTACAAAAAAAAAAAAAACAATGAATATTAGTTTTGAGTTTTTGAACATCTAAATAATTTCCTCCAAAAATTTGATGGTACTATTGCAAGCTTGGGATGCCATTTTTTTAAGTACATAGAATAGAGAGAGCTTGAATGCCTTATTCTAGAGATCACATCCCCAAAAATTGAGATCTAAAAGATATTCTTGTGAGTTTTGCCAAAACTCAAGATGGGATGAAGAAGTGGGTCCTATGGTATAATTTGGCCATGAATCTTTTCATCACTGTTCAACAAGTTGATTGGATGGTGATAAGTACATTAGGTAACGGTTGTCACATATAAGCTTATTACCAATGGAGCAAGGCATACTCGGCACAAAGTTGTGACCGTTGGATGTAAAATTGGGTGGTTGGAGATGTATTCAGGTATAATATCCAAAATAAATTTTTTTGAATATCATGACATACTTCAACAATTAGAATTTTACATTCAAAAGCTAAAAGTGATATTGTATCAAAAGTGAATGGTCTTATAGTCTACAACTTCTTTAAAAAAAACATATTTATAGAAAGGCGAGTTTTTGAGTTTTTATATAAAGCATCAAACTCAAACAATCAAAATAAACGTACCTCAAAATCATGTTGAAAGATGCACTTTTGCTTCCGAAAAGCCATGCAATGGCATAAAATCTATAGTCCCACCTAATTATAAATTTCATTGAACATATCTATAAACAATTAAAATATTAAAAAATAGGTGGTCCTGATAATTTGTCTCAAGATGTACTTTTTTCATTACTTGAAATCCATTTTCTCTTTCTATCTATACATCTCGATGTCGAAATAATCGATTTGAGAGTTTTCCAGCTCCGACTATGGTTTTTGAGATGCCGTTACTTCAATAGTATAAAGCTAACACCTCGTATAAACTGTTTTCTTTTTAGAGTACTAAATCAATAGGCCCAACTCATTTTTCAAACATTTTCCTAAAGGCCCCTCAAGGAAAACATTGGGACCAATGGTCACTGTTCGGAAGAAATTCATCGTGGGATCGAAGCTTGTGATATCTAAGAGCCAGCGACATGATGACTTCACAATATACTCAATTTACTTTATTTGTTGCAGCGTTCGAAGCAACGACTGGAGCTTGGCCAGTGCCTGCGCCGAGTACTCGGCCCGAGTCCGAGTAATTTGGTTCACTTGGGGTCAAGGTTTAGCCAAGCTAAGAAGTGTAAAAAAAAAAAGGAATTCCTGAAAATAGGAAAAATATGTTTGGAGTAAAGTTAAACAAATATCATCTAAATGAGATTAAAAACGTCGTAAAAAAGTTGATTTTGAAAAAAGTTAATTTATGATGAAGGTATTTTATAAATAATCTAAAAAAAAGAAAATGTAAAAATAAGTATTTATGGCCGAAACACTTTCCAATATTTCCCAAAATGGTAGAAAACATAAAAAAAAAAAAAATCATATTACAAAAAAAATTTCTTATTTTTTTGAATTTTTTATATTTTTAAAAAAAATTGTTTAAGATCTCCAAATGGGACACACAATGTCGGAATTTTTTATATTTTAAAAAAAAATTGTTTACGATCTGCGAATGGGACACACAACGCGGGAATATTTTATATTTTAAAAAAAAATTGTTTAAGATCTCCGAATGGGACACACAACTCGGGATAGTTAGACACAGCAGGGTAACAAGCCCGAGTTCCCAGAACTCGGCCCGAGTAGGCAATGGCACAAGTTCCTTTTGACATCACAGACAAAGTTTGCCATCACCTTCTCTCGGTACAATGAACTTCTCACATTACAATGAAGTAAATGTTGTTTTTGTAAATGAACTCAAGGCGTAGGTGATCAATGTCGTGATTGTCACAACATGATATCTTGAGTTCTATTTTTATTATGGATTGGGGATCTCTTCTTTGCTAACTCATCTAAAAAAAAAAATTGTATTTATTCACACTTGGTGAAACTCTAATTTATTCATGAGGTACATCTAGGGCATGAAGGGTGATCGCAATCAAGTTGACGTGCCACAATGCGTATTGGGCGACTGTTGCTAAACATCAAACATAGGGGTGTTGTCGGTCATGTGATTGTAGCTAGGGCAAATAATTTACCCGGTTTGGATCCAAAACCTAAATTTTGAACCCTATCTGGATCCTAGTATGATCGAAGGTTGGATCCGACCGATTGGATCCATATCTAAACTTTGAATCCGAATAGTAATTCAAAAAGGATTCAGGTGGATTTGATCCGGATCCGACTCGGTTATTAAAATGTTATAATTGAATATTATATATTATTTTATGGATATAAAGTAATGTTTTGGATCCGATTAGATCTGGATCCAGATATTAGTCTCATATATATATTTTTCATATCTGAATCTGGATCGCGGTGGATCCATAACCAATTCGACCCATTCTCAGCCCTAATTGTAGCCGACCGAGTACACCACCCACCAAGTGATTTGGCAGAGTAAGGCAGCGCATCAGCTTTATTAAGTGATTAACCGTTCACAACCTATCTAGAGTGTTCAGTGATTTAGTTTAGGAATCGAAAGCTCAAACTTGAACCCTTGTGATTGGCTATCCAGTTGTTTGAACATCTATAGCAGGTAAGGTTTATTTTTTATGACTGTTAACATTTATAGCAGTTATTTGAATATTTATGGCCTTGACCGATCACATTTTGTGAAGACGAAAATCGTTTTCTCTCTCTGAAAAATACAACTTTAACACCTAATAATCCCATTATCATTGTGCATTTGAATAATAAAGATAAACATTAGAGCTCATTTCTTTTTTTTGCATTTGGAGGACGAATTTGTATGAGAAAGTCTTTAATTATAAATACTAATTTTCATCAGTAGAGGGCAAATAATGACTTAAAAAATGCCTAATTTTGTGGTTTTTTTTTTTTTTTAATTCAACGAGGAAGACAGGCCCCTACCCGTTCTTTTAATTGGAAGTGTCAGCAATAGGACTGGATACCACGATGTGGTAACTGGGTGTGGAGATGCTACCACCATGACCCCAGCCCCTTTCAAAATGGTTGTTTCTAAAACAAAGTACGTGGATCACCTTGTTATGAAACATAAAATAAAGACAGAAAATTATTGCTACGATGTTACGTCCAATACATTCCATTCTATTGGACCACGGAAAATAATTGGAGATGGTTGGAAAAAAAGGAAGTGTCATTGTTTTTCAAAGTGTAGAAATTTATACAAGGCATCCACTACAAAAGTAAGGCACACTTCCAAAGGTCATTGAAAGTCATTCCAGTATTTAAAAACCTTCCAATTGATCATCTCAACCTCGGGATGGATGAATATAAAGAGAAAAAAAGTTTCAAGTCTTAAAAATAGTGTATTTTGTAATATATTGGTTAGACCGTCAATTTTCAAGAATTTCAAATACTTATAGACCTGTTTGATCTGTATCATCCACTTTTGGAGCTAGTAAAATAAGATTTTCTGACTATTGTAAAGCTTTCGAACACCAAAATTGTATGTTCTAACAAGATAATTGTTTGAAATTGATACTTATAAAAAAAAAGTAGCCTTTTTTTAAAATGGATTGACAAATTTCATTCATCAAGTCTTTGGCCATGTCCATGGGTTGAAAGAACAATTCAAGAAACGAAGGTCTCTCTCTCATAATTCAAAGACAGGAACGTCTCATTTTCTCTCTTTTTCAATGTTAATAGGGCACGAAAAGAAAGGTTCAAGAAACAAAGCTTATGACCACATAAAAGAATTGAAGATGGTCAGAAAAAAGGAGGTGTCATTGTTTTTCAAAGTTTAGAAGTTTATACAAGGCATCGGCTACAAAAGTAAGGCACACTTTCGAAGGTCACTAAAAGTCGTTCCGGTGTGTTTGAAAAAACTTCCAATTGATCATCTCAACCCCATGATGGATGAATATGAACGGAAAAAAGATTTCAAGTCCTAAAAACTAGTATAATTTGTAACATTATTGTTTAGACACTCAAATTTTAAGTGTTTATAGGTCTGCTTGATCCGTGTCATTTAGTTTTGGAAATCTTGATTGAGGAAACAATGGTTGACCAAAATACCCCTAGCCAACCGCCCTAATACTTGGAACCAGTCACACCCATTCCAATCCATCTGTAAACTGGTTCCCATGAGCCCCAAATCACTCGGCAGAACATGAAATACTAAAAAATACCCATAAAGAACGAAAAAGGCAGATGAGAACCAAGAACCACCAAGTTAGAAGCAGAATGTTCCGACTAGGAAGCATAACGTTCCAATCAGGAAGCGGAATGTTCTGAATAGGAAGCAGAAAGTTCTGAACAGGAAGCAAAAAAGTTTTCAAGGCATTACCAACGGTGTTAGCGCCTCTCCAATGGCCCCACGAAGCAGAAACTTACGAGCAGTCAGGAAGCAGAAACTTTCGAAGGTATTGCCAAGGGTGCCAATGCCCCTTCGAATGGTGTCAGGAAGAAGAAACTTCCAGTCGGGAAGCAGAAGGTTTCGAAGACATTACCAATGGTGCCAATGCCCTTCCAGTGGCGTCATGAAGCAAAAACTTCCGGTCGTGTTGCAAAAAGTTCCGAAGGCATTACCAATGGTGCCAGCACCCCTTCAGTGGCACCAGGAAGCAGAAAGTCCCAGCACCCTTCACAGTGGCGCCAACACCCTTATGAAGCGCGATGAATGGCATTACAATCAAGTCAAACGGCAGCTCGATCGGAGCCGAAATGAACAACTGACATCGTCTTTGGTGCAAGAGGCGCTAAAACCCTTCGAAAACCTGATGAATTCTGATTGGTTGACGAGAAGTACGTAAGGAAGCCCAGATGATGACACGTGGAAAAAAATGCATTTTTAAATATTCTTTACACTATGAGAAATATTAAAAATTATATTGGTAAGTAATACTCACTTTTATATTTTCCCATCTTTTTTAGAAAATTTAAAAAATAGCCCTTGAAAAATATAGAATGGGTTAAAATCCATTTTTTTCATTAATTTTCAACTTTCATTTGAATGAGTTTTATTTTAGTCATTATTTATATGATTTTCATATTTTAGTAGATTTTTTTTGTATTTTTTTTCAACACTTTTTTGACTGCCCGGGACTTGCCCGATTAAAGCTGTTGAATCGGTCGGTTTACCGATTAAGCCGGTTAAACCGATTCCAAGCCTATGTTCTGGTAGCCGTTCCAGTTCAATTTTGTGAACACTGCTTTGACTATAAATAAAGTACTCTACCCTGGATGGGACCTTTTGATATCAAGTGTGAAAGCTCTCTTGGACCTAATTTGAATCCAACCCGAACCCTACTCAACCCAAAACCAAACTCATACACTACCAAAACACATTCTAATATGAAGGCAGTCTGAATAATTAGATCTTCCGGACTCTCTTCCACCATATTTTTTTGCCCAATCAAAACCCAAAGGATCGGGACTGACTGCGCAACCATCTATTCTGAATCGGCGCCGAGATTAGGGGCCCGGCCTAAGATAGCTTCTCCCTCTCTCTCTCTCTCTCTCTTTAATTTTATTCATGTTATCCATATTTTCCTCAATGCTTATTTATTATTATTTTTAAGCCCTTTCACTTTTATTTAATTTTTTCTTAAATGTTTTTGTTAGTATTTATGAGCTTTGTTTAATGCTTTCTCAATTTTGATTTCCTTACTTCATTTATTGTTTCGTTTCCCTTCTTCTATTTCTAAATATCCTTCATTAAATTTCTCTCTTTTTTCATTAAAATATCTCCAAAAACCTCTCTTGAACTTTAAGACTAAGGTGTGCGGGAAGCCAGCTTTGCCGGAGGTCCGAGCCGAATAAGGCCTTGTGACCTGATTTTTTGCCCTAAACGCAATTTGACAGAACCCTTTCTCTACTAACTTTTCGACACGTTTGCAATCGAAATAAAAGCGAGGGACCTAGTTCCTTGCCCACATTTTCGAGTATAAACACTTGTGAAAGTAGATTTTCATACTATTATAAAGCTTTTAGACACCAATATTGTATATTCTACCAAGTCGATTGTTAAAAAATGATACTTCATAATAATAATAATAATAAAAGCATGTTGAAAATGGATTGACATCTAAATTATAATATAAAAAAAGAAAGTTTATATAAGGGTGAGGCCCTAAACAATCAAACTAAGGCTCACCTCAAAATTCCACAAAAAGAAGTTGTTTTGATGCCGAAAAATTCTCAAATTCGATCATCTTGATACATAGACATAAAAAAATAAAAATAAATAAAAATAATCAGACTTTAAGTCATGAAAAAACAAGAAAAAACAGTGTTGGGGAAATGGCATTATAGTCTTATTTTTTTTTGCTTTTTACCTGGGGGTAAATACAAGACAAAACAGTGTTGAGGTCTAGAGTGTGATATTTAAAAATATAGGGAGGTAGGATGTCTACAAAGTTCATTTTGGGGGCATCTATAATTTTGCCTTTTTCAAAATTTAGAAGTTTATACAAGGCATCCACTATGAAAGTATGGCACACTTCAAAAGGTCACTGCAAATAGTTGTTTTGGCATAAAAAAAACTATCTAACTGATCATCTCAACCTCGAGATGAATGAATATGAAGAAAAAAAGGATTTCAAGTCCTAAAAATAGTGTAATTTGTAAAATATTATATGAAACGTCAATTTTCAAACTTTTCAAGTATTTATAGGTATGCTCGATCTGTATCATTCAATTTTAGAGCTACTGAAAAATAGATTTTCAGGCTATTGTAAAGCTTTCATGCACCAAAATTGTATCTTCTATCAAATTGATTGCTTAAACTTGATACTTTATTATATATAAAAAAAAAAAAAAAATTAAAATGGATTGACAAATTTCACTCTTGGCCATGTCCATGGGTTGAAAGAATAATTCAAGAAATAAAGGTCCCTCTTCTCATACTTCAAAAGCAATGAAGCTTTTGTTTTCTCTCTTTTTCAATGTTGAAAGTTCAAGAATATCACTTCTATAATTCAAAAGAAAGCCTCTTGTTGTCTCCCTCTTTTTCAATACCTGTAGGGCACGAATAAAATAAATATATTCCGCAACTGTCCATCTGAGTCTTGGATCTATACTCTTCTTCGTCTATCTATCTAGAAAAAAAACAAGAGGAGGGGAAAAAGACTTATACCCCCATCTCTATAGTTATAATCCTAAATAAACCCTTGAGTCCATAGAAACCTTTGACCGCCTTCTAAGTTAAAAGACTATAATGTATGTAACTTTTTTTTTTATTATCTAAATTATAATATAGAAAAGAAAACGTTTATATAAGGGTGAGGCCCTAAACAATCAAATTAAGGCGCACCTCAAAAATTCTCTAGAAGAGGTTGTTTTGATCTTGAGAAACCCTCAATTCGATCATCTCAACGTCAAAATATATGATCAGTTGATAAATAGATTTCAAGTATTGAAAATAGTGCATCTTGTAATGTATTATCTAGACCATCAATTTTCAATATTTTCAAATGTTCATAATAGATCTCTTCAATCTACACTACTTTAATCTTTAAATTTTGTAACTAGAGATAACAATAAATTTCCATGTCATCATAAATATTTTTGATACTGAAACAACATGTCTCGTCACTTTTTAAAAGCACGTATTATCTTGATTGATTAGGGCCTCAGCCTTATACAAACCACACCCCATAGAAAATGGTGTAATAGGGATACAACCCTATCAAAATAAGTAAAACCTCACCTTATAACTCACTAAAAATTGTAATTCTGGCATAAAAAAACCTTCAAATCTATCATCTCATCCTTGCCTTTCATGATTGTGGAAAAAAATTATGATTTTAAACCTTAAAAATAATGTATATTGTAACAAGTAGAGATAAAAAATGTTGATCCAATCCGGAACTAGGCGATCCGGATCTAATACGATTGGGAATTATGACATCATCAAACGACATGGGAGGGCATTCTTGTAATTTTTCTTTAAAAATCGAGGCTATTATGGCCATGTGTGCCTATCAACCATAGCCCCCTAGCGCCACGTGTTCCTAACACAGTATGGGCACACTGCCTCACGCTTCATCATGCTTTTCATGTACACAATTAAATGTGGTACTGAGGAGGGTTTTATTCGCATCTAACGTCTTTTATTTTTTAAATGTGGGATTTGAACATGGTACTTATTATGAATAAAATGTAATACGCTTAAAAAGGTAATACAATATATACTTTTATTATAAAAAGTAATGCAATAAATGGTGTTGTGGTGTAGTTGGTTATCACGTTTATCTTGCAATTAAAGGTCCCTAATTCGAATTTGGGCCTATACAATATAGGCTTGGAGCATGTTAGTTATTTTTCTCTATCTCATATATGAATGCCTATTGTTAGATTATTATTTTTACTTAGGAATAAATTGTCTAATTATATTTTTTATTTTTATAACATGGTGGTCTTTAACATAAATTTAGGAATATTAATTTAAAGATAGGGTTCCAACAATGAGGCCATTTGAAATATATATATATAAAAGATAAATCTTTTGTCAGCCCATGGGCTCATGGAACAGAGTAAGCCCAACGACCCATATTGAATCTGGACTGATCCAATGGCTTATATTGTTTTATTTTAAATTTTTATTCTATAGATCATTTTACAGCAAAATTTGTGGTGTGCATACATTTGAAAGGCACATGAATGATAAGGATAAAAAAAGACATTTCCTATGATGAAAAATTATTAAAATACCCCTAAAATTCTTAAGGTCATTTTGGTTATTTTTTCTCATGAGAACCTTTTTGTTTTTTTTGGTTGGGTGTGCCACACGAAGGAGATGAGACGTCCCGAATTTTAGGCAAAAAGATTTTATAGAAAATTTTAAAAATCAAAAAAAAAATATTGCGTGAGATTTTGACATGAGCAATACTAGCTGTCGATTCAGATTGAACGGCTGAGAAGTGAGGTTACGTATAATTTATATATAGTAGGGATCATACAAAAAGCTTTCAATTGTTTATGATTATTGGCAGCCATGACACTAAAAATCACAACTCTTCAAGTGCATTGAACGGTCACATTTTGTGAAGATGAAAAAACATTTTTTCTCTCTATACAAGAATTCGAACTTCTCTTTCGAAAAAATATATTTTTCAATTTACCATCTTTCTTTGATCCGAACTTGCTCTTTTAAAAAAGAGTAATGATCCTATAAGATCTTTTCCTACTCATGTGTGTAGGACCCCAAATGATCACCATTAAATTTGACACAGATCTCGAAAAAAAATTATCACATGGGTGTGAGACTTGACTTTTTTAAAGATCTGTACAAAATTTAATGGTGATTATTTGAGGTCCTACACATATGGGTGGGGGATAGTCCTATAGGATCATTTCTCTTTAAAAAAATATAGTTTTCAATTTATCATCTTTCTTTCATCTTTCCCTCTCTGAAAAATATAACTTTGGCACCCACTAGTAGATTGATGTGTGTTGCACGTAACAATAAGACAAATAATTTTAAAAAGAAAAGAAAAAAAGAGTTACTTATGTTATACCATTAAACAACTTCTCAAGACCATTAATAAAGCTCTCTCATCAAGACGTCTTACTTTGTTGAACACGAAAGAGCTCATCATCATCCAAGGAGTCTTTCAGTCGAGCACTACTAACATGATGATGACAGGGAAAAGACTATCAAGACGAGCAATGATCAAATGCAACAGTTATATTATAGTATCATGCAATGACATTTCTAAAAAACCATGTTTGTGGTATTTGTAGGACCCCAAATTTTGCACACACACTCGCTTCATCTCAATAATCAATCCCCCCAAAAAAAAAAGGTTCAATTTGTACCTTAGATATAGTCAAAATCAGTCCCCTCCAAAAACAAATCTATAACTCGAAATTTAAAATCAAGTGGGGACCTTCTCCTCAACTAACTTACCCAAAAACAATTCCATAACCCAATCTTCATCTATCTACTATATTCCTAAGTTTTAGAAACAAATTTCTTAGCTTTGCCTTACCTCTGCGTGGTATACTCTAAATTGTAGAGAGTAATACGCAAGTAACCAAAATGGTGAGAATGGGCTTCTGTAGAAAAAAGATACACCCACATGAATTATAGGAAGTAAATTATTAAATTGTAGAGAGATTCAAACATATTTATGACTTTCTCCTCATCGATATTTCTTTCTTCTTTTTTTCTTTTCAAAAAATTGTAGTTTAGTATATCTTTCTATCCCGTAAAATGTCTTATTCAATCTTTATCTATTCCCTAAAATGTCTAATGGTTACGCCCTAACCCCACCTCTCACACCCGTCTCTCTCAAGCACAAAATTCCCTTCCGTGCTTTCAAAAATTCAAACAATAAAAAATTCCCTCTTTTTTAAATTTTATTTCTCTCTCTTTCCCAAAGAGTGAAAATGCATTTTACAATCTCTATAGAATTATGGTCATTCCTTATTTTTACGACACGTGCCTATCTCTTAATTTTGACTTAATAATGTAGTATAGATATTTCATTATCATTGTGCATTTGAATAATAGAGAAGCAAAATGTCTCATTTTTTTTGTATACTGAGATCAAATTTATTTGAGAAGCGTTTATGCACATTGTTTTTCATGAGGGCAAATGATGTCCTTAAAAAACAACTAATTATGTATTTGGAAACATGTAATCTCCTAACTGCTAAGTGTTCACCCACGATATATCCAACATGGACAAAAAGCACTTTGTTTTTTTGAGTAATTCAATGTGAGCCCCTACCCATTTTTTTTAATAGATTAAGAGTTATTTTTTGAAGGAATCAGTGGGTCGTGTCAGTTGGGTTGAAAAAACGTACTGTAGTAACTACTACGACCCAGTTCCCAAGGCAAATAGCACTATAACGTGCAGAATGGCCATTTTTATATATAAAAAAAACGTTATGTGAATATAACGTTAGGGGCCTAAACGTACGGGGAACTTGTTAACGAAACATAAAATAAAGATAGAAAATTATTGTTATGATGCGTCCAATTAATTCCATTCCATTAGACCAAAATAATTGAAGATGGTAAGTGTGATTGTTTTTTCAAAATTTGGAAGTTTTATACAAGGCATCCACCACGAAAGTACAACACACTTCAAAAGGTCATTGGAAATAGTTGTTTCCCCATAAAAAACCTTCTAATTCATCATCTCAACATGTGGATGAATGAATATGAAGAGAAAAAATAATGTACTTTGCAACATATTATTTCGACCGTCAATTTTTAAACTTTCTAAGTATTTATAAATCTGCTCGATCTGTATCTATTTAATTTTGGAACCAGTGAAAATAGATTTTCAGAATATTGTAAAGCTTTCGGATACCAAAATTGTTAACAAGTTGATAGTTTAGTCTATATATATAAAAAAAACAAGTTGATAGTTTAGTCTATATATATAAAAAAAAACAAGTTGATAGTTTAAAATTGATACTATATATATATATATATATATATAAGGGAAATATCATATTATCTTATATTTTTAACTTTATATCTCATCAAATCCAAGAATTAAAAATATAACTTGGAAGTAAAAGGACTCTATCTTTTCTATCTTCCAATCCCCTAAACCCATTTGACCATGTATTATTGACCTCAACAACTTATAAAATGACTCTATCTCCCTCTTTTTTTCTCTCTCTCTCTTTATAAAACTCTTCTCTCTCTCAAAAACTCTATCTCTCTAAAACTCAAATTCAATCTTTATTTTTCTCTCTCAAAACTCCATCTTTCTCCTTAAAACTCAAACTCTATCTCTCTCTCTAAAACTCCATCTCTATCTAAAACCGATACTCTATCTCTTTTTCTAAAACTCCATCTCTCTCTCACACATAAGAATGTGTGCTCGTGTTCGAGCTCAAGCTAAACCTTTATGCAAGTAAACTCACCGAGAAGCGAAGAGAGAGAGAAATAGAGGTCTAGAGGGAGAGAGATAGAGTTTGAATAAGGTGTTATTTAGTGTTTGTTTGGATAAAAAATTTATGATAAAAAAATTTGAGAGGATTGTCAAATAGAAAATATGAAGGCCTTTTCTTCACAAGTAATAGAGAATAAAGAGATATTTTTCGATGTTAATGGGGTACCAAAAGAAAAGTTCTAAGAACGTCGCTTTTATGATTCACAAAAAAGTATCCATTCCTCTCCCTCTTTTTCAATGCTAGTGGGGTACGGATGAAAAAGATACACAGCATCGTGTCCTTCTTTCCATCTACTTTTTGGACCCATTCCAGTCTCTCTAAAAAAAAGGTAAAAAGGCTTGTAACCCTTACAATCCTAAATAAACCCTTGTGTCCATATAAACCTTTGAACCCCTCTAAGTTAAAAAGAAAATAATGTTTTACCTTTGCCATTACTTTTTTTTCATAATCTAAATTATAATATAGAAAAAAAGAAAACAAGTTTATATAAGGGTGAAACCCTAAACAATCAAATTAAGGTGTTTCTCAAAAATTCACTAGAAGATGTTGTTTCGAAGTTGAGAAACTCTTAATTTGATCATCTCGACCTCAAGATCTATCAATATTAGAAAAATAGATTTCAAGTATTGGAAATAGTACATCTTGTAATGTATTATTTAGACCGTCAATTTTCAAAAATTTCCAAATGTTTATAGATCAGCTTGATCTATACTATTTTTTAATCTTTAAATTTTATAGCTAGAGATAAAATAAATTTTGAGGTCAGCACAAAGATTTTTGATATCGAAACAACATATCTCGTCACTTTTTAAAGGCGTGCTATACCTTGATTGGTTAGGGCCTAGGCCTTATACAAACTATACCCTATCGAAAATGGCCTAATAAAGTTACAAACCTATCAAAATAAGTGAAGCCTCACCTCATAACTCATTGAAAATTGTAATTCTAACGTCCAAAAACTTTCAAATCTATTATCTCAACCTTGGCCTTGTAGAAAAAGAATAGAATTTTAAACCCAACAAATAGTGTAAATTGTAACAAATTACCTAAACTAACAAATTCACCATAAAAATAAGTGTTCATGAATCCGCAAAATTTGTACCATTACTTTAGCTTCAGTTTTAATATTCGTTGTCGGAAATCTACTTTAAAGCAATCATGCAGATTTTTGATTGCCAAAGTGCTTTTATGATGACTCAGATACAGCCTTTCTTTTATTTGCATCTTTATAATACTCGTCCTTTTTCTATTTTGTCACCACCCCATTTAGATGTCTTTATGTACACATGAGTGAGGAATGGGGATTCAAGGGTGTTGGAGAGAGTGGGATGGAGAGGTATGGGTGAAAAGGAGAGAGAAAAAGACAGATATTGTGGAGGGGATTAAATGTTTTTTTTTATTAAAAAAAATTATATAAGGTATCAATTTTTCAATGTACCAATAAGGTTTGTTCCCATGATAGAAAATTTTCAAATAGATCATCTCGACCTCAAGATTCATAGACATGAAAAAAAAAAAAGATTTTCACTCCTAAAAATAGTTTATCTTCTAACATATTATCTGGATTGTCTATTTTCAAGATTTTCAAGTTTTTATAGATATGCTTGTTTGTCATCATTTTTT
The DNA here is from genome assembly GCF_054954075.1 of Amborella trichopoda. NCBI lineage: Eukaryota > Viridiplantae > Streptophyta > Magnoliopsida > Amborellales > Amborellaceae > Amborella > Amborella trichopoda. The sequence continues at coordinate 64,718,965 of NC_142337.1, read as the reverse complement.
TAACTTTAAATTTTATAATTAGAGGCAACAATAGATTTTCATATCATTGCAAAGTGTTGAGCCACCGAAACTGCATTTTCGACACCTTACTTCAATAGTACAAACCTCATCCTTCTTTTAAATTGGGGTTTCGTGAGGGATTATAATTACAACTATATTTTTCCAAAAAAAAAAATGCTTTATTTCTCTTTCAATTCATTTCTAAAACTCCAAATAGTGCCGCTTTATAAATAATTAAATATCGACCGGCCAAGCAAACCAATTTAGAGAGAGAGAGAGAGAGTCAAATCTCTCTCTAAAACAATAAAACTGGCACTCTCTTCATGTACAAAACTCCAAATAAAAGATGAATATCTCTCTCTCTATTAATTTCCTTCACTCCAAATAATGCCGCTGTCAAGGAAATCACCAACTAAGATCTGAGATTTTAAAGCGTACTAACCTGGCAACTTTTGTAGAGAGAGAGAAAATTTCATCGATATTTTGTAAGCGCGTGTAAATTAAACGGAAAATTTTTATATAGGCTCTCAACAATCAAATTAGAGAGAAGAGGTTGTTTTAATGCCCAAATTTTTTTAAATTTGATCATCTCGATACCAAGATGCATGGATATGTATATATTTCAAGTGCATCTTGTAACGCCTTTTTTGGCCGTCAATTTTCAAGATTTTTATAGATTTGCTTAATCTGTAATATTTTTTAAACTTTAAATTTCATATTTAAAAATGAAAATACATTTTAAAGCTATCACAATGATTTCCAATATAGAAACCACATTTCTCAATACTATTTGAAGACGCGCTTTATTTTGATTGTTTAGAGCCTCAACTCTATACAAACCGCATCCAAATTAAAAATAGTTGAAAATTTTGGCTCAAGCTTGGGACTCAACTCTTGCCCTTTCTGAGTTACTTGGTAAAGATGCAGTCAACTCTGTCGAATCCTGTCCAAGCATAGAGAGGGCACCAAAAACAATGAAAAAATATGAAAAAATCCTGAAAAATAATATGAAAACTAAATAACTGAAATCTTCATCAAAGAGTTCAATTTTCATAAAAAATCGATCGCTGGATTCGAAGAAATCGAAGTTGTCAAAATTAGACAAATAAAAATCCCAAATTCTTCGCTCTACAAAATGCAAAGAATATAATAATAGGTTTTTTTCTCAAATCTAACGCTTCCAGTACATTGATCAAATAATTTCTAGCATAATCTAAAAATTTAGATAAAAAATGGAGATGTGGAGCTCCTATGCTTAAGAAAATCGGAAAATAGACTTTGGGTGAGGCCGCCCAAGTTCTACAATTTTTTATTTATTTTTTGAATATTAACCACGAATTTCATTGCATCAAAGTACATTGAGAGCTTAAAAAAAGATAATATCACGAACGATGATTGGTGAACTCCCCTTTTTATTTATTTTTTGAATATTAACCACGAATTTCATTACATCAAAGTAGATTAAAAGGATAATATCACTAACGATGATCGGTGAACTCCCCTTTGGCTAACACATGAACCTCAAAGTTATCCTCTCTAAAACAGTGCAACAATTCAAGAGAAGAACTATCTTGTACTACCTTGTCTAGATACATGTACTCCTATTCGCCTCGACACCGGATAAACCAGCGTTTTAAAAAACGCCGAGTCGAACCGGACTCGCCCGGTTCGACTCGGAAATAGTAAAAAAGGAACCGGATCGCCCCGAAAATCGGAAATCGTCCGGTTCTAGAGAGAACCGGACGATTCTGTACAGTGAATCGCCGACTCACTGTACGGAATCGGCGAGTCCGAACAGTGAATCGGCGATTCCGTACGGAATTTTTTTTTTTTTTTTTTTTTTTTTTTTTTTTTTTTTTTTTTTTTTTTTTTTTTTTTTTTTTGGTAATCCATGATAGATTTTTTTTGTAATCCATGATCGAATTTTTTGGTTTTTTGTAACCCATAATAGAATTTTTTGTAATCCATGATCGAAATGTTTGTTTTCTTTTCTTGTAATCCATGATCGATTTTTTTGTTTTTTTTTTTTTTTTTGTAACCCATGATAGAATTTTTTGTAATCCATGATCGAATGTTTTGTAATATATGATCGAAATGTTTGTTTTTTTTTTGTAATCCATGATTGAAATGTTTGTTTGTTTTTTTTAAATCCATGATTGAATTTTTTGTTTTTTGCTTTTTTTGTAACCCATGATAGAGTTTTTTGTAATCCATGATTGAATTTTTTGTAATCCATGATCGAACTATTTTTTTCTTTTTTTGTAATCCACGATTGAATTTTTTGTTTTTTTTGTTTGTTTTTTTTTGTAATCCATGATCGAATTTTATGTAATCCATGATCGAATTTTATGTAATCCATGATTGAATTTTTTGAAAATTTGTGATTTTTTTTGTTTAATCCATGATCGAATTTTTTTTTGTAATCCATGATAGAATTTTTTGAAAATTTGTGATTTTTTTTTTAATCCATTATAGATTTTTTTGAAAATTTGCTTTTTTTTTTTTTTAATCCATATTATTCAAAGAGAAAACGAGAGAGATGATGATTCTGAGGCCACCCTATCCCAACCATATTATTCATATATCGAGTCCCAACAGCAACAGTGTAGGGATGAGCACGAAATACTGTAAATTAAATGCTGAATGGCGGTTCATGCAGGGAAAGAACATATCAATATTTGCATATTCATTCAAAAACATGAAAATTCTTAATGGAGTACCCTCATTTTTTATTGAATTCCTAAAAACCAATATTTATAATGAATTTTAATAATTTTTTCGGATTTTTTTGAAGTTTTATTCTGACCGATTCACCCGATTCCGATCCGGATCGCCGATTCGCCGATCCGGATCGGTTTTTGAAAAGCCCGATCCGGGTCACCGATCCGGTTTTTAAACCATTGGGATAAACTGAATCGCATCATAATAGACTCGGTCGAGTTTTAGAACACCAATTGAGTAGGACTCTTCTTATTTGCCTTCACCAAGCAAAAGGAAAAAAAAAACCAAAACCTATTGGAAAGCTGACCAGTTCAGCCAGAGTTTCCTCCAACCTCTTCTCTTGTCACATGGCATGAGGTATTTCATGGAGAAGATGCTATATTTTAATGGAGAAAAATGCATTGACAACATCGAGATACTAGCATATATCAACTAGAATGATAGTTTTAATTTTATTAGATGTTAATTCACTTAGAATAAATAATTATAGTTGACCATAATGCTGTGAAGGAGAGGAAGATGGGATCATAATGGTGTATTGAGAAAGCTGCCAGCACGGCTATCCAAAAATAATAAATCTAACTACTAAACCTACGTTTCCTTGTATTTTTGGATGAGGCTTATACGACGTGCCTTTGTCAAGGCTATCCTCTAAAAATTTGTTTGGAAATGTAGTTTTAGTGTCGGAAAATTTATGGTCGATTGAAATCTATCTGTATCCTTAGTTATATAATTTAAATTTTAAAAATGATACAGATCGAACAAATATGTAAACATTTGAAAATCTTGAACATAGATAATTTAGATAATTTGTTACAAGGATGAGCTATTTTCAAGACTTGAAATTCCTTTTTTCATTGGGATTGTATACAATGAGATCATTTACCTTTGATACAAGGTGGTCACAGTTATTTATAACCATCCGATGTGAAGTTTGATAGCTTGGATGTATTACAAAGTTCTAGAAAATTTCTTTTGAAATCTGAGCTTGGTCAATAGAATAATTACAGCCACCCAATTTCACATTCTATAGTCAAGATTAATGTCTCACCATGTACCAAAAATGAATGGTCTCATTCTATATTTTCCCTTTTTTTTTATGTCCATATGTTTTGAGGTTGAAATGATCAATTGGAGGTGCTGAACGTTGGAATAGTCACTTCTTGATGATTTTTGAGGTGCACCTTACTACAAAAATATAAAGTTGCAACTTTATATAAACTTCTTCCTTACATTTATGTTTTATAAAGAGAAAGGGAAGTGAGTGGGTTATGACAACGTGAGGGAAAAGTTTATAATAAGAATTTCATGAAGAGAAATAAGAGAGCCAGGAAGAGAGGAAGACGGAGAGTTCATAAAAATAGAAAAGTAAGTCATTATTATCATTATCGTTAAAATCTTTTTCCAGCTAATTGAGGTCGGCTACATGAATTCTGGTATATCATTTTTCTCTATTAAAGATTATACTGTCAGTGAAGCCATTAATCCCCATATCTTTTCTCACTACTTCCAACTATGTCTTTTTGAGTCAAATTTTTATATTTTTTAGCCTTCCACTTGAATTAATTCGCATCTCCTAACGCTTAAAAAAGTAAATATATATAAAAAAAATTTACATACAAACCAAAAAAATAGCTTATATGAATCCTTTCCATGATGATTAACTGTTAAGTATGGGTCAAGTGTTGTGGCAATCGATGTACTTCACTTTCAAACCACCCAAATACTTCAGTCTTTTTGCGTTTTGAGCCGTTCAAAAGTCAAGAGTTTTCAACAGCCCGAACACAACTTTTTGATGCTTTGGACTGTTTGAAAGTTATAATTTCGAATCTAGGGAAAAACAAATATAAGTTTTACGCCTTAAAGTAAAATGACGCAAAATTTTAAACCAATATTGTTAGGTTGGGTTTTGCCACATCAACAAAGTGAACACTAGTAGACGGGAGAGTTTTCTTCGTTTGTTCCTATTAAAACTTTCCATATGAGTGCCACATATATACAAAGAATTACGAAAGGGAAAAAGCACCAAATCTACTTTGACATATATAAAGTATAAGGGAAATGATCTTATAGGACCCTCTCCCACCCATATGTATAGGACCTCAAAAGATTACCATTAAATTTGACACGGATCTATAGAAAAGTCAAGTTCCACACCCATGTGATAGTTTTTTTAAAGATCCGTACCAATTTTAATGGTGATCTTTTGGGGTCTTACACACATAGGTGGGGGAAGGTCTTATAGGATCATTACTCTTTTATTTATTGTTGAGTTTAGTAATAAATTTATATATTATTAATTTTTAAAATTTTTAATTCTCTATAAAATAAACGAAATCTTCTCCCGAATCAACTAAAGCACTGAATTGCTTCATTTTTCAGATCAAACCGAAGTAGATTCTAAAACGAATATAACAACATTGTATAAACCATAGTTTAAAACGAATAAAACAACATTGTATAAACCATTTCATGATACATATTTCTTTTCTTTTTCCTTTTTTTCCTTTTTTGGGGTCCGTACATAAAATTTTCGTATATTAACTTTGGGTACGAGTCACATGATGTGGTAGCTGATGGTGTATTTTAAAAAAGATAAAAAGCATGACATTGTATACAAGCCCCTTATAAAATATTTGACAGAACGTAGAGGTCGGATACTCATGAATCACGCGGTAGTTGCCTAAAAGGCAAAAAATTGTTATGGGTTTAATAAAACATTAAACAAGATCAAACCCTATGCTTAGCAACCCAAAAAATAAGGGCAGTGGACCACACAACAAAAGCGAAGAACCCCTTTGCAGTGTTTTAAAATCCTCCCATTTGGATTGGGAATCGAGAATCAGTTGGAATAGAATAGGTTTTAAAAAGGTATCAATGCTACCGGTCCGGTCCCCCTAAAAAATGCCTTTTTATCATTCTTTTTTTTTTTTTCCTTAATGTTTTCTTAGTACCCTCCTAAATCACCCCACCTCATGAATTTCTTTTTCTTCGTTTTTTAGATGTTAAATTCTGACTGATCTGGGTTTTGCGGCACTACCCCTATGTTTGGAGTATTTTCCGTGTTTGTTTTGGAAGAAATGTTCGATTCCATGCTTATAGCTTTATACTGTAATCTAACATTTTACGAAAAATCCAGTGTTGATTGAATCATCGACATGCAACAAATGGTGAACGGTGATGGGAAGAGAGTGGGACGCATGGTTTGATAACTTATTCTAATGAACTCCACTCACTCCATCATCATCCATTATTCTATTATGCAACGATGATGAATGAGCTATAGCTCTACCTTTTGCCACTGACGTATCATTAGTCTTTGCCTTTTGTTTTGTGTGGGCATATAAAAAAGGGTATGGTTTGTGTAAGGCCAAGGCCCTAAACAATCAAATTAAATCACACCTTCAAATTGTATTGAAAGAAGTTGTCTCAGTACTAGAAATTGATGGCTTGAAAATTTATTAGTTTAGATCGAACAGATCTATGAACATTTGAAAATCTTGAAATTGACATTCCAAAAAACGCAAGGACAAGAAATCAGTTTTTTCTCATGTCTATACGTTTTAAGGTCGAGATAATTGAGTTTGAGGATTTTTCACCATCGAAACAACTTTTTCTAGTGAATTTCTGAAGTACACCTTAATTTGATTATTTAGGGCCTCACCCTTATAAAAACTTTTTTCTTTAACGAAAGAATTTACATAAGATGTCAACCTTATACTAGAAGTAAGCCGTACCTCAAAAAACCACCAAAAATAATTCTTCCAAAATAGGAAAATCCTTGATCATATGGACCTCAAGTCATCAAGACAGATATGAAAATAAAAAGAGTTATAAGTCTTAAAAATAATACATCTTGTATTAGTACATTTTCAATATTTTCTAGTGTCACATAATTGTCTGAGCTGTTTCGAGTTTTAAATTTCATAATTAGCTTGGCTTGGAGTTGTGCTTTAAGTTCGGGACCTTGTAATAAACCACTTCCTTTTGGACTTTGGGAAAAAATCTAAATGGTGATTATAATTTAATGTTTGCTTCTACGTTATTTCCCACGTCTATTTCTTTATTGGAAAAAGTCTACATAAGATGACAACGAACTTTACAGTGTAGAAGTCTAAGTGCACCTAAAAACCCTATTGAAAAAGGTTATTTAGTCACAATAAAATTTTCCAATTGATCATCTTGATGTTGATATATATATATATATATAGATATGGATGTGAAAGTAAAAGTAAATTTTATATTTTAAAAATAATGCATCTTACAACCGATTATCTAAACCGTTTATTTTCAAGATTTTCGAAAACTCATAGATCGCCAAGATTTGCATCATTTTTTGATCCTTCAATTTCGTTATAGGGGTGGAAAATAGACTCGCCAAGATTTGCATCATTTTTTGATCTTTCAATTTCGTTATAGGAGTGGAAAATAGACTCGTTAGGCCGCGATAATGAGAGTTTTGACACCGAAAATATATATTTTTTAAGAGATTTCGAGGTGCACCTTACCGTGCTCTTTTAAGGTTGACACCTTATACAAACCTCTTGGCCCAGATCGCTTGTCCCATATCAGTAAAGATCTATCAGCCCAAACCATTGGTCCCAAAATCACTAAAGAAGCTATTTACAGAGAGGAACAGATAAACCAGTGAAGAATTCATACAGTTTCCTGTCATAGAATAGAAGATATACAGAAAAATATTTCTCAGAGATGTCCTGGATCAGCTCTCCATCATGTTTCTCACCTTCCTCTTCAGAGCCACCACTTTTCACAGGATTTTCAGAAGCTTTCCTCTGGTTTCTTCTTCTCTCACCATGCCCACAATTCGCTCTAGTCTCCTCTGTACATCTCATTTTCCTGATGACCTATCTTGTCTTGTCTTTAAACAAGCATAAAAATCTTTTTGAGAAGAACCCACATGCCACTTTCCTCCACTAGAGCTGTTAAAACCAGTTTCACATTCAAACTGAGCTTAACTCTGACCTCTCTATTCTCAATTGTTTATTTCAGTCTCTCTCTTTGGATCTTTTTCTTGAGAAATGTCGATAATTCATGGAAACTGGAGCTTGGGGTCCTTTGGTTGATCTTATCGATCAGTTATCTAGCATTTCTTATCATCCTCTTGCATCAGAAAAGGTATAGATCGACAGTTCATCCGCTGTCAATTCGACTTTGGTGGGTCTTGAGCTTTCTGCTTGGTGTTTTGCTCTCTGTCTCAGCATTCAACCGATTAGTCCTCCATAGCCCAAACGATAATCGCGAGCTATGGGTTGGAGACATATTAACACTTGTGTCTCTACTTGTTAATGCTTTTCTCTCTCATTGCCATTAAAGGATCCACAGGTATAATTCTTATGGAGAGTTTGAAAGAAGAAGAGAGAGAGGGGAAACTGAGAGAGCCTCTTTTATCAGAAGCTGACAACATTGATAATGGGATTAGTACCAAAGTTACTCCTTATAAGTCAGCTGGGTTTCTCTCTAGAGCTACATGGACATGGATGAATGGATTGTTAAAGAAGGGCTATGAATCTCCATTAAAATTTGAAGATGTGCCTGCTCTTGCACCATCAGACTCTGCAGAATCCATGTATAAGTTCTTCGAATCGAACTGGCCCAAAATTGACTCTAAAAAACCAGTGAGTTCTACCTTGCTCAAATGCTTTTGGCCCCATCTCTCCTTCACTGCTGCCTTAGCTATACTTCGCCTCCTCGTAATGTTTGTTGGCCCATTTCTCATCCACAGCTTCGTGGATTTCACTTCAGGGGAGAGAAACTCTCCCTATGAAGGCTATTGCCTGGTTTTGATATTGTTGGTTGCAAAATTCATTGAGGTTTTGAGTGGTCATCACTATAATTTCCAGTGCCAAAAGCTTGGAATGCTTATAAGATCCACTCTCATAACATCTCTCTATCGGAAAGGCCTTCGCCTCTCTAGCTCTGCTCGCCAAGACCACGGGATAGGCCAGATTGTGAACTACATGGCTGTTGATGCCCAACAGCTCTCCGATATGATGCTCCAGCTTCATTGTATATGGCTGGTGCCTCTTCAGATTGGGGTTGCTCTGGTTCTCCTTTATGCCTTATTGGGAGCACCAGTTGGGTTTGGCCTCCTTAGTACGATGGCCGTGGTGGTGTTTGTTTCGATTGGTAGCAAGAGAAACAACAGGTACATGATGAGCTTTTCTTAGGAGTCAAATCTAGAAGAGAATTGTGGGCTTCATGTTTTATTTGGACTGACATCTAGTCTTAAAAGTAATTGCTTTTCAGATTAAAGTGTGTCAAATTTTTAAGAAAATATCTTCATTCTTGAGAAATAGATCAGGGTTCAATTTTTGGATTTTAGAACTGATTTTTGCATATTACGGATTTTTACATCAAACTTGGGCTGATGTTTGACCTGAAAAGTAACTGTCCTTTAGATTAAGAATTTGGGTTCAATATCCCAAAACAAAAGATCCATTTCTTACAAGAAAAGTCCTATAAGTAAATTTATTTCTCATTGAATAGTTTATTCCAGTAAATGGTTTGAGAAAAAGCAACTAAAATAGTCCAACTTAACCAGCAAAAAATCATAAAAAAAACATTCACCTTTTTTCGCAGGTACCAATTCAACCTGATGAAGATGAGGGACCTCAGATTGAAGGCCACAAATGAGATGCTAAATCACATGAGAGTGATCAAATTTCAGGCATGGGAGACCCATTTCCACGAGAGGATCAATGGCCTGAGAAAATCAGAATTCGGGTGGCTCACCAAGTTCATGTACTCAGTTGCAGCCAATGGAGTAGCTCTTGGGAGCACCACATCTCTCGTCTCGGCCTTGACGTTTGGAGCTTGCATTCTAATGGGTGTCGAGCTTAATCCAGCCCGAGTTTTTACTGCAATTTCTTTCTTCAAGATATTGCAGGAGCCTATAGGGAACTTTCCACAAGCCTTAATATCACTTTCTCAAGCCAAAGTTTCTTTGGATAGGTTGGATAAGTATATGATCAGTAAGGAATTAGAGAGAGATGTGGTTGAGAGGGTGGATTATGGTGAAGAGATTGCTGTTGAAGTGAAGCATGGAGAGTTTTCATGGGAAGATGGAGACAAGGTAGGATTTATTAAGGATATAAATTTGGAGATTAAGAGAGGTTGTTTAGCTGCAATTGTGGGGACTGTTGGGTCTGGTAAGAGCTCCTTATTGTCTTGCATTTTAGGGGAGATGACAAAGATCTCAGGAAAGGTGAGCTCTTCTTCATTTTCCTCTTTTTCTTTTTTGGTTATTTTGGTGAGTCCTGGCTTGTAAAGTTTGTTATTCATTATATGTTAATTTTTTTTAATTAATTTTTTGCTATTTGTTTGTCTTGGCATGTAATGTTTCTTAAATATGCGTAGGCCTTTTTTTTTTTTGGGTGGATGGCTTGAAATTTCTTAAAGGGAAAAATTTATATAGAGCCGAGGCTCTAAACAATCAAATTTGAGCCTATCCCAAAACTTTCACTAGAAAAGGTTATTTTGATGCCCAAATATCTTCAAATTGATCATCTCGACGTCAAGATGTATGGACAAGAGAAAAAAATAGATTGCAAGTTTTGAAAATAGTGTATTTTGTAATGCATTATTGGACCGTCAATTTTCCGGATTTTCATAGATATGTCGATATATACTATTTTTGAAGCTTTAAATTTTATAAATAAATATGAAACTATATTTTAAGGCTATCACAAAGATTTTCAGTATTGAAACCACATTTCTTGATACTATTTGAAGGTAGGCTCGAATTTGATTGTTTAGAGCCTAGGCTCTATACAGTACCCTTACTTAAATATGTCAAAGTGGATAGAATTTTGACTGACAATCAAATTTTGTTTTTAAAATTATTATTGTTTTTAATATTAACTTGGGACCTTAATAAGTGAAATATAACTTTTAGACATGACGTTGTGTCACCCTGCCACCTTTACCACAATGCTTAGAGGTCATTCCCTTGGTTTTTACATAACCAAATAGAGTAAGACTTCAAGAAAAGTGTTTTACAAGACTTTTGTTTTTAGAAATTCATACAAACATGATACATTTGGTCTGAACTCCTAACCCAATGTCGCTTTCTTTGATAGATGAGGGTTTTGAACAATGTTTGCAAAACCAGCTGGGTCGACTTGGATTCGGCTAGGTTACCTGGAACGGGCCACCAGCTGTGGCTAGTTTGACTGATTATAAAAAAAAAATTTATAAAAATCCAAAAAATACTAAATTTCTTTGTAATAGGTTTTTAAAGTTTTTTATTGGTTTGGAAAAGATTGGGAAGTATTTTGGCCATAAATACCAATTTTTACATTTTTTCTTATTTTTTAGATTATTTACAAAATACCATTAAGCACAAATTGATTTTTCAAAATCTATGTTTCCACTACTTTTTAAATTACTTTTCCTATTTTTGGGATTTCTTTATTTTTTTTAAAAAAATTGAACCTTTTTAGTCATGCCAGGGCCTGCCCCAGTTAGGGTTGTTACTTGGACTAGTTCCTGGTTACCAGGTCCATGGCCGGGTCCGTTCCCGGGTCGTGTTTTCTAACACTAGTTTTGAACCTTTCTTGAACAACTTAGGCAAATACAAGGGCCATAGAATATGCGCAGCTATTTTTGGCTGATGTAATGGAATTGTGTTGGTCATTTTTTCTCCTCTACTTTTATTACTAGTACTAAATAATAATATAATCACATTAATAATGAAAATTTATATATGGACAAGAAATTTTTTTTTCGGTATTACCTAATGATCCAGAATTTTCCAAAATGTAAGCGGAGGTATTACCTAGTCTGAGGAGTGTTTTCTTTAACTTCTTTATTTTCCTGTACTTTAGGGCCTCTAAGGAGGCCAGAGGGCAGTTTTCGATCAGTCAAATATTTGAAATATTGGACTGCCTCTATGCAATCAGAAGCAAAAGGCCCAGCGGCCAGTCTGATAGTGCAAGCATCGAACTGACCCCTTTAATTTATGGAAAAATATAGGGATTAGTCTTATGTTTGTACTATCAGACCGACCCTTTTGTTTTTGGAGCATACAAAAGGTTGGTCCAATATTTGAATTATCAGACTGGCATCTGGGCTCCAAAAAACCGAGCCATACAATTAAAAATATATAGGTCTGTTTTTATTATTAAGGAGATTTTTATGTAAATTCTTGTGATAATTAATAATGATAATGGTTGTGGTGGTAATAATAATAATAAATTTTATACTTATTTAATTATTCATTATTTCTTTGATCAGGTGAGAGTGAGTGGAAGCACTGCATATGTAGCCCAAACTGCATGGATACAAAATGGGACCATCCAAGAGAACATACTGTTTGGTCAGCCCATGTATGGAGAGAGGTACAGGGAGGTGATTAGGGTTTGTTGCCTGGAGACAGACTTAGAAATGCTGGAATTCGGAGATATGACTGAGATCGGTGAACGCGGGATCAATCTGAGTGGAGGCCAAAAGCAACGAATTCAGCTGGCTAGAGCTGTATACCAAGACTCGGACATCTATTTCCTTGATGACATCTTTAGTGCTGTTGATGCTCACACTGGTTCACAAATCTTCATGGTCAATTCATTTGAGCTTATTTATTTCCTTGAGCTTTTGGATCTTGTGTGTTGGTTTGCTTCTTCTTTTTTGATAAAATTTAGAGAAAATTACGTTAAGACCAGCCAAATTAGAGTGATTAAAGAAATCTTCTTCAATTTTTTAATTTTACACATGTACCATTATATAAAGTCAAATGTGACTAAGGATGAGGATCCTGAGCTATATTTCACTTCAAATATTGAATATCAGAAGTTGGAGCCCTATTTACGAACCATATGTGACTTTAGCTCTTCAAAATTCAAAGTCAAACATCAGATCAGTTCCTAAATCACATTTGACTTTATATATAAAGGGACATGATTTTATGACTTTTGATCTTGAAATTATGCAGTCATAAAATAGCTTTTATCTAGTAATCTGATAATAAAAAACAATTGAGAAAAGGGATACATACATAAAATAGAAAAAATTAGGGGTTTTTTTTTTAATAATGCTAATTTGGGGGGTATTAGTGTAAATTTATTTAAATTTTATCCCTGATGTTAATGTTAATTTTTTAAAAAATATCACCATTACTATATATCTAACATTTGACCCTTTTGTCTGCCTTTTTATCCTAGATGCTAGCAGTTTTGAATCACTCTCTTTGTTGACTATTTTGAAGTGCTTGATTGAAGCCGGTGCTTTTGTCCATAAAGACCAGTTTGGAAGTAGCAGTTTTGAACATGTTCATTTATCATTGGTTTAAAAAACATGGAAACCTATGCCACCTACCGATTTGGAATTGGAGTTTTGTACACGAAAACACCACTGATTTGAAACCAACAAAATTTGAATGAAAACACTGGTTTGAAAAAACCACTGATTTGAAACTAACAAAATTTGACTGAAAACACTGGTTTGAAACCAGCAACACACTGATAGGTAATGCACTTGTTTGAAACTACTAGTTTTGAACAAGGGGCATCTTGGGAAAAAAGAAAAAAAAAGGCAGAACGAGAGACAACAATATAAGGGGTATTATTTTAAGGAAAATTGTTTTATGTGGGATGGACCGTATTTCTACAATATGCAGTCCTAAGGTATAAAACATCCAGCTTAAAGATATTCGTAAATAGGTGGTTCATCCAAAAAAACAATTATAACTAACAATCCAAATGTTTTTTTAATATAATTATTATTTTTATTTTTTAAATTTTTATTTTTTCATATTCATGATCTTCATGTTAAAGATTATATATTTTTCAAAAATTAAGATCAAATTATATTTATAAAATATAATTATTGCCAAGCCAGTGTTTCTACAATATGCGGATTGGCCGCATAGAAACCGTATCCTTATTTTACTTCCATTTATTGTAGGAGATATTAGCCTAAGTTTACTTGCTTTAACTTATTTTAACTCTTTTTTTTTTTGCCTTATCCATTTCCTTTATTTCTTAAGTGGGTAAATTGGAATTAAAAACAAAGGGGCTTAATGCTCAATTTCTCAGTAAAATTGTTTCTTTCTTTTTTTGATTTTATAGCAGAGACAGTGCAGACGTTGGTCTTTTTTTATCTTTTTCAATGATTTAATTTAATTTAATTATTCCTTCTCAAATCTTTAACATTTTTATTTTCCAATTCCTATTTACTTTGATAGGACTGTGTACGAGGAGTCCTCAAAGGGAAGACCGTTTTAATGGTAACTCATCATATCGACTTCCTGCATGGCGCCGATCTCATTCTGGTAATATGCTTTTTCTTTTACTATTCTTTCATTTTAGACTTTTCAAAATATCATTTAAGAGGTCAAATTTTTTTTACTAAAGGGTAAAAAAGTCTCAATTAACATTAAGTAGTTATGTTATAGTTTCATTTTACCAAGGTGTCTCTTTAAAAAGGAAAAAGTTTATGTAGCGCCGAGGCTCTAAATAATATAGCCCATTTCAAAACTTTTACTATTCTTTCATTTTAGACTTTTCAAAATATCATTTAAGAGGTCAAATTTTTTTTACTAAAGGGTAAAAAAGACTCAATTAACATTAAGTAGTTATGTTATAGTTGCATTTTACCAAGGTGTCTCTTTAAAAAGGAAAAAGTTTATGTAGCGCCGAGGCTCTAAATAATATAGCCCATTTCAAAACTTTCACTAGAAGAGGTTGTTTTGATGCGTAAATATCCTCAAATTGATCATCTCGACATCAAGATGCATGGACATGAAAAAAAAATGGATTTTAAGTTTTGGAAATAGTGCATCTTGTAACGCATGTTTGGACCGTCAATTTTTAAGATTTTCAAGTTTTCATAAATATGTTCGATCTACACTATTTTTAAGCCTTAAATTTTATAATTAAAGATGAAAATATATTTTAAGGCTATCACAAAGATTTTCATAATTGAAACCACATTTCGCGACACTATTTTAAGGTATGCATTACATTAATTGTTTAGAGCCTCGGCTCTATACAAACCGCAGCCTTTTAAAAATAGGGTAATTATAAAAAATATCTTTTTTTTCAAAAAAAATTAAAAAAGCCAAATTTTTTAAAAACCTCATTGATATCCATTTTCTCTAGTGTTCATCTTTTGTTACCTAAAATACGCTCATAAACACCCACAAGTAAGTATTTAATTATTACGGTTCTAATAGAATTATGATATATTTTTATGAAGCTTTGAGCATCAGGATGTTAAAAGAACCATGATGACCATCTAATTTAAAAGTTGATGCACCATCTTAGAACCATCGTCCGTCTTGCCGGAGCGATTAGATGGATAGTATATACCCGTGGGATTAAGTAAATCTAACTTAAACCATCACTGTTCGTTTACAACCACAATGTTTCCTTCCCATTGAGTTGTGGGGTTCACGAGCATCACGGTTGTGATAGGATCGTGATGACCGTCACACGTGTATTAGAGTTAGGGGTGGTAATGGACCTAAAGCCCACTTGGGACCCGTTGGGTATACCTCACACAATCCAGTTTGGTCTAGTATTTGGACCTACCTAGTCGAGTTCGGGTCTAGATTTGGACTTGAACACTATATGGGTCCGAGTTTGGGTCCAATTGGACCTGACCCATATTTGTAAACGGTTAGAGATAAAATACTTTACTTTAAACCCTATTCATTTTGGCGTATTAAGGATCGTAGTCATCTTTATAGCTTTTAAATGACAAATCACACGGTGCGAAATCTAATAGCAGGTGATTGTGACCTTGTTCCTAATAATACAGGTATATGATGGTAAAAAAATGGGCCCAAAAAAAAAGAAAAAAGAAGTTTATAGTGAGGGTGACAATATACCCCAATACAAAAAGTTTTTTTTTTTGACGAAAATACCCTTTTTTTACATAACAAATCATTTTCACTGGAGCGGGCGGTCCAGCGTTTGGAAGAGGCGGTCTGGTGATTATTTTGCTGGAATGAGCAGTCCTACATTTGGAAGGGGTAGTCCGGCATTTTGAAATGAGCAATCCGATGGTGTTGTACAAATACGATTATATCATTTGATTGAATAGTTGCCTCAGCTCCTTGTTTGAAGAAACCCTCCACTTCAATTGGTCTTTTTTCATGAAAAGCAGTCATGAAATAATAAATCAAGTGTTTCACTAAGATTTCGAATATATGTCTCAAATTCAAGTTTATTATGTTTTGCTTCTTCCTCCGAGAAAGACGATCAAACAATTCCAAAATCATGGTCCTTGCGGATTGGATCATCCGTATCCGTATAGAATACAAAAAGAAACTCCAGATATTTGATATCTTTCTCTTTGAATGAGATTTCAAATCCAACTAGTTTCTTTTTATTGAGATTCGAGAATGATTTGATATATACGGGAAGGGTATTTTTGTAAAAAAAAATGAACTTTTTGTATTGGGGATATTTGCTAGGAAACATAGTTTTTAGAAGAGAAGTTGCTACAAAAATTAGGCGGGGAAAATTGAATAGAAAGTCCATTTTGAGGGGTTTTTATGTAATTTTTCTTTTTTTAAATCTTTTGAAAAATTGAGATATTTTTTTTTATAATTTTCCTTCAAAATATCTTAAAAAGCTTGATCTTAATTCTAAATTTTTAGACATTTTAGTAGTTTGACACAATGTTGTCAATGCGCTTCGGAGTCTTTTTAGTTCCGGTGAGAAAAATGAAGCAATTCGGTGTTTCGGCCGATTCTGGAGAAGACTTCGGATCTTTCTTTTTTTAATTTAATATAAATAAATTAAATATTTATAAATAAAATAATATTTTTTTTAAAAAAAACTCTTATATAGGGGCAGTGATTTCATGCAACGTTTGTATAATAATATAATAAAACGACACTTTTAGAAAACCATGTTTGTAGTATTTGTATGACTCAAAATTTTACAAATGCACTCTCTTCATCTCAATAATCAACTCTTAAAAAAGAAAAAGTTCAATTTGAATTCAAGATATGGTCAAAATGAGTTCCCCCCATAAACGAATCTAGGCTATTTATTTGGTAAATTTCAAGATCTTAGTTTTTATAAACTCAAAATTATAATTTCCATTTTTAACATTGTTCATTTAATGATAATAAAGCTATTCAAAAAATTGAAAATGAAAAAAATATTTCTTAGGTATAGATCTAAGCATTTCATCAAAATAAACCGTCTATGTTAATTGGATTAAAAAAATATTTTTAAAATTATGTTTTCAAAATTTTATTTTTTTTATGATGATTAATAATAATAATAATAATATATATTTGAAAATTTAGATCAAAGGGATGGGCATGGTTTTTAGAGATTGTTGCATCTCATGTTACTGTACAACCGTCCGCCAAAGAAAAAAAAGCAAAGAAAAGAATGTATGTCTTCTAATTACAGAAGAAGAGCTCTCCGCTCGCTCTGCTTTTTGGTTCTCTATCTCTTTCTCCACCTGCAAATAACTACCTCTACCCAACCTAGAGCGAGAAATAAAATCGAGAAAGATGAGAGAGAAACTCCAACGCCCAAACCAAAATGCATTGACATTTATCTTTCCTTCTCTCTCCACAGGTGATGCGCCATGGAAGGATCGTTCAGTCGGGAAAATACACAGAGCTCCTCGAATCAGGCACGGACTTCAAAGCCCTTGTGTCTGCCCACTCTTCAGCCATGGAGCTCGTGGAATCAAGCACACCATCACAAGGCCACTCTCTCTCATCAAAAACCATTTCAAATCCTAACCCTAGAAGCACTGAGAATGGCTCCATGGAGGGCTTTGAGACTACTCAGTTGCAGAAGAAGGAAGGAGTCAAGTTCATAGAGGAAGAGAAGAGGGAGAAAGGCCGTGTGAGCTGGAGTGTGTATAAGCTCTATCTCACAGAGGCCTATGGCATGCGGGGAGTGGCTCTATTGGTTGGCCTTCAATTGCTTTGGCAACTGTCTTTGGTGGCGAGCGAGTACTATGTGGCATTTAAGACAAGATCGGCCATGGATAAGTCAGAGGGTCATGTGTTCATAGGGGTTTATGGGGGGTTGGCCATTTTGGCTTTAGGGTTTATGATTCTGAGGACCTTTTGCATCGCGGCTGTGGGTTTGAAGACTGCTCAGATTTTCTTTGATGGGATGCTTGGGAGCATAATTCGTTCCCCCATGGCCTTCTTTGATTCTACACCTTCAGGGAGGATACTCAGCAGAGTAAGAATTTTGATTTTTTTTTTTTTTAACACTAAGAATTTTGATGTTGTTCTTCTGATCTCTCTCTATACCCCTGTGTAATGCACGGTTTCTCTGTGTGTGTTTGTGCGCGTATGTGCTTGTGCGTGGTGCATGAATATACGTGTGTTTACATATTGAAAATGGGAAAGTTGAACCTATTTCTCCCTCTCACCTTCATAATACATAGACTAATCGTTTTATATTTTTTCTGCATAAACACTGATTTGGAAGGATCAATTGTAGATTGTAGAGTTTTGTTATGTTTCAATTAATCTTAGGACAAGCTTCAGTGTGAGAACTGTAAATATTTGTAGGAAAAAAGCTGCCTTCTTTTTTTTTTTTGAAAAATAAGTTACCTATTTTCAGAGGAGTTATTTACACCAGTCAAGGTTTCAGCTGAAGGCCAGGACCAAAAATGTCGAGAATTCATTGAAATTTTAAGTATCAATGTCGTTATTTTGTCCATTTTCTGACAAAGAATCAATGACTTTCTTTTGTCCATTTTGCAGGCTTCTAGTGATCAAACAAACACTGACACTAATATTCCATCATTATGCGGGTCGACACTTGCAAGTAGCTTTGGTGTGCTAACCCCCTTCATTGTCATGTCCCAAGTTGCGTGGCCAACAGTTTTTGTGATGACTCCATTAGTTTGGCTAAACTTCTGGTACAGGGTAAGAACTAAGTTTTTCTTCTATCCTTTATCTCCTGAAGGATTTGAACTTTATTAAGTTCCTGCTATTTCATGCGTTATCCTTTTTCAAAAATGCCATCTTTTATGACAATAGTTAAAAAAGAGCATACCTTCTTGCCAGTTAAAAAAGAAAACATGTTTGTTTTCAGCTGATGAATTTTATACTTTGCAAACTATGAAGCCTCGAGTTTAAATGCCCATAATGATATCTAAATTTTAGAGCCTAATGGGGCTTTACATAAGCATAGAAGGGTTGTGGTATTAACTATCTGTGTTTGATGTCGTTTTAATATTTTCCTTTATCTGGTAATTTAGGATTGTGCCAGACTAAACTTAGGCCCATAATGAAAATAACCCAACCATAAAACACATTGTAAGCAGAACCTCCATCCAATGCCGAAAAACATACCTTTGCAACAGAATGATCTCTAGGTACAATCAAAGCAAGTGGTCAACACAAGCAAAACATAAAGAACCAAGTAAAAAACTATGGATTGCTTTTCCGTAATTTCTTATTTTCTTAGTGCATAAATATTGTCTCCAGCATTATTATCTAGCCACCTCAAGGGAGATTACTCGGCTTGACTCTGTAACAAAGGCACCAGTCATCCACCACTTCTCAGAGAGTGTAGCAGGATTTGTCACAATCCGATGCTTTAAGAAGGAAGCAGACTTTACACGCATTAATTTTGAACGTGTGAATGCTAACCTACGAATGGATTTTCACAACAACGCTTCAAATGAATGGCTGGGATTTCGCCTTGAGATGATGGGAAGTATCATCTGTTGCTTCTCTGCGCTCTTCATGGTCATTCTTCCTTCCAATGTTGTCAAACCAGGTGCACTTTCATACATTATCTTTGCTCAAGTTTATATGGCGCTTCATGCTTTGTTACTCCTTTTTGTGGTATAGTTTTTGGGGACTCTTGTTTATTGTGGTATGTCTTAAATGATCCCGATTTAACAGTATACTGTGAAAGGGGAGAGTGAGAGAGAAAGAGTGGAATAAGGCGGGGGGGAGGGGGCGTGGGCTGTTGTGGCAGGGCAAAAAGACATGCTTTTATCTGAACTCTTAGATTCTTGTTCTGTGATTTTTTAACTCCCATGTTGATCTCTCCTTGTGATGTGATTGATCAATCAGAGTTTGTGGGGCTCTCTCTGTCGTATGGACTCTCTCTAAATGGTGGACTATTTGGTTTAATATGGGTGAGTTGCTCTTTGGAGAACAGAATGGTATCCATTGAGAGGATAAAGCAGTACTGCAACATTGAAGCTGAGGCACCATGGGAAATCAAAGGCTCCCTTCCATCTCCACAATGGCCAACCCATGGAAACATGGATATAATGGACTTGCTGGTACCATGCTTAAGTATTATAATAGTGCCGTTAAATGATATTACTTTGGCAAATTCCATCCTCTTGTACACGGTCTTACACTTAGTGTTGTTGCGATGGATTCGTATTGGACATTTCTAAATCAGGGAGTGTAATCATTTCAACAAATATATGGTAAAATGGAGGGAAAAATTCACCTGAAACCATTATATCAAACAAAGGTTTAACAGTTCCATAAGAACCATTTCTATGTCTATAACTCCGATATTTTTAGATTGAAAACATGTAATTCACATTGCAATTTTCACAGTATGTATAATGAGTTATATTACACAATTTCAGAAAGAAAAATTATGAATTTATCCAACTTATGGCTTCTTTGAATATCCTAGGTGAGGTATCGGCCAAATATGCCATTAATTTTGAAAGGAATCAGTCTTAGTATCAAAGGAGGAGAGAAGATTGGTGTGGTTGGGCGAACTGGGAGTGGGAAATCGACATTGATGCAAGTGTTGTTTAGGATTGTGGAACCATCAGGAGGAAAGATTGTAGTTGACCAAGTTGATATTAGCACATTGGGCCTTCATGATCTTCGCTCTCGCTTTGCGATCATACCTCAAGAACCAGTGCTCTTTGAGGGCACAGTTAGAAGCAACATTGATCCTTTGGGGCATTACACTGATGAGGAAATTTGGAAGGTAATTGACTTGTAATACTATTCTCTTCTTTTGTAATGTAGCTAAGCTACTTTCTGAAAGCGAAAAGCATTGAAATGGTATTCTCTAATTCGTTTTTGATTTCCTATTACATGTTCTATGTCGTGTTACTCAAATAGTCATCTATTGTCCTTTCCTTGATTTTTAAAAATCACTGCACATGTGAAGTTCTATGCTCCCCCTCTTTTCTTAGAATTTTTCTTGGTTAAATACCATCCATGTTGAGGGTGGGTCATTGCTCCTATGCGTGTATGTTTAGAAGGTACATGATGGGTTCTTGGTGACAAGCGTATTCTTAGTGAATTAGGGAAAGGCACCAGCCCCACCCCAGCTGTCCCCACTTTTTGTGAAATTGACTGTACGGTATTAATATTCAAGTACATGTTGCATCTCGCTTGTCTGTGGGTACAAAAATAAGAAAAAAATTCAGGAGGTACAAAAGATCGATCAAAGAAAACTCAGGCCTCACAAAAAGGCTGAGAGACTGGAAGGAGAATATACAAAATGTGAATGGCCCAGTTTTTGGGCAGTGCGTGGCTTGCATGTTTGAATAACCCAAACCAAATATGGACATGAAATTGATGTTTTTTTTCAAACATGCCTGGCTCCAGCTTGATTGTATTCATGCATCCACAGCAAAATCGAAAAATAGAAGGAAACATTCAGGGGTATTTTGATAAAAAAAAGTTGATTTACCTTGAAGTATGTCGTTTTTCCCCTTTTCCTATGAATTATGTTCGTTATTAATGTCTGTTTGATTAGCTTTCTAAGCTAGTTTTTAAATATTTTGTTTTGTAGAGCTTGGATCGGTGCCAGCTGAAAGACGTTGTGGCTGCAAAATCTGACCGACTCGACTCTTCTGGTAATTTATAATATAATAGTGCTTTTAATTTCACTCATGGTAAATCAAAAGAGGGTCAATGTTAGATCTTTCTTTGCAGCAGTTTAATCTAGCAGTTCTTGCATACTCAAAGTTCCAGTTCTTCCTGGCAATTTCCTTGACATACAGTTTTCCTTGACCTACTTTTTTTTTTATTTTATATTGTGTGTTTCATTTAGCTTCATTCTACTTGCTCTCTCTCTCTCTCTCTCTCTCTCATGCAAAAAAAATTTGTCTTTCTCCAGCCTCCTCCTGGTCTTCTGTTTTTTTCTTTTCAAATTTTATTTACTCAATTATTATTATTATTATTATTTCTTGATTCTTGACAATTCTTCAAAAATGTTAGGTCTTTAACATTTTATGACCCTTAACTATGTGCTATTGCTTTTTCCTTGGCCCCATAGTGGTTGATAGTGGTGAAAATTGGAGTGTGGGTCAGAGGCAGCTTCTTTGCTTAGGGCGAGTCATGCTCAAGAAAAGCCGCATTCTATTCCTTGATGAGGCAACTGCCTCTGTTGACACACGAACAGATGGGATCATCCAAAGGATCATTAGGGAAGATTTTGTGAAGTGTACCATAATCAGCATTGCTCATAGAATACCGTCTGTCATGGCCTGTGACAAGGTCATGGTCCTAGATGCAGGTCTCTCTCTCTCTCTCTCTCTCTCTGAGTGCCAGTATTTCCTACTATGTTGGTCAGCTTCTGTATACTTTCAATTGGTGTGCACTACTTGATTATATGAATCCTCTGCATACTTGCTTGCATGTGATTGCACTCCTGCAATGATAGCAATCATGCTAATGAAATGCAATTTATGTTTTGGTTTCCGAGTAGGATTGGTGAAGGAGTTTGAGAAGCCATCTCGACTGCTAGAACGGCCGTCATTCTTTGGAGCACTGGTTCAAGAGTATACCAACCGTTCATCCAATCTATAGATGGCCAAGATTCATCTCTTCACACCCCAAATGGCCGTAGTTCTAGCATGAGGCTCATTTGTGGTCTGACTGTCCCATATTCCTAGATCGCCTCTCCGATTTAAAGTTTTGACCCGATTCTAGATGAAATCATGGCGTCAGAATTTTTTTTTAGTTTTTTATTTTATAAATTATATTCTGGATATGGTTTTTATGAGTCCACGTAGAAATGAGTCAGACTCGCAAAAATCTATTTTTGAGATGGATTTTCGGATCCAATTTTTAAGGATATGTAATCTCTAACATGGAGATCATAAATATAAATAAATAAATAAGTTTTAAGACAAAAATAATGATTTTATGAAGAAAGTGTTCGGAACGTTAGTTTCAATTGTTTTTAGATGGACCACTTATTTGCATCCATATTTAAGATTGATGCTTTATAACTTGGGATTGTATATTGTAGAAGTGCAGTCCAGTCCCCATGAAACACTTTTCTTTCTTATTTTTTGTTCTTTTTTCCGTATATGTCAATTTGGGAGCGAACCTTGGTTGTTGCGCCTCTCCTCAACACTCAAATGAAATCAAGTGCCCAGTTTTCACAATTTCCTATTCTTTTTTTGATAATTTATTTATTTTTATTTTTTTTTAATAGAAAGTTCACTAAATTTTATTGCTCTAGAATGAAATTACATATTTCGAAACGGATACATCAGAAAGAGTAGTACCGCCTTTGGCAAGGAAATTTGTCAAGGCATTCGCCTCTTTATAAAGGTGAACAAAGGAAACAGAGAGGGAAACGGATAAATCCAAGAATTGCAACAACAATGGTTTAAGTCCCCGCGGAAGTTGTTCTTTCTTGCACCATAATGTCACATTAAGAGAATCCCTTCTTAGATTGAACTTATGTCTCAATTTCCTATCCACAATAGTACGCAGACAAAAAAGAAAAGAAGCAAAGAGTTCAATAAAGTTAGCAGTCCGAACACCAAGAGGACTTGTATAAGAAAGACCATATTTCCATCCCAATTTTGAATCACTCCTCCAAAGCCAGATACACCCGACAGAATTTGGATTTGTTGCCAAATTTGTATTTTTGGGCTAATGAGTGAGTGCTCTTCATTTATTTTCTTATGCGAAATTAATGATGCATATTGCAAGTATACATCTGATGTTTATATGGCTTGCGTCTTCTTTGTTGAAAACCCTAATTAGAGGCTAACGTTAACCATCACAAACTTTGTTGCCCATCAAAATACAGTTAATGATCTCAGGGTTCGATATGTTATACGCATAGTAATTTTTGCTTTGAATCCTGGTCAACTTTGGTTATGTATGTATGTATGTGCTGCTCATACATATGGATGTGCTTTGACATTTTCTCATTTATAATCTTCAATCTCTATTTGTTTTACCTCTAGGGAAATGATTCTTTTCTACAGTAATGTAGTTTGCAGAGTCGGTGTTCATTGAAAACTACTTGTTATTTACAAACAGTACATGCAATATTACTACAGTGTATGTTTTATGTCATGCAAGAAAAGGATAATAATACCATACCGTTATGTGTGCAATCGACCGGCAATATGATTATTAATACAATATAGATGTTGACCACGTTTAACGTGATCGGAGCACATGATTATTTAGTTCTTTCCATTTAAAATCTTGAGATCCACTTTAGAATGGGGAGTATTTGAGTTTATGAATTCTTAGATCTTGGATCTGCCCATAGAAAATTAGAACATTTTTTTTTTCTTTTTACGATACATATATAATCAGTAATTTTCTTTTTTGCAGATTCTTTTCCTTTTTTTTGAAATTGCTTGCTAGGTTTGAGAAGCTGCATTCCAAAAATTTGGGCCTACTTCTATACTGGCTTTATACCTTAGGGAACATATATGCAATCATTTGTATTGGTATTGGCTCATTGGATAAAGTTGCACTCTAAACAAAACTTCGGTCGAAAGTGAGCTTCAGATTAGTTGCTTTTTTAAACCTGGCGATTTTCGTTATGGATTGCTGATTTGGATAGATTATAATTTCAATAAGGGCCCTATGTTTTTTAAAAAAAAAACAAAAATACTTTATTTCCCTCTTAATTCATTTCTACAACTCCAAATAGTGCCGCTTTCAAGTATATGCCACCAACTGAGATCTGACATTATAAATAATTAAATATGGGTGTGGTTGTTTGTAGAAGGCCCAGGCTAAACTGCAGTATCGAGTAATGTGGTTTCAATATTGAAAATCTTTGTGATAGCTTTAAATTATATTTTTATCATTAATTATAAAATGTAAAGCTTAAAAAAAGTGTAGATCGAGTAGATCTATGAAAATTGACGGTCCAAAATGCATTATAAAATGCATTATTTCCAAAATTTGAAATTCGTTTTTTTTCTTCATGTATATACATCTTGAGGTCGAGATGATCAATTTGATGATATTTGAGCATCAAAAAACAAGGTCATTGTTAATTTGATTGTTTAGAGCTTCACACTTATATAAACTTTTTCCAGTTTTAAATTGCACGCAATCTCTCTAAACAACAAAGCTGACTCTCTTAATTTGCAAAACCCCAAATAAAACCTGAGCCCCTCTCTCTTTCTCTCTATTAATTTCCTTTTCTCCAAATAACGAGGCTTTGAAAGAAATCACCAACTAAGTTATGAAATTCTAAAATCCAATGACCTGGCATACCAATCTTGCCCCTTTTGAGGGGGAAGAGAGAATTTGACATTAGAGAAAGTGTAGAGAGATCGTGTAAAAAGGTTGATGACCTTAATTATCTTAACCCCTTTCATGTCTCATTAAAAGGGTTGAGTTGCGTTACGTAGGCAATCAATATAAAACATTTCTAAAACTTATAATAAATCTTGAACACATAATATCTGCTTATGGTGGGGCGTTCTTTGATGCGTTGTACCAGATGGCCCTTAATAGAGCAGAATGACGAACCAGAATTCTTATAGCCGATTCCAATTAATTACAAAAAAGATTTGACAATGATGAGAAAGTGAAGTGAAAATTGAGTCATGTTTTAATGAGTAGGTAAAGCACATCAAAATTCACATGTAAAAACTTGGCCAAAAAATACACGTGGTAATAAGTACCAAAAACAAAGCTTGCAGAAGGAAAATTGTTTTATGTGGGTTGGACTTATTTCTACAATATGCGATCGAAAAGTATAAAGTATCCATCGTAAAGACGGATGCTTATAGGTGGTCCATCTAAAAACAATTGTAACTAATTGCCTAAATGTTTCTTTAATATAATTATTATTTTTAGTTTTCAATTTTTTTTTTCATTTTCATAGTCCCCATGTTAAAAGATTATATGCTCTTGAAAAATTAAGATCAAATTATACTTAAAATATATATTTATTCTCAATCCCGCATTTCTACAATATAGGCTGGCTATACCTAGTCGCATCCACTACAAATGTTTATCATTCATCTCTCACCGTTCATGGAAAAGATACTATATTATAATGAATAAAAATTCAGTGTGATAATATCTAGATCTTGTGATTGCTCAACCCCAGTATCTAGAGATTGTGATATATCAACTAGAAAGATTATTTTAATTTTATTAGATGTCAATTCACTTATAATAAATAATCATAGTTGACCAAAAAAGCTACTGAGGAGACAAGGATAGGATCACAATAATGCAGCGTTTTAAAAAACGCCGAGTCGCCCGGTTCGACTCGGAAATAGTGAAAAGGAACCGGATCGCCCAAAAATCGGAAATCGTCCGGTTCTAGAGAGAACCGGACGATTATGTACAGTGAATCGCCGATTCACTGTACGGAATCGGCGAGTCCGAACAGTGAATCGGTGATTCCGTACGGATTTTTTTTTTTTTTTTTTTTTTTTTTTTTTTTTTTTTTTTTTTTTTTTTTTTTTGGTAATCCATGATAGATTTTTTTGTAATCCATGATCGAATTTTTTGGTTTTTTGTAACCCATAATAGAATTTTTTGTAATCCATGATCGAAATGTTTGTTTTCTTTTCTTGTAATCCATGATCGATTTTTTTGTTTTTTTTTTTTTTTTTGTAACCCATGATAGAATTTTTTGTAATCCATGATCGAATGTTTTGTAATATATGATCGAAATTTTTGTTTTTTTTTTGTAATCCATGCTCGAAATGTTTGTTTGTTTTTTTTTAATCCATGATTGAATTTTTTGTTTTTTGCTTTTTTTGTAACCCATGATAGAGTTTTTTGTAATCCATGATTGAATTTTTTGTAATCCATGATCGAACTATTTTTTTCTTTTTTTGTAATCCACGATTGAATTTTTTTTTTTTTTTGTTTGTTTTTTTTTGTAATCCATGATCGAATTTTATGTAATTCATGATCGAATTTTATGTAATCCATGATCGAATTTTATGTAATCCATGATTGAATTTTTTGAAAATTTGTGATTTTTTTTGTTTAATCCATGATCGAATTTTTTTTTGTAATCCATGATAGAATTTTTTGAAAATTGTGATTTTTTTTTTAATCCATGATCGATTTTTTTGAAAATTTGTTTTTTTTTTTTTTTAATCCATATTATTCAAAGAGAAAACGAGAGAGATGATGATTTTGAGGCCACCCTATCCCAGCCATATAATTCACATATCGAGTCCCAACAGCAACAGTGTAGGGATGAGCACGAAATACTGTAAATTAAATGCTGAATGGCGGTTCATGCAGGGAAAGAACATATCAATATTCGCATATTCATTCAAAAACATGAAAATTCTTAATGGAGTACCCTCATTTTTTATTGAATTCTTAAAAACCAATATTTATAATGAATTTTAATAATTTTTTCGGATTTTTTTGAAGCTTTATTCTGACCGATTCACCCGATTCCGATCCGGATCGCCGATTCGCCGATCCGGATCGGTTTTTGAAAAGCCCGATCCGGATCACCGATCCGGTTTTTAAACCATTGCAATAATGCATTGAGAAAGGGGCTAGCATTGCTTTCTAAAAATAATAATTCTAACTATAATGACCGTAAAAGCTAATTGAAAAAAGTTTATATGAGGTTGTAACCTAGAATCAAATATGCACCTCAAAAATCATGGATAAAAATTATTTTAATGTTGAAAAACCCTCTAACTGCTCAAAAATCTTACTAGAAGAAGTTGTTTTGACGCTCAAATATCCTCAAATTGATCATTTCTACATCAAGATGCATGTAGATGAAAAAAAAACAGATTTCAAGTTTTGAAAATAGTGCATCTTATCACGCAGGATTTTTTATTTTTCATAGATCTACTCGATGTAAACTATTTTTGAAATTTAAATTTTATGATTAAATATGAAAATATATTTTAAAGCGTTCACAAAGATTTACAATATTGAAACCATATTTCTTTGTAAGATTTGAAGGTAGGTTCTAATTTTATTGTTTAGAGCCTCAGCTCTATACAAACTGCACCCTTAAAAAAAAAGAAAAAGCTTATATAGAGCCGAGGCTCTAAACAATCAAATTAGAGCCTACCTTAAAGCTTTTACTAGAAGATATTGTTTTGATGCTCAAATATCCTCAAATTGATCATCTCGACATCAAGATGCATGGACATGAGAAAAAAATGGATTTCAAGTTTATAGAAATAGCGCATCTTGTAATGCATTTTTGGACGGTCAATCTCAAGTTCTCATAGATCTACTCGATCTATACTATTTTTGGAGCTTTAAATTTTATAATTAAAGATAAAAAAATATTTTTAAGGCTATCACAAAGATTTCTAGTATTGAAACTACATTTCTCGATACTATTTGAAGGTGTGCTTTACTTTGATTATTTAGAGCCTCGGCTTTATGAAACCGCACCCTTAAAAAAAAGGGATTGTACACCATAAGTATATGGGTGCGGTTTGTATAGAGCCTAGACTCTAAACAATCAAATTAGAACCTACCTTCAAATAGTATCAAGAAATGTGGTTTCAGTACTGGAAATCATTGTGATAGCCTTAAAATTAATTTTCATATTTATTTATAAAGTTTAAAACTTAAAAAATAGTGTAGATCAATAGATCTATGAAAATTTGAAAATCTTGAAAATTGACGATAAAAAAATGCGTTACAAAATACACTATTTTCAAAACTTGAAATCCATTTTTTTTCTCATATCCATGTATCTTGATGTCGAGATGATTAATTTAAAGATATTTGGGCATCAAAATAACCTCTTCTAGTAAAAATTTTGAGATAGGCTCAAATTTGATTGCTTAGAGCCTCGACTCTATATAAACTTTTCCCTACGAATATTCACCTTGATTACAAGGTGCTCACAATTACTTACAACCATATGATGTGAAATTTAATAGATTGGATATGCCTCAAAGTTCGAAAAAAAATTTCTTTTGAAGTTTGAGTTTGGTTAATGGAATAATTGCATCCACCTAATTTTACATCTAATAGTCACTATTAATTTGACCACCTTATACCAAAGATAAATGTTCATTCTATACTTTCCCTTAAAAAAAAAAAAAAAGTTTATATAAAGTATAACCTTATACTAGAAGTGAGCAGTACCTCAAAAATCCATGGGAATCGATTGTTTTGACATAGAAAAATCCACTGTCATCTCCATATCAAGATATATAGCTATGAAAATAAAAAGAGTTATAAGTCTTAAAAAGCATGTATCTTGTAATATATTGTTTGGACCGTCCCTTTTCAAGACTTTTAAATACTTTTATAATTGTCGGATCCATTCAGCAGGGACTTTTAGGTCATCACGAGTTTTCGGCCCCACATTGTTCACCAACGTTTGGAGTTGGGCCTTACTTTGATTGTTTACATGTGTGGTTTATATAAAACCCACGCTCTAAACGATTCGAGTAAAGTAGACTTTCAAATAGTATTCAGAAATAGTTTCAAAATTGAAAATCTTTATGATAAACTTAAAATATATGCTTATCTTTAATTATAAAATTTAAAGTTTTATAATTAGTGTAGATCAAGCAGATCTAAGAAAATATGAAAATCTTGAAAATTAACGGTCCAAAAATTCATTAGAAGATGCACTATTTTCAAAACTTGAAATCTATTTTTTTTTCATGTCCATACATCTTGATGTTGAGATGATCAATTTGAGGATATATGGGCATCAAAACAACCTCTTCTAGTAAAATTTTGAGGTAGGGTCTAATTTGATTATTTAGAGTCTCGGCTCCATATAAACGTTTTTCTTTTGGAAAAGGTGTAAATGGTGATTACAATTTATGCTTTATTTCTGTCACATCTATTTTTTTATTATATATTTCGATTTGAAGTATTTCCCTTGAGAATATCCTATGGCTTCCTATTTATGACTCTATGCAGAGAAACCTAAGGCATTAACATTGCAGAGATCAGCCCAAATCACTAAAGATTTTAGCTATTTTAGAGAGAGAAACAGAAAAACCAGTGAAGAATTACATACAGTTTCCTGTCATAGAATAGAAGATACACAGAGAAATATTTCTCATAGATGTCTTGGATCAGCTCTTCATTATGTTTCTCTCCCATCTCTTCATAGACACAACTTTCCGCAAGATTTTCAGAAGGTCTCCACTGGTTAACATTTCTTCTTCTCTCACCATGCCCACAATTCGCTATAGTCTCCTCTGTACATTTCATTTTCCTGATGACCCATCATGTCTTCTCTTGCATAAAATCTTTTCCAGACGAACCCACATACCACTTTCCTCCACTAAATCTGTTATTCCATTCTCTCACTTTGGATCTTTCCCTCGAGAAATGTCGATAATTCATGTAAACTGGTGCTTGGGGTCCTTTGGTTGATCCTATCGATCAGTTATCTAGCATTTCTTATCATCCTCTTGCATGAGAAGAGGTTTGATTCGACAGTTCATCCATTGTCAATTTGAATTTGGTGGTTCTTGAGCTTTCTGCTTGCCGTTTTCCTCTCTATCTCAGCAGTCAACAGATTAGTCCTCCATAGCCCAAACCATAATCGAGAGCTATGGGGTGGAGACATATTAACACTTGTATCCCTACTTGTTAATACTTTTCTCTGTCCCATTGCCATTAAAGGATCCACGGTCTAATTCTTGTGGAAAGATTGAAAGAAGCAGAGAGAGAGAGATGAAACTGAGAGAGCCTCTTTTATCAGAAGCTGACATCATTGATAAAAGGATTAGTACCACATTTACTCCTTATAACTCAGCTGGGTTTCTCTCTAGAGCTACGTGGACATGGATGAATGGATTGTTAAAGGAGGGCTATGAATCTCCATTCAAATTTGAAGATGTGCCTGGTCTTGCATCATCAGATTCTGCAGAATCCATGTACAAGCGCTTCGAATCGAACTTGCCCAAAAATGACTCTGAAAACCAGTAAGTTCTACCTTGCTCAAATGCTTTTGGACCTACTCTTCTGCTTTTTGGAAAATAGAGAGGGTTGGTCCAATGTTCGCACTATTGGACTGACATCTGGGTGAAAAAACCGACCCATACAATAAGAATATATGAGATTGTTTTTATTATTGAATAATATTTTTCTGTAATTTTTTTTGATATTAATAATAATAATAACTATTATACTTATGAAATTATTCCTTATTTCTTTGGTGAGGTGAGGGTGAGGGTGAGGGTGAGGGTGAGTGGGAGCACTGCATATGGAGCGCAAAGTGCATGGATAAAAAATGGGACCATGGAAGGGAACATACTATTTGGTCAGCCGATGGATGGTGAGAGGTAGAAGGAGGTGATTAGGGTTTGTTGCCTGGACACAGACTTGGAGATGCTGGAATTTGGAGATACGACTGAGATTGGTGAACGCGGGATCAATCTGGGTGGAGGCCAAAAGCAAAGAATTCAGCTGTATACCAGGACTCGGACATCTATCTCCTTGATGACATCTTTAGTGCTTTTGATGCTCACACTGGTTCACAAATCTTCATGGTCTATTCATTTGAACTTATTTATTTCCTTGATCTTGTGTGTTTGTTTTTTATTGCATTTTATTTATTTATTTTTTTTTGATAAAATTTAGAAGAAATTTATGCTAAGACCAGCCAAATTAGAGTTATTAAATAAATCTTCTTCAATTTTTTAATTTTATGTGTGTACCCTGATTATATAAAGTCAAATGTGACTCACCATAACTTAGGATCTGAGCTACATTTGACTTTAAATATTGAAGATTTGAAGTCGAGTCCCTATTTACAAACCACAAGTGACTTTGGATATTCAAAATCTGAAGTCAAATATCATTTTGGATCTTGAAGATACTAAGTTGTATTTGATTTTGTATATAAGGCCGTGACTCCCTATACCCTTTTTTACTGTTCATATTTTGCTACCTAAACTACCCTTCATGGCGCTAATACAACCGTGAAGCTCATCACGGTCCTATTAGGTGCAGGATGCTCATAAACACCCATAAGTATTTAATTATTATGGTTCTAAGAGAACCGTGATGTATTTTTATGAAGCTTTAAGCATCACGGTGCTAAAAGAACTGTAATGATTGTGAAAGGAAAGTATAATCAATAATTACGAGAAAGGTAGGATATTGCATCCTGTATTTTATAGTAAGTCTGGGTATAGTTTAGGTGTCTATGATTTAGTTTCTATTAGTGTCTATAAAAAACAAGGATGTATATTCATATGATTAATGAATTAAGTGAAATATATCTTCAATTTTATGACCTATTGTGTATTTCATTTAGCTTCATTCTAAATGATCTCTGTCTCTCTCGCTCTCGTGGAAAAAAAGAAAATCACTCTCTCATGGAAAAATAAAATAAAAATCCTTGTCTTTATCTAGCCTCCTCCGGGTCTTCAATTTTTTCTTTTCAAATTTTATTTAGTCAGGTATTTTATTTATTGGGAAAAGTTTATAGAAGAGGTTGTTTTGAAAATAGTGAATTTTGTAACGCATTTTTGGACCGTTAATTTTCAAGATTTTCAAGTTTTCATAGATCTATCCATCTACATT
Organism: Amborella trichopoda; assembly: GCF_054954075.1. Taxonomy (NCBI): domain Eukaryota; kingdom Viridiplantae; phylum Streptophyta; class Magnoliopsida; order Amborellales; family Amborellaceae; genus Amborella; species Amborella trichopoda. The sequence continues at coordinate 64,686,543 of NC_142337.1, read as the reverse complement.
ATTTTATGAAGCTTTAAACTTTATTAATATAAGTGAAAATATATTTTAAGGCTGTCACAATGATTTTCAGTATTGAAACCATATTTCTCGATACTATTTGAAGGTAGATTCTAATTTAATTGGTTAGCGCCTAGGCTCTATACAAATTGCACCCTTATTTATTTATTTTTAATTGTTGATAATTCTTCAAAAATTTTAGGTCTTTAACATTTTATGACCCTTAACCATGTGCCATTGCTTTTCCCTTGGCCCCATAGTGGTTGATAATGGCGAAAACTGGCGTGTGGGTCCGTGGGAGCTTCTTTGCTTAGGGCGAGTCATGCTCAAGAAAAACCGCATTTTATTCCTCGATGAGGCAACGGCCTCTGTTGACACACACGGATGGGATCATCCAAAGGATCATTAGAGAAGATTTTGCAGAATGTACCATCACCATCATCAGCATCGACTGTGGGTTTTTACAGTTTTAATGGAGGAACGTGGCATGTTGGTTCTTTTTGAAAATATTTTTATGCATGAGAAGACAAGATGGATCACCAGGAAAATGAGATGTACGGAGGAGACTAGAGCGAATTGTGGGCATGGTGAGAGAACAAGAAATCTTAACCAGTGGAGAGCTTCTGAAGATCCTGTGAAAAGTGGTGGCTCTGAAGAGAAGGGAGAGACATAATGAAAAGCTGATCCAAAACATCTATGAGATATATTTCTCTATGTATCTACTAGTCTATGACATGAAACTGTATGAATTCTTCACTGGTTTCTCTGTTCCTCTTTCTAAATACCTGAAATCTTTAGTAATTTGTGACAAGTGGTTTGGGCTGATCTCTGCATTGTATATGCCTTAGATGTCTCTGCACAGAGGCATAAATAGGAAGCCATAGGACAGTCTCATGGGAAATACTTCAAATCGAAATATATAATAAAGAAATAGATGTGAGAGAAATAAAGCATAAGCAAACCTTAAATAATAATCACCATTTCGACCTTTTCCAAAAGGGAGTGGTTTATATAAGTCACCCCAACTTAAACAATCAAAGTAAGGCCCAAGCTCCAAACCTTGCTGAACAATGCGATGCCAAAAACTCTTGTGATCGCATGAAAGTCTGTTACCCCTCTCCCTAATTACGAAATTTAAACCTCGAAATGGATTGGACAAATTTATGAGCACTTGAAAATGGACTTTCTATATCAATGTTTAAAAAATCGACAATTTGATCTAGAATTAGGCAATCTGAATCAAGTATCGGCCAGTTCGTTCTAGATCCGGCCACAAAATGGAATTCAACCATGATTTTTTAACTGAGATTTGGTAAACATGACGTCATGAATTACGTGAATCGCCGAGTGCGACTATCAATCATTGAATGTAACTTATTAAAGCAGAGAACCGTATGATGATGTCACACAACGGTGCTTTAACGTCACATATCGAACACGCCACCAACCATGTTGATTTAACTTTTTTTTAATTTGAAAACTTATTAACGCAGAGAACCGTATGATGATGTCACACAACGGTGCCTTAACGTCACATATCGAACATGCCACCAACTCTATAAATTTGACTAATTTTTTTATTTGAAAAATCCTTTAATAAAGCACGCCACACCACGTGGGTACACCAAACTTTGTAGATTTGATTTTTATTTTTCTATTTGAAAAATCCCACGTCACCAACTTGATTCGACCTTATTTGTTATTTGAAAAACCCTCAAGTAAAGCCAACCACACCACACCACGGAACACCAAACTCTGTAGTTTTGACTTTTTTTTTTATATGAAAATCCTCACACGCCACGTGGGTACACCAACTCTTTAGATTTGACCTTTTTTTTATTAAAAAAATCTTAAGTAAAAGCATGCCACGCCACATGGGTACCCTAATCCCACTGCGGGCCAGCCCCATCATGGCAACACGACGCCTCACGCATGTCAGGCTTTTGCCCTTAAACCACTCTTATATTTGTGCCTTCTAAAAATCTTTGATGTGGGACTATTTGTTGTCCCTAAAGCAAAAGGACGTTTAAAATAGTGGGTTTGTCTTGTAACGTGCATATAACTTTGATGTGGGACTATTCGATGTGGGAATTTATTTCAAGTTGTTTTATCAATTATGCCACATTGTAAATATGAATTTTTTTATTTATTTTTTTAATTTTATTAAAATATGATTGTAAATTTATGTTACTAAACTCTATATCTCTATCAACACTAATTATTATACATTAGATTTATTTATTTGTGAAGGTCATACCCTTGTTTTTTGAATCATGTTTATTATAATATTATAATTAATAATTATACTAATTACAATGGTAATCAAATATTTTATTTTATTTATTAATTTATTTACAATATAAATTATGCAATGTATTATTTTTTGTTATAGTTGTAAATTACATTTTTAAATTAGATGATATTATAAAATAAATTTCAAATTTATTCTTATTTATGTAGTAAAATGATGATAAAATAATAAAATACAAACCAATAATTCTAATTTCAATGTATAATATTATATTTGGTTAGGTTTTAATAAATGTTTGATGAGAATTTTCATACAGAGAAAGAACATCTCAATATTCGTATATTGATGCAAAAAAATAGAAGTTATTAATGTAGTACCCTCATTTCTTATTGAATTCCTAAAAAACAACAATTATTGATTTTCAATAAGTTTTTGAATTTTTTTTTAAGGCCGAATCCGACCGGTTCAAAATCTGAAACGTCAATTCACCGATCCGGATGGGTTTTTGGTGCTCAATCCGGGAGTACCAATCCGTTTTGTAAACCATTGGTCCAAATTATGTATTACAATTTAAGACTTATAACTTCTTTTATTTTCATATCTATGTGTCTTGAGGTTGAGATGATCGAGGATTTTCTTGCATTGAAATAATTGTTTTTAGAGGGTTTTTCAGGTACAGGTCACCTCTAATATCTTATATAAACTCTGATATCTTATATAAACTCTTTTCTTAAAGGACAATTGTTTCATGCGGGCTCGACTGCATTTCTACATATGCGGTCCAGAAGTGTAAAGCATACATCTTAAAGATAGATGCAAGTCAGAAGTCCATCCAAAAACAATGGAAACTTACAATCCAAATGTTTTCTTAATAGAATTGCTATTTTTAGTTTTTAAATTTATTTATTTTTTCATATTCATGATCTCTATACGAGAAATTACATGTCCTTAAAAATTAAGTCAAAAAAATCCATCTCAAAAATAAATTTTTAAGAGGCAGGTTAGCCCGCATGCTAACGGCGTCCTTTCTCAAAAGACCACACAAAACAAAGGCAAGACTATATTATAGTTCAGTGGCCAATGGTAAAGCTATAGCTCATTCATCGTCGTCGCATAATGGAATAATGGATGTTGATGGAGCGAGTGGAGTTCATTAGAATAAGTCATCTGTCCCACTCTCTTCCCATCACCGTCCATCATTGACTGCATGATGATTCAATCAGGACTATCAGTTGGATTATAGTATAAAGCTATAAGCATGGAATCGAACATTTCTTCCAAAACAAACACGGAAAATACTCCAAACATGGGGGTAGTGCCTCAAAACCCAGATCAGTCCAAATCTGAGATCTAAAAAAGTAAAAATAAAAACGAATTCTTGGGGTGGGGGGATTTAGGAGGGAACTAAAAAAACATTAAGATAAGTTTAAGAAAAAACAAAAAAAAGGAGGTTTTTAGTAGGATAGGGCTGGTGATACCTTCTTTAAAAAGTATTCAATTCCAGCTGATTCTCGATCTAGAACTACAATTCACTTTTCTTTCTTGAATTGTTCTTTCAGCACATGGACATGGCTAAAGATTTGATGCGTGAAATTTGTCAAACCATTCAAAAAAGGCCACTTTTTTTTTTATATATATAAAGTATCAATTTTAAACAATTAAAATAAGGTGCACTTTCAAATCTTGTTAAAAGATACAATTTTGGTGTCCAAAATCTTTACAATAGTATGAAATCTACCTTCACTTGCTCCTAAATTGAATAATACATATTGGGCAGATCTATAAACACTTGAAAATATTAAAAATTGATGGTCCAAATAATATGTTACAAAATCTACAATTTTTAGGACTTGAAAACAATTTTCTCTTCATATTCATTCATTCTGGAGATGAGATGATCAATTAGAGGTTCTTTTTATGCCTGAAAGACTATTTGCATTGTATAAACTTCTAAATTTTGAAAAACAATGACACTTCCAATTTTTTTTTTTTTTTTACCATCTTCAATTATTTTCTATGGTCCAATAGAATGGGATGAATTGGATGAAACATCATAATAATAATTTTATATTTTTATTACATGCTTCATAATAATTTTATATTTTAGAAATGGCCATTATGCACATTATAGTGCTATTTGTCCATGTTGGAAGTGGTTAAGAGATTTCATGTTTCCAAACATGGAATTAGTCGTTTTCTAAAGACAACAATTGCTCTCTACTAATGAAAGTTAATGTGTATAAAGGCTTTTGAAGCAAATTCGTCAAGAGAGGGAAAGATGACGAAAGAAAGATGGCAAATTGAAAACTATAGTTTTTTTAGACCACTTGCTTTTTGTATAAGGAGGTCACAACTATTTCCACTCATTAGATGTCAAATTGAATGGCTTGGCATGAGTCGCTAAGTCCGATAGTTTGTTATTTTTGTGATTTTGTGTCTAATCAGTAACACTTTTACAATCATTCACGTTGAAATCTAAGGGTCAAGAATAATTGTGATTACAAATGGTAAACGGTCTCTCTATGGACAATCACATGTGTTATTCTTGTCCTTTTATGAAATTGCTTGCCAGGCGATACTTAAATTTACTGTTATATGGGCTTCCTACCTTAGGGGTCATATGCCTACCAGAGCATGCTCATGGGAAATTGTTATGGCTCGTTGGAAAAAGTTGCACACTAGGGCACTTTGGTTCGTGGAAAATGTTTTTTGAAAAATATTTTTATTTGAAATTTTTTTCATATAGTTAGGTTCCATTTTCATACGCTTAAAAAGATCCATTGGAATCAATTGGTGTAGAACCAATTAGTATGAAAATATTCTTAGATTTAACCATATGAGAGAATTCTTTCATATGAAAATATCCACATCTAACCGCATGAGAGAATACTTTCTAGTGAAAATATCTTTCAAAAAATATATTCAAAATAAAACAAACACGCCTTAACAAAACTTAGGCATGGGGGTGCTACCACCACGAGTCCACGACATCACATTGTTACTTTCTAAGCAAATTCAATACCTTTTTAAAGCAAATGATGAGGGCGTTAATATTTGCAATTGTTGGTCAATGAGCGATCAAAATGCAACGAACATGAGAGAAATAGAGGTAAAAAGAACCATAAAAAATGGCATATAGGGGTTAGTAAAAGTGAAAAAGATCTCTATTTTTTAGCCTTTTATTTTTGAGATTAGGGGCATTAATCCCAAATTTTTTTTACCAATATGTAAAATCAATGAGAGGATAACAAAATGAGGCAGATTTCTTGAAAATCAGATTGAAAACTAGAGAAAATCTCAATCGGGTCTCAACAATAAAGGAAAAAATAAATCATAAATTCGATCCAAAAATTTCTTGGCTTTTGATAGAAAATAACTGGGGTTATTATAGATCCATAAAAAAGCAATAAATTAGGACAAATTGAAGAGATTTTGACAATAAATAAGATATAAATAAAGATTTTTCTAAATTTGGTTGTTAGAAAAAATTAAAAATAAAAAGCTTGACTCGCTTGATTTCATGGGCGCCTCAAGGCCCCACCAGTCCCAGTTTCAACTCAGGCGGTTTCCAAGTCGAATGTGAATGTTTAAATCCTTGCTCCAACCCACCTCGCTGATCTTTTTTTTTTGGATAAATCAGTGAGGGAGATTGCCATCTAAAAGATAGGAAAACATGGTGATCATTGTCCAACACTTAAATATTTATAGAAAAAACCATAAAATCCAACTTACTCCACATGACCACTCCTATAACTGTCATATCTTCATCTCCTCCAAATTAAAACTCTTAAAATTCCCGATGCGAGAAAAAAAAGAAAGAAATATCTCAAGATAATTTTAAAAACTAGGACCAAAAGAACTAGAAAGAAAAATAGAAAACCCTAATCGAATCATAACCTCTCATGGCTTATGCTCACTTTATTAATAAAAGGCACCTCTGCATTTTTTTTTTGTTTTTTTTTGGTAACTAACCATTTTTTCAAGTAGTATAAGAGTTACATTTTTTAAGGTGTTATTAAGGTGGTGTCAATGGGAATGGAAACCAAATGTGGTGATTGGTGTATGAGGTGCTACCACCACGACCCCAGCCCCTTTCCTAACACCTCTGCATTGTTTAACATGCCAACATGCATAGTGGTTGAGCTTCGTGGCTAGTGGCTACTATACAGACATAAGGAAAATTGTTTCATGTGCACGTCTTGCATTTCTACATTTGCGCTCCCCAAGGTATAAAGCATCTATCTCAAATAGGTGGTCTATCTAAAAATAATTGAAACTAGGGATCCAAACATTTTTTAAATACAATTATTATTATTAATTTTTAAAATTTATTTATTTTTTCATATTCAAGATATCCTTGTTAGATATTACATGTCCTTAAAAATTAGGTCAAAAAATCCATCTCAAAAATAGATTTTTAAGATGCAACTCATGTAGGGTTCTCGTGAATCCCTTGCTTGCGAAACTGGGAATCCCAAATACCATGATCCCACCCAAGATCATGCACACAATTGGTTAAATACAAAGTAGATGAATACAACTATAAATCGAGTGCAAGAAATAAAACATACATAAAAATTACACCACAACAACACACGATTACGTGGTTCACCCCGTAGGGCTACATCCACAACCTTGGCAACTAGAAATCTACTATCACAATGAAGATTACAGTTTTGGATTAGAGATATATCTATCTTTGAACATCGGTAAAAAAACCCTTAATGATATTCCCTTTTAAACTCGGTCTCCTAATCAAGCAATACCGTAGATCAATATCTTCTTTCGTACCACAATACTGCTACCAGAAATACTGTTACCAAAAGATAACTTTGAGAGGAACTGAAAAACTCTCTCTCTAGAAGTGGAACAACCCAAAACCCATGGAATACCGCCTCTCTCTCGAAAGCAATGTCTCTTTCTTTCTTGGAGATCAATTTCCTCATTGGAGATCACTTCCTATAACCTTCACAGGGTGTCTTTCTTAACTGCCTTATATGGAGATCACTTTCTTGCTTCTCAATAAAATCCATTATTTTTTTATGATAATACCATTAATATTTTAGAATAAAATATTTTTTTACAGTAATACCCTTAATCTTTTAGAATAAAACATCGGTATGGTGATTTCGCTATCACCCAAACCCAACAACTTATTCCTATATGGACTCATAGAAACTATGTCCCCGACATAAATCTTTCTACCAATATTTTAAAAAATGTCGACCCAGATCAAAATCACTCAATTTGGATGGTTTTCAGGGGCACTGGTCCAATTTCGTCAATATACCAGGAACTGGGTGGTTCCCATTAAAACTATTGGTTCTTTGACAGCTAGTTCTCCCAAGAACTAGCCAATCCGCCCCCATTTTTTTACTGTTTTCAATTTTTTCTCAATTTTGTATTTTTTATTGGTCAATTATCTTTGCCAGATCACCGATCGAGATCGATGATTCCCCGGCTAGTCCAGTTTCCTAGATGGCTAATTCATGATGTCGATCTAGGTTTTGAAACATTCGGGCCAGTCTGGTTTCCTTGATGGCCAGTTCATGTTTCCATTCTCCAAGGCAAGTATTGCCCTCCCAAACATAATATTTGATTGAGCCTTCTTCCCAATATGCATAATAGCCTTTGAGGCTCTTATAAATCTAGACAACATCAGGACGGGACCATAACAAGCAATCACATGAACATCAGAGTCAGAGCTATGATTACAGGATGGATTTATATATGCAGTCATCCCCGATGGCGTTCAACATTCGCCAACTCGAAACTCGGATTAGTTAACTCACTGAATTGGGATGCGAAATTTGTGGTTTATACGTTATACTTATTTATGTACATTAAATTGAGTAATAAATATACAGAATTATGGAACAATGAGAATTAAAATATTAAAATTTAATTCACATCAAGGTCAATATTGACCCTGCCACCGATTTCATATCTAGCAGCTATAACTTTATTATACTAAAAATAAACAATATTTATTGCATGCTCTCCTTTAATGGAAACTTATTGATATGAAAGAAGCCATATAAGGAAAGAGGGGTTCATACTCTACTTGAGCGCTTAAATTTCTTCATAGAAATGGTCCAAAGTCATTAAACTAGAAAAGTTTTGAATTCATCCGGCATGGAACTCTTGACATCATGTTGTGGCATCTACTACCTTGACTACATGACCCTAGAGCATGTTCCTAAAAAATTAAAAGTTGCCAATACCAAAGGTGACGTTGAATCCATGGACGACTAGGTGCTTTTGCCGGCTCGTATCATTCCTCGACTTCTTCGCTGCTATTTTGAAACTGCATTCAAAAGCTTCTGCATGATACACCCAAGTGCTAAGGAGTTCAGCCATAGAAATGCATCTAATGTTTATTCCCAACCTTTATATACCACAAGAACATTCCTTCTGGGTTGATCCAGAGCTGGAATTTACCTGGTAATTGTATAATTTTGAAGTTCCGATTTTGCTAAGAATGAAGTGGAACTTATTGGGAAGTTTGTTATATATCTCGAGTCCATCTTCATGTGTACCCATTATTCTTGGCCTTGGTTGTCAAGGAACAAAGGGCAGCACCAAGAAACAACAAAGTTGGATCCTAGCTTCCTTACCCAAGAAATTGTGTAAAAGTCATTTCTATGAGCCCTTTGTTCATAATTTCTAGCATTTGACTAGGGATTCCAATAAACAACCATCTACATTTTCAACCTTTAATTGGAACTTTCAATAAGCACGTATCCACATTTCTATGATAATCCTGAAGTTAAATTTTACAAGCAGTAATTCCATTTTAACTGGCTAGGATTAGTACATTATCATTAAGAAATGATACCAATATACGTTTCGCTAATGTTGGCTCTATCAATAGATGATTTTGATTTTGTAGAATTTGCAGTAACAGAAATAGAGACGAAGGAGAGAGAGAAGAAGAATCAACAAGACATATATGTAGTTCGGCAACGATAGCTACGTCTACAGAGGGTAAACTAATATCTCATTCATAGAGATTACTTTGGTTTACCAGAGATTTATAAAGTTATAATTCTTTACTTTTAAGAAATAATTCTCACTCCAATTGTAATCCCACAAAATAGGAAACGCAATATAGAAACTTACTATCTTGTACTATACAAGATAGAAACTCAATATCTGGTTTCTATAACCGTCAATGCTCCCTCTCAAGTTGGTGTGTGGCACTATCTGATAGAACTTGGTCTTTGCAATAACTTTAGTTAACATGTATGCAAGTTAGTATTCACTTCGAACATAAGGAGTACTAATAATGTTTTACTGAATATTTTCTCTAGCAAAGTGACAATCAACTTCTATGTACTTGGTTCTTTCAGGAAAAACTGGATTAGAGGCTATATGCATAGCTGCTTGATTATCACATAACATATCTATTGGATTGACCACTGGGAATCTCATATCTCGAAATAGGTATTTTAGCCACATCAATTAACTTGTAGTTGAAGCCATAGCTCTATATTCGGCCCCTGCACTAGATTGAACAACTACATTTTGTTTCTTGCTTTTTCAAGTAACTAAGTTTCATCCGACCAATGTATAATAGCCGGTAGTGGACCTCTTATCAATTGGACTACTTGCCCAGTCAGCATCAGAATAACCAATAATATTAGTGTGATCATTCGGTTTCAACTAAACACCGCTGCCAGGTGATGACTTAAGATATTTGATAATCCTATCGACAGCCTCTATATGACATGACCTAGGAGCATGCATAAATTGGCTCACAAGACTAACTACATACATTATATCTGGTCATGTCGTAGTAAAAAAAAATCAATCTGCCCTCTAGACTCTGAAAGTGGCCAACATCTTCAAGAGATTTTCCTTTTGTTGAATTAAACTTGTAATTAATATCAACATGAATGTCAATAGGTTTGACTCTCAGTTTCCTAGTTTTTCTTTCAACAGATCTAATACATATTTCCTTTGAGAAATGAAGAGTTTTTTTTTTTTTTTAATGTACTGCTTCAATGCCGAGAAAATACTTTAGTTTACCATGATCATTGATTTCAAATTTCTTCTGAAGATAATTTTCAAGCTTCATGATGTTTTCATTATCATTACCTATAATGATAATATTGTCAACGTAAATGAGTACAATTTGTTTTACCTGAAGTTCACATTTTTGTGAATATCGAAAAATCATCTGAACTTCTAAGAAACCTGATTTTCATCACTGGGGTTGGCATACCATGCGCGAGACGAATATTTAAATCTCTATAAAGCCCTATTTAATTTACATACAAGACCTTTCTCATTTTCTTTAGAATGGCCTAGAGGAAGATTCATATAAACTTCTTCTTCAAGGTCACCATATAAGAAGCCATTTTTAATATCTATTTGATGCAGAGACCACCCACAATTAACTACGATAGATAAAAAAAAACGAACAATATTCATATTAGCAACTGGTGCAAAAGTCTTTTTATAGTAGACTCCATAAGTTTTGGTAAATCATTTGGCCTCCAACCTGTGCTTATATTTTTCAACAGACCAATCACTATTATATTTGATTTTATAAACTCATCTACATCCAATTGCTTTCATTCGTTTAAGTAGCTTAACAATGTCCCAAGTATAATTCTTGTCAAGTGCTTGAAGTTGAACCTATATGGTCTTCCTCCACACATGTTGAGAAATAGCATTTTGAAATTCGTAATTATTAGAAATAAACTAAAAAAGACAAAATAGCAGGAGATATATTTTCATAGAAAATATAATTTTGAACAGGATAAACAACTACATGGTAAGTATAAAAATCTTAAAGTCTAGAGGATAGTTGAGAGATGTGAGAAGACCTGCGTAAGGGGATAAGGTGGGGCCATGATCATAGCGTAGTATTCTTCTTCTAAATCAGTTTGGTGAGTTTCAGATGTATCTTCAACTTCGTTTTGATTATCATGACTTGTTCCGGGTATGTTAAACACACCACTGGTATTAATATTAGGCAAGGGTAAACGACCTCTTGAATACTCCCCATATGTCATATTTTCCAAACCACTCTCCAATGTGTGATGGAAATATATTTAGGTTTCAACAAATTGAACATCTCTAGAAATATGCTTTTTTTTTATTATGTGGTCATAACATTTGTATTCCTTTTGAGTAGAGGAGTATTCAAGAATAATACATCTACTTGAACGTTTATCAAGTTTATCCCGGTTGTGCCCATCCACATGAACATAAGACATACATCCAAATACTCGCAATTGAGTCAAATTAATTTTTCTATTTTTCAAAATTTCAAGGGAAGATTGATTCTTAAGAATTTTACTTGGAAGTTTGTTAATCAAATAGCAAGCAGTTAAAACAGCTTCAAACCAATAAATTTTTGGAACATACATCTGAAACATAAAAGACCTTGTAGTTTCCAAAAGATGTGTATTTTTCCTTTCAGCAACTCCATTATACTGAGGTGTTCCAGCACACACTGTTGATGTATAATACCAAGATTTAATAGATGCTCAGAAAAATGTTTGTTCACATAATCTGTGCCATTATTAGTCAACATAATTCTAATTTGACATTGTATTGAGTGGAAATCAGTTTGGAAAATTCTTTGAACACATGAAAAAAATTTGTTTTTTATTTCAATAAATATCCCCAAGTAACACGGTACTAATCATCAATGAAAGTAACAAAATATTTAAAGCCAACATAAGAATCAACTAGGGTTGGTCCCACACATCAGAATATATCAAATAAAATAGTTCTTTTGAAACATGTATAAAAGATTGAAAAGGAAGTCTTGTCTGCTTTGAGAATTTACAGACTTCACAAGAATGAGAGTTTAAAAATAGAGAGGACATCAAAAATTTTAAAGCCACAATTTATTATTATCGGAATTATCTTGATTGGCAATCAAAGGCTTATTTTTTTTTATTGAATAATTATTGCCTATGAAACTGTCTTCCTTCACCAATCCTCCTCCTCATGGCCTGGTCTTGGAAAGTCACAAAGTTGGGAGAAAAAAAAAACATTGCAATTCATGATCTGAGTAATTTTACTAACAAACATCAAGTTCGAGGAACATGATGGCATGAAAATAATTTCAGAGTTTTGTGACTTGGAGAAAAAATTGGCATTACCAACACCATGGACATGAATTAAGGAACTATTAACAATAGACATAGGGTTCATATTTTCGTTTTTTTTAGGTTAGATAAACACTACAAGTTACCAGTCATATGATATGTGCCCCTTGAGTCTATTATCTAAGGAAAGGTGTTACATGAATGTTGAAGATTGATGTCTTGTATTCTTAGGAAATAGATCTGTCAATGTGGAGTCAAAAGGACAACTCTAGAGGACCGTTAAAAGCCGGGAGGGCCGAAGGCCCGAAGGGCTTACATGGGATTCGATATATGTGGGACTTGATATATATCCGTATAAGGGTATTTTCGTACTTTGTACCATCTATTTGGAACTCGATATATATTGTTGCGATTGAGAATTCATCCAGGGTTAAGAGAAAAACTCAGATATCTTGGTAATTAGAGAGAACAAAGAGGTGTGAGAAAGAGAGCGATTGTAACCCTATTCTCCATTGTCAATAAAAAAGCCCTCATCTCCTATATATATCTTTGCGTTGTGGTTGGTTGTCTCTTTCTTTTGTATTTGTTTCTTTTTTCTTATTTTCGTGGATTGCTTTTCATTTCTACAAAAAAGACATTAAAGTATAAGGGTTACATGTGTCCGAGAATAAAGAAAAAGGGGTTTTTATGGCGGAAGAAACACTGTTGTTACTTGATTACTGATAATGATCACAGTTGCAATGATAGGTTTGAGTAGTTGCAGTTTGAGTGGTAGATCTATCTGTTGTCCGCTTATTATTATTTTAAGGCATTTTTGTTTCATATTTCTCATTATTAACAACTAAAAAACATTTCTAAACATTTTTTTTGGAGGTTTTGATATCAAGAATTATAATTTTCCTAGTTATCTGTCCAAATTTAGATTTTACAAAAAGAGAACGAGAAACAACTTTCGACTAAATAAATAATTAAATCTATTCAAATGACCGATAGTAAATTTTATGCTGGAGTAATTTTTCGAATCTATCATTATAAAAAGATAACAAGAGCTTGCTCAATAGCAAGGATGACTAAAGAATAGAAAATGACCCAATTAGAACCAACTGAAAATCCCAATGAGAAAGAAAGATTTCTTTCTCTAGAAATAGGTGAACTTGCATCCCAAAAAAAATTCTGTTAACTTGAAGGTGGAAAGATGCAACTAATGACCTACCAGAGGCAAGTCTACATCAACAACAAGCTCAAGTTGAAGGTGCACAAGATGAAAACTTTGGAATTCCAAAAGAAACCGGTATGTAAATCTTTTGCATTACGTGAAGAAGTGGATGTTTGCAAAAACCTCGTGATTTCCAAAAGTAATATTTTGCATTACTTGAAGAAGAACGCAATTTCCAAAACCTTGTGCATTCCAAAAGTCGGCATCAAATCAATGTCCTCAAGGTGCAAACCAATTTTGCAGGCTATTTCCGTGAGGTTTTCTTGTTGGAAATAATAGAGTCACATCGGAAAGAGATAAAGAGAAAGATCCAAGATCATCACATAAAAAAAGGGAGACGGTAGTGATTTCAATATATCTCTAAAGACGTCTGCTCTGATATCATATAGAATTTGAAATAAAAGAAATAAAGACGAAAGAGAGGGAAGAAGAATCAACAAGACACATACTATTAGCTTCGGCAATAGTGCCTCAGTCCACAAAGGGTAACCCAGTATCTCATTTATAGGGATTACTCTGGTTTACCAGATATTTACATAGTATCTCTAAAGACGTCTGCTCTGATACCATATAGAATTTGCAATAAAAAAAATAAACACGAAAGAGAGAAGAAGAATCAACAAGACACATACTATGAGCATAGGGATTACTCTGATTTACAAGATATTTACATACATCTCTAAAGACATCTGTTCTGATACCATATAAAATTTGCAATAAAAGAAATACAGACGAAAGAGAGAGAAGAATAATCAACAAGGCACATACTATAAGCTTCGGCAATAGTACCTAAGTCCACAGAGGGTAAACCAGTATCTCATTCATAGAGATTACTCTCTCTGGTTTACCAGATATTTGCATAGTTACAATTCTTTTTTTGTAATATCTTTTAATATACAAGAAAGAAAACTCAATATCTAGTTTCTATAACTAAAATCAATATCTGGTTTTTATAACTGTCAACCGATTTCATTGAAATTCATGTCAAAACTTGAGGTTGGAAAGAGGTTGAACCAACTTGCACCATAACCAATACCATATGGTAATACGAACTGTCTATAGATTGGATGAACGGTTTGCATACTCTTGAACCAGTGCTGCAAATAGCGAGCGTCGTTCTAACAGGTGAGATGGCTTATCAAATTCCTTGGCCAAACCTACACAAGACCAACAAAGAATATAAACATTAGTCATGAATACGAGCATAGACAGGCATACCCATATTTGGTAATACATGTTTGGGACAAACAAATTACTAAGCATGAGAGAGAGAGAGAGAGAGTGTTACCCGCATCAATAACTAAGACCCTATTGCAGTCCATGACAGTGGGTATTCTATGAGCAATGCTGATGATGGTACACTTTGCGAAATCTTCTCTAATAATTCTTTGAATGATCCCATCTGTTTGTGAGTCGACAGAAGCAGTTGCCTCATCAAGAAACAGAATTCGGCTTTTCTTTAGCATGACACGCCCTAAACAAAGAAGTTGCCTCTGTCCCACGCTCCAATTTTCACCACTATCAACCACTACATAGCCATAAACACAGAATTAGCCAATAGTGTTCCAAAACAAGAAAAAGAAGCATATGAAAGTGATGCGACATTTGGAATGAAGAAATGTTCTAGGATAAAATAAAATGTGCATTATGAGGATTATGGTTCTCTATGATAGTAAAATAATGTGAAAAACAAAAGAAGGGCTTAAGAGAAGATTCTGGGACAGCATATTTGGCTACAGGATGACTATAATTCCGTCAAGTATATAATACACCAACAGTGTTATACGGTTAATGTTCTTTGATTAAAATACAGGATGGCTAACACAGGTCTTTGAATGACATGATGCTGTACACATGAAATAAATGAGCACTTCTTTTTTATTTGCATGTTAACTTGGGAGCTTGGTAGGAGGAGAACCCTAGATGTCATAATGTGGCACCCCTCCTCCCTGTCCTCCCAGGCCTAGAGGCCAGTCCTATGAAATAATGGGTACTTAAAGATAAAAGTGAAATGCCTGGAAGAAAAGGAAAATAAAGACTGCATAGAATCTCTTCATTGAAGTTAATTAAAGTTGACTATAGATAAAGGCAAAACTTTTTATCATTGAGAAAGAATCAAATGAATAATTTATTTGGCAGATTCAGATTTCAAGATTACCAGAAGTGTCAAGTTTATCGGGTTTTGCAGCAACGACCTCTTTCAGTTGGCATCTCTCCAAGCTCTGAAAAGCAAAGCAACGCAAATTAGAATTTGCATTTGCAAGATAAGGACGGACACACGCACACACAACACACAAAACAAACGCACATGCACAGGCACAGGCACATTCAAAGGCACACGCACACACAGATACACACACACACACAACAAAGAATCCATACCTTCCAAATTTCCTCATCAGTATAACACCCTATGGGGTCGATGTTGCTTCTCACAGTGCCCTCGAACAGGACTGGCTCTTGAGGTATGATTCCGAATTGAGTGCGAAGATCATGGAGGCCCAGTGTGCTTATATCAACATTGTCGACTACAATCTTACCTCCTGATGGCTCCACAATCCTAAATAACACCTGGATCAATGTGGATTTCCCACTCCCAGTCCGCCCAACCACACCAATCTTCTCTCCTCCATTGATACTAAGACTGATACCTTTCAAAACCAATGGTGTGCTTGGCCGATACCGAACCTAAGATGTACATAGAAGTCACAAAACCATAAAGTTGGATTATTTTAGCGAATTTCTTACCAACATAATGCTGGCTTCTTCGCATACATATGGTAGTTATAACAACAGAAACGGTAATTAATTTTTGCCCTATGTTTAAGATATTGAACATAGGTACTCATTCAATGGGTACTTCTTTTACTTAATTTTACTGATGAGGGAACTTAAAGTAGTATCAGTTAAGTAATGATTCTAATATTTGGAAAAGTGAGTGATTTTTAGGGGTACCTGCAAGTCTATGATATCCATATTTCCATGTATGGGCCATTGCGGTGATGGAAGAGAGTCCTTTATTTTCCAGGGTGCCTCAGACTCTATGTTGCTGTATTGCTTTATCCTCTCCACTGATACCATTCTGTTCTCGAGAAAGCAGCTCACCCATATTGTCCAGAATAGTGCAGTATTTAGAGAGAGACCATATGACAGAGAGAGCCCCACATACTCTGCATGATCCGGCCAGGAAACAAGGAAAGCTCAGATACAATGAAAAACTAAACAGAGTTCTCTCTCTCTCTCTCTCTCTCTCTCTCTCTCTCTCTCTCTCTCTGCGCACGCGCATGCAAGGTGTTCTCTTAACCCATTACATTAAAATGAAAAATATGAATTTCCAAATAAACTTAAGCATAAATAATGCATGTACTTGTACCTGGTTTGATAACATTGGAAGGAAGCAAGACCATGACGAGTGCAGAGAAGCAGAAGATGAAGCTTCCGATCATCTCAAGGCGTGATCCGAGCCATTCATTCGACGCATTGTTGTGAAAATCCATACGTAAGTTAGCATTAACACGATCATAATTAATGCGCACAAATTCAGCTTCCTTCTTAAAGCATCGGATTGTCACAAACCCAGCCACACTCTCAGAAAAGTGGTGAATGACTGGCGCCTTCGTTATGGAGTCAAGCCGAGTAAGCTCTCGTGAGGTGGCTAGATAATAGCCCTGAAAATAATTTTCATACACCAAATAAATGAGAGAAATAAAAAACTATGAACAATTAATGATCCAAGATTTTGTATATTGGCCCCCTTTACCAAATTTTTCCCATGATTCCTTCAAATATTCAAAAACATAAATTATGCTTAAACATACAAATGTTTAAAGAGAAACATAAGTCAGAAGTTTATGCAAAGTTAAAATTCCTAAAAATTACCAATTTATAAAAAATAAGTAGAACTAAATTAGGAAGAAAACATAGTGGGTAATATTAGTTTATCTTTTGTTTGATATTTACTTCTAAAAATTTTCGTTTTTTAAGTTTTCCATCTTATCTTCCACCTAGATTTTCACATTTTCTAAAACTCTCCCTAGAAACCAAGCCATGAAAATATCACAAGAAAATATCACAAAATTTACCACTATGGCACTGCCAACGTATTCTAGAAGATTAGTATTATCAGAATCATACTGAAGGGGCTTGTCCAACAGGTTAGACCATGAATCAAACTCCAAAATGGTTCGATTCAATAAGCAACTGAATCTTCAGAGAAATCGGATTTTTAACATAATTTATGAAAATTTTCGATATATTTTATGTTTTTATCAGTTTTTCGTTGGTTCAAATGGTTTGACCGGTGGAATCCCTAATTGAACCACAGATCGAACAATAATCGATTTCGGCAACCGGTCTCATTCTTATAACACTGTAATAATGGTACTAGTATAGGCCTAGGGCTGGTCAACGCCATTTCTATTTCCCAAGAAAGAAATAATAAAAAAAAAGACCAAGAGCAAAACTCCGTTTACTCGACAATGTATCGAACCAATTATTATTTTTGTATTTTTTAAATTAAAAATTAATGGTTTTCTATCTCTTGAAGCAGACACCCAAAGTTTTCAGAATCCTAAATTCGCTTCACTAAAAATCATGAATTCAAGGAATTGCAAAATTCGAAAGGACAGAGGAAACGATAGTGGTTTAGATTTTAGTTCTTACCCTGCACCAGATGTTTAACCAAGCTAATGGAAGTATGACAAAAATCGTTGGCCATGCGACCTGGCATGTAACTACTATGATGCTCAAAACTCCCAACAATGTACTAAGCGCCATCCCAAAGAAGAATGGTAGAAAGAGGTCCACATTTGTTTGATCAGTAGAAGCCTACAGAACAAAGAAAACAAAGACAGCAACAATTATAGTAAGGATAAAAATCAGGGTCCAATCAAGATCCTTATAAAATGAGGGCATAATCAAATGTAAGTCAATTCCATGGAAGTCAAACATGCTTTCTTATCCTTCTACAGATAGCAGTAGTTCTTTTCAAACTTATTGCCAAAATTCAATTGAAATTTGCTAGTTCAAATTTTGTGATCTTTGTCTTTCAAATTCTGTGATCTTTGTCTTTTTATCTCAATTCCTGCTCTTTCAAGTTAATGACAAAATTATTCAAAGAATAAGGACTTCATCGTACCAAAAAATTCAAAAATCTAAAACTTTCTCAGCCTATTTGTCAAACCATGCTTTATTATGATTTCATATAAAACGTAGGGATATAATTATGTTTGTCTAATAAAATCAGTAAACAAAATTTTCTAGAAATTTACGCTCATATCCCCTAAATATCTGTTATTATAAAATTCCCCTCAATTTTTTTATACTTTTATGACCTTTTTTTTATTTTTTCCCAAAATTTCTTGTATTTTAATTTCAAACTTCTTGTATTTTAATTTCGAACCTTGAAGGTCAGAAGTTCTGCAACTCCAGAGAGCACTTCGGACTTCCATTCACTTCGGAGCTTCAAGGACTGAAGTCCAATTACTTTGGACTATGAAGGTTCAAAGAAGTTGGACCTCACCATAGACTTGAAGGTCAAAAGTCAACTCTCAAGTTAACTTTAGATCTTCAGGTCCAAACCGATGTCACAGTAAAAAAAAAATTCTTTTAGACTCTGGCCTGAAGTTGTTACCACTTCGAACCTCGAAGGTTTAAAGTGGGGGCATTTTGGGAAAAAATTTTAAAAATGTATGAATGCAAAAAAAAGGTGGAGGGAATTTTTTAATAATTTTCTTAAATTTTCTTATGGACACCACACCATATGCAGCTCATGATGGTACATGAAAGTATGATATATTCTCCATGCCTTTTAAATAATATATCATACTTTCATGTACCAAAGTTTGTAAAAACCATCGATCTGAATCGCCTGATCCGGATCGAAAATTGCCCTACCCATTCCAGATTCCATAATATATTGGGATCTGCCCAAGCCCCCTTAGAACCAGCTGGTTCGAGCCAGTCCGTACCGATTCTCTGACAGATTCAGTTTAAAATTTGAATTTTTATTTTGTATTTTAAGAGCCGACATGAGGCTGAGGCCCACGCCCTTCTAATACAACGTTTTTAATTCTTTCATAAAATTAATAAAGGGGCCCACATTTTACTCGTCAAAGTGAGAGACCACTTCTAACTTTTAGGCAAGGCAGCCCCACTTTTTTCTTTGTGGGAGCCACATTTACAATTGTCTTTTCCTACCCCTAATCTATAGGTGTGTGCTCACGTTCACTCAACAAATGTTGATTTCAAGTAAATGAAATTGCGCTTAATAAGAAAATCAAGCCACTCAAGCCATGTCTATTAATGAAATTGAGCCTAATAAGATAATCGAGCGACCACATTCACTCAAACCATTGGAATCAAAGCATACCAAAACAAAATTGAGCCCAATATGAAGCTTGCAGTGGTGATGGAAAATCAAAAACACAGATTTAGAAAAATAAAAACAAGAGGAAAGTTACCAATATACTCTAGAATAAGAAAATATCAAGTTAAAATGAAGAAAAATAAAATTTAGAAATAATTGACAAAGCAATATAGCAAAGGAGGAAGTCCCACAAAAAAAATATGGAAAATATAAGAAAAAAGTACTTTGATCCTTAGATCTATGTAACTTCATTGCAATAAAAAAACAAATGGAAACAAATAAGTAATCAAATAAATTAATTTTTAGAAAAGGAAAAAAATAAGAAATGAGGAGGCAAGATCCTCCATTTTGAGTTAGAGAGATCCATATTTATTGTAATGAATTGCATTTTAGATTGCATTTTGACTATGAAATGGATTTAGTGGTTAACAAATCCTCAGGTATGAAACAAGTTCTCAGTATTTATTTATTTTAAATAAAATAGTAAAAATCTACAACCCAAAATTTCTTTGAAAACATAAGAAACTAGATTTTTAAGAAGTTTTAGTGATTTTTTCAAAACTTCCCACCGATCCGGCCAATTCTCCGATACATATCACCGATCCACCGAACTAACACAGTTTTTTATTGGCTAATTTGGGTCACCGATCCGTTTTTTTTAAACCTTGTTGATAATTATGTTTTGATCCTTTAAATCAATGTCACTTTCATAATTTATAATTTATAACTTTTTTTTGTGGGTAGAAGGGGGAGGGGGGGATTTAGTTGTAGTGGTTTTGAAACATACAAAAACCGTTCTTACCCGGCTAAGGATCCGGCCTGATGGGGTTGTGTCAAAGAAGGACATAGGGGCATGCAGTATGCTATTGAGTATCTGGTTGAAGAAGATCTGTGCAGTCTTGAGAAATATGGCAGCTAAACCAAAAATCCTAAGCGCCATGAACACAAATGCAACCATAGCAAGCCCAATGTACACCCCAATAAAAATTTTGGCATTGAATGAACTTGAACCAGTCCCTGATGTCTCAAATGCAAGCCAGTAGTCACCACCCATCATTGCCAATTGATACAAAATTTGGCAGGCAACCAAAAACAATGGCCCCCACCACCCATAGGCCTCAGTTAGATAAAGCTTGTACACATTCCAGCTAACATGTCCAGTCTCTCTTTGCTCTTCCTCTATGAGCTTGGCGGTTCGGTTATTTGACTTCTTTTCCTCATGAGTCTCTCCATTCATTGATTCATTCTCATGAGCTTCTCCATTCACTGACCCGTTCTCCAAAACCTTTGGTTTAGTGTTTGGGCTCTTTGGAGAGGGTGTTTCTCTTGGAGAAGGGTGAGGAGAGTTGGGAGGATTATGTGAAGATGAGCTTGACTCTACGAGCTCCATGGCTGTGTCATGGGCAGCAACTAAGGCTTGGAAGTCGGTTCCGGACTGGAGAAGCTCATCATACTTCCCTGATTGCATGATCCTACCATCACGCATGACCTGTTTGTCAAATGTAAGGAATGTCAAAGTGGAAATTTGTCAGAAAAGTATGGTATGATCTATATGCCATGATAACAGGATGGTCATAAGGTTAATCACTGTCCAATAAATGGTCAGACACTGCAGGAGACGGGCTTCGATCCCAACAAACATTTCATTAATTCATTTGCTTATTCCATTTTCCTTCCATTGCCACTCAACACATAGTTTGGAGGGTGATGATGCCCATGACAAAAATGATGATAATGGGTAAAAGTTTCCGGTATGACACAAATGATGAAAAGCATCAAAGTATTTTTCCCTTGTGACAAAATGATGATATGAACCTACTCAAATTTTTTCCTCCATTGTAATGTTATCCTGCACAGTAGGTTACGTTTGCAGGCACAAAATTAATGGGACACAGTGATAAAGTGTGATCAGGTTAGCACTATGCATCATCATCATCTAAGCCTTATCCTAACCATTTGGGATCAGCTACATGAATCATATTCTGCCATTCTACTCATAGCTTCAGGATCCATGACAAGATTTGGTGTAGGTTTATGTTGGCTGCCCTACTTAACATAGCCTTCCACCTATACCCGGGCTTGGGACAGGCAGGACCGGCTTGGGGCCAGACAAGGCAGAGTTATGTAAGGTCAGCACCATGCATAATTAATGAAAATGTTCCCTTTCTGAAAGTAATTAAACATGGGAGGAATTTATAGACATATAATTTTTTTTTAGAGAGGGATAATAAGAGAAGAATTTATAGTTACCATAATGAGATCGGCACCATGTAGGAAGTCAACTTGATGAGTGACCAGTAAGATTGTCTTCTCTTTGAGAATCCCTCGTACACATTCCTACAAAAAAATGATCAAAAAAATGGTTAAGATTATGTTGGAGAAAAAAGTAATAGCTTAACGAAGTAGCCAAAGATGTGCAACAGTTAAATGAAGGTGCTCGAAACTCCCGAATCTTTCTTTGTAGCCCTAATTGTCCCATTCCATTTTCATAATGGTTGTCCATGACTTGTCTTTTGTTGTCTAGATTGGAAAGCTATTTGAAAGGCATAAGCTTATATAAGGTGTCAACGTTATATTATAGAAGTAGGGTGTGCCTCTAAAACCCATTGGAAAATGTCGTTTTGATGCTAGAAAATGCTCCAACTAATCATATCGACCTCCAGATGTATGGATTTGAAAAAAAAGAAGATTTCAAGTCCAAAAATAGTGCATCTTGTAACACATAATTTGGACTGCCAATTTTCATGGTTTTTAAGTGTTTATAGATCTACTTGATCTACGCCATCTTTCTCGGAACTTGGAAGATGTAATTTTGGATATTGGAAAAAGCATTGGTAAAGGTATAAAATATGCAGCAAACAGAAAGGTTTCAAAACGCTATGCAAAGACATCAATGAATAAAATATACGGATACGGACCTTGAAGATCTCAGAACCGGTGTGGGCATCAACTGCACTGAAGATGTCATCAAGGAGGTAGATATCAGAATCATGGTAGACAGCTCTGGCAAGCTGAATTCTCTGCTTTTGGCCTCCACTGAGGTTTATCCCACGCTCACCAATCTCTGTTTGGTCTCCAAATTCCATGCTCTCCAAGTCTTTCTCTAAGCAACAAACCCTTAACACCTCCTTGTACCTCTCAGTATCCTTGGGCAAACCAAATAGTATGTTGTCTTGGATGGTACCATTTTGTATCCATGCAGTTTGGGCCACATATGCAGTGCTACCACTCACTCTTACCTACCCAAAATAAGTACCCTTTAAAATACATATCAACCCTGATTCCAGAAAATTACACAAACATACACTAGTTATCATGTATCTTATGGCCTCTCTAACATGTGATCAACCATTTCATGGTGATTATATCAATTTACTAAAGCATTTTAATAATTTTCATTTTCCTTTCGTGGCTTCTTCCTTTTCCAATTTTCAGCACTATGAACAGCATAAACTAGCATAAAACCAAGCTTGAATATTCACAAGAGAGAAAAAAATAAAACCTAGGTTTTAGTTTTTAGTCAAAATTATGGTAATGCCATGGCAGATTCCTAAATCATCCAAACGAATGTTTGATGATCCAGCCCCATATAAAACAAAAACCACAAAAGAAAAACAAGAAAGAGAAACTTACCTTCCCAGAAAGCTTTGGTGTCTCTCCTAAAATGCAAGACAACAAGGAGGTCTTCCCAGACCCAACAGTCCCCACAATAGCAGCTAAACAACCCCTCTTAATCTCCATATTTATCCCCTTAATCACCCCCTCCTTCACTCCATCATCCCATGAAAACTCTCCATCCTTCACTTCAACAGCTATCTCTTCACCATAAGCCACTCTCTCAACCCCATCTCTCTCTAGTTCCTTACTTATCATATACTTATCCAGCCTTTCCAAAGAAACCATGGCTTGAGAAAGTGATATTAAGGCTTGTGGAAAGTTCCTTATAGGATCTTGCAATATCTTGAAGAAAGAAGTTGCAGTGAAAACTCTTCCAGGGGTGAGTTCTACACCAAAAAGAATGCATGCCCAGAATGTCAAGGCTGAAATCAGAGATGGGGTGGCCCAAAGCACCACAACATTGCCAGAAATTGAGTAGAAGAACTTGCTGACCCAAGAGAATTCAGAATCTCTCAAATCATTTATCCTCTTGGAGAAATGGTTCTCCCATGCTTGAAACTTGATCACCCTCATGTAATTAAGCATCTCATTCACTGCCTTTAACCTGAGGTCCTTCATCTTCATCACACTGAACTGGTACCTGTACTTGTGTTTTGCGTGGGTATACGCATGGTTCGGAAACAGTTGAGTAAGTCGTTCAAAAGAATATGAACTTATTAAGAGTAAAAAAAGTAAAAAAAAGGGGAAGTAAGCAACATATTATAAAGAATGACCACCCTATGACCAATAACTTGAGCTCTGGTTTAGAGCTATGGTGCAACTTGGCTGAATTTAGTTGCTGCAACCCCAATTACAGAGTGAAGTAGTAAATAATAGTTGCTATAAAGCACTATTAGTTTTCTGAGAAATTCAAATGGAAATCATTTTATTTTTTGAAATCTGACTCAAAATTTTGGCAAAACCCTAAAATTTCAGCTATGTTCTCTTCATCCAAAAAAGGAAAAAACAAAAAAGAAAACAAATTTCTACCTTACTTCAGCACAACACCCATAATCTCCAGCCCCCAAACTTCCCAAAAAAGTTTTACACCGATCCAAAACTAATGCAATAAAAAGATCAATCAAAGCAATACATGGAGACAAAAG
This sequence comes from Amborella trichopoda, assembly GCF_054954075.1. Taxonomy (NCBI): domain Eukaryota; kingdom Viridiplantae; phylum Streptophyta; class Magnoliopsida; order Amborellales; family Amborellaceae; genus Amborella; species Amborella trichopoda. The sequence goes on along the minus strand of NC_142337.1, from coordinate 64,661,879 downwards.
CATTTTAAAAAATGACCAAAGGAAAAAAAATCATCAGATACCTGTTGTTTCTCTTGGTCCCCATCAGAATAAACACCATGACCACCACCACGCCAAGAAAACCAACTCCAACAGCTGGCCCCAAGAATGCATAAAGGAGTGCCAGTGCGGCCCCTATTTGAAGAGGCATCAGCCATATGTAATGGAGCTGAAGCATCATATCAGAGAGTTGTTGAGCATCAACAGCCATGTAATTCACAATCTGGCCTATTCCATGGTCTTGGCGAGCAGAGCAAGAGAGGCGTAGGCCTTTCTGATAAAGAGAGGTTATGAGAGTGGACCGTATAAGCATTCCCAGCTTTTGGCACTGGAAATTATACTGATGAGAACAAATAACCTCAACAGATTTAGCAACCAACAAGATCAAAACCAATATATAGCCTTCATAGAGAGAGCTTCTCTTCCCCGAAGTGAAATCCACGAAACTTTGGATGAGAACAGGGCCAACATACATTACGCAAAGGCGCAATATGGCTAACACAGCAGTGAAAGAGAGGTTGGGCCAGAAGCATTTGAGTAAAGTAGTCCTAACTGGGTGTTTTGATTCAGTTCCTGGCCAATTCAATACAAATCGCTCACACATGGCCTCTGCCTTATCAGCTGGAGCTAGTGCTGGTACATCTTCAAGCTTTAATGGAGATTTATAGCCCTTCCTTATCAAATCATTCATCCATGTCCATGTAGCTCTAGAAAGAAACCCTGCTGTGTGATAAGGAGTAGTTTGAATGGCCTGAGTGCCCCTACAATGAGCCTCCGATAAAAGAGGTTCTCTTAGTTTTTCTTCTTCTGATTTTTCATTTAAGGTGATTAGGATTATGCCTGTGGAGCCTTTGATGGCTACCAGAAAGAGAAAAGCATTAACTAGGAGAGATATGAAAGTCAATATATCTCCAAGCCATAGTTCAGGACTATGGTCCAGGTTTTTGCTGCTGAATCTGATGATTCCAGAGATTGAGAGCAAAATAGACAGCAAAAAGCTCAAGCCCCACCAAAGCCGTATCAAAAGAGGATGAACAGTTGCCCTGAACCTCTTCTCATGAGCTATAACAATCGAAAACACTAGATAAGAGATCGAAAGGAACAAGCAGAGAGCTCCCTGCTTAAATTTCCATGAATTGTCAATGTTTTTTGAGGAAAAAAGCGAGATAGAGAAAACCAAATAAACAAGGCCAAGCAAGAAAGTTAAACCCAAGCTCAGTTTGAATACAAAACTGGTCTTTGTATTGGTGCTTTCAGCTTTAATGGTGGAAGGTGGCAAACGGGTTCTTCTTGAAAAGAGCCTTTTAAGAGCAAAACCGAAAACGGTTATTAGGAAAATGAGATTTACGGAGGAGACTAGAGAGAATTGTGGGCATGGAGAGAGAAAAATGAATCTTAACCAGTAGAGAGTAGCCAAAAGGCTTGAGGAAGGTGGGGTCTCTGAATAAAAAGGACTGGAACAAGATGAAGAACTGATCCAAGACATGACTAATAAATGTGTGCCTATGTAGTATTGCAAGTTCTATGAATCATCTGAATTTTTCAGTCTCTTTTCATTTCTCTCCCTTGAGTAGAACATCAAAGACCTTATCAAGTCTTCCAAAGGTGTTCTCTGTTTCTTTCTTCCACTGGGTTTCTTTGTCTCTCAATTGAATGTTGTTGAAATTTCACATGGTTTCCCTGAGAGAGGCCTTATTATTATGCTGTAACCATGAAAATACAAGAAGGAATCAGATATAGAGATTAGAGAAATAATTCATAGTGAAAATTATAGGTATAAAAGGATAGGAGATGAATAATCTAATAAAATGTAAACTAAGGACAACTTGTTAAGTTTCAGAATCATTAAGACCGGTCTTCTCTGAAATAACTAACGGCCCAATGTTTGGTTTATCGCCATTATGCCTCATAACGCATCAAGGTAACAACAATGATTTAAAACATAGACCGGTAGTTCGACCTTCTACAGTGCAGCTCTAGATTGGTTAAATCTAGGGGGGGCAAAGGATTGGGTCAGGTCCGTGTCCAACCAGACCCGGATTTGGACCCGGATCTGGACCCGGAACCGGAACAAAACGAAAATTTAAAAATAAATATATTTAAATGTTATGTTAAATATATATGTATTATTTAAATATTATTACTAAAAATATATAATTATATTTATTTAAATATTATTGGTATAATAACACTATTCAGGTCCTGGAATCGTCCACTTGGATGCATAACCAAAACAAAATAGTGTTCAGGGATAATATTTGGACCCGGACCTAAACCACAGGGTCCAATTCTTGGACCCAAACCTAGGTCGGGTCCCGAGTTGGGTCGAGGTCCATTGCAACCCCTAAATCCACAATTCGGATCAGTTATGCAGCCAGAAATTTTAAAAAATAGAAAATGTGGGAGAACCAAAAAACCCCATTGAAAGCATCTTCCCCGTGTTCATACAATGACTTAAATCGTCGAGCAAACATATTATAGAAAGGGGAAAATGCACTTTAGAGAAGGTTAATTGTTTATGCAAACAACACTGCAAACCATTTAACTTCGTCCATTTAACTTCGTCCAGCTAATGTAGATCGCTCCGTCCCCCTATGAACGGTGTAGATGTAGGGGCCCCTCTACAACCCATGTACTTCAGAGAATAGGATTGATCATTGATTTTGGTAGGGACTCCCCTCAATGACTCGCAAATCCAATTCGAATCGGGGATTTTTAAAACCTTTTGCAAGACGAAAGATGTAGTCTAATTGAGGACTGGTGAGGAAATTACTTTTCAAATTTTAAACATTAAAATAAAAAATAACTTAAAAAAATTTACTTACAAACTTTTTTAAAAAGATTATATTATAAAATAAAATAATGGCTAGTTTTAAGGGCAGTTGTCGAGTGGACATAATTCTTTTTATATAAAATAACTAGAATTTTCAAACAAGGTCTCCCAATAATTCTAGAAAGAAAAAGACCAAAAGTAAGAGTTGATCGTAAGCTAAAGACCTGCCAGCTTTTCTCAAGATCCACTAAATTTTTCCAGTACTATTTTTAAGATGAAAAATGATATTAAAACCCTCACTCACCCATGTGTACAGGATTTTAAAGAATAACCATTAAATTTGATAAAAATCTATAAAAAAAATCATATCACACATCCATAAAATAATTTTTTTAAAAAATCGTGCGGACTTTAATGATATTTTAAAATCCAACCCACATAAATAAGAGAGGGTCCTATAAGATCATTACTCCTTTAATATCCATAAAATTATTTTCGGATACTACTCTCTTGTTTAGTAGCGTAGGGTGCCATCTACCTTATACAATCTCCGTATTTTGGGGTAAGCCATGTGCCATACAAAATTTAGATGGCACTTGGTAGCTAGATATGGTGATGGAATAGTATATAGGTTTCATGCAATTCGACCATAATATTTTTTGCCAAAAGATTATAAGCTTAAGATAAAAACCAAACTGTTGCCCTAAATCGTTAGAACCAATATTTCTGAACCTGGCAATTTCTAATCAAGATTGCCAATCTAGATGCAAAATTGGTCAGGACCAAAGCAAATCAGATCTAGATGCAAAATTGGTATGGATCCAGCTTGATTCCCTCCAAAAACCCACTTTTTATATATATATTTTTAAATTTATCTGATAATTTATTAGATCCACCTAAATCCCCCACCCATAAACTCCTATTTTAAAGTTTTTTATTTTATTTATTTTTAATATTTGTATGGGTGGTTGATTCGGACATATCCAAATAACCAATCTAACGATATAACACAGATCTATGGATGAACGATCCACCCCAGCAATCCGAATTTAAAAACTAATCAAGATTTCTCCATTCATTAAGTTGGATCGATCTATGATACAACTAAGATATTATGCATTTTTATTTCTTCCTTGAATTCTTTCCTTTTTTAGATTGGGCCAGTCCAAATTGGGCCAATCAAATACAATGAAAATAAAAAAAATAAAAATAAAAATAAAAGATTGGGCCAGGCCAGATTGGGCTCGCATAACCCCAGGTCCCGGCTAGCCTCATTCTGTAGTACCCCGGCCCAAACCCTAGTCATTTAGGGTGGGGCATACCAGCGCATTGAATGAGTGCCACGAGGACACACGAGCATTTGGAAATGCGTAAATGGACCAAATACATGCATTTAAGGCATTGTCAAATGGACCTTTTATGACATGCAAAATTTCCCAATAAGCCATTCATGCACATGCACTCTATTTATTTATTTTTTTTATTTTTTTTTTTCGAAAGAGCATGCATCCACATTTAAAGCGTAACAAAAGAAAGATACTTCCTTCCTAATTACTCTTTTAAATATGTCTTTAATAAGATTAGAATTCATATAACTAATCCCAAATAATTAAAAAAAAAATGAATGATGATAATGATGAATTGCACAGTAATTTTCTACTTTTCTTTTTAAATACCAATGATTTAAAAAGCGAATCGAACCCCGAATCGGGCATTGAAAAAATTGGTATAGATCGGTGAATCACGGTCCATATCATCGTTGTATTGTGCAAAAAAAATAGTGAAAAAGCAAAAAAAAAATATATGTAAATCAACCAAAAATCAATCCGAATCGATGAATCGATAATTTTACTGCAACAAAACGGCATTTATAATGTTTGTTTTATTGTAGCAAAGCACCGGTTAGACCCAGATATTGCATAATCAACAGGGGTCACCCACCGATTTCAACCCGCATTTTTTAAATCAGCTAGATACCATTTGGTGGTTAGAAACAAGTCCTCTATCTCTCCCCTGCTTGCAATATGAGTATGAGAGCTTAAACGCTCTCTCTCTCTCTCCAAAACAACTCTCACAAACGCCGGACGGACGTCACCCAAACTGTTCGAGAGCATCTTCCCCACAATTTAACAAGATTTCAGAAAGAGAAATATTATTAGATTTAGAGAGAGATTTCAGCTATGTAGTTTAGAGAGAGAAAGTTTAGGGTTTTCAGATATTTAGAGAGAGAAATTTCAGGTATCTAATCTAGAGAGAGAAAATCTAGGGTTTTCAGCTTTTCCATGGTACTGACTGAGGTGCAGAAATTTCGGGTATCTAATCTAGAGAGAGAAAATCTAGGGTTTTCAGCTTTTCCATGATACTGACTGAGGTGCAGAGCGACGCTGACCCAGGCACAAAGCCCCAAAAGAGTAAAAAGACAAACCCACTCCCCGTCATGAGTTTTTAAAAGTTAAACGTTTAATTTGGAAAACGTTTCATGCGGGCTGGTCCGTATTTTTCCAATATGCGGTCTCAAGGGACAAAGCAAATAGGTTGTCATTTAAAAACAATTGAAACTGCCTATCCCAATGTTTTGTAAATAGAATTGTTAAGTTTAATTTTAAATTTTTATTTATTTATTCACATTCCTGATTTATTACATGTCTTAAAACTTATTTTCAAAAATCCATCTCAAAAATAAATTCTTAAGATGCGACTCATTTCCACATTAACTCGTGGAAACGCATCCCGAGGAAAAAAGATGATAAAACAAACAAAAAGGTGAAATAAAAAAAAGGTGTCGTTTGCATAGAACCCGTGGCTCCAAACAAACAAAGTAATACCCACTTTCAAATAGTATCAAGAAATATAGTTTCAATACTTGTAATTTTTGTGATAGATTTAAAATATATTTTTATCTTTAATTATAAAATTTAAAATTTTAAAAATAACGTAGACCAAACAGATCAGTAAAAGCTTAAAAATATCGAAAATTGACATTAAAAAACGTGTTACAAGATACGCACTGTTTCCAAAACCTAAAATCTATTTTTTCTCATGTCCCTGCATATTAATGTCATGCATATTAATGTCAGAGATAATCCATTTGAAAATATTTGGACATCAAAACAATTTTTTTTAATAAAATTTTTAAATAGGCTCTAATTTGATTGTTTAAAGCCACGGCTCTGCATAAACTTTTTCCTAAATGAAAGGGTATGAGTATGGGTAAAGGTGGTCCACTTAAAAACAATCAAATTTGTACTATTTGGAGTACAAATGTTTTTTTGATAAAATTATTATTTTTTATTTTTAAAATTTATTTATTTTTCATCTCCATGATCTCGATCTCTATATTAGAGATTACATGTTCTTAAAAATTAAATCCAAGAATCCATCTTAAAAATAGATGTTTAAGACGTGACTCATTTCAACGTACACTCGTGCAAACCGTGTCGTAAGGAAAAAGATGATAAAACCAACAAACAAAAAGGTAAAATAAAAAACGGCATGTTATTTTTCTTTTGAGTGCAGTCCTTTTTCCATCCAAAAGTACAAAAATAATCAAAGTTTTTTAAAAAAAAAACAGAGATTTTTTGTACCAAAAATAAATCAAGGTATAAAAATAAATATTCTTGGGGGACAAAATGCTAACCCTTCAAAAGTTCTAGGTCCAGTACAACTTTATTTATTTGTAGAAAAATGGAATTTTAATAAATAAATATTGAAATTTGCTTAATATTTGAGAAATGAAATAAATTCTATAACAAACATCCTGGAATTGATCGGCCAAATGAAATCGTACTCATGAGGAAGCATGATGCCCATTACTCCCTCCGGGGGAACCTTTTTATGAATCCAAAATGGAACCTCTTAAATTGAAAGAAACAAGAAGGATGAGATCAAAGTGTCATAAAACTCTAAATTCAAATTTTTTTGGTTAAATATAGTGCTTTTAGTTAGTTCCCTAATTATCACATCATAAAAATATTTACCAGCAATGAGAAAAAGATAGGAGGACTTAGAGCTCCATTGGAGGTATTGAATTATAAATCAAGATTCATGCAGCGGATCCCAAATAGTTAAAAAAGATTTACAGCGTCATTAAAAATATGGAATAATAAATAAGGATTCATGTAGCCGATCACATATTGTTAAAAAAAAACTGATATTATTTTTTGTGAGAGTGCACAGTTTGCTCCCGTGAGAGCAAAGTACATCCTCTCCTTTCAGGCATATTTTTCAAGCAAAAAATAATGGAAATACAAAAAAAAACTTTGATTATAATGTTTCCAAATCAACATATACAAATACATTTTAAATTTTAGATAAGTAAATTATCGTAAGAAATTATCTCATTCTGTCGCCTACTTCATAAAAAAAAAAAATGAAAATTACAAGTCTCATTTCTTAAAATAATCGACATTCAATAAATCGCGTAAAGTAACTGAATCAAGAAAACATCCGAGAAATGCAGGATTGAAGCACTATTCTCAAATGAAAAACAAAGATAATAATTATATTTAGATCTCAGAAAAACATAAAGCATAGTCAGAGTGAATAAATCATCAGAATTTATCAGAAAAAACAGAAATCTGATAAACCCTTCTAACTATGGCTGGGCTTTCATAAATCACTGGAAATCGAAAAGAAATTAAACAAATAATCAAATCGGCGGAAGTTTCAAGATTTCTCTCATAATAAAAATACAATCAAAATTTTAATCGGAGTTTCATAAACCAGAAACAAAAAGTTACAAAGAAATGGAAGTTGCAGAGTAAATATTCAGTAATATTTAAATAAATTGAGACTCCTGAAACTTAAATAATCCATTTTTGTAAGAGCACAGATTTAAATTCTAAAAAAAGAGGATAAAAATGGAAGTTTAATTCTCATTACCTGGTTTTTTTTAGCAGGAGCAGAGAGAGGAGGTTTTGGGGGAGGGGCAAAACCGTCCAATGAAGTTTGTCTGGGGCAGGCTCTGCGCTGAACCGCGGAACTGAAGATTTATTGTTGCCCAGGAACTGAAACCCCGAGACGTGAATCTATAGGTATCCATTCCAATGAGAAAAAAGCCACTGTTATTCTTGAATATATCGAAAGGGCCCTCATTTATGATGAGTTGTTGACGTCTGGTCAGTAATGAATCATGAGACCGATCGCGGGAGGAGAGACAAAATGAGATCGGCCCTGCTATTGAAGATATTATCGATGGTATGCTTGGCAGAGGTTCGAAGATTGACGCTCCTTTTTTAATTAAATATCGAAAATGTCCTTCGATAGGTGTTGGGAACCGGATCGGATATTTGGATATGGGCTCGGAAGCTATCTGATTTAACCGGTAAATTAGACGATTCAATCTTTCTAACCGAATAAAAACCGGAAAGGTTAAAAAAATATTGTAAGAAAAAAAAGCTAAAAAAGTATAAAAATATATTTTAAAAACTAAACAAAACACATAAAAACTGATAGGTTCCGATCTAACCAAATAATTGCCAATTAAATCTTCCGATTATTCTAACAATGACTTGGATTGATTGGAGGGTCTATGGGATAGAATTTGGAGAGAGAGAGAGAGAGAGAGACGGCTGAGAGCTGCTCTCCATGACCAAGTTGCTCTCTTTCTCTAAAAGGTGGATCATGTTGCTCTCTTTTTCTCTCTAAAAGGTGGACTCCGTTACTTGCTCTCTCTCTACTCCCTCTTCTCGGAAGTTACCAATAATTTGAGACAAAATCTCTCTTTCTCTCTCCTCCCTCTTCTCGGGAGTTACCAATAATTTGAGACAAAATCTCTCTCTCTCTCTCCTCCCTCTTCTCGGAAATTACCAATAATTTGAGACAAACTCTCTCTCTCTCTCCTCCCTCTTCTCGGAAATTACCAATAATTTGAGACAAAATCTCTCTCTCTCTCCTCCCTCTTCTTGGAAGTTACCAATAGTTTGAGCATTAAATTAAATGATTTGATGGTTAGCGTTGTCTATTTTGAACAAATTTTATTGGAAAATGTCAGAATAAGAGGAAAATAAAATTAAAACGGAATATCGTAGAAATTTGTGGTTTTAGTGTTGAAAAATCTCTTAATTAATGCGTTCCATGTTGCCTATAATCATGCGATAAAAAAATTTATTTTAAAGTCTTAAAAACATTGTGTCATTTAACGCATTATGTAGGCTGTCTTCTAATGGTTGCATATCCACAAGATTTTTACCATTTTAAAAACATCAAATTATATTCCATAATAAGAGGTGGATATAGATTTCGGAATTGTATATTCCATAATCAGAGGTGGATATAGATTTCGGAATTGTCATAGGAGTTGGCATTGAAACTCAATTATTTGTTGAGGTTTTGTAAGATGTGGTTTGTATAGGGCCGAGGCCCAAAACGATTCCAGTAAAGTGCATCTTTAAATAGTATTGAAAATTTTTGTGATGACTTGAAATTTTATTTTCATCACCAATTATAAAATTTAGAGCTTAAAAATAGTGTAGATCTAAGTATATTTATTTCGACAAAAAAATCGAGTACATCTATTAGCCCTTAAAAATTGATTTTCAAAAAAATATATTACAAGGTGCACTATTTTCGATACTTGAAATTTATTTTTTCTCATGTCCATACATATTGAAGTCGAGATGATCGATTTAGAATTTTTGGATCGAAAAAACCTTTCCTAATAAATTTTTAAAAGTGCGCTTTACTTTGATTGTTTAGGCCCTCGTCCTTATAAAAACTTTTTCCTTGCTTTTAAGGCGGGACCCTTATATAAAGAATTATTTGACGACTCTTAAATGGATTCAAATATTATAGGTCCATAATGTCCCTAAGTAATCTTTCTAAACAGTATGCCATATGTGCCCCTTTTGACCCAGAATATTTCCTACTCCTTTGGAAGTATGCTATCCATTTACTTCCTCGAGCAAAAACACTGTTTAGATCTCAAATTTTGGAAGTGTAATCTCTAAGCTATTCAGATTTCACAACCTTAAAAATGTAACCTTAAAAATTTTACATAAGGTTGCAACCTTAAAAATGTAGAATTGTATATATACCTAAAAAATCTATGGAAATGTTGTTTTAATGTTGAAAAAACACTCTAATCAATCACATCGAGATGTACGAATATAAAAAAAAAAAAAATTTGAGTCCCGAAAATAGTGCATCTTGCAACACATTATCTAGACCGTCCATTTTCAAAATTTTCATATATTTATAGATCTACTTAATTTTAACCATTTTTTTAATTTAAATTTTTTTAATTAGGAATGAAAATAGATTTTAAGATAATACCATTTATCCCAAAATCGCCCGATCTAACCGCTAACCGCCTGGTTAGATCGGAACTGGCCAATACTCGATGTCTATTATGGACGGTTAGGGTGATCAACCAGTATTTAAAAAAAAAAAGCAAAAAAATATTTCTAAATTCTCAAATATAAAGAATTTGATTTGTAATATATTTTAAATTTTTCTTTACATTATGGTAAAGATTCAAAATTGTTTTGGTCATTAATACTCACTTTTATATTTTTTCATTTTTAAAAATAAAAATAAAAATAGCCCTTGGAAAATATAAACTTGGTTAAAATGTTTTTCATATTTTAGTAAATCTTTTTGTATTTTTGTATTTTTTTATTTTTTTGAACACTTTTTTACCGCTCGGGACTTGCCCGATTAGAGCTGTTGAATCGGCCGGTTTATCGGTTAGACCAGCTAAACTGCTTTCAGGTCCATGTCCAGTTAACCGTTCTGGTTCGATTTTACGAACACGGGGATAAAACTAACAAAACTTTACAACAAAATTAAATGTTATGATAAAATTTTAAGGTGCACCTTATTTGAATTATTTAAGGTTGAAACCTTAACCGTACCCTTTCTTAAATAATTTTTTCACTTGACGAGTAAGTGAACAGTACGCTCAAGTGGGAGCACCAACTCGTGCGCCCTTTCTCTCGTTTAATATGATATAATAAACCCTTAAATAAATTTGCTTGAAATATTATTTTATCATTTTTATAACGCACGTTCACAACGTGTAGCTCAACACTTTGCAGCCACAAGAACCAAGAGGACCCCTTCAAAACTCCCTTCCACACGAAACTAACGTGGAGAAAAAGTAAAATGCTACCCAAAATACCCCTATTAAAATAATAAATAAATTATTTGAAATATACTTTAATTTTAGTTTAATTGAAAAAAAAAAAAAAAAAAACCCAACTTTCATAAATATTGCCTACACATTTTTTTTTCATTTTTTGATTTTTTTTACCAAAATAATATTCACTGTAGTCATATTATCGTAATGCATATCACATTTTATATGGTATTTTAAATACCATAATAACTTGAATTTATTACGATACTTTAAGTACCGTAAAATCTAAGCATATTATACGGTACTTTTATTACAATAAAAAGTTGAATTTGCATTATGGCACTCGAAATACCATAATACTACCGGCCTTTATAAATCCTAACCCGAAACCATTTTCTCCTTTACGATTTTGTTTCTACCATTTTAGGGTTCCATTTTTCTTCTACACCTCAAGATTTCAGGCACTAAATCTCTAACGGAGTCTCTCTCTCCCTCATTTCCATCACCTCATCAGATATTTGAGGTAAAAAATCATTACCTAATTTTATTTTTTTTAGTACTTTGTAGCATTTCAACCAATTTAAGATAAATACATCATATATTGCCAATTGTAGGCTTATTTCTCTCCCTTTTATGGTTTCTTATGGGATTTGTGCTCTCTTTCTATTCAGTGTTCACATGAAGTAGTAAATTGACATGAATCTTCATGATTGATTCTTTTTTATTATTACTTTGTTTTAGAAAATTATTGATATCTAAAGAAATATGGCCAACAATAGCCGCAATAGTGTTATGTACAAGTATCTACTCTCTAGAGTCTCCAGAAACCTTGAAAAGTTTCATAATGAGATGACAAATACTGTACTGGACGAAATTTTAGTCAATTTGATGATTTCAAATAAGGAAAAACAGTGAAATTGGGGTTCTTTTTAATATATGCTCTTTTATTACTTGTTTGTTATCTATCAAAAAGTTCTATTTAGGGAATTTATTTATTTTTCTTGTTCATTGTCTATTTAGGAATTGCAATCGTTCTTCTATTTTGATATATACGAGAGCAAAATCCCTAATTTGTTTTTGGTAAAATCCTAAGTGTTTCAAGATGCTCTCAGTTTATGATTCTATGTGCCAGAGAGCAAGAGAGAGAGAGAGAGAGAGATATCTATTGTTTTTTAGCTTGTTTTGAAATGGGATTTTGGTGTTGGTATTGTTGAAACAAATGCTCTAAACTGTTTTGGGTTGATATGACTTTGATTATGAGATAAAAATAAGCATGAAATTACTCTACTTTGAAATTTATTATTTATTCAATTATTATTAAGTAATAATCATGCTCGTGTAACCAGGATGCTTGATATTATATCAATAACATTTCTGCAGCAAATCTACGATTTCTTTATCATGACAAATTTTCATAATTATCTATGAAAATTTATATGAAAATGATTTTATTGCTTACCTTGTTAGTTAAACTTTGCATCCCAATTATGATTGAATATAGTTAAACTTTGTGTCCCAATTATGATTGAATATAGTTAAACTTTGTGTCCCAATTATGATTGAATGAGATTCTCTAGCTTCTTTTACTGATTGCTCTTTTATTTTGTTATATCCTTGGTAAGGTGTCTGATAGACTAGTTGTAGTTTATTTACCATGAGTTTGTTGTTCTCTCTATCTATTGAGAGAGAGATGGTCAGAGGATACAAATTGTCTATTGAATATAGTTTGTTGTTTCTTTAACTAAATGGGTTTCTATAGTTTCAAATTATATTATTTGTCTATCATGTTGGTTAATCAATTTATTTATTTTAGTATTTGAAATCACAAATTTTATTTTAGGATTAGAAAAATCCCTTCAGGGTTGATGAGAAGGCCAATGCAGCTTCTTTATAGCCTTTAACAAACAATAATCAAATCGATTTGGTTAGAAGATCTAGATTGTATCCTCTGACCATAGTACCGATGACTCACCACAACTGTGGCACATTGTCTACAGTGATCGAGAGGTGACGCGTAGAGACGAACATCGGGCACTTTAATGTAGACGTCGAAGAGATGATACCTACTCTTGAAGATGTATGGAAAATTCTCCGGTTAAATGTGACTGGGATAGCTGTAACACTTAGGAGAGAAGAGAAATACGGGAATTATATAGTCAGCATAATAGGGCAGCTGTTACTTAGTGGTAACTCTTCTATTATCCGATAAACATGGTTGATGAAAACTTTTAAACAGCTACCACATAACTACAACTGCACCGCCTTTTACGACACACTCGTGCCTACCTCTTATATCTAGTCAGTTGTACAATCTTTGTAGATTCTATAGATGGTATGGTGCCTACAATATATGTATAGGTTTTTGAGGATATGGAAGTAGCTGGTCAATATGCATGGGGTGCAGCTGCCTTAGCCTTTTTGTTTCGAGGCTTGTCAAAAGTTGTTTGTCCTGGTCATCAACACCTAAGTGGATCAAGCACTCTTTTGTTGGTAAGCTAGTATACTAATATTTTGATAGTTTTTTTAAAGTTTGATAGATATTTTTATTGTAATACTTATTTTTTAATATATGCATTTCAGTGCTGGTCGTACGAGTAATTTAAATTGTTGCGTCCACTTCCCAAAGAAATAAGGGCATGGCAACCTAGATCCCTCAGGTGGGTCCATCTTAGATAATGAGATAACTCTCACAACTTTTATCTCGTGGAGCGACATGAGACCGATAACGTACGGATAAATGATGCCTACAACCATGCATAAAACCTCATACAAACATGGACGATTGCTTATAAACACACACTCAAACCTATTATGATTATCTGTTTGAATAACCGTTACTGTTCTAAGGTTAGTGATTCGTATCTTATGAAGGTAATTGACGAGATCCTCATATGCCTTCACATAGGAACCCTCATTTATCTCTTGTTTAATAACATCTTTGCCCTGCCATACTTGTTAGTAAGATAGCTTGATTGTATATCATTAACCACATATCCTAGTGTTAGATTGAGCATATCATTCAAACAGTCTTTGATCTTGCTTGTCACCCAGTGGCTTCGGGCAAGCAGTTGATGAACTTTAACTAGTCTGTCAGTACATGAGTGCATGTTTACAAAGTTTTTCACCCTGAAGAAGTTAGTTGTATTAACTCTTCAATAGCGCTCTCCATGACCACACATCTGCAACACACCCTGCCCATATACGTCTCTCATCGCTTTTTATAAACTTCATATTAAAGTTTTATAATATGGCAAAATCAATAAGGTGATTATGACGTGCTTGTACGTCATCAAAATCCTGAACCTGTCGAAGTACAATTTCGTAACGGTTAATGCTCAAGGGGCTTTCTATCGGATCGATGTCGTCGATATGTTGCTCGATTTTTTAATCAAGCTCACCTTCTACGCCTATGTCAGCAGCACTTTCACCATGAACTACTAGCTTTGGTCGGGAACTGCTGTCGAAGAAAAATTTGAAGAACAAGTGAGAATTATCCTAACCCATAACAAAATATTGACAAATTAAAAAATAATGAATTTCATTACGAACTTTTTACATTGCCAATCTTGATGGACCATTATCGGGCATTGTTGGTGGTCGATATTCATTGGAGTCGGACTCAATAGGTCTATTTGATATGTACATAGCGATGAGAGAAGACATTTCCATCACATTTGCAATGTCGTCATCATCAATAATACGTATCGTATTACTGTTACTTGATAATCATGGGTCAATATACCTAATAGCTATGGTATTTGGGGCATAATTTGATATATTTGACAAGTGATCTTTACTTAATCAAATGATGGGATCCCCCTATAACCTTCATGGCCCCATCGTCATAGAAAATACATTTATCATTAGATTTCTTATTAAAAAAACCACCAAAGTGTAAAGCGATTTTCACTCTGTTGTCAACCATTATTGTTGCATACAAGCTTAATCACTGCATAGAAATTTCAGATGGAAACAAATATAATACACTGCTGAGAAGTTTCAAAATACTTATATATATGGAAACAAATATAACATACTGTTGAGAAGTTTCAAAATACATATATATATGGAAACAAATATAACATACTGCTGAGAAGTTTCAAAATACTTATATATAATCAGAAGGTTGCATTATAGACAAACATTAGATTGCAATACAGATGCCACAATATAAATACAAATCTAAAACTTATTTATGCAATATTTTAATCAAAAAATTAGAATGGCCAACCCAACTACATCAAGTGCTATAGAAAAATAACATAATATTTCTTATAAAATGTTCCCATCCCAAATCTAAGGAAATAAAACTTGACGATTTTGATGACATACCTATAAAATAGTGTTGGTGTATATATTTGATGCTCACGAATTGGGAAATAGCTCTCAGAGACCTTGTTCAAAGATTGATAAATAGATGAGATGATAGAAAATGAATGAGAGAAATAGAAAATGGATGTGAGAGAGAGAGAGAGAGAGAGAGAGAGAGAAGAGGCTAACTAAGAAGAGAAAAGAGCGATTTATGATAAAGAAATTATAAAAATAGAGTTTTATGATAAAGAAATCGTAAAAAAAAAGAGGCGAAAAATAATTACGGTTATTTTTGTACCGTATAATCACCCATCAAAGCTACGGAAAGTATTACGGTAGTTCGAGTATAAAGATTGGAGATATTATGGTATTAAAAGTGCTATATAAAATGCGCTAAACATTATAGTACTTAAAATAACGTATAAAATGCGCTAAACATTACGGTACTTAAAGTACCGTATAACATGCACTAAACATTAAGGTTCTTAAAGTACCATAATGTTCTTCACGGTAATACGACTACTATGAAGGTTATTTTGGTAAAAAACAAAAAAACCGAAAATGAGAAGAAAAAAAATGTGTAGATGAGGTTTACAAAAGTTGGGTATTTTAATCCAATTAAACTAAAATTGAGATATATTTCTGATAATTTCTCAAAATAATAATAAGAAGAAAATATAGAAGAATAACCATAAATAGATTAATGGTTTCCTTCCAAGGACTAGACAATGCATTCTTCATCGCATAATGCGAAAGTATGTACTAGGAAGTGACCTTCCTTTTACAAGAACACCTACCCCCACTTCCCAAAAAGAAAAACATAGCAATTTGATATAAATACCTTTGATATAAATGGTAGGTTTATCATGGTCTTAGATCGTACTGGATATTATATCAGCGAGAGGTATGGTCTAGTCAAAATTAGTTCGACTTGCGATTATATCTTTTGGATTTATATTTTTAAAATAAAAAGATAATAGTTTTATAATATAAAATATACTATAAAATACTCAAGTTTATTAACCTAACAAGTTTAGTCATGTCAAAACTAATCAAATATTAGTTTTGACTCATTTTTTACGAGATTTTGTTTTTGCTTTATGGCAGACGGGGCAAGACATCCACTAGTAGTTTTGACCGATCGGATCAGGTGATCTAGCTTGGTATTGATGACTATGATAAATAGACAAATGAGTTCTAAAAATGGATTGGTTTTCCAACAAAATGTTATTAGGGATTATGGACAGTGGACTTTAGCATTTACATGCAATATATATTTCTATTTGGAGTTAACACTTTACATCAAGTTATTAGGATCAGATTGGCTCTTGAGTGGCTAAAGTTTTGGTATAGTCAAAACCGGTTCAAAAATAATCAAATGCTTATATTAATATTTTTTAAATACAATACTAGTTTAAAATAGAACATATATTTAAAAAAGAGTAATGATCATATGAGACCCTCCCACACCTATGTGTGTGGAATCTCAAAAGATCACCATTAAATTTGGCACATATCTATAAAAAAGTTATTATATAGGTGTGGGACTTGACTTTTCTAGAGATCTGTGCCAAATTTAATGGTAATCCTTTGGGGTCCTACACACATGGATGTGAGAGAGTCTCATAAGGTCATTTCCCTTTAAAAAATTGATTGATGTGAGAGAGTCTCACAAGATTATTTCCCTTTAAAAAATTGATCAACCAGTGCCATGTGCATGCATTTTAAACCAAGCTGAAAATAAGATGCAGCCAGATAGCTTTCAGACTCTAGTTTGTGCACTGGGTGGATCACGATTAGGAAAAGCCATGGCCACATATAAACATAACTTAGATAATAGAGCAGATAAATATATTTTTTAGTTCATGAAATTTCACAAAGTTTGATAGGGTTGTAGACCTATCAAAATAAGTAAAACCTCACCTCATAACTTATCAAAAATTGCAATTCAAGTGTTAAAAAACATTTAGATCGATCATTCTCAACTTGAACAATATAGTTATGCAAAAAAATTTGGATTTTAAAATTTTAAAATAGTATATATAGCAACAAATCATCTAGACTATCCACGTCGCCCTAAAATTAAGTGTTTATAGATCCAC
The DNA here is from genome assembly GCF_054954075.1 of Amborella trichopoda. NCBI lineage: Eukaryota > Viridiplantae > Streptophyta > Magnoliopsida > Amborellales > Amborellaceae > Amborella > Amborella trichopoda. Next base: position 64,644,598 of record NC_142337.1, on the reverse strand, counting down.
AAGATCTGTACAATTTTTTAAGTTCTAAATTTTTATTGTTGGTGTTAGAAATTAATTTCAGAGCCATCATGGAGATTTCTGATGCCCTTTCCAGATGAAGACTTGATGTGAGGCTGTATTTTGTTTTCATAAAACCTATGCCCTATAGAAACTTCATCTTTTCACAAATCGGTGGTATGTAAAGCACGCAAACGATTCTAACCCTCATTGTGCGCACGTGCGTAGGATTGAGAATGTTTTCATCATGCACTCCTGTGTTAGCCGATGTGAGACTTGGGGAAAACCCTAGCTAAAACCCTGTGACTAGAGCAGGGTTCCAAAAATTGTTGCTTCGTTTCGAATCGCTCGAGTCGATTAAAAAAAAATTGCTTTGATAAATAGCTGTTGGTGTCGATGTCCTCCATGAATTAGGACTCGAAAATCAATGTTTCTAGGATGATTAGATGTTCATAGATCTTATTTTAGCATTTTTAAAATCTTTAAAATTTTATTTCAATTTTTTTATTTTATTTTTTGATATGGTGAAGTCAATCGATTGTTCACTTCACTATTTTGACTCGAAACTAGTAAAACCGTAGGAGATTGGTTCAACCCACCGATCCGATTTTTAAATGGCAATGTTATGCAATGAGTAAAACATAAAACAACAGGCTTGTTGAAGGTGACATGGAAGAGTTTATCGTCAAGACCAAACAAAATGATACCAAAAATCGATCGATGTTTTTTGTACATATGCCTGGCTATTGTCAAGCTACATGCCAAAAACTTGGTGGAGTTAACGGGTCTGATCGGCTTGTGCAACTAGAATGAAGGGTTGAGATTTAGTAGCGGTTTAATACGTGAAAGTGGTATACTACCTGACCTAAAAGATGTAATAATTTTGTAGATCTCACACTTTAGGGACGTAATATATACAAACTATAGACTAATCCCACTAAAAATACGTTTTCGAAACAAACTCTTATATATTAAAAAATAAAACCAATGCCTCAAGATTCAATAGTGACTGTTGAATTCTTGAAGGGTGAGATCTAAGTGTCCGAAACTCAAAATTCACTTTTTTATTTTAAAAATAATCAGCTAGTAATTCTTATGTAGTTCCCAAAATTTGAAACGAAATTATTTTTTCTAAGTATTTTGGATGAGGGAGTAAACAGACACTATGCTCCGGCGGGAGCATAGTACATGTGCTCAGAGTTTAAAATGTCCACGACAGAAATTATTGGAGTGTGCTTGTGCCACACTACCAAAAACGTAAAGAAAAACAAACAACACTACTTTGACATTTAATGCTATAATGTGTGAGTTTAAAAAATGGAAAATCATTTGATCGGGAGCAGCCCCATCAAAATAAGGAAAGCCTCACCTTTACAAAAATTCATCAAAAATTACAATTCAAGAGTTAAAAAACTTTTAAATCGATCATCTCATTTTGAACATCACTGATGTAAAAAAAAAACTAGGATTTCAATTTCTAAAAATAATGTATATTGAAACAAATCATCAACCTAAAAATAACTGTTAACATATCTGCAAGATTTGTATTATTTTTTTAGTTTCAAATTATATTGTCGGTATTGGAAATTGATTTTAAAGCCATCATGAAAATTTCCGATGCCCAAAGTGCTTTCCGGATGAGGATTTGAAACAATGATTTATTTTGTTTTTATAAAGCCTAAGCCCCCTAGAAACTTAACCCTTAAAAAACAAAACAAATACCAATGTCCGTGATATTATAGAGAATTCTTACTAGAAAATGGCAATATATGTTAAGATGTGATAGATGTTGACTGTATATAGATTAAGTATATTCAATGGCTTCATGTTTTAATAAGAACTAAGAAGGACACCCCACAAAAACTGTAACATTTAAATTTAATTTGAAGGAGACAAAGGTTTGAATCCCATCTGACTTACTAAAAAAAAATACTATTTTTCTAACTTTTTTATGAAATTTTATGATTATTAGAATCAAGTTGTGATTTTACAAAGAATATATAACAGAATGATTTCATAATTACTTAGGGGAAAATCTCTCGTCCATATCATAGGTTAGATGGTTATAAACACTCTTCCGATGGTTCAGATTAAATGAGGCCATACCCAACAGTCAAAATCTTTTTTTTTTTTTTATTTAAATATTATATTTATCTAACATTTATAGTGTAAATTAATTTTTTAAGGGGAATAAAATAAAATTAAAATATTTTGAATAAAAATGATAAATATATTCTTAAATGTATTCTAGTTGATATGTTTTTTGAAAATTATTTTTTAATATTTTTATTTAGTTTTACTTATAAGAATTAATTTACCTCAAATTTAACTAATATAATTTTTAAATAAAAATAAAAAATAAAAAATTATTTTGCACCCCTTCAATTTGAACCACTGAAGGGTGTTTGTGCACCCTTAAAGCCATCCAACAATTTAATAGGGTATTATAGGTGTAACCCATAATTTAATAGATATTATAGGTGTAACCCCTCTACGAATTTGTTTACCGTAAAAATACTTTAATAAATCTCAAGACTACGCTCTCAATAATTCACTTAAATTTTTTTACTAAAATAATATTTCTAATTTCAAATTATTTCCCAAATTGCAACATGATTCAACAAGTCAAAAGATTCTTCTTACAATTTGAAGTTGATTTTTGGAGGGCCACAAAATACCTTTAAACGTCTAAAATTACATTCAAAATAGCTTGCGTAATTTTTTTTAGAAAGGTCATAGCATTAATTTGAAGTGCTTCTAAAATTGAAATATTATTAAAAGTGGTCAAATATTTTTAATTTTGAAGTTGATTTTTTAAGGTAATTTAAAATGACAAAAATAAACCCCCTCCCCCCACCCCCAAAATAAAAATAAAAAACAAAACAGACATGAGCGATGTATCGAAATTTATTTTTGAGTATAATGATTTATACAATAAAAAAATTTGGAGTAAAAATTTCTGGAATAGTACAACTTCCACAGGATGGTATAGCACCCCCATGATGTGGACGCTTGAAGGGCACACAAGCACCCTTTAATGGTTCAAAACCTACTATGGCCTATTTTATTTTTTATTTTTATTTAAAGAGATGTATTTTTATATAGGGCATGACATAAAGATAATAAAAATATTTTGAACAAAAAAATTGATCAAAATACACCTAAACCAATTGAAGGGTATCTTAATCGACTTATTGTTTTTAAAATACTTTTTGTTATTTTTATTTACTTCACCAAATGAAAATACATGTAGCCTAAATTTCAACTAAGTATTACTTTAAATAAAAAATAAAAAATAAAATACAAAACTCTTTTGTGGCCATTAGATGTGGCCATATTTAACCTAACATTAAAAGGGCGCTTGGCACCCGTCCTGCCAACTACAAGATGTGGATGGGAGACTTTTCCAAAATTTATAAGTTCACATGGCCCAAAATAACCCATATTTAATAAGGAAAAAGTTTATAGAAGGTTGTGACCTTAAAATTTAAACTTAAGGGGCATCTAAGAAATCCACCATAAAAGGGTTGTTTTGATGTTGAAAAACACTCTAATTAATCATCTCAACATCGAAATGTATGAATATGAAAAGAAACAAAGATTTCGAGTCCCAAAAATAATTTATGTTGCAACAAATTATTTGGACCGTCACTTTTCAATATTTTTATGTGTTTATAGATCTATTTGATTTGAACCATTTTTGGAGTTTAAAATTTTATAATTAGAGATAAAAATAAATTCTATTCAAGATAAAATTAGAGGCACGCCTTAATTTGATTGTTGAATACTACAACCTTATGCAAACCACACCCATTTAATAATGATAGAGTGCATTTTAAATCTTTTAATCATGGTAGAGGATATAAAGTGCTACAAATATGTGACAATTTGTATTTCTGGTCCCCCATGGAATTCGCAACTGGTGCAACCTATAGAAATGACCCAATAATTCCCTTTTGGGGAATGATTTCATACAACGGTTTTATAGTAGTATAATGCAACCATCTTCAAAAACTATGTTAGATACATTTTTTCATTATGAAGAACAATCAATTTTTTTTTTTTTTAAAAAAAAACGCTCTAGAAAGTTTCATTCTAGCCCAATTAATATAAGCCATCTATTTTATTGAGATGGTTAGATATGGGCTTCATATGGGTTTTTTTATTCCCAAAATTTTTATATAACATTATCATAAGTAGATTAACAATGTTAAAAAAGAAAAAAGTGATTTTGAATTTGTTAAGGCCTAGATCTTGAAATTCACCAAATGGATGGTTGAGACTCATTATTGATTGGTACTAATTTTGACCATATCTATGGTGCAAATTGAAAAAAAAAATCCGTAGGATTGATTATGAGGATGAAAAGAATGTGTGTTCAAAATTTGGGGTCATACAAATACCAAAAATATGGTTTTCTAGAGCTGTTACTGTATTGTACTACTATACAACCATTGCGTTAGATCATTTCCCTTCTCTTTTTGATAACACTATAACTAGCATGCACATGAGCGTACCCAAATTACTCTACAATCCATAGCAATCACTGTATCTTAAAATTCTCTTCAATTCTATCTCAATATGAACTTATCTAGATGAACAATTAAACACAATGAATATTTTTATTTAATTTCAAAATACCCATAAAAAGACACATAATCACCGGACATGGGGCAAAAAGCGGTTTAACCGTTAAACCGGCCGATTCAACCGTTCTAACCGGGCAACTCCCAGGCGGCCAAAAAAGTGTTAAAAAAATAATAGAGATGCAAAAAAAATCCACTAAAATATGAAAAGCGTATAACGAATGATTAAAACAAAACACATTCAAATGAAGTTGAAAATTAATGAAAAATATATTTTAAAAGTGAGTATTAATGACCAAAATAGTTTTTAATATTTACCATAATGTAAACAATATTAAAAAATATATTACAAATCAAAATCCTTATTTTTTGGATTTTATAGATAGTTTTTAAAATTTTTATTTTTAAAATACCAGCCGATCTAACCGGGCACTTACCAGTTAGATTGGGAGGTTTTTCAAACAATAGTTGGAATAGTCGCATCTACGCAAAATGATAAATACTGCTTTTCTTCATAGTATTTTGACAAATTTCCCTATATTTAGGTTGGAAATCATTTTCATATGCATTCATGAGGGGCTCGTTTTGGGCTGAAAATTCAATTTTTTTTTAAAGATCTTGATCTTGGGGGTCAACAAGATGCATTTGTGAGTCTTTTGGTCCTCAATTATCGAACATATGGATGGTTGAGGGGGCGCGTCACTTTTTCGATCGAGACCAATGTAAGCAGAATTAGACTTGCGACTGAACCAGAACCAATGTAACCGATTAGTGCAGGATTTTAAAAATATAAAGAAACATAGGAATAGTAGTTCAAATATAAAAAATATCATGAAAAAGTTGTCTAATTTTATTTAACAATTTACCAAATATAACTTGTTAATATGACTAGTTAAATATTGATTTTCAGTTTTACAAAAATCTTTTGCTTCAGATCAGACTAACCAATACATTAATTAACAGTTTGACATTTTAAATTGACGGAGGCTTCAGATTATTATATATATATATAATTTAATATAAATAAAGTAGATATATATATATATATAATATAAAAATAATGGAAAAATAAAAAAATAAAAAAAATACTTTTATGCAAGTATTTATCTTCTGACCAAAGCAACCCAAAGCTTCGGCCGAATCAGACCCGAAGCAACCCAAATAAGTGGCAATACCACACTTTTCGCTTCGGTTTATGCTTAAAATCCGAAAGCTTCAAATGAAACGAAGCGGATTTGAGAACAGTGTTTTAAAAATCGATGACCCGATCCAAAATTGGGCAATCCGAATCGGATAGAGTCCAGCCCGCCTTGGATCTAGCCAAAAATTGGGATTGGGCGTTTTTTCTGTAGAGAAGTCATGCGTGACGTCATGACCCTGCGTGTTGCTACAGTAAACCGTCGACATGACATCATGAATCGGCGAGTGTAGAGAAGTCGTGTGTGACGTCATGACCATAGTTAGCAAGTCGGGGAATATTAATATATCGGCTCACTATAAAATCAGAAATAAATCATTTTTATTTTAAAAAATCGGATGAAAAAATCGAATAAAAAATACGGATAGGCAAAAATACTTTATTCAAATATATCGGACTAGGTTAAAAAAATCGGAGTGAAAAAAACGGATACGTTATCACCGCCAACTATGCACCATACTAACTATCATAACTATGCACCATATTAACCATTTAGTCATGTTAATTTGAATTCCAAATTAAAAGTTTGTGCCATATTGCCCATTTAGACATGTAATTCAAAGCTGTGCACCATGCTAACTATTGATCACATTGGTGAATTCCAAATCCAAAGGATGTGCAAATTTATTTGAGGTACTTACCCTCATACTTACCCAAAAAGCTAAAGCATCATTTTCTGTACGTGCCCAAAAAGCTATCGTTTTTAATAGAAAAAATGGAGCAAGGAGAGAGAAGATAGTAGTTGCATAGCAGAATCAGAGAGAAATGAACGCAGAGAAAGAGAGACTATGAATCTCTCAGAGAGTACCACTGAAGAGCAAGCACATGCAGAGGCTTTTCAGATGTTGTCTTTTGAAGCCTAACCTGTTAGTTTTTCCCTAATTTAGTTTGCCTTAATATAATATTCTTTGAGCTATGTTAAGTTTGGGGATTTTTTAACTATGTTAAATCTTGGGATTTTTTATAGTTAATGTTGAATATGTGCTTTGAAAGTTCTCTCTATCACACGGTTCTCTTTTTTCTCTAATCTATTTTTTCCTTTTTTTTTTTTAAGATGTTAAATTTGAGGAATTTTTATAATTATCTCTATCTATGTTTTTTCCTGATGTATGTTCTCCTAATTTTTTTGAGATGGTTTTCTATTAGTGGTTATCTTTCTCTCTCTGTATTGGAGCTTGATAACGAGCATTGTAAACAGTCATTGATAATTAGTAAATAAATTTTCTAATCTATTTTCCCTTAATTTCTCTTTCTCTCTCTACGTATTGGAGCTTTATATAAGCAGGGATTAATACCTAGTAAATAAATTATAAATAAAATGAGATATTAAATGAGATTTAATTCAAAAAATAAAAATAAACTAGTGTTCAACACAATATAAAACTCCAATATAATAAAGCCTATAAATCTATGTGAGCATTCAATGATTTTCTACAATTGATCAACCGTCATACGCAGTTAGCCCGTTTTAGGAGTAAAAAAACTTTTTTTTGAAGGTATAAAAAAATGAACTTTTACAAAACAGAACCAGGTAAATGAACTTTTCAAAAAAAAAAAAAAAAATCAGATGTTATTAATAGTAAAGTTTTTTTGGAATGATTTATTGTAAATATCAAAAAATCGCGTTTTAAACTTCTTCATGGAAAAGGCAATTTTTTGATGTTGTTTTGAATAATAGCATATTAAAAAGGTTTTGAAAAAAACTCCGATTTTTTGAAAAAAAATCGTGTATAATACGGTCAATTTGTTAACTATGATTATGACTCAGCATGTTGCTACAGTAAACCGTCGACATGACATCATGAATCGGTGAGCCATAGGGTTGTGCAACCTACTCTTCAATCACTTCAAACGCTTTTATTATTATTATTATTTAAATCACTTTATACACTTTTTTTTAATTATTTCAATCCTTTTTTAAAAAAAAGAAATTAAGAGGAACTGCTACCACGAAATCGGGTATCATCTAACCCATCTTTCGAAACCCAAAATCGAGTGATCTGGATCGAATATCGCCTAGCCCGCCCTGGATCTGGCCAGGCCAGAAACGAGGATTGAGAGCTTTTTTGTAGAGAAACCGTGTACAACGTCCTTGATTTGGCCAAACCGGAAATCGAATGAACTAGATTGGATATCGTCTAACCCGACCTGGATCTGGTCAGACGAGGATTGAGAACTTTTCGTCTTAGAAGCCGTGTATAACGTTATGACTCGACGTGTCGCTATACAGTAAAAACGTCGGCATGATATCATGAATCGGAGCGTTGTGCGCCCGTGCCCTTCAATCTTTTTTTTTTTATTATTTAAATGGAATTGAGAGGAACTGCTACCACGTAGCACCGTCGTCGGCATGATATCATGAATCGGAACGTTATACTATCGAGATCCAAGACACTCTCATCAAATTGAAATCTAACAAAAGTGTCGTGTGTGTGAAGTCAATTTGTACACGTAAAGTTTGGTTTCATTTATTTATGTTCATGTTAACTTTTCTCTCTTATTTTTATGCTATTAGATTGCACTTAATCCAAGGGCTCTAGTTCTTTGAGAACTCTTACGGTAAAAGGGGTTTGCTTCCTTTCGTTTTAGAGTAATAAAGATACTTTCTTCTAGGTATTAGTGGGGTAGTGCCAATGACAATGAAAACCACATCGTGGTGACTCGAGGGAGGGGTGCTATCACCACGACCTCAACCGTTTTTCCATGACCATATTGTTGGGTTTGGTAATAGCCAAATCACATAGTAAAAAAATTGAACTTCTTTTAGAAGCAAGAAAGTAATCTCTATATAAGAGGGCTAAAAAATACATAATATTCATCTTTTTGAGAGTCACCCCTTTGGGGTTATGGGAATGGATCTCCAAAAATAGAGATTGGTCTCCAAGAGAGAGAGAAACATGACTTCCAAAGGAAAGGCGTTATTCCCATGAGTTTTGAATTGGTAAAGCTTCCACTTTCAGAGAGAGAAAATTTCTCAGTTGCTCTCGAGGTTATCTTTTTGGTAGCAGTGTTATGATATGAAAGAAGGTATTAATCGATGGTGTTGCTCGGTTGGGAGAACAAGTTTAAAAGGGAAGATCGGTAATGATCTATTACTGATGTTTAGGGATAGATATTATCTCTTGTAACCCAAAACTGTAATCTTCATTGTGATAGTGAATTTCGACTTGTTGAGGCCGTGGATGTAGCCCTACAGGGTGAACAACGTAAATCATATATTGTGGTGGTATGCTTTTTATGTTCGCTTTACTTATCGCATTCATTTATAGTTGTATTCATCTACTTCACATTTAGCCAATCATGTACACGATCTTGGGTGGGATCCCAGTATTTGGGATTTTTGGTTCCATAAGCGAAGGGTTCCCAAGAACTTTACAATTGGTATCAAAGCATAAGGTGTGTATAGGGCTAAAGATTACATGAAGAAAAAGATGAATGACGAAGCTAGATTGGTACATGGTTTAAGGTGGAGAAATATAGAGGCATAGCATTTGTAAAAACTCCACAATAGAGACAAGTGAGGAAAAATCTATTCAATGAAGATTGGCAAGGCAAATATATTGATTTTACTAATAAGGTGGTGATTGTTAGGTTTAGTGATAGTCAAAATCACTGTTCCTATATTTTTTATTAAAAGAGTAAAGATATTATGGTAAAAAAGAGAATGGGTTTCTTGGGGAGCAAAAAAGAAGCTCAAATGATCTTTATAATAAGGGATCAAGGATAGCATAATACTCATCTTTTTTAGAGTCACCCCTTTGAGGGTTTTAAGAAGGGATCTCCAAGATGGAGATTGGTTTCTAAGATAGAGACACGGCCTTCAAGAGAGAGGCGGTATTTCCATGAGTTTTGAGTTGGTAACACTTCCATTTTTAGATAGATAAAATCTCTTGGTTGCTCTCGAAGTTACCTGTCCAGTAGCGATATTGCAGTAGGAAATAAAGTATTGATCGACAATGTTACTCGGTCGGGATAGCAGGTTTAGAAGGGAAGATTGGTGATGGTTTTTCACCGATGTTTAGAGAGAGGTATTTCTCTTGCAACTCAAAACTATAATCCTTATTGTGATAGTAGATTTCTATTTGTCGAGCCCGTGGATGTAGCCCTTCGAGGTGAACCATATAAATCATGTGGCATGGTGGTGTGCATTTGTTATTCATTTATTTTTATTATTTCTCACACTCGATTTATAGTTGTATTCATCCATTCGCATCTAGCCAATTATGTATTCAATCTTGACCGGTATTTGGGATTCCCTATTCCGCAAAATAGGGGTTCACGAGAACCCTACAATTGATATCATAGCACAAAGTGTGTACGTGGCCAAGGCTTGCATTAAGAAAAAGATGAATAGTGGAATTTAATGGATACATGGTTTAAGGTAAAGAAATACGAAGGCAAATTGTTGTGAAAATTTCACAATGGAGGTAAGTGTGGAGAAATCAATAAATCCATTCAATGAAGGTTGCCAAGACAATTATAGTGATTTTGCTATCAAGGTGGAAATTGTTGGGTTAAGTGATAGCCAAATCGCCTTACCCATATTTTCTTATAAATGTTAAGGATATTGTGGCAAAAACAAAAAGAGCTTTCTTGGGAAGCATGGAAGTGATCTCTATGTAAGAGGGCTAAATAATATATAATACTCATCCTTTTGAGAGTCACCTGTTTGGGAGTTATGTGAATGGATATCCAAAGATGGAGATTGGTCTCCAAGAGAGAGAGATAGAGACATGGCCACCGAGAGAGAGGCGGTAATCCTATGAGCTTTGAGTTGGTAAGGCTTCCACTTTTAGAGAGAGAAAATCTTTTGGGTTCTCACGAGGTTATCTTTTTAGTAGCAGTGGTGCGGTAGGAAAGAAGGTATTAATCGATGGTGTTGCTTGGTCGGGAAAGCGAGTTTAGAAAGGAAGGTCGGCTATGATCTTTCACCGATGTTTAGAGATACGTATTATCTCTTGTAACCCAAAATTGTACTCTTCATTGTGATAGTGAATTTCGACTTACCAATGCCATGGATGTAGTAGGCCTACAGGATGAACCACGTAAATTGTGTGTTGTGATGGTGTATTTTTTATGTTTATTTTATTTCTCGCACTCGATTTATAGTTGTATTTATCTACTTCTAATTTAGTCAATCATGTACCAAATCTTAAGTGAAATCCCGATATTTGGATTTCCAAATTTCGCAAACGAGGGGTTCTTGAGAACCCACAACATATCTCTCTCTCCATTATGTATAGACAAAATTGGCAAAAGAGAGAGTACATAAACATGACTTAATTGTGACTTGGATATAATTTTTTGAGTCATTTGATTCTAATTTTGTTGGCCCGCATCGTTTCCTTTTGTATAGCAACAAAGGTACTTGTACATCAGTTTTGAGACTAATGAATTAACATTGATCGTTAAAAAAGTTATATTGCATGCATATGACTTCTATGATATTTTGCTTCCATAGGACTTCTATTAAATATGTAGATATATATACTTTTTATCTTATATAAAATTAATGTTATTTACATGATATTATTTTGTTAGTTGTCCGACAGATACCCTATATTGTGTATAATATTAAATTTAACTTTTTCATTGAGTTTTAACCATTTTTAGTTATTTTTTTTGATAAAAATGTGATTTTCAACTAATTATATTAATAAAATAAAAACAATTGTAAAAAAAATACTTATATGTAAAAATGCACAAGGTCGGGTTCTAGATTCGGGTCCCACGTTATATTTTTTGGTCCAAATTTATGAAATATTTTGATTTTTGGGTCAAGTCTAGTCAGGTCAAGGTTTGAATCCAAGTTCCACATTATATTTTAGGTCCAAGTCTGGGTCTCACAATATTTTTTCGGATCCAAATCCGACTATTGGGACCCATACCCGATCCAACCAGCTGCCATCCTTAAAGACACAAAGGTAGTATTAGAAAATAGAAAAAGTTAGAATTAAAGAAACGAAATTAAGGCCCACCCATCCATATATGGCTCAGCTTAAAGGGAACTATCCCATGTAGCCAAAGACAATTAAAGCAGACAAAACAATGCTCTCCTTTTGCATGGAGTCATTGAAAAAGCCATGAGATGTCTATGCCAACCTGTGGAGTTTCATTTGGATCCCCTCCTAAAAACTTTTTCCCCTACCTTCTCGTAATAGTGAAGTAACTTGCCCCTTTTAGCACAATAGCTATGTTAATAGTTGTGCTTTCACTTTCAACTAAGGTTTAAAAGAACGGATCGGTGATTCGAATTGTTCAAACCCATATCTGTATCGGATTGGTGGATCGGATCAGATAATCTACATAATCGAAAATTTTTGTCTCAAATGTTTTTTTCAAAAAATCACTATAAATCTCTAAAAATATATTATTTTAGGTTTCAAAAGAAATTAGGAATGGTGCATCATGCACTTTCATTACTTTGCAAAAATAAGTAAATACTTAGACGTTTTTCTCTCTGGATGTCCGTGTAATTATTAATTACAATATATTATTATTATATAGCATCAAAATACTTTAAAAATATTATAAAACACTTCCATATTATAAGATTAAAAAAAAATTTCTCATACAAAGTGAAATTAGTATCACATCGAAGCATGAGATATTTATTAATTCGCTTTACTCATCCAAAATTATCACAACCTAACTAATTGTAATATTATATTCTAAATTGTTGGTTTATATTTTATAATTATTGTATAAATAAAAATAATTCTAAAATGTCTTATAATATCATCTAATTTAAACATTTTTATTTACAACTATAAGAAAAATTATATATTACATATTTATAATATAAATAAATTAATAAATAAAATATATATCAATGTATAATTATTAATTATAATATCATAATAAACATGTTTAAAAAATGGGTGCAGTTGGCATACGATGCATCCGTAGGTGTAGAGGTAAGGTGCACCTTCAAATTTTATCATGGTATATAAGTTTGATGTAAAATGTTCTTAGGATTATCTATTTTTATATCTAATTATAAAATTTAAAATTTCAACAATGGTTAAAATCAAGTAGATCTATCAACATATGAAAATCTTGAAAATGGATATAAGTTTGACGTAAAATGTTCTTAGGATTATCTATTTTTATATCTAATTATAAAATTTTAAATTTCAATAATGGTTAAAATCAAGTAGATCTATCAACATATGAAAATCTTGAAAATGGACGGTGTAGATAATATGTTGTAAAATGCACTATTTTAAGACTTAAAATCTTTGTATTTTTCATAGTCAAACATCTCGATATCGAGATGATCAATCAAAGGGTTTTTCAACATTAAAACTACTTTTTCCGATGGATTTTTGAGGGGCATCCGAGTTCTACATTATAAGGTAGCATCCTTATATAAATTTTTTCTTTAAAAAATTATTAGAAAACACTTCCATATCACATGATTAAAAACAAATATAAAAACTCAAACTTTTATAAATTTTAATATTATGATATTAAAAAGAATCAAAAATATATTTTTACCCTAGACCATTTAATAAAAAATTATTAATGAATAAAAAGTTAGGCGGGTGTTAAAAAATGTGAAATGTTCTACAGTTTCACCTCTTCTACTCTCTCTTCATTCACAACCAGCAATTCATCATCTTCATCTTCATCTTCCTATTTTACCTACACCAATCAATTCATCATCTTCATCTTCATCTTCCTATTTTACCTACACCAATCAATGCTACATCGTCATCTTCCTATTTTACCCACACAAGCAATATTGTCGTAGAAAAAGAAAGCTAAGGATGTGTCCCACATCCTCAGCTGTATTATGGATATTTTGATCTTCTAGAACAGCAATGGCTCTCCCCCACTCCCTCTTTAGTCCTCTCTCTCTCATTATTAGGACAATTCCAGGTAGGGGTGTTAATGGGCTGGGTCAATCTGGATCTTGATTAAGACAACCCGACTAGGTCCAAGTTAGACCTAGACCCGACCCGGATCCATGTTGGGCCCAAATAATTGAACCTAGACCCTAACCCACCAAGTCGAGTCAGGTCTGGGTCTAGATAAAAGAAGGATAAATTTTATTATATATATTTCACAATATACGAAGAAAATATATCATGTAAATCAACTTTGACCTGGACCTGGCCGAAGGTCTAGGATACACCCAGGCCTATACCGGAGCCAAGTCTCGAATGTGACCCACTAGGTCTAATATTTGAGTCAAGACCCTTACTTGTGAGGTCAATCGTTGGGTCAGGAGCTTAACCCAAAGCCATTTTCACCCCTAGTTCTAGTTCTAGTTCTAGAATTTGGCGAAGGAAAAATATAAATATCCCCCGATTTGTACTTTTTAAGGATTCCCCTACCCCCCAACCAAACAAAAAACTTATACCATAATATTAATCCCAATACTGTGTATTCTTGTATCGAACCCCCAAGTAAAAAAGATTTTTCTAGACCCAAATGCCCTTATTTTAATCCATGTCTGTCATTTTCTTATCATGCTACCACTTTCTCTCTCATTTCGTGTCAGACCAGCACAACATGAATATAGAAGCTGGTCTAGCGCATTTTGTACCAGACTGGTACGATTTCAATATAAGTATGTCCGACACATTTTTTTATTTCATCATAAACCAGTCAAATACATTTTGTGCCAGACTAGCGAATTTTGATGATAAGAAGTCGGTCCGACACATTTTTATATCGGACCGGCACATGGGGCATTCATGCTCCAAATTTAATATCATTCCGATTTGTAGAAAAAAAATGAAAAATAAAACACTACCGGACAATCGTAACTGTGCGATGAACTTTAGATGGTGATAATGATAGGCGAAATTACTATTCATTTTCGCCTATAGGCATTTTGTAGGCCATTGGAAAATGTTTAAATGAGCCTCTTCAGTTCCCATCCCAATTCAAAAGTTTTAGAGATGAATTTGGGATTAAGACATCTATCAAGTCGCTCTAAATGCATTTTTCTTTAAACCTATCATTTTTATGATTTGAAAAATTGTGTAGATACGATGATTTGCAAATAATTAAAATAAATGGTGATGACTAGTCCCAAACAAAATCGAAAAAAAAAAAAAAAATAAAGGAAAAAGTTTATATGAGGATGCAACCTTTTAATGTAGAACTACGGATGCACCTAAAAAATCCATTGAAAAAGGTAGTTTTAATGTTAAAAAACCCTTTGATTGATCATCTCGACATCGAGATGTATGACCATAAAAAATAAAAAGATTTTAAGCCACAGAAATAGTGCATTTTACAACATATTATCTACACCATCCATTTTCAATATTTTTATATGTTTATAGACTACTTGATTTTAACTATTTTTGAAATTTAAAATTTTATAATTAGATATAAAAATAGATTTTGAGATAATCCTAAGAATAATTTGCATCAAAATTATATACCATGATAAATTTAAAGGTGCACCTTACATCTACACCTATGGATGCATCCGTATGCCAACTGAACCCAAAAAAAAAAGGCCCAAGGACTGAAAAAAGCCCATCAAAATTTTGGATTTTAAATATTTAAAAACTTAAAATTCACCATGTTCTTCCTTTTTCCTTAAAAACACGCATATATCACTTGTCTTCTATTCCTCTTATAGTTCACAATCTGTGAAGCTTTTCCCAAGCTACTTCTATCTCTCAATCAAGTCCCCATTGATCATAGATGAAAGTGCAGGAATCATTATGAGGATGGTTCTATTCATGTAAAGTTTGCCCTTTATTGACAGTGGCGAAAGAAAATAAATCATTTGTGGGGTTCTCAAAGGATTTTTTTTCCCTTTTTAAAAGGTTGTTTTTATTTTTTTGAAGTACTTTGCTAAACTTCATATTATTTGCCAAAAATAGTTGAAAAAATCAAATAATTCATCATGATCATCTCAACCTTGTCAAAAATATTATATAAATTATGTAAAATACATGCCAAACATCTAACAACTAATATTACGCAGGATGTATTAATTTTATATAAAATACTTTCAGATAAAATTAAATGTCATTCAAACAAGCCCTAAGTACACAGGAGAAATAAACTAGTCAGATCTCACCGAAAACTCTTGGAATCTTGAACGTAAATATTTTGTCAACACGAGACCCTTATCTCATATGCAGGTGCTCTGAATGGTTACATTGCCGGAAATTAAAAGTGCATTATAAATGGGACTCTAATTTCTCCTTTACATGCACATTTTTTAGTTTTTGCCCATTCTTATACAGTTCATGCCATCATCTTTTCAAAATCTCTCTCTAAAATTAAGCGCAGCTCTGGAACTTGCAATTTGCATAAATTTGATAGATAAGTAATTAGATTTTTTGTTTCTCTAGTTTCTAGGGAAAATTTTTATTGAAAAATATCTATAAAGATACGGCAAAGGATTTAGTTTCTACAAGGATAAAAAAAAAAAAAAGAGTAAAGCCTCACGCCAAATTCTCGTTCAAAAAGTATTTCGGGCCTAATAAATCTTTATAATGGCTCTAAAATTAATTTTCAACACCGACTATAAATTTTGAAGATAAAAAAAAGTATAGATCTGAAGAATCGGGATGAGGTCAAAACGATAGCAGCTCGGTTTTCATAGCACTTTGTCTCAGGTTCTACTGTTCGGATAATACTTCAGAATATACAATATTTTTAGGCTTGAAATCCTAATTTTTTTCACAACCATAATATCAAGAATGTCACTCTTTGTTCCCAAAACAAAAAAAGATTTCATATCCATAAAATGTTCACAAATTGCTTTTCATGCACTTATCCCCTTTCACTCTCAACTTCCAAATAAATTTCATCAACAAAGACTAGCATTGGCCATGAAAAGTTTTTTTTTTTTGGACAAAAAAAAAAGTTGATTTAATGTTTAGTTATCATGACATGTGCTTTGTCAAGAAGTGGTGCTGAAATATGGTGGCACTTAATTCAAGTTCACACGTCTACTTGTGGTACACGGCTTTTATGAGCCCAACGACACGTAGGTAGATACGCCATCCCTTTCATGAATGGGGGAGAGAATTGACCCGATACAGATCTGAAATTCGGATTTTTGGACCCTATTCGGATCCAGGTATGGATAAAAAATTTGGATTCGAAATCTGGATCCGAACACAAAGTCAAGTCCGAAAAATTCGGATCTGATCAGGATGTAGGTGGATCTGACTTGGATCTAGGTCCGGATCCAAGATAGTTTTTTAAATGATAAATTTTTATTTTATATTATATAAAATTTTTAAATAGTATATATAATAGAGTAATCCAGATCCGATGCATACTATTCGGATCCATATCAGATCCAAATATCCAAGATCCAATTT
Organism: Amborella trichopoda; assembly: GCF_054954075.1. NCBI lineage: Eukaryota > Viridiplantae > Streptophyta > Magnoliopsida > Amborellales > Amborellaceae > Amborella > Amborella trichopoda. The sequence continues at coordinate 64,627,505 of NC_142337.1, read as the reverse complement.
GAACCTGGATCCGAGGTCTAATATTCAAATTCGAATCCGGATCTGGTCATATCCAGCCCTGTCCAACCCGTTCTCACCCCTACTCCTGAACGATCTTTTAGATTGATTTTTATAATCTCTAATATAAATATCATTAATTTATACAAGACAAAAAAAAAAAAGAAATTAAAATTGGTGATTTTATGAGAAAAGTATTTAGAAAGTTGATTTTTTAATTTTTTTTTTTACGGACCACCGCTCTTATTCGGTCTTAAAGATGGATATGTGAGGGAAACACACAAAGTGTAGTTATTTGTCCCTTAGGAGGATTACGACACATCGACGCATTTCCTTGTGCGTGTTTTTTAGTCTCCTTTTTTAGAAGTCACTATCTCGTGTCAAGTGTCACACAACTGGACTCATTTGAATGTATTTTTCAAAGTTGGAGTATTCGTTCAACTTTTGTGATGCTTGAGATGCAACATCATTTTCTAGTTTCCGAAATTGATCCTATAAATTATCAATGAAAATCAACATTTTGAGGAAATATAAGCTTCAAACCCTTGGCAGTGACAATAATAATGAGGAAAATTTATTCAAAAATAATTTTGAGAGATTAACTGGTTAACATTCTGCTCACGTGTTTTGATTTAATTTTAAAACACTCGTCAAGAGACAGAATGAGTTCAAACAGTTGTAAATGGGTAAAATGTTAAATAGTTAATCTCCTATCGGTAATTTTGATAAGTCTCCCTAATAATAATAATAATAATGATGAGAGTAACGATGATAAGGGTGATAATGGGGAACTTATCAAAATGTGCTTCATATTTTTGTCATTTCGTCATACCATGTGCTTTGACAAGAGGTGACACTGAAATATTCATTTGCGGGGGACACGGTTTTTACGGTCATTGGACTCATATGTAGATATGCCACCCTTTTTCATGATCTATTTTTCATTGGACTCATATGTAGATATGCCACCCTTTTTCATGATCTATTTTTCAGATGGATTTTTATAATCTCTAATATAGAAATCATAAAATTTTAGACCGGTGAATTTTTTTTTGTTTTTTTGGAAGGACACCACTCTACATCCATCATAAAGATGAACATGTGCTACCTCGGGGGGATTCAAATGTAGAAATGTGTCCCCCCGATTCATATGACACTTTTCCTTATTTGTTTGTCTTGATTTCCTTTTTAATAAGTCAATATCTCATGAAGCCATCTTACTGGACTAATGATTCACACACACTTGACAAGCGCATCGTTTTATAAAGGGACCTTATAAATTATGAATGCAAGACAATATTTTGAGGAAAAATAAGCTTAAAATAATAGGGGAATAATAAAATATCGATCGACCAAAACATCGATAACAAATCGATTTTATTTCAAAAAGTCGGAGGAAAAAATCAGGTAAAAAATACGGATCGCCAAAAAATACGGTAAGCTATAGAATCGTGAATATTTTGGATTTGGTTAAAAAAAAAAGTGATGAAAAAATCGGATATGTAAAGATAACATAATGTAGGATTATGATTTGCAGCTATTGTATAGATTTACTAAAGCCATTAGTTAGTAATTTTATAGCCTTACTAGTATTATTGGAGTAATACTTAATAGTTTTTTGTTGAAACTTTTAATAAATCCAAGAACAATGCTTACTTTGTTGTCAAATCACAAAACATATCATAGATTTATTGGGAGCATAAAATGAAACAACATCAATACTAAACACAATAACTAATTAGCAAATAACAAGAACTGTGAATGGTATAGGGTTATTTTCAATGAAAAAAAACAAAAAACGCACCCACTGTATCTAATTAAAAGAAAACACAAATACCCAAATATGTAAAATAGTGGCCCATCCAAAATACCTTGTTGTATATACCAATAAAACACAAAAATAAAAATAAAATATGAAATTAATCAAACTTCTCTATGCATAAAAAAAAAAAACATACTTTAAAAAATTTGAATCCCGCACTGAATTTCTAGCTACCTAAATCTTTACTCTCAATGAATCTCTCTCTTGCTCTTTATAAGGACATTATAGGTTTAAAAAATATATATAGATTTTTCATTAGGTTACTCTTCTTCTAATAATTCTGCCTATTATTCTAAAGGGTGCGGTTTGTATGCAGCCGAGGCTCTAAACAATCAAATTAGAGCCTAGCTCCAAATAGCATATAGAAATATAGTTTCAATATTGGAAATCTTTGTGATAGCTTTGAAATATATTTTCATATCTATTTATGAAGTTCAAAGCTTCAAAATAATGTAGATCGACATATCTATGATATCGTGAAAATTGTGAAAATTGACGGTCCAAAAATGTATTACAAAATACACTATTTTCAAAACTTGCAATCCATTTTTTTCTCATGTCCATGCATCCTGTAACTCTCACATTCATGGTCTATAGGAGTTTAGATCAAAGTACAACTCCTGCATTAATTCCCTTACGTGCAACCAATTAGGATTAACAAGTTGTCACCAAACTGTTAACCATATGTAATGAGCTAAACATGTCATTAGTGTACTAATGACACTCATTAGTGTACTAATGACACTCATAATAGGATGTCATCCAAGCATTTCTACAATTTGATAAAATATATTTAAAAATTAATTAATTTTGTACATCTAGAATATAGAAAAACAATTCTTACAAATAATCCAAACACATCACCGGGTTTTCTCTCCAATGACACTAGGTTTTCCCTCTAGTATACCATCCTATAAAAGCTCCAAAAGCGGACCCTAGTATATGGTATTGTCTCATGTCAACCACATGGGATTTCACATAGACTATGCAATATAGCTTTTGTACTATGGGTGTGGTTTGTATAGAGTCTAAGCTCTAAACGATCAAATTAGAGCCTACCTTCAAATAGTTTCAAGAAATGTGGTTTCAATACTGAAAATCTTTGTGATAGCCTTAAAATATATTTTTATCTTCATTTATAAAGTTTAAAGCTTCAAAATAGTATAGATCGATATATCTATGAAAGTCTTGAAAATTGATGGTCCAAAAATGTATTATAAAATACACTATTTTCAAAACTTGAAATCCATTTTTTTCTCATGTCCATGCATCTCGATGTCGAGATGATCAATTTGAGGATATTTAAACATCAAAACAATCCCTTCTAGTGAAATTTCTGAGATAGGCTCGAATTTGATTGTTTAGAGCCTCAGCTCTATATAAACTTTTCCCATGTACTATTATTAAAAAATAAATTCATGAGATAAAAGGGCTTGATATGTCATATTTCCAACACTTTAAGACCTATCACTGTTCTACAACTGTGAAGAGACCCTTAAGAGAAACCGAGACTTTCTCTCACTAAAAGGGAAACTATCCAAAATATTCATTGAAACCGCTTCTCTATAAGAAACCACCCTCTCAGTCTGCAGGAGGCACAACATCATTTGTAGGTGGCACAACATTGAGTTTCTCTCCATTGGAAGTTATCTTCTCTCTAAGAGGAGGCTCTCTTCTCTATAGGAAGTTCTCTTCTCTCTAAGAGGAGGCTCTTTTGAAGTTCTATTCTCTCTAAGAGGAGGCTCTCTTCCCTCTAAAATGATGTCTTGCCTCTCATACATAGGAAACCCCTGCCTCTCTCTAGAAGAAGTCATCTTTACCATATGGTGATCCAAATAGGGCACACAAATTCTCTGCACTTTCATCCCATATATATATAAGGTTAAAAATCTACATCAAATAGGAAATTTCTTATAAATGTTACATATATCTCAAGGACCAATATATATATCTTAAAGTTCTAATCTTTTTAGATTTCTATTTTCTTTGGGAAACTTATAAATATCAATCTCAAGCCAACATAATATGATATTTGCTTTTATGGATGATTTTGGATAATCACCATATCCAACATAATTATTATAAAGATAATATGGGAAGCTTATCAAAATATACTAAAGAGATTGGAGATTTAATATTTTTCTTATTTCTTTCGACTTAGTTTCAAAAAGCTCATCAAAATGCATGTGATCATGAGCTAGAACAGTTGAAAATAGGTAGAATGTTAAATAGTTGGTAAATCAGGTGTATTTTAAGGAAAGGTATACAATAAGACCATTTATCTTTAGTATAAGGTGCTCACAATTAATCTTCACCATTGGATTTGAAATCAGATGGTTGCACTTATTCCATTGACTAAGCTCAAACTTCTAAAGAAATTTTCTCGAACTTTGTGATACATCCATGCTATCAGATTTCGCATCGGATGGTTGTAAGAAATCGCGACCTCTATGTATCAAAGGTAAATGGTCTCATTGTATATAATCCTTTTTTATTAAGTTTTCTTAATTATATAGAAAAAGAAGTTTCAATTATATAAAAGAGAGAATATTTCGTATCGAAGCCCAAATTCTGTTGAAGTTTTTTGCCGATCTTGGGTTCGTTTTGTTATTAAAGCTACAAGACCACAACCATTATTTGAAAACCGGCAGACCTTGATCCGGACTATGCATCAGTCCAGACCGACCCGGTTCCTTGTTGGAACCAAAAATAGTCTGGTTCTATAGACTTGCTCAATTTCACCAGGGAGCCAATTGACTTCGTCAGGCAACCAGGTGATCCAGACTAGTTGGATCACTGGTTCTCACACATTACATTATTTTTTTCAATTCTTGTTTTTATAGACTGATATTCATACAAGAGAATTGATGTGATTCACTAATCCAGACCGGTTTTTTTATGGCGAATTCGCCTGGCTGATGCAATTTTTAAGTACTTTCTACAACCCAGCCATTTTGAATCAGAAATCAATCAAGGTTACATGTTTCTTCGCCACATATTAAAGAAATTTCAGTTCATGTCTATAACAGCTTGGTCCCAACTGATTGATATACGGGTATCGGGGTTTAAAGCACAAAACAAAATAATAGTTTTTCATATAAGTAGTTTAAAGGGTGATATTTAGAAATTATGATATGGTTACTTTATAATGGATACGAGATCTTTTATTTTCAATTACATTTGCAATTATTTTTAACTAATTAATGGCAGTATAACATCCAGAACATGGTAAATTTTTTAATTTTAAATTGTCTTTGTTTTCAAAATAATAAGTGCCAATTTAAAATAAGAGAACAGGAAAGGAAACAAATTTTATCATATTATTTAGTTATATTTCTTTCATTTGTTTTTAAGCACTTTATGTCGTCATAAAAGAATTGGTACTTCAGCTACTTCAAAAAAATATACTATTTATAAAATATATTTATGAAAAATTTTAAGATTTTAAATTATGAATATTTTTTGCCTTAAAACAAATTAATGCTAATTCAAAATAAGAGATTTGAAAGTTTAGGAAAAAGATTACTTGGAAGTTATGATTTTGCACATTTTTAAGAGAGAATCGAATAAGGCAAAAGATATTCTACTCCTTTGAGAGTATACTGTCCATTTACTCCCTTGGGTAAAAATCCACTTAGGATTAATTATAGGACCCCAAATTTTGGGGGTATAGCTTCTTTAACAAAAGGATTAACCTCAATAATAAATAAATCTTAATTGCACCCTATAAGTGCTTGAAAAAAGTAAATGTCTCAAGATTGAATATAAACCATCCAAATTTTAAAAAACTCAAATTTCGACTTGTTTTTTTTTTTTGAGAATAATATTTTAAGATAGTTACCAAAATTTCATATTAAAAAATACCTCCCAAGTAGATCATTTGACCGAGGAGTACAAATAACGTGCTCATCTAATAATTTGTCGTACTCAAAAGTAGGAGATAAATTTATGGGATGGGATTAAATATTGGGATTCAAACTGGAAGATGAAGAGGAAGATGATCTAGAGATTCTAGACATTCTGGAGTTACCCCCTTGTTTTGGATAAAGATTTTTTTTAAAAAAAATGGAGGGAAAAAAGGTCAGAAGATTTTGCAAACTTCATTGCCCCTTAATAGATTATGGCTTTATAATTGATATAGTGGGCCTATCTTTTAAAAAAATGAATTATAATGGGACTTATATTGTCTACTTGTTTCAAATATGGAGAGAACATGGTGATGGGCAAGTGATTTATGCAATTACTACTCTCAAGATATTTTTTTTTTTTTTTTTTTGCTCATCATTGGTCTTGTGGAGGAATACTATCCAAGTCAAGCGCTACAACTAACTATCATATAATTTTACATGTTACTAGCCAGATAGTTTGAATTACTGTTTTTTTAGGGCATGTTTCTTTCGCATGATAATATTTTTCGAAAAATATTTTCACACGAAAGAATTTCTTCATGTGGTTAAGTGTAGGAATATTTTCATACTAATTGGTCTCAATGCATATTTTCACACGAATTGACAGCTAATTGGTATGAAAATATTCTTACAGTTAACCACGTGACGAAATTTTTTCATGTAAAAATATTTCCTAGAAAATATTTTTACGCAAACCAAACGTGCCCTTAGTGACTTTGGTATCTCCATTTCTAATACTACACCCTTAAGCATAGAATCAACGCATCAACAAGAGTGCATCTTATTTAGTTTTTCATGAGCAAACAAAACTTATTAATTTTGATGGCCAATGTGTTCAAGCTTTCACTAGCAGTCCCTGAAGAAAATTTGAAAATACATTGGCCAAAACAGTCACATGGATTGTTACAAGAAAGTATCTAGTAAGAAAATTTGGAAAAATATACAACGAGACCATTTACTTTTGGTATAAACACTCTTGCCTGTTAAATTTCAAATTAGTTGGTTGTAAGATTGTCATTGATCAGACTAAAAGTTCAAAAAAAAAATTCATCGAACTTTATGACACATATCAAGTCATCTAATTTGACATCTAATGATTAGGAATAATTGTGATCTCCTTATAACAAATATAAATGGTCTCATGTATAGAATCCCTTATATTTTTGTACAAATTTTATTTTTATTAAATTTTATACCAAAAAACTATTGAACCCAATAAAACAAATTTGCATCGTAGAGCTTGGGTTCTTTGTCATTTGTATGCACCAAAAGGAGTTAGTAAAGGTCTCATTCGAGATTGCCGTGTTCGAGATTATCAAATGCAGGAATTTAAGATCCAAAATCAATTTACATTGATGTGGACGATTCAAACGCATCATCTTTTGAAAATTCATGATAGATATTGATTTCGAAGCTAAAATTTTACAGGTCGATAATCTCACTCACCACAATCATGAAATTGAAAAATAGAATTTAAATATTAAAATAGGTTTTCAAATTAATTAAAATGAATAGTCAAAAAATGAAGTTCAAAATTTATTTATTTATTTTAGATTCATGATTATGGATCGCGGTTGAGATCATCGAGAAGTTCAATTCTAATTCTAATTCTATTTCTCATTATGTAAATGAGACCTTGTTGCCGACACAACAAAATCTCGCCTATTATTAACTTACCTATAGGAAATGAACAATTTAAATCTTTACTCGTATTTTTTTATTCAATTTCAAAATACCCATAAAAAGAAATATAGTGATGGGTGGAATAGTTGCAATTGGGAAAAATGTTAAATGATTTTCTCATAGATATTTTGACAACTTTCTTCATGTTTTTGGAAATTTACCAGAATATCCTAATTTATTTTCAAATTTTAAAAAAGGTCTCATATATTTCACATTTTACACTCCAGACCCACTTTTTAATAACATAGAGTTATTTCACATTTTACACTTAAGTTCTACTTTTTAATAACTTAGAGTGTATTTTAATTGTCATACTTTTGTTATATATTAGATTAAGCTCAAATTTGGTATATCTACGCTTCTCACCACTATACCAAAAAAAAAATTTAAAAAAACAAATAACCAAAATACTCCTACTGTATTTAGGGGTATTTTCATAATTTTATTTATTTAAAATTATTTTTATAGGTATTTTAATAATAAGAAGTTGGACATTACTTTGAACTTAATTCAACATATAGCAAAAAATAAAATAAAAATACATGAGCTTAATTCGATGTATTACAAATAATAACAATAATTAAAATACACTTTATGTTCTTAAAAAAATTTCTTCGAATTAAAAAGAATAATTATTTTTTAATTTTGAAAATCACCATGAACATCAATATCATAACTTATTTTAAACTATTTGGTATCGGCTACATGAATTCTAATCCGCTATTATGTTATATCAAGAGTCATACCTTCAATCAGGTCATAAGTCTTTATATTTTTTCTCATTATTGTCATATCATATATTTTTGAGTTTTTTTTTTTTTTTTTTTTTTAGAGCCATCCACTAGAGCCAACATTTTTTAATTCTCAAGATAAGATAAGCTAAGATCTTCTATAATTTTGTTCAAATTTTCCTATTAGGTTTACGTGGGTGGAAGCTTTACCCAAATCGTTGACGTCACATGTGACGAATATGAACTGTCCTCATTTTTCCACCTCACTCACACTTTCGCTACTTCCCTCAATACGCCTCACATTGTAATTGCCTCAGTTTATCACGGACTACAAAATGTGACGGAAATGCCCTTCCATTAGACCCTTTTCCAATATATGTGGAGCTATTGTAAATGGTGTGTAAAACATTCCAATATTTTCAATGGACCAAAATACCACTGCCTTTATGTAGAATATATCTAGAACGCTACTCATTTTGAAAAACCCGCTTTTTCCATCCTTTATCTGATTCCTTCTTTTTTTTAATGGTAAAGGAGGATTTTAATGAATGAAAAGAGACATTTATTTATTTTTTATTTTTTATTTTTTAAGATTAGAGCTTAGGATCCAAACACCACGAGTTTCATCAATTGTCTTATTCTTCTTTTAGAAAGGACTTGTCTCTTTCCATGGGCCCGGCTGGTAGGTTAAATTTAACTCGACCAAAGTTGATTTCGGGTTTGATCCATTTAATCTGGACTTAACTCATATTGTGTTTCGACGAATATCAGGTCAAATAAATTCACCACTAATGTGGCGTATTATAGAATAACTCTATGTATAAAAAAATCATTTGTTAAAGAAAGGTAGAGACTTTAAAACACAATAATAAATAATTTATTGGCTTTACCCATGTGATTTGAAGCCAAAAGACATAAGAAAACGACCCTAAAAGCCTTAAAAACCTCACGTTTTCCTTTGTCCCAAACGCATCAAGACAGGAACAGATACCAAAAGTAATAGTTGGCATACACTTGGCACACCAAAACATCATGGGAAGCCATCAAAATTCATAATTTGGTCGATGAGGATCCAAAAACACTTCTAAACTCGTGAAAATCCATTTATGCCCTAAATAAAGGGATTTGGTGCTTCTCAATGTGGGGTAAATCTGATTGATTGAGGGTTTATAGAAATTGAAGGTCAGGATCAGAGGGTCTATAGAAATGGAGGGTCCGGATCAGATATTAAGATAGGAATTAGGATAGAGTTTCGGCCCTTCAAATCAATTTTTTTTCTTTTTTCGAGCTTGGTCTTGGAGGTCACAATGGATCAACTTTCTTTCTTTCTTTGTTTTTCACTTTTATGTGTGTGTGTATGTTTTTTGGTTTTTTCTTTTTTTCTATTTTTCTTTTTTCTTTTTTTCTTTTGTGTTTGGAGGGCGGGGGGCGGGGGGGGGGGGGGTAAGGTGATTTCATGACGGAAGGCAATAATAGTTATTTGAAGTTTTGATGTTCTCACAGGATAATTAAAAGATTGTTTCCGCAAGTATGGAGCATTAAGTGAGCTCCAAATCATCAATCATCATCCAAGTCTTGTCTCAATTATTATGTGAGCTCCATATATATCCTCCAAATAAGATTTAACTTAGAGCTCCATAAAGTTTTAAGCCTGCTAGAGCCAGTGTCATTCAAATGGATGGCTTGGATTCAATTTTAAAATGAAAATACATTTAGAGATTTTTGCCCCAAAAAAAGATTTCTTTTGAAACGGATGAACATTATAACTGCTTCACCAACCTCAAAAAGTGTTTCTTTAATGTTCACGTGGGCGACTATAATTTTTTCCCTCATTATAACATACCTTTAATGTTGATGTGATGAACATTGTGAGTTTTTCCATCACAAAAAACAGCAATGAGGGGGCCATAAAAATTTGGTTGTTTGTTATTTGTTAAGTATTCTAAGGCCACAACTCCCCCACCCTAGGCTCAGTGATCAGATATATGGGTTGGTTATAGCAAAGAGGAAATAAGTGCAATACCAAACTATACATTATGTTAGGAATCAAAACCGATGTTGTGCTCTGAAATCATGCAAAAATCAGCCTACATATTCCATGAGCCATGGGAGAGTATATCTTTTCATAACTGGAGTCAGTGACAGTTCATAGCAGCTTTCACCAAGTTGGCTGAGTTACTCGGGCTCGGGCCCGAGTTGTCTCAAGTTGGAGGTCCAACTCGGAGATCTTAAAAAAATTTAAAAATTTATAAAAAAATCTTTTAAAAGTAAAATATATATTTGTAACATGTTTATTTATGCTTTCCATCATTTTGACAAAGATTGAAAGTATTTTGGCTATGAATATTTATTTTTACATTTTCTTATTTTTTATAAAAAAATTTAAAATACCCCCAGTCACAAACCCATTTTGAAAAATCTATTTTTCGCTACTTCTTAAACGACAATTTATTGTGCTTTAAAAATATCTATTTTTATATTTTCTCATTTTTTTATGAAATTTTTTTAAAATACTCCCAGTCACAAACCTATTTTGTGAAATCTATTTTTCGCAACTTTTTAAACGACAACTTATTGTGTTTTGTTAAATTTTACTTTGAATATATTTTTCTTTTTTTTTTTGAGAATTTTTTTATATTTTTTTTTAATAATTTTCAGGTGCTACAGTAAGTAGCCTACTCGGGCTGAATTACTTAAACTTGGGCAAGTACTCAGCTAGGGCATTGGCCGAGTAGTCGTCCCGAGTCGACTTTTCCGATACTAGTTCATAGTAGTTCAAAGTGGGCACATGTTGGGACAATCTCGCATTGCTAACTTCGATTTCCACATGTAAAATATTGGAAGAAAAGGATACTTGCGAAAACTACTCTAAATTAGACCCAATTTTTAAAACATTTTAAAAAATGTTTTAAAATAACGTTAGAATATCGGATGTCTCGGTATTAGGCTGGATCGGATCCGATACAAATGCATGATATATCGCTATTTGATATTTGAGAAAATAAGGGAAATATAAAACCTAGCATGTATGGTTTTTCGAATAATCCGTTGTGTTAATATCCCTTGTAAATAAGGTTGGGAACGGGTCGGATCGGGTCCTAATCCAGATCCATATCCAAAAAGTATAAATGGGATTTGGATCCGGATGCGAACCCCATCAGATCTAAAACATTGTTTTATATATTACTTTATATCTATAAAATAATAAAACAAAAAAATACTATATAACATATATGAATATATGTAAAATAATAATATATAATATTTTAATAACTGTGTTGGATCGAGATCGGATCCACTGGTACCAGATCCAATTTGAAATATTATTCGGATCCGATTGATCAGATTCAAATCTTGGATCCATGCCTAAATCGGGATAGGGTTCTAATTTGGATCTCACTCCAAACCTGGTAAAATCCCATCCCTAATTGTAAACCTGTTGCTTCTTTCTTTATTTTCTTTTCTTTTTTTTTCTTTTCTTTTCTTTCCTTTTCTTTTCTTTTCTTTTCTTTTAATTTTTTTTTTTTTTTTTTTTTTTTTGAACGATAGGCCCATCATTTCCTTAAAAAATATATATAAGTACACAACAAGCCGATATAAGTCTATTATATGAAATAATTTGAAAAGTATTTGGTGAGTTGGCCGACTCATGTGTCCACCTTGGTTCTTGAGCAATTTACGACCAGAAACATCTCTCTCAAAGGACTATATGCATCAGATCCATAAAGTTGGAGCTCTAAAATGATGATCTTTGAATTCAAATGGATGGTCATAAAAAATTAGAAAATTAATTATTTTATGGCTTGAAATTCATATTTGTTTAATGGGAAAATATATAATGAGACCATTTACTTTGGCACAAGGTGGTCACAATTAATCTTAGCCATTGAATGTGAAATTGGGTGGCTGCATTTATTTCATAGACTAATATCAAAATTCAAAAAAAAAAATTTGAACTTTGTGACACACCTAAGCTCCTATGTACCGCTCTTTACAACATTATTAGAACATTACTATTTTACATATAAAGTTTATATAAGATGTCAACCTTCGGCTGTAGAAAAAAGGTGCACCTCAAAAATCTATCTGAAAATATTATTTCGGCGTAGAAAAAACCTACAATTAATTATCTCAAAAACCTACAATTAATCATCTCAACCACGAGATATATGAATATGCAAAAAAAATAAGGATTTCGAGTCCTAAAAATAGTACATTTTGCAACATATTATCTAGACCATTTATTTTCAAAAAATTTAAGTATCTATAGATCTGCTCGATCTATTTTTCGCAGATTTAAATTTCTTAATTAAGTAGGAAAATGTTAGTCCATCATAAGTGTTTTTGGCATCATAAATATATTGTTTAGTAAGATTTTGAGGTGCAACTTACTTTGATTGTTTAAGGTTGACACTCAAAGAAAGACCTATGTGATCTTTTACTGGAGAATGCATTGTTTTTTTTTTTTTTTTCACCCCTTTCTTTTGGCAAAAGATGACTTACAGGTGAACTTTATTATAATAAGATAAATTTCAAAATAAAATCAACATACCAATAAAACAAAGATCTTAACAACTTGATGCTATTGAAACAACTGTATACTATGCTTGATAATAAAATATAAGATTTGCAATAAACAAAAAAAGGAAGAGTGTCGGAGATTACCTTAACCGGGCTTATTACACCCCACACCGTGTCATCATCATCTGATGGCATGGGATCAACGGTCTAGCTTCAATCTCGAACCGAAAAAGCAAATTTCGGCCAAGCCACACCAATGGAATATGAACCCCTTTGATCGCAAACTCAAACCCTAGGTGAATTCTCTCAGCAACCTAGTTTGAGAGAGATGGATTCTCTTTTGATAAACCCTAAAATCTTTAGCCATAAATCTATATTTGAGAGATAGGAGAGAAGAACTTCATAACCTAAACCCTTAGGTTCTTTTACAATGTGTAAGGGAGAGAGAAATCAAACATGAGAGAGTGGTGTGTGACCTATTTTGGGGGATATGTGAGAGAAAGATTGGAATTAGGTACAAGAGATAAGGTGTAGAGATTTTTAGGTAGAGACAATCCTTTTTCTAATAGATCTAACGCGCCTTAGCCTCCCTCCACCCAAGAAAAAAAAAAAAAACCACACACCCAAAAAAAAAAAAAAAAAAGTTCAGCTAGTCCTGTGATATAGGGAAGAGCGGAAATAAAGTAAATAAACCAAAAAAATGAAAGACAAAAATAAATGGTAAGATAATATATCATTTTTCAAGGTTTGCTAGGGAGTTCACCCTAAAAAGATATTTTGACATGATCGACAATAAGTTCTTCTTTTCTCTATCTAGTCCCTTTATTTGTCTACACTTGAAAGCCCTAAAACCTAATTTGCTCTTTAAAAAAACCCTACACATTATTAGATCATACCCCTTGATTTTTTAATATTTAGCCTCCAATTATACTCCTCAATTATCTAAAATTAACAAAGGCAAAAATATTGTAAAAGGCATAAATACTGTAAAAGAAAAACCAAAAAGTGAAATAACCCAGGAACCTAATTGTTATCTCCTGAAGAAAAATTCTGAGATATCTGGGGTACTAAATGTCCAATATGACCAACACATTGACACATGTAGTCCACACGCCCCACATGCTTGTGATATGAGCATGGTGTTGTAATGAGAGGCCTATGGTCTGGCCCTTTCTTGGATGGGCTGATAAGTGTATTTCGTAAATTCTATTTCATACTTAGGGGCATACCCCACTCTACAAGATCCCTCTCTCACAAATTAAATTTTATGACAAGAAATTAAGTCTTTGTGCCAAAATTCGAAATTGATCAATGGATTTAACCTTGATTAAGATTAGGTTCAGCGGTGGGAAAATTGAATTCAAAATTGGAAGGAAATTTGGGTTTGAATTTGACCATGGTGGCTAGGTAACATCCATGAAGCTACCGCAAAGGCTATGAACTCAGAAATGAAGAGCAAATTAAAGAAATGACCCTAAATCGTTGTGTACTGACTCCTCATCGAATCATTTGGGATTCAGAAGTGAGAAGTTATTTTATCCACTAATAATTGCCAAATTGGTGTATTACCAAATAGATATAAGCATTCTAAAAATATGCCTCTTAGCCCTCAAGCCACATTTTGTGGCCCGGCCAGGCCAAGTTGCCTGATCCATTGCCAGCCCTGATATCAGTATGAAACCCATCCCTTGTTACCACTTATCATGTTTTTCAACCTTGGTTAAAGATGAGAATGAAATTCAAAATGAACATTTCCGTTTTCTTTATGGAAAAAATTTATATAAGGTTGAGGCCCTAAACAATCAAACTAAGGTGCACCTTAAAAATTCATTAAAAAAAGTTGTTTCGATGCTGAAAAACACTCAAATATAATTATCTCGACTTTGAGATACATGAAAAAAATAAAATAGACTTCAATTTTTGAAAATAGTGCATCATTTAATGTATTATCTAAACCGTCAATTTTCAAGATTTTCAAGTATTCCCTGCTTGAATTATACTATTTTTTAAGTTTTTTTATTTTATAATTAAAGATTAAAATAAATTTTTAAATAATCACAAAGATTTTCCGTACTGAAACAACATTTCTCGACTTACTTTGAAAATTTAGGGCCGGAGCGTTATACCAACCACGCCCTTTCTTTTTTTGTTTTGAAGAAAGGCAAAACATTAATTGTGACCTGACGTTTCAACTCGAACACTACTTTCTCGATCACACAAGCCAAAGTCGTCACATTCCTGAAAATTGCCCACGCAAATTCGAATCCAAGCGCCGGGGTCCAAAATTCATTGATGACAACTCAAACGCCAAACCAAATGGTCAATTACTAAGATCCCCGTACGGCACATATTTTTTATGATTAATTTTTTTTCATATTATTTGCATTGTTTTTTTTGTGGTTTTATTTGGTGCAGCTCGGCTCTAAGAGGAATAGAGCCGGGCTAGGTCCAGGGCCATCCCGGCCCAGTGCCAGCCCTAGGGTCTAGTTATATGAGTATTGAGATATGTAGTAGGGACATATTGCCATGATGAGTGTGGCACAAGATGTGAAAAAGTATTTTTTGGTCAAAAATAATAATAATAAATAAATAAAATAATAAGTAACAAATAATATATATATATATATATATATATATCCAAATCTTAAATTATATCAAATTTTTACTTTAGGTTCATGAATTTGGAACCTCAAAAATAATGCATATTTGATAATCTTTGAAGAATTGAAATAATTTGTCTAGAAAAATATAAAATAGATCATTTGGCTCAAAACTAAATTTACCAAAATTTTTCAAAATCCACCTCTTGGATGGATTATGGTAGGGTGGACAAACTACGTGGGTATCTAGATGCGCCTAAACCCTACCCTTTCATGAAAGAACGGGGTTATGATGAACACTTCAATGCGGCACACTATATCATAGGTATTGACTTTAAACTTCACAAGTCAATGGCTTCAACCACCACGGTCATGAATTTAAAAATAAATTATTTAAGGCTTTGTTTTTAGACCAATCATCATCATTCATTTTAGATTTTCACAAATTATCATTCAGTATTTGCAAAACCGGCCTGTTAGATCGCTACCGGCGGGGTGGCGACTCCGATTACCGCCAGTTTTAGGGTCTACTAAGTACTTGGCGCTCTCCAAAACATTTGGGTACAAAAACCGACCGGTTAGGCCCTGAACCGGCAGTTTTCCACAAAACCAGCCGGTTTCTGCTAACCATACCGGTTAGCCTAAATAACGCCTGTTATAACGTAAATAACGATAGAGTAATAAATAACAGACGTTATTTCGAAATCAAGACCGTTATTTGTAGCAAGCATTATTGAATCCAAAATTTCACTTTTTTGATACGTTTTCATGCGTTTTTTTTTTGTCCTTCTTCGTGATTTATTGTTGTAAATCACTATCTATAATCTATAAAACAAGAAATTTGGATTGAAACATCGAAAAAATAAGAGTTTCTTGGATCGAAATGGCGGATTTTTTAGGTTTTTGAAAAATTCCACCATTTTTTTTATAATTTCTTCAATACCAAATGGTTCTTGAAAAAAATTAGTGGTTTTGATAGATAATTCAATTATTTATCAGATTTATATTTCAATTTGTTCAGGAAGCCGAATATTATGGGTTGATTTTGGCCCGAAATGCTGCTACTGCTCAAAGAACCTGTATTCGATCAAAAACACATATTTTTGATTTATTTATTAGTTGTTTTTATAAAATTGAGTTGTGTATTTTTATGATCAATGTTTGATCTCTCAAATAAATTGGTATTGCTATTTATGATTGATTAAATGTTTTTATATGGATTTTTTCGTTGCACTATATCATGAAAATTTCTTAGAGATGAAATTTCGGCCTTTTTTTCAATTAAATTAAAAATACCGAATATTTTTTGATGAAATTTGATGAGTTTGAAAGATGATCGAAGCGTTTACATTGCATGTATGTTTATTTATTCGATTTTTCAAACATTTAGGGTTGTTTCTTGTGCGAATGTTGCTTGATTTTTGGGGGTTTTTGGAAAATCGATTTTTCTAAAAAAAAATATTTTGTTTGATAAAATTATGTTTTTTGATGAATATGGGAAATGTTTTTTTATTTTTCTTAATAAAATTATTTTTAATAGAATTATGATTTTTTAATAAAATTACGTCTTTTGATGAATATGGGAAGTGTTTTTCTATTTTACTTAATAAAATTATTCTGTTTGATAAAATTATTTTTTGATGAAATTGATTCTTCTTTTTGATTAGTGCATGATAATGTCGCTCAATTTTTTTTAGTTCTATTGTTTTAACTGTATGATATAATTACATTTGTAATGATGGAAATGAGACATTTTATGATATAGTTACATTTGTAATGATGGAAATGAGACATTTTGTTTTTTAAAGTGCATGTAAAAATTGTGATTGCCTTATGTTAAATGAAACACTACACCATGTCTTGTATGTGCTTGGTTTTTCTCTTTTTCCTTTTATTGTCTTTAAAAGATCAGCTGAATTTTAAAAAATCGGCTGACTAACTCGGGATCGGTCACTGGCCAATCTCGATATAACCTAATTCCCGAGAGAGAGAGAGAGAGAGAGAGAGAGAGAGAGAGAGAGAGAGAGAGAGAGAGAGAGAGAGAGAGAGAGAGAGAGAGAGAGAGAGAGAGAGAGAGAGAGAGAGAGAGAGAGAGAGAGAGAGAGAGATTCATTTTTGAAAAATCATCCCTCATATTTTGAAAATTTGATTTTTTAAAAAGAAATTCATTTTTCTTAGTACAATTATGTTTTGTTATCAACATGGGAAGTTTTTTTTTTCTATAGTGCTTATCTTTTAAATAAAATTATGTTTTTAATAAAATCAATGCTTTGATCAAATTATTTATTCTACTATTCTTATTTTTTGATAAAATCAATGCACAACACATTGATATGGATATGGTAGATACATATAAGAATAGTTGTGTATTGATTTTTCGTTTTGTTGCATGTCATGAGATGTACTTTTTGTGAAGTATGCCTTATTTAACTTCTGCGAAAAAAGTATTGTACGAATTATGCTTTATCGAACTATATGGAAGAGGTCCTTTCTATTTCTTGTCTTAATTAATTGGTGTTTTTATTTGATTTAATACCATCAAGCTACTTTTGTTTTTTGCTAAAAAATACATAAACTTCCATTCCTAATGTGAGCGATTTTTGTTCAAAAGAAACTAAAAAATTTTACAATGTAAGGTTTGGAATGAATATGATAACTCTTGGAAGAAGATGTTACATGCTAAAAATATCTTCAAAAAATATCCTAAGATATTTTATTGTACAGGACCATAGTATTCAAATATTAATTTATAAACAGCTATTTCAATTTTTTTTTTTAAGATAAACATATGTGTAATGAGATATTATACACTTAATCTAAGTATTTCTATTTTTTATTTTATTTTTTTGAGAGTTTTTGCTCCATTTTTTTTAAAAAAAAAATCTACGTGACTAGTTAGTCCGGTTAACCGCTCCGGTTAGTCCGGTTCCAGTTCAGACCGCTCCTAGTCCCATGTCCGATTAACCGTTTCGGTTGGATTTTACGAACACTGCCATCAGATGTGCACTATTTTCTGAGCTACAAAATCATAAATGTAAAGAGAAATACATATAGAGTAACTTAATCTGGAGTCATTTAAGATGTGTTAACACAGGTCCCAGATCCATATCCAAAATGCATTTTTGGAAGGGGCCGTATTTAAATAGGATCTCAATTCATCTCTTTTTCTATGTAAACCTCTGTTAGAGGTGCAATTGAAGATGAGTGCATAACATAACCCCCAAACATGTGCCTCCTAACCATCCCATAATGGCTTGTGTTCAATCGTGAATATGGTTAGAGACATAGAAGACCACATCCCAACATGAAAATATAAATCCAAACAAACCTACGATAAAAAATAAAACGTACTACAGTAAATGAAGCCGAAGCTAGAGGCCTTTTGGAGGGGATAAAATTTCTCCCGAGATTAGAGGAAGGTAAGATTATAAAAGGTGAGTTCGCAAATATTATTGCATGGAGCAAAGGTGAGGCCAATATACCTTAGAGGCTTACTTCAATTTTTTATGAGATATGAAATATTCTACATAGTGTAAATGTTGAAATATGCCATTGCTACCTAGAGGCCAATGTGGAAGTTGATTTTTTAGCCAATGGAGGTGTCAACCAATCGTCGTTGGTGGTCACTTCCTTCCCGTGAATTTTTTTGTTTTTTATCACCTGTATTTATTTTTTATTAATAAAAATTCTGCGTTAATGTCAATCAAAAAAAAAGAAAAGGAAAATGTGTGGATGGGAAAATAAAGGTAGAATTGCCACATGGTCCATATTTTTCCTAATTTTACACCTTGGTCTTATTCTCTTGTTTTTTATTCCAGTTTTACCCCCACTAGAGGTTTGCAGCATCAAACTACTTTTTTTAAAAAAAAAATTATTTTTTGTGTCCTCTAGAACGGTACAACACCCCAAAAATGGAACCGCCCCATATCTGGGCAATTCAACATTTGCAACATCTAAATGCCCAATATTTCAGCCTAAGTATCATGTTGTTAACATCGAACCGCCCTCTAGACTAAATTCTAACATAGAGATGATGTACTGTCAACGACATCGAACTAATCCATAGTTGGGCCAGGCCCTAGATATAACCACATGCCACAAATCAAACTAACCTTATCTTAAAAGTAAACAAGAGAATCTAAAGAGGGTGGGACGTACCACCGTTTTGTGGCACATGTGGGCTCCACCCACATGCCATATGGTTGGCCCATGTGCACTATGGGCCCCCATGGAATTTTATAAAAAAATATTATTTTTAAAATTGAATAAAATAATTTAAAATATATATTTGAATTTTTATAACTTTGTAAGAACAATAACTGTATTTTTATAAGTCCAAAAATCACAAATAAAATATTGAGAGATTCATAAAAATTCAAATAATAAAACTAAAATCATTTCAATAATAAAATGAACACAATTAAATTAATATGATGGGAAAATGATCCATATGGTTTTAGGAATCCAATCTGTAATAACGGGGTACTCCACCTTCAACTGACCACACTAGCTTTATCGAACCGACCCAGTGTTTCTCATGACCCACAGTCCAAGCAGGGGCTCATTAGCGGGTCACCAAAGTCAGGTCGATGAATCAAGGGGTTGCAATCCCAGTCTGTGAATTACATGTCCTCCCCTAGAGATGAGTCAAAGTCACCTAGACCTGATGCGACCAAAGCTCATATGGTGCATAGGGGTATGCACATGCATACGCTTCACCCTAAAAAGTGGATTTCTGGCTTTTCCAAACGATCTATCGATATGCATGCCGTGTGATGACACATGGCCCCCGTCTCTATAGGCCACCATCACACACAAGGGTCACACAGTCCCTCGGCTCACTCATCCGGGCATATTCTCCGACCTCATCAAGGGCTAACCCATTAGAACCTTTCTCGGTTTGTTCTTTATTCCCAGGTAACATGGGTTTTTCCCAACCGACTGGTCTAAATCGTCATGCACAGTCTGGTATCTGCAAACATCGTTTACTTAGTATGGTCCACGAGTACCACACTCCCACTGAGTTCATGTTCCACTATATCATTTCATTTTACAAACACTCATAAGGCCTTTAAAGGCCACATAAACCCAACAATTACATCAGCCAAATGTTCTTTATGGGGTTTGTTTTCTAAACTTAGTATAAATTTTTTTTCGAATGATCATGTTTTTGTGAAATGAAAGTATATATTATGTGCTTGGTTGATCTATACTTTCCTTCTCCATATAATATGTACTTTCCTTTCACAGTTTTGTCTCCATTAAAGTCTAAAGAAAAGATGGAAGGTGTTATGAAACAATGCCATTGGAGATTTAGAGCTAGGTTGTTAAATAATTGTCAAGAAGTTGGGGTCCCAATGAAAAACTGTTATTTTTCATTGTTTTATTTAGTTCAGTCTCTGCCCGTTTGTGGAGGTGTTTGAGTGGCAGTTGCTTTTGGGAAACTTGTGACTTCTTCTCCTCTCGAGAAAGCGTATTTTTCACTGTGGCAACGCTAGAGAGAGGAGAAGTTTTGTACCTTTTTTATTTTTTTATTTTTTTGGTAATATAGTGCTGAAGATAGGCCCCTGCCCATTTTTCTAAAAAACAATTGTTTCATACGGGCTGGATCGCATTTGAACAATATGTGGTCCAGAGGTATAATGCATCCATCTTAAAATGAATGTAAATAGGTGGTCCTTCTAAAAACAATTGTAATTAATGGCCCAAATGCTTTTTTAATATAATTAGTATTTCTAGTTTTCAAATTTTATTTATTTTTTACATATTCATTATCTCCATGTTAAAGATTATATATTCTCCAAAAATTAGGATTGAATTATATTTCAAAAATATATTTATTGCCAAGCCCGCATTTCGACATGTGCAGGCTTTGCAACATGCTAACCGTGTTTTTTTTCTAAACGGTTTAGGAGTTAGTTTTTTTAAAGTGTTAATGAGATAGTGTCAATAGGAATGTAAACACGACATGCTAACTAGGGTGTTAGGCATGGGAGTATTTTTATATTAATTGGTTCTAGTGCATCTTTTCATACCAATTGGCAGCTAATTGGTGTGAAAAAGATTTCAAACTTAACCACATAAGAGAATTTTTTTATGTATTTTCACACGAATCACACGTTCTATTATGCATGTGAAGCAATGACCCTACCTCCTTCCACAATAATTTGTAAGAATTTGCCTTAAAAGATGAGCTTTTTAAGTAGTTTTTCATCTGGGTCTTTCTTAACTTCAAATCTTAAACTTTCCAAAGTGGTACCAGTTGCATTTTTCAGTCAAAACTCTACAAGCTGAGCAAACTAATCTGCCATGGATTAGGATACCTTTTAAGTGTTGGCCAAACAAAAGTGGGCTTCTTGAATGAAGGGTAGTACTGTGGATTTCACTCATCTACTGGTATAAAAGCACCACAAGTTCTCCAAAACCTCTGTTTCATAGCCTTTAAACATTTGCCTTTAGTCTATCAAAGATCTTCAACGAGTGTACAGAGAGAAAGAAGCCACCAAAGAGTCCAGCCCTCTGTCATCGAGAGAAGCACTTCCACCTCCACCTCCACTTCTTCTTCCGGGCTTACTATCATGTTTGGAGTCTCTCTTCGTCTTTTTTGTTCGATCTTCTCATTGGCCACATTGTGAGTACCATGGTAATTTTTCAAAAATGTGACTCCAAACCAGTGTTCGAAAAATTGAACTGGCCTTAGAAAGCAGGCAATGGCAAGTTTCGAGTAACCTGTAAACCAGCTGGTTCAACCAGCCTAATTGAGAAGGCCCTGGTCGGTTTAAGAAAAATATAAAAAAAAGTATGAGAAGTATATTTAAAACATGATTAAACAAACTACATCCAAATGAAGTTGAAAATTAGTGAAAAAAAAGGGTTTTAAAAAATCGATTTGTGTCTAAAGGTATTTTTGAAATTTTATAAAAAAAGATGAGAAAATGTAAAAATAAGTATTATCGCCAAAGCACTTTTCAATTTGTGACAAAATGATAAAAAACATTCAAAAACACCTTACCAACAAATCTCTTATTTTTGGAGATTTTACATTTTTTAATTGTTTTAATAATACCCGATCGGACTACCAAAACCCGCTAAAACTGGCCCGGTTCCGTTTTGACTGGCATGCTCCGGGTTGGACCACCCGAGTTTGCGAACTGGCCCAAACCCATGGTGTTGTCAAAACTTCGCCTTGCATTTCATTGTTTTGATTAGGAGGGCGCCGTTGCCTTACAAAAGGTCTTCTCATCTAGAAAGAAATAGAAGATTGATCTCCACCATATATCAACCATTTCAAGATTTGACAATCGTGGTTAACTAATATAACTCGGGTTTTCCCGTTTGTGGTGAAGATCTAAGCATGGTTGATGGACTTGGATATCACACTTATGTTCCAAAGCATCTCAAGCCATGCACAATACACTCTCTCTTTTTTTTTTTTCTTTTTTTTTTTTTAACTTTGACCATGAGATTTCATACATGAATAAGTAAAATAGGAAAAGATGATACCAAAAAAGCGATTTCTTAGCTAAGGTAAGTGATCACCAACCATTGTTGGTGGGCACCTTTTTTAGTAAGAGAATCTGCCTCCATATAATATCCTCACGGTAACAATGAGAATATGAACTGACATAGAAGAAAGAAGAAAGCAATGTTGAGACAGTGCCTAAACGGCCTCAGTTTTTCTGGTGAAGCCACCTTGGATTTTATGTACTGACGTTTGCCAATACAGTGTTGGCTCTTTTATCACATTTGAGATTGACTTTATTCCTAAATCCCTGAATCATGGAGCATAGGAAATGACCATCAAATTATAGGAAACAATGTTAAATCAACCATTTGAGGTATAGGAACTATACCAGCTTCATACAACTTGACCCATACTAGTCCATGGTCAACTCCAGACCATGGTCTATACATGAATCTACCCAAATATTCTTAACAATCCCAAATATCCAGACTTAGAAACCAAATCACCCGAAATAGATAGTGTAGAATAGAGAGAAAACATACAGGATCGGTCAAAATGAAATTTTCCAAGCTGAATAGTCAAGAAAACAAACTGAAATATGAAATCCCGGGAAAATTTGCATCAGCAGGATCTAAAAAAATGACAGCGACCCAGGTGTGTCGCTAGACATAGATGATTTAGCGACACGTATCGCATCGTTAACATGTGGCAGCCTCATATTGGTTGGAGACAGTCAAGTTCCTATTTTGGGTGCATTTTTTCCTATAAATATACATTTTTTCAAGGACAAATCAAAAGAGAATATATCAAAACCCTAATTTACAATCCTAATCAATTCCAATTTTTAGAGTCAGTTCATCCTAAACCCTAGGAGCCTTAGAAATTGTAACCTTTAGTAATTAAACCCTAGTTTAGCAGTAGATCCTAATTTCCATACACCCATAGCCAGCTTAGAAAACCTTCAATACAATTCATTTTCCATTGCTTGAAGCTTAGGTTCATAGGGATCTCCATTCTACATCAAAACTAGAAGTATGAGAAGACTTTCATTTCAAAGAAGCAAGGAATTCATTCAATTCATTCTGATCAGGTCAGGCTTTAGTAATTCGTTTTACTCTGTTTTATTTCCTGCTTGGTTTATATATCGCATTTTATTTAGTTTCTCCACAGTTATTTGTACTTTCCGTGATTTCAATGTGACTTACAGCTGGCTTCACTAATGCTATGTAGAAGGCCAGATCTCTAAGTTAGGCCGGATCATCTTTGGATTGGAATTCGACGAAATGCCTATTTTATAAAAAAAAAAACAGATTAACTAAGTTTAGAGCGAATAGAGAGTCAAATATGTTGGCAGAACACACTTGTTTTACTTACCCTTTTAATGTTTTCTGATTACATTTTTAAGGTTTTTGTTGCTTATTTTGTTGGTGCAACACTTAATGCCTGGACCTTCTCATAGTGTGTATCCATATCTTAAGAAAATATATGCATTTATTTTTCATCTCAAGACAATATGTGCCTATAAGATGCGTACTGACCCCGACCATGCAAATATGCATGAGGCGGCGTTAAGCGATGTAAAAATCAAATTGAACCCATAAAACAGGTTAAGATTATGCAAATAAAAATTACGGTTATCCAAATTTTATTTTGTTTTTTTAATGGATTAATCTTTGTTTAGTGGATAGGGTAGTGCGTGAATTGCTTTTGGGATATGGTTGGTTTTCACATTAGGCAAAGGATTTAGATCTCTTCTTTTAATAGACTTGGGAGGTTTACTTTGACATTTACGGAAGATTTAAATATAGATCTATGGGAGATTTATAAGGCCTCACATTGGGAGAATAAGAGATTGAGAAGAAGTAGAGAATTAGATTTGAGTAAAGAGTTGATCTTGTGAAAATGTTTTTTTAGTGTGAACTTCCTTGCATACTTTGAGATATGGTATAATCTTTCACCCTCTGTTATTATTATTATTTTTTAATTATTTCTTCCCTCCACCTTCCCTGCATCAGTTGATACAAAAGTAAAGTAGGTCACCCATCCAATTGCTATGGATGATCGCATGAGACAAATTTTATAAAATCTAATCAAAGTCATAGACGATGTTCGAAGCAAAGTTCGTGAAATGAATCAACGGTAGCAACAGTCAGAGTAAGAAGATGATGCCCGCGATTATATAGATCTAGCACCAACTTTTACCTTAGAGACAAAATTACCTTCACAATTGGTTCCAAATGCCGATCCTGAATGTAACGATCACATTGTAATGCAATAAGCACGATCTGAGGAACATCAGCATGGTCTTAATATTCAGCTCGATCTTCTCAAGTTTTATGAGCAGCTTAAAAAAAATCACGACTGAACTCGAGATCTCAGTATTTTACTTCAAGATGAGTACACAATATTTGAAGACTTGGTTTATTAAAGAAAAAGTATCAAGGCGCATCGTGGGACTACATCATTAAGTATTTGATTCGCTCCTGCAGGGTGTAAGTTCAACGTCGAATTTCTCCCAAT
The DNA here is from genome assembly GCF_054954075.1 of Amborella trichopoda. Classification (NCBI taxonomy): domain Eukaryota; kingdom Viridiplantae; phylum Streptophyta; class Magnoliopsida; order Amborellales; family Amborellaceae; genus Amborella; species Amborella trichopoda. Next base: position 64,602,258 of record NC_142337.1, on the reverse strand, counting down.
CTCGAGAGAATAATGTAAATAAAAATTGGGGTTATCAAAATTTTATTTTATTTTTTTAATAGATTAATTTTTTAGAGATGGTGTATTCTCTCATCCTTTATTTTTATTTTTATTTTAATTATTTATTCCCTGCATCAGTTGGTATCATAGCAAAGAATATCAACCATCCATTTGCTACATATGACTGCATGAGACAAATTTTAGAAAATATAACCAAAGTCATGGAATATGTTTGAAGCGAAGTTCGTAAAATCAATAAGCAGTTGCAACAGTTAGAGAACACTATTCTTGGAGAAGAAGGCGTCGCAATTACATAGATCTGGCACCAACTTTTACTTTAGAGACAAAACTACCTCCACAAGCGATTCCAAATGCCGATCTTAAATGTGCCGATCACATTGTGATACAAGAACCACGATCTGAGAGCATCCACATGATCTTGGTATTTAGTTCTCTCTTATCAAGTTTTACAAAGATCAACTATTTAACTCAAACCTATTTAACTCAAACCTAATTCTCTGTTTCTTCTCAATCGCTTCTTCTCCCAATGTGAGGCCTTATAAATCTCCAATAGATCTTTATCTAAATCTCCAAGTAAATCTCCTATGTTCATTAAAATATGATATCTAAATCCCTTTGCCTAATATGAAAACCAACCATATCCCCAAAATAACTCACGCACCACACTATTCATTAAAAAAAAAAGGGTTTGTTAGGACACACCACTTGTGGTGTAAACCCTTAAAGTGCTCAATTTTTTTAGACATTTAGATACCCTTATCCTATAGTATAGTAATTTTTTGTTTAGGGGTATTTTAAGTAATTAGTCAAGGACAAACTAGAAATTTTTAATAAAAACAAAAGCATTTATTAACAATAGTGGACAACGACATCACGGATATGGTGTGTGACACCACCCACAATATGCATTAATTGTTTTTAACTACTAATAGAGTGCCACTATTTTTTATAAAAATATCCATTCTACCATTCTAAATGACCAAAAATGGCCCTACTTGAAAAATTTTGTATTACAATTCTTTAGTGTCCAAAACTGTTGAGCAATTTAAGGGTGTACACCACCAAGTGGTGCAGCCTAACAAAACCCAACAAAAAATTAATGGATTAAATAAAATATTGATAGCCCCAATTTTTATTTACATCACAAGGACCGGGTCCGAGAAACTCAGAAACCGGCCGGTCCACCCGGTCCAACCGGGCATGTCCTGAGCAAACCAAAAAGTGCTCAAAAATAAAAAACATATAACCAAACCTTAAAAATATAAAAAATATATTTAAAGTGTAATTAAATAAAAACACATCTAAATAAAGTTAAAAAGTAGTGAAAAAATAGATTTTAAAAGTTGCCCAGAGGTATTTTAGAAATAATCCAAAAAAGAAAAAAAAATTAAAAAAAATGTAAAAATAAGTATTTGTGGTAAAAAACACATTCCAATTTTATCAAAATGATAAAAACAAACATTGAAAAATCACATTAACAACAAATCCCTTTTGAGATTTTATATTATTTTTAATTAAAAAAAAAAATGACCAGCCGGACCACAAAAACCGGCTCCGCGAATGGACATGACCTACTTACTCAGCTGATTCCGAGTTGGACCAGCCGATTTCTTGAGCACCGGTCTAACCCGAACTATGCAATAATGCAAATATGCACGAGGCCGCAGGGAAGTAGCCGTTTTAAAGAGGCCATAGGACCACATGGCCACCAGAGTATGGCTGTTCCAGGTCCCACTCAAAGCATTTGCTTGACTAGCTGTTAAATAGAAAAAAAAGCTTTTGCTTGGCTGGCTATTTCATAATTTTTTTTTTAAAAAAAAAAGGAAAAAAACAAAAACATAGACGATATTTTAAGATATCACATAATGAAACCGCCCATTGTCTCTTGCATGTAAGGCTGACGCCGTTTCTGTTGAACCGGGGTGTTAATGGGCCTACCGGACGTCATCTAATTGGGTTCAAACCTATGTAGTGTCCATGCCATGAGACCAGGATCAGTTTTGGTCCGGGTCAAGTGAGGTTGAAACCCAATTCGAGAACGTCCATTCGCTTTTTCTAGACTATGTTAAAAAAGTCATTCAAAGTAATCTACCATTCAAGGCCTTTTTGTTTTCTTCTTTTTTTTTCATGATGATGATGATGAGCAAAAGGGCCTTCAAACATTAAATAGACTTTTTACCTAAAAGGAAAAGTTTATATAGAACCGAGACACTAAACAATCAAATTAGAAGAGGTTTTTTGGTGTCCAAACATTCTCAAATAGATCATCTTTGGATCAAGATGCATAGACATGAAAAAAATTGGATTTTAAGTTTTGAAAATAGTGCAGCTTATAACACATTTTTAGATAATCAATTTTCAAGATTTTCATATTTTCATAGATCTGTTCGATCTACATTATTTTTAAGCTTTAAATTTTATAATTAAAAATAAAAATACATTTTAAGGCTATCGCAAAGATTTTTAGTATTGAAACCACATTTATTGACACTATTTGAAGGTATGCTTTATTTTGATTGTTTAGAGCCTCGGCTCTATACAACCGCACCCTTTGCATAAAAAGCAAATCGCTTTGTTCCTTTCACTCAAAAGGCAAGTGTTTGGGTTGAAACATGCAATGTCCAAAACTAAACACGCCTCTTCTCCTAGTGGAATAGTGGTTTTGATATTAGTTGTTTGGCTACAATGATTTTCTTTAATCTTTATTTTTTTAAAAAAAAATATGTTAAAAATCTATTTTTTTAATATATTTAAAATATGCTTTTTTTTCTTTTTATTTTTTATAGAACCAATATAAACCCCGTATTTCAAAAACTCCTTCGTTGCTTTAATTATTTTTTTTTGAGGTAGTCTTCGTTCCTTTAATGGTCTCATTTTTCTCTACTTCTCTTCATTTATTTGAAGTATTCGAATTTTGATTTTGAGATAGGCTTACTAAAGTTGAAATTAAATTATATATTCTACTAAAAGATTCACCAATGTATTTACAAAACGTTATATAAAAGCAGTCTAGAAAAAAGTTACTAATATATTATTGAAAAAAAAAATTATCTTGTACTGTAAGATTTTTCAAAACCTTTGCATAGGCAGAGGAAGAGTAACTCAATAAAAAATATTCCTTTTCTCTTAATCAAGAGGTCCATTGCAATGATCTTTTTTTTTTAGCTCCATTGCAATGTTCTTTTTTTTTTTTTTTTAATGAATCAAGAGCTCCATTGCAATGATTCAGTCACAGTAATGTTTGAATATTGGGATTTGCTTGCAGATGTTGTTTGCACATGCTAGGCTTATGCTTTTATCTCTCTATATATTTTGATCGATTTCACTTTTTAGAGTTTTCTATTATTTTAATATTGTACACAAGCACTGAAGGTTGGATTGACCACTATTTTTTATTTTTTTTATTTTTAAGTTTCGTTTCAATTAAAATCCTATATTGAGAAAAAAAAAAAAATTTGAAAAAAGTACACGTGTTTCATTCAAATAATGAATAAAATACAGCAGAAGAAGAAAAACAAGAAAAAACCAAAATAAAACCAGGAAAGAGAAGCAATAGACAAGAAGAGAGCTTTTATGGGGATGTTGCAAGTTTAGCTAGGTTATACGTGTCCGAGTTAAGCCCCGATTCACATGAACAAAACACACTTCACGGGATTCCAAACAGAGAATGATTTCATCCATGATGGCGCTTAGTTTTGAAGGCATAAGATTTGACCTTAAGCACCATTTGATGATGTTTGATAAGACTAGATCAAGGCACCATTGTGGTCTCGGAGCAAGCCTACGAAGCTACTCACATTGTGACAAACGCTGCCATCGAAGTTTAGTTTCAACCAGCGTACTGGTGGTCTGACCCAATGCACATAGGATGATTGGGGTGTTCCTTTAAAAAATAAAAGTTCTCGGAGAAGAGCAATTATTTGGGGATAGAGAAATCCCCTCTGGGTGGTGCCCATAGTTGTTGCAATAGATCATAAATCCCCTCCAGGTGCAAGCTAGATCAATTAGAAAGCATGTGCAGCCACTCCCACAAACTATCCGCAAACGGATAGTGAATAAAAATATGATCAATGGTTTCTTCAGCGCCCTTACACAATAAGCAAATATTTGTGAAGATCATCCATTGGTGTGAAAGCGGTCAATAATGAAGGGGCGTTTAAATCCAAGGAGTCAAAGGAAAGACTTGACTCGGAGTGGAACCTTGCAATTCCAAAGTTTGGCAAGTTGTGACCAGTCCTCGATGTAACGATCTCTGTCAAGGACCTGATACAGTAAGCGGACAGAGAAGATGGATCCAAGGTCCACATTAATTAATCTTTCAGGCTTTCTAGGAAGGAAGTAGAAATCATAGAGCCGAGAGGAAATCCTATATTGAGAATATTAATTTTGTAACATCATTTTTATAAAGTCGGGTTGTTGTTCTTGTTTTTTATTAATGTAATTTGTATATTTATTATTGCTACTTTGGTTGCATTATATGCTTGGATGCTCCCGAAAAAAGCGCTCTTATGTTTTGAGTAAAGAAAATATTGAAAGCATGCCTTATAGCTGTGATATTTTGGTTGCTGAAAATTTTGTGTGCTAAGACCTTAAATGCTACTGGTCAAAACATAAACGTAAAAAACTATATTGTTCATTGACTTTATTATATCGTTAAAATAACTACAAATGGCAACTTTATTTTGTGTCATTTATACATATCCATTTTTTCACTTCATTCTATGAGCAAATTGTGAAATATTGATCCATATTTTTACCATGATATTTTGTCCCGATTTTTTGGATCAAAACTGATTAGTTACCAATTTTCTGTTTTGCCAAATAGTATTATTCCCCAACTTGTTAATTATTGTCCGAATTGATCCTCCACTTAAAAGAAAATAGTTTGGACCAATGTTATTAGGATTAGGTCAGCTACCGAACTGGTGAGGGGTCTGGTCCAGTCAAATTCGTTATGACTGTTAGTTAAAAAGTTATAACCATATTTTAAAAATATAAATAATAATGAAATAATAATTTAAAATGTGTAATATATTGAAAAAAAGTTGTCCAACTTTGTTTGGCAGCTAAATCAATCGAAATTGATTGGTCAGACTGGTCAAAACTGGTCAAACATTTATTTTGATTATTAGTCTTTTACCAAATTTAGATTTTACTTTGGATATGAACGACCAAGGCACCGGTCGGCGATTCGACTGGTCGGACAAATAGTCTAATTTGGTCTTGATAACTATGGTTCAGATATCTCATGGCAAACCATCTCTTTCAATAAAAAATAAAAGACCCTAGTTATGTGCAAATAAAAAGGTAAAATGAGAATAAAAGATACAAGAAGGTAGAATTTGAACATAAAACAAAAAGGAAAATGGTTTGATAGGGCTGCAACCCTATCACAACAAGTAAAGCCTCACCTCATAATTCATCAAGAATTACAATTTAAGCATTGGAAAACCTTTAAGACGATCATCTCAGCTTGAACATTATAGTTGTGAAAAAAATTAGGATTTCAAACACTAAAAATATTATATATTGTAGCAAATTATCCATTTCGCTCTAAAAACAAGTGTTTCTAGATCCACACGATCGGCACTATTTTTTTAGTTTAAAAAATTATTATTGATGTTAGAAATTGATTTGGAGCCATAATGGAGACTTTTCCTGTCAAAAGTACTTTTCATATGAGGATTTGAGCAGAGGATTTGAGCCGCAACTTTATTTTGTTTTCATAAAGCCTAAGCCTAACATAAACTTCAGTAAAACAAAAAAATAGTTGGGACTATTTTTCGCTAAGGAAAGCGAGGAGCTCCATCCCCCCCCCCAAAAAAAAATCCTTTTCTCCCAATGGTGGCTTGTTTTGTATATCGTTGCCTGACTTTTTTTATTTTTTGTAAAACTCGATTTTAAATAAAATTATGATGCTTATGCTCTCCATTGCATATATAAGAAATATATAAATAATTAAAGTAAAATTAAATAGCTATAATACCCCTCAAAGTTTAAGGGGCTATGGTTATCTTATTTTTCTGAAATGTCTACTATTTTTTTCAGAGGCGCGTGAGTGCTAGAAGAATGGAACGTCCAAAATTCAGTGCATTCCCATGCGTATGAAAAGAGGATAACATTTAATACTTAAGACATGTTGGGATCGACAACCTTTTAGGTGAACTAAGACGTCTCTGGTAATTTCATAAATGTTGGCATTATCGTCATCATTTTTTTACTCTTTTTTTTTTTTTTTCAATATGAAGTTAAGATGAAATTTGGAGTGTTTGTAGGCGTGTATATGTACATAAAAGAATTGTCTATAGAGAGACCATTTACTTTCTGTACAAGTAGGTCACCATTATTTTTATCCTTTAAATCTCAAAATTGGTGGTTGTAAGAGTGCCATTGGTTAGACACAAAGTTCCAAAAAAAAAATTTTAGATTTCGTGACTCACCCCAAGCCATTCAATTTGATATTTAATAGGTGGGTATAATTGTAAGATCTTTATACAAAAGATAAATAGTCTCTTCATAGACAATCCCATATGTAAATTATAAAAATATATTAAAATAAAATAAATTGATCAAAATACCATCAAAGTTAAGTGGTATTTAGCCATTATAGTTTTTAACATAATTTTGTATAGGACGCGGCATGCAGTTAGCCTGCATATTGTAGAAATGCAGACTTGGAAATAAATATATTTTTAAATATAATTTGATCCTAATTTTTAGAGAATATATAATTTTTAACATTGGAGATCATGAATATGAATAAATAAATAAATTTTGAAGACTAGATGTAGAACTTGCAACAAGAGAAACATTGACGAACGAGAGAAAAAAAAATATCAACAAGCAATATACGTGGTTCAACAATTGTGCCTACGTCTACGAAAGGTAAACCAATATCTCATTCATAAATGATTACTCTAGTTTACCAGAGATTTATAGAGTTGCAATTATTGTCTCTTAAGAAACAAACTAGGAAACTTCATATATAAAATTTAACATCTTGTAATATACAAGATAAGAAACTAAATGTATGGTTTCTATAACTGTCAACATTCCCCCTCAAGTTGGTGTGTGGATATCAATGGAGCCCAACTTGAACAATATCTTATGGGACTTTGTTTTTGCAATAGCGTTGATAAATATGTCTGTAAGTTGGTCTTCACTCCGAACATAATGAATACTAATTATTTTTTACTGAACTTTTTATTTGTCAAAGTGACAATCAACTTCTATGTGTTTGGTTATTTCATGAAAAACTGGATTGGAAGCTATATGCATATCTGCTTGATTATCACAAAACATCTCTATTGGATTAACCGTTGGAAACCCCATATCTCGAAGTAGGTATTTTAGCCACATCAATTCACTTGCAGTTGAAGTCATATCTCTATATTCGACTTTTGCATTGGATCGAGCAACTACAGTTTGTTTCTTGCTTTTTCAAGTAACTAAGTTTCCTCCGACCAATATACAATAGCTGGTAATGAACCTCGTGTCAATTGGACTACCTGCCTAGTCAGCATCAGAATAACCAATAATATTAGTGTGACCGTACGGTTTCAACCAAACACCTCTGTCGTGTGACGACTTAAGATATCTAATAATCCTAATGACAACCTCCACATGACATGATTTAGGAGCATGCATAAATTAGCCCATAAGACTATCTGCATATATTATATCTCACAGTCAAATAAATTAATGTTCCCACAAGTATTTGAAACCGACTTACATCTTGAAGAGCGTTTCCATTTATTAAATTAAATTTGCAATTAATATCAGCAGGAGTGTCAACGGATTTGACTCACAGTTTTTCCGTTTCTTTCAACATATCTAATATATATTTTATTTGATAAATAAATAGTCATATTTTTTAATGTGCTACTTCAATGTAGAGAAAATACTTTAGTTGACCAAAATCCTTGATGTCAAATTTCTTGTCAATATAATTTTTTAAGTTTCATAATGTTTTTTTATCATTACCTATAATGATAATGTTGTCAACATAAATTAGTACAACAGTTGTACATGAAATTCCCCTTTTTGTAAACATCGAATAATCAGCTAAGAAACCCGACACTCTTCAAGGCTATACTGAGTTTGGCATACCATGCGCAAGATGATTGTTTAAGTCCATACAAAGCCTTCTTTAATTTGCATACAAAACCTTTCTCATTTTCTTTAGAATGGCCTGGAGGAATACTCATATAGACTTATTTTTCAAGGTCACCATGTAGTACGATTTTTTTAACATCCATCTGATGCAGAGACCACCCACAATTAATTGCGATAGACAAAAGAACACGAACAATATTTATACTAGCAACTGGTGCAAAAGTCTCTTTATAGTCGACTCCATAAGTTTGAGTAAATCATTTGGCCATCATCCTGACCTTATGTCTCTCAACAGATCCATTACTATTATATTTGATTTTATAAACCTATCTACATCTAAGTACTTTATTCCCTTTATGTAGCTTGAGAATGTCCCAAGTATGGTTCTTGTCAAGTGCTCGAAGTTCATCTTTCATGGTCTTCCTCCACACAGGTTGAGAAATAACATTTTGAAAATTGATTGACTCATAATTATTAGAAATAGAACTCAAAAAAGAAAAATAGTCATGAGAGATATTTTCATAAAAAATATTATTTTGAATAGGATAAGAAACTGCATTGTAAATATAAAAATCTTAAAGTCTAAAATAAAGTTGAGAGATACGAGAAGATCTGCACAAGAGGATATTAGGAGGGACACAGCCACGACGAATTCTTCTTCTTCTAAATCAGTTTGGTGAGTTTCAAATGTATCTTCGGCTTTGACTTGAACATCATGACTTGTTCTAAGTGTATTGGACACATCATTAGTACTAATATTTAACAATGGCAAACAACCTCTCTAACACCCCCCTGAGTCCTATTTTCCAAACCACTCTCTAATGTGTCATGAAAATAGGACTTTGTTTCAACAAATTGAACATATCTGGAAATATGCATTTTTCTAGTAGTGGGATCATAACATTATCCATTTTGAGTAGAGGAGTATCCAAGAATGATACATCTACTGGAATGTTTATCAAGTTTATCTCGGTTCTTCACAATCACATGAACGTAAGACATATCTAAATACTTGCAAATGGGATAAATCAATATTTCTATTTTTTAAAATTTCAATGGGAGATTTATCCTTGAGAATTTTACTTTGAAGTTTATTAATTAAATAGCAAGCATTTAAAACTGCTTCTGACCAATAAATGTTTTGAACATGCATCTGAAACATCAAAGACCTTGTAGCTTCCAAAATGTGTCTATTTTTCCTTTTGGCAGACTCCATTATGCTGAGGTGTTCAAATACATGATGTTTGGTGTATTATACCAATATTCAATAACTGCTCAGAAAATGCTTTGTTCATATACTATGTGCTATTATCAATCCACAAAATTCTAATATTGCCATTATATTGAGTGGAAAATCAGTTTGGAAAATTCTTTGAACACAGGGGAAACTTTTGAATTTCATTTCAATAAATATACCAAAGTGGCATGAGACCAATCATCAATAAAAGTAACAAAATATTTAAAGCCAACATAAGAATCAACTGGGGTCCCCACACATCGGAATGTATCAAATAAAAGGGTTCATTTGAAACATGTATAGAATACTAAAAATGAAGTGTTGTATATTATGAGAATTTGCACACTTCACAAGAATGAAAGTTTAAAGATAGAGATGGCATTAAAACTTTCAAACTTTATCTGAAGGGTGTCCAAATCTCCAATGCCACAGTTTATTAATAGCGGAATTATCTTGATTGGCAACTAAAGCATTATTATCCCGATTAAATAAATATATCTCATGAGACAATCTTTATTCACCAATTTTCCTTCCCGTAGCCCGGTCCTGAAAAGTTACAGAGTCAGGGGGAAAAATAACATTGCAAATTCATGCTTTGAGTAATTATACTAATATACATCAAGTTAGAGGAAAATGATGACATAATCAGAACTTCATAGTTATGAGATTTCGAGAATAAATTGGTCTTACCAATACTATAGACATGAATCAATAAATCATTAGCAATAGACACATGGTTTATTTTTTATTATTTTTTAGGTTTGATGGACACTGTAAGTTACCAGTCATATGATATGTGACTCTTAAGTCTATTATCCAAGAAAAAATGTTTCATGAAGATATGACAGCATAAGGGTTACCTGTGTCCGATAATGAAGAAGAAGAATCAATATTGTTACTTGGATGTTAATAATGATCACAGTTGCAGTGATGGGTTTGAGTGGTTGCGGTCTGAGCGAAAAATCTGTCGACTGTCCTGCTATTAATGCGCCTTAAATGTGGGTATAATACCCAACACTTATCATTCACATGATATATATTGTTACACTGATCACATTTAAGATGTCATCTATTATTACGACTATTTCCACCGTCACAATAATTGTTAGGACCTCTATCTCCATCATTATTTTGATGCCTTTTTGTTTTATATTTCTCATTATTAGCAACCAGCGAAGATTTATCGATACTTTCTTCACCAAGAAAAATAATTAAGTCCATTCAAAAGAATAATACTAAGTTTATGTTGCATTTATTTTCTGAATCTATCATTTCAAATAAATAAAGGGCACCAAAACAAAACTGACTTGAGCAGTAGATAGTAATTAAAGAGTAGAAGGCACCTTAATCGGAAATAGCCGAATACCTCAATAAGCGCTATTGTTTCTCTCTCTAGAAATCACCGATGTATATAGCTGTCTATAAATTGAATGCTCACAAATCACAATAACAATGTCCTTTCCTTCATAAATAAAATCTTGTAAATATTAGACCAATAACCATTCTAAGTTTAAAAATCCGCAAAACGCCACACGCACGCTGCACGGTCTGCCGCATTCATTAGAAAATCCATTTGAAAACCCTTGCATTGACCCGTTTGCAAAGCAAAAGCTTAAAAGGAAGTACGCGTCCCACTGTTTTGCAAACCAAAAACTTAGGGTGCGGTTTGTATGGAGCCCATGCTCTAAAGAGCTTACGTTAAAATAGTGTCGAGAAATGTGATTTTAATATTAAAAATAGTGTCGAGAAATGTGATTTTAATATTAAAAATCTTTGTGATAGCCTTAAAATATATTTTTATATTTATTTATGAAATTTAAAGTTTTAAAAATAGCATATATCGACATATCTATGAAAACTTAAAAATCTTGAAAATTGATAGCAAAAAATGCGTTACATAATACACTATTTTTAAAATTTAAAATCCATTTTTTTTGTCATCTCGATGTTTCTTGAGGTCGAGATGATCAATTTCAAGATATTTGAGTATCAAAATAACCTCTTCTAGTAAAAATTTTGAGGGAAGCTCAAATTTGATTGTTTAGAGGATCGCAGAGAGAGGGAGAGATTGAGATTGACGCTTACCGAAATAGCATGCAAATACAATCTATTAGATTCCGAGGATGCACCCCGTTCTCAATTTAAGGCTTTGCCTTGCTTAGAAAATCTCGTGCAAGGACTACTGTACTACTCGAATCACCGACCTATGAATCTTGAGCAGTAGCAATGCAATGGCGACAAGGATCTTACCACACAGATGAATAAGTAATGAAAGGACAAAGATCCTACAATCATCGGCCAACGACGGGTCGTTAGTGATAAATCAGCCGCTATGAGACCATGCAGAATTGTAGATTTTGCAACAAGAAAAATATTGAAGAGAGAGAAAGATTAACAAGCAATATACGTAGTTTGACAATTGTGCTTACGTCTATGGAGGGTAAACCAATATATTATTTATAAGAGATTACATCGGTTTACCAGATATTTATAAACCTACAATCATTGTTTTTTAGAAAATAAATCTCACTACAATAGTAATCCCACAAAATATAAAACTCAATCTAGAAAACTTAATATCTTGTGATATACAATATATGGAACTAAATATCTGATTTCTATAACTGTCAACACTAGAAATAAAAATTATATTAAGAAAACATTTGGACTGTTAGTTGCAATTGTTTTTAGATAGATCATTTATTTGTCATTCATCTCTAAAATGGATTTTTACACATCTGAAATGCATATTGTAGAAATGCGGTCCAGCCTGCATGAAACAATTGTTCTTTTTTATATTCTATAAAGTCCAATCAGGGTGAAAACGATGGATGCCGAAATTTTTAGTTCAAGCCAACATATAAAAATAAGAGAAAATAGCAATACTTAAGAGTTGCTCTCAACCGTCCATTTTGCGGAGACATATAACCACATTATTTTTTCTTTTTATGTGCTTTAGACCACCCAATGTCTTAGACATATAGTAGATGACTATAATATTGAAATCTCATTCATTTAACAAACATCACCCTCTCATTGGTGATAACATCAATTAACAGCTAAACTATTTTTTAATCTTTAGATTCTTAAAATTCTAGTTTCTATCAAACACGGATTCCCTAGTTTTTGAGAACTTCTAGACATGTTATCGAACGCATCATTTGCCAGTTCTAGACATCAAATAATCCATCTATTAGTCAAGAATTCTCAGCTTCGTGGGACTTTCAGCTTCCAATTTTCTAACAGAGACCCTGTAGGTGTTGTGCTTCAAATCCTCATCATACGGCTTCCTCTCTCATTCTCTCTCTTAAATAGGCCCCGAAGTGGACCATATTATTGATCCTTTACAAAACCCTAAACCTGCATTCAGGATCAAATGCCTCGTTTCTACTAGGGAAGATAGAGTTTTTTTGGCAAAGTAGAACATATTTTGGGGAGGGAAAGAACTGGTTTATCTCGTAAGATAAGAGTAGGACTCGCTATTAAAAGTTTTTCTTTTTTGTCAAAGAAAATTAGGAATCTATGGAATTATCTCTAGAGCACGTAAATTATACTCCTTCAAGAGCATAGTTATTTATACTCTCTCGGTCAAAACACCTAGAAGGATTTTTCAAGAAACCACCTAAGAATTACCATATCATTATTCTCAAAGGAAAACTTTTGAAATTTAAGCTTTCTACCACTTAAATCTCACCCTCTAAAAATTTGACAGTTTCTATTCAATCTCGAGACTTTTTCTTTTTCAAGTACTTAGAGAACCCAATTAGGATTTTATTTTATTTTCTTGTTGAGGCTAATATATGTGCTAAATTGCGGTTTTGTCCCAAAATTTGGGGTCCTTAAATTAATGTTAGGTGGGATTTTACCCGAGGGAGTAAATGGCCAACATACTCCCGAGGGAGACTGTGGATAAGCATTTGAAATGAAGGCGGATAGCTGCATGTAGAGAGCTTGGGTTGCTAACAATACATCTTATAAATCTACTATAGGAGTGAGTATGTTATATTTTTGTATGAGCATATTGTATACCAACTCTCATGTGAAATACTTATATATATGTTTTCTAATTAAAATATTGGGCTACACTTAAAAGATCACTAGATGATTATTTTTAAAAGATAATTTGGATTTTTAATTTTCAATACTTGGATCTCATCCCCCGAAAACTAGATGTCTCTATTCAATATTTTAATATTATATATTTAGGGACCTACATATGATTTTGAAATTTTCTTTCTTGAGATTAGTCGTCAAGCTGGAGAGATTACATCCCCAAAAATTAAAATTATAAAATAATTCTAAAGTAGATTTTACTTGAGATACTAAATAGATAGTATGCTCATATGGGGGTGGAAAAAAAACTTCTACAGAAAAAGATAAACTTATGTTGAATAAAGTAAAAGGCGATTATTGGAAGATATTAGCAAATTAAAAAAAAAGTCTATTCTAAATAAATACCAAATAGAACTCTGTTATAAATGTTTTTATGGTGCAAGTGAATCAATCCAGTAGCAGGGACAACAACTGCATCACCAATGAACAAACAAAAAAAAAAAAAGTGACACAAATGCATCACCATGTCAAACTACAAGGGGAATTGATCAAACCACATCTCACATATGAACTATTTTACATGTTCCCCATATTTTTTTGGTCTAATTTCATATACTCCATCATGCTTTTGATCAAATTTCAAATAACCCGTCGAATGACCCATCAAGATGAGTTTTTAAATTTAGAGTATTTACATGCATATCCTCCCAAGTACTGGTATTTTACAAAGGATTTGGTTTCTATGCGGCTGTCCCACCCCAAGAATTTACAGTACTGTTATTCCTGAGATGTGACAGACAAAACATATATACATCTATTGATAGGACAAATTTACAGTGGCGAGGTCTTACAAAGTAAATAAAGAAAGCTAGTACAACAACAGTATCTTCCAAGGTTGATCTTGACTATCACTCAAAATGAATCCGCAGTTATCCTGAAAAAAATGTTTACCATAGTTTGATGAGTTTGGCTACTCAGTAAGTGATCATTATAATCCTAAAAATAATCATGATTGAAAGATATCAATATTTTCCAAAATGAGCTCTATTAACAGAAATGCATCAACAGTTTTACTTTCAATAAATGCATAATTAAGTATAATCCGAGTAATTGAAATGCTTATAACACTTTTAACGGCAATACATAATTCAAAGGATTTCACAAAATACCCTACTGGCGTCCCAAGTAGGTCACCTATATACCCCATCAGCGTCCTGATGGGTCCACTTAATCCCTATCGGCGTCCCAGATAGGTCCACTTAATCCCTGCAGATCCACTTATACCTCACCGGCGTACCGGATGAGTCCACTTAAACCCTACCGGCGTCCCAGATAGGTCCACTTATACCTCACCGGCGAACCGGATGAGTCCACTTGCATACTTAAATTATTTCTAAATCTCTTTAAACATTCGAAAGCAGCAATATCATGTACTCAACATATCACTGAAACCATTAATATGAATTTCACTTAAACCATTAATAACAATCACTCTCGATAACATTTCAAAAATAACCAATCAAATATTTTGGGCTCAAATTTAGAAAGGTAGCAGTTTGTAAAGGCATTCTAGCATAATTGCCAATTTAATATGTATAGAAAAGCTCTTATAAAAATTCAAGAATACGGAATTATCACAATTTATGGAATATCAATTCACAAATAAACATTTTACAACAATACTATAATCAATTGCAAAAATGTCAATTTTTAAATAATACGAGAGTCAATTGCACATGAATTTTACAATGTCTAAATATTCAAAACAGTAGAAAGAAATATCACAATTTTACTAAAAGCAGAAATATCACATTTATTTCTAACAATAGACAAGAAAAATAAATAAATTTATTTTTCTAATTTACAGCATTCAAAATTTATAACATAGATAAAATATCACAATTTTTATTAAAAAGGTTATTTTTCAAGATAATGAGGTCACGTGCGCATAAAATTTATCGCGCCTAAAATTCATGATAATAAGCAGAAATAATTATTTCATTTTATTTTTAAAAAGAATGGATTATTTTTCGAGACAATGAGGTCACTTACACACAAAACTGATAAAATAAATATCCTAGACGGAAATATCACTATTTATTAAAAATAGACTATTTTTCAGAAAGACGATGTCACTTACACATAAAATTGATAAAATAAAGATCCTAGACGAAAATATCACTATTTATTAAAAATAGACTATTTTTCAGAAAGACAATGTCACTTACATACAAAACTTATAAAATAAAGATCCTAGACGGAAATATCACTATTTATTAAAAATAGACTATTTTTCAGAAAGACGATGTCACTTACACACAAAACTTATAAAATAAAGATCCTAGACGGAAATATCACTATTTATTAAAAATAGACTATTTTTCAGAAAGACGATGTCACTTACCCACAATTATTTGAGAGGGAGCTTCCGATAAAAATTTCGGTTCGAGAGAGAAGTTCATTGTGTTTCGACCAGAGAGAGAGATCTCAAAATTTTGTTTTAGGGTGGGAGTGCTCACATCCCCTATTTAAATTCTTATAACGTATTATTATATTGTTTTCTTACGCTCTACCTCATACCTGAGGTGTCGCGTTAAAAGCAGACTTTTATCGTACGAAAACCACGTCCGCTAAAGGACGCTGCCAGCTGCAAGCAGCAGGAGGTAAAAGCGGGCAAAGGAAAAAAGTAAAGGCAAAGCAAAAGTTAATCCAAAGCAAAAGTTTTTGAAAACAGTGATGGTCCCCAAGGACCATCATACTCAAACAGAACATCACCTATTTATAAGCATATTTTCTCCTTTTTTTTTTTTTTTTTTTTTTTAAAAAATTTTTAGGATTGTTACAACGGCCAAGCCTCAATATGTAGAAATGCGGACCTCTTAATAAATCTATTTTTGAGATGGATTTTAAGATACAATTTTTAAAGACATGTAATCTCTAACATGGAGATCATGAATATAAAAAGATAAATAAATTTTAAAAGTTAGACATAATAATTTTAGTAAAAAAACTATTGGGATTGTTAGTTTCCATTTTTTTTAGATGGAACACCTACTTGCCTCCATCTTTAAAATGGATGCTTTACACTTTCTAGATTTCATATGTAGAAATGCGGTCCAGCCTGCATGAAATAATTTTTCTTTAAAAAATCACCTATTCTTTTACATTATTACGTTCATGTCTTATTTTTATTTTTTATTTTTTAATGACAATGCTACCCATAGTTTGGATTTTGAAGATCTAAAGTTTAACAAAGTGTGGTGTATTTCATGGCAAAAAATACTTAAGTTTTTCAAATTCCAAAGTATTCCTAGGCCTCCTTATAAGCCTCACTTGTTTGGTGTATACAAATATTAAACTTTAGATTCTCAAAATCCGATACAGGGATAGCATTATTATTTTTAAAAATTGTCAAAAAAATATATACATGCAATAACATGGAAATCATTCACTAGTAATAATGTATAATATATGGTTCCCATTTCCCTTGAGTGGAAAGCTATAGAATAATCACAAGTATATTTTTGAGAATTCTAATATTTTACCATTTCTCACTGCCAAATTCCAATCTTGTGCCCCGGAAAACCCGGTCCGTCCCAGTCATACACAAGTGGTGTAGGACACCACAATTCAATAATGAATTTCAATGTCCCAAAAAAAAAACACATGTTTTTTGGGTTTTTTTTTTGTTGACATGGGTGATACACAAGTGGTGTAGGACACCACAATTCAATAATGAATTTCAATGTCCCAAAAAAAAAACACATGTTTTTTGGGTTTTTTTTTTGTTGACATGGGTGAGGTTCATAAAAAGTGTCACTATTGAAGTAAGGTGTACCTCAAAACTAAAAATACAGTTTTGGTACCATAAAGCCTAATATGAAAATCTATTGTTTCCTGCAATTATCAAATTTAAAATTTTAGAAATGGTGACGATTTAATGGATCTATAAATATTTTAAAATATTAAAAATTCAGTTAATATGTTAGAAGATGAACTATTTATATTTTTATAACATTATAAATTATCTTTTTTTCATGTCTATGAATCTCGAGATTGAGACGGCGCTTGGAAGGTTTTCCGACATAAATACAACTCCCTCTAGTTGGTTTTTTTTAAGTGCACACCTTAGTATAAGGTTGACACCTTTATGTAAACTTTATAGTATAAGGTTGGCACCTTTATGAAACTTTCCTTTCTTACATAGCCATGGCAAAGAAGCGCCCTAGATGTAAATTTTCTTAAGCGAGGAATGACAAATATTACTCTCTTCTTTCAATAATGTCAAAAAAACCCTCAACAGTCTTGGCATATTAACAATGCAGAGTTCACGCAACAACAACTTGGACTCTTTTGTCATTTCTACAAATAGTGTGGTATTTCTTGTGATTCTCTAATCGCCAAACATATGGTACCGTGGTTAGAAAATGACCAGAAAGCCCCGATAGTTCATGAAATTTCAAATGAGAGATTCAGCGAAAAGGCAAGGATAGTTTCGACCATTTGGACGAATTATTCAGACTCTGGGTTTGTCTTTCGCTAGATATAAAACTCGTCCACTCTTTCTTTTTCCATATTTCTACGCTTCATTTATAGCGACTCCTCAGTGTGATTCTCTCACCCGCTATATTGGCTTTTGCAAATTAGGGTTAGGGTTTCTTCTTCATTTTTCTAGACAATGGGTGGTGGCTCTACCAATCCAGAGGATGTTGAAGCCAGAGAGCACGAGGATGAGGGAGCTAATGCTGGGGCCGAAGAGGAAGACACAGGAGCTCAGGTCGCTCCTATTGTTAAGCTCGAAGAGGTTGCAGTCTCAACTGGAGAGGAACACGAAGAGGTTTTACTTGAACTGTAAGTATACGATAAAATTAGGGCTTTTGGAAATTAGGGTTTACTGGTGTGTTTGATGGATTATCAGTCTCTCAGCTCTTTCTGGCATGGAGATGGTCCTTTTAATCCCATCTGATTGTGATTATCATATATTTCTTATTGGTTTTATTGTTTTGATGTTGTTGGTGGGTGATCAGGGGTCTGCGTTGATCTGGTTCTATTGGAGTCATTTTTACAGTAGATTGGGACTGTATTTATTTACTTGTTGATTTTCAATATGTTTCTTGCATGTATTTCAAAGTTTTCATTTATTAGCCTTTTTAGCTTATTTTGTTCTTTTAATCCTCGAATTTTCTTTGTTTTTGTTACGTTCAGATTTTTTTATTTTAATTTTCAATAATTTTAGGCATATTCTTCCCTTGGAACTGGCCCTGAGTTGTTGTTATGGTGTATTACTGTACGTTATATCATGATTTAGGTTTGTATATGGGTTTTCTGTGCATTTTTTATGGCGTGTTAATACTGGCTTTATTATTTTAATTTATTTTTCCTTTCTGTTTGAAATTAGGGTGTTTGTATGCATTGTCTCTCGTATTATGTGGCTGGATCTGATAGTCTTTTCCTTGGCACTATCTGTAGTGTAATGAATCCGATATAAAAATCTTCTTTCTTGATAACAGAAATTTATTTCCTTCTCTTTTATCTGTTTGATTAGTTTTGATGAGAATGCTATTCTCTTATCTTTTTTAAGTCTGCTATGGATTTATTTTGAGCTTTGCATCTCTTTGCTCTTTTTGTTGTCTTACGATAAGCATTACTCTCTATCTTTAATTCTGGTAAAGCAATTATACACTGATTAGTCTTGCTTAATTTTTTCTTATTGGGACCCTGATGGTTCCATCTGGTCGAGATTTTGATTTTCTTATTTCTTTTGTCTTTGTTTTATCTAGCATCTAATAAAGAATGGATAGTTTGGTTAATATTTATTTTCTTTTGAAGTAATAGCAGTAGTAGATCAGTGTTCATTTGAATTAGTATTTAATGATCTGGGCATGGTTTTTCTTGTGGAAAGAGCAGTTTCTTAATGTGTCTTACTTTCCATTCCTTAGTGTTCTATCCTTCTTATCTTTAATTTTCCTCTGATTAATTTTATATGGTTCCTTATTTATCTCAGGGGATTGTGTATTGGCCATTGTTTTGTTGCCTTGGGGTCTGGATGAAGTGATTCTTGTGGACTAAGATTTGATTTTCAATGCATTCTTAGGAATTGTATGTCAATATACCTGGGTTTTTCTCAATTTTTATTTTTTACTTGATATTTTTGTTATAGATGGTTTTAAATGGCATGTAAGAGCCCGTCTTTTGGTAACTGTGTAGCCTGACCAGCA
The DNA here is from genome assembly GCF_054954075.1 of Amborella trichopoda. Lineage (NCBI taxonomy): Eukaryota > Viridiplantae > Streptophyta > Magnoliopsida > Amborellales > Amborellaceae > Amborella > Amborella trichopoda. Next base: position 64,582,614 of record NC_142337.1, on the reverse strand, counting down.
ATGTGGCAGTTCTCTTGCTCACTCTTTTCTTTTTGTTTTGAATGTCATCTTCCTGCATCTCAGTTGATATGCAGTTTTTATCATTCAAATACTTATGAAATGACTTGAAATTTGAATATGATTCCTAGCTGACCAAAACGTGGGTGTAGCTGACTTGAAATTTACAGCTGTGTTTTTTATGAGCTACAAAACTAAATTTGATAGATTGAGTGGTTGGCGATCATTACTCTCAGTACAAAGTTTTCATTCTGTTTTATGTACTTTTGAGAATTCAATTATTTTATTTGTTGAAATCCAATAGTTTGTTTCGGCCATGCTCTATCTTCCTGCACTATTTTGTGACATTTTCTTCAATTTTAGCAACAATGAATTCTGATATCAGTCCATCTGATTAGAGATTTATGAGTAATTGAGTATAGTATTCTATTCTATGCCATCATTCCACTAAAAAAAAAGTCTTCTATGCCATCATCTGCGTCAATCCACTATTCCTTGAGTTGAGAGGTGAGACAACTGGTTTGAAGTGAGAGAGGTTTGCTTTCATTGCTTTATTCAATTTAATCTTCCCATTTCCATGTCTTCCTGCATGCCTCCCCCCCCCTGAAATAAAAAAAGAAGGAAAAAAAAGAAAAAAATGCACACAGAAAAAAGGGTTTCAGGGTGTTCCTTGTACCTCATGCAGTGCCAATTTCTATTTTTTATTCTGTTTTCTGCCTTAGAGAGAGTGCTTCTAGGTTTTTCTTTTTTTTTTGGTGTTTTGTATTTCTTTTTACTACCATGCTTGTTATTTACCTGATTGGCATGTGTTGGTTTGTCTTCATCTTCACAAATGTTATACATTATTCAATTTATTTAATAGTATTAATTCTTGTTTGTACTTGTTTTGTTTTGTTCTATTTTTATGTGAGAGATACTTGGTTTACTTTCTCTGTTTCATTAATTGTCTTTCATCTATTTTGCATTTGTAGGAAGGCAAAATTGTATCGATTTGATAAAGACGGGAATCAATGGAAGGAACGAGGAGTGGGAACAGTGAAGCTTTTGAAGCATACTGATACCAGAAAGGTCCGGCTTATCATGAGGCAAGCTAAGACATTGAAGATTTGTGCAAATCATCTTGGTGAGTGGTAGTCTTGCGAGTTGAGTTTCCTCCTCTTTTTATTGAATGCATCTTTAAATATGGGGAATGATATCGCGTTCTAATAATGGTCGAAGAAATGAAACACACGCTATATGTAAATGTAATGAGTATATATAATATGATTGGCCTTTGCCTTTAGTATTGTGTAGTTAGGCGGCCTAGATTGAAGGAGAGAGTGATGAACAGCCAGATTTGCTGCTTGTGATATTTTTTTTGGGGAAAATGTAGGGCTTCAATGGACCTTAAATTTTGCATGCATGTTTGGCTCATTTAGGCCCTCCAAATAAGAATAAAAAATGGATACACATAAACATTGTGGGGGAATATGTGTCCACCATTCTCGTCTAATCTAGATCGCCTCTTTTCCTTCAATCTAAACCATCTGGCCTATATTGTTCTATTATGTTCATTATTTGATTCCAAATTTTAGACGTACGCTATTGTAATGCAATCCGGGAAAATGAAATTTTGAAAATGCACCCTAAAAAGTGGTTCGTGTTGAACACAATGAACGTGAACTGGCCTTTTGATTGTATGATTAGATCTAGGCTATTGGACTTTCTTTCACTTAAAAATTGTTAATGACTTACGATGAGCAATTTTGTAAAAGAAAAAAAAGCGACTTTGAGCTCTTAATGTCCTAGATTTAAGTGTGTGCCAAATGTTTGGCATGCACTCATTGTTGGAATGGAACTCATTTAAATCTTTTTTGATGTGCAAATTTGATTTTTTTCTTCTTGAGATTGATCTTTTAGATGAAGAGTTTGTGTGATGAATTTGGGTTTATACAAATACTCATATCAAGTTTTTTTTTTTTTTGGGTATGGTTTCATTATATGATTATGAGACTGTTGCATGGAAATCATGCCTGTATCTATAACAACGATTTCATAAGCTAAAGATTGTATACTGTGCTGAAATGGTCTAGCCTAAAGTAGAGTGAGTCGTCTAGACAGCCAGTATAGTGGACGCAACTTGCCCAACATTTTTTTGAGTATCCATTCTCTAATTTTTATTTGAAGTTCTTAGATGAGGCGTACATGTGTGCAAAATGTGGTGTCCACTGGTATCTTACATTTTCTGAGGGAAAAAAAATATATTACAACATGCAATAGAGGTTATTCATTTGTTGATCCTTTAATTTGCTGTTGGACTTAAAATTATTCCATAGGCTCGTGGGCATACGTGACATTTTTTCGCATGCGCGTGCCGTGTGTGTTTATAAAGTTTGAAAATGCGGTGTGTGTGCGTGCAAATGCATCGTATAAACTTAGCCAAAGAAATTTTGACATAAGGGTTTTTCTCTTGTTTGGAGAGGGAAGCGGGTATTTCGGCTGTGAAAATGTATACTACTATCAGGATGCTCATCTAGCAGCGCTTGTCAGAGGCAAATCTTATCAAAGCCCTTTGAAGACCTAGATCTCATCTAGGTTATTGAAACGATAAGATGGAAAAAGTTTGTAAAAGAGGGAATGAGTCATCCATTTTTGGTGAACGCAATCCATTTGGTGGATGGTGGATTTGGGCCATAGAGAACTCATAAGCATTTTTTTATTTGTTAATCTTTCAAATCAAAGGTATATGTGCAAAATTTAAGCCTTGAAAAATCCATCCAGCTTATATCATATCTATATATTTTATAGTTATAGCGGTAAGGATGGTTTGTCAAGGCTTTGGCCTTAGCCCTCAGGTCATTGGCTATATGCCATTGAGCTCTCTACTGACCCATTTAGGCACGCCTATTTTGCAAGCCAAGGCCAATGTCGCTCTAAGGCCTTTTTCATCCATAGAGTCCATTGTTCCCGCATATGCAATCTCCACAACCATTCAAAACTGGGATATGCATCTTTATTACAACAATAACATGAGTCCCTTCGATAGCTCGGTTTGGATATTTGGATGGCATTTATTGGTGCAAGAAGGTCACAATCAATCCTACTGGAAAATGTGAAATTAGGTGGCTAAGGGCGTCATAAACGTCTTGAGTGGTCAATAGCACAACCCCAACATCTAAGGCCTAAGGATGATTTTAACCTTCTTGTCTAATGGTAAACAAGCATGATATATATGGGTTTTGTTAGTCTGCTGCTACTCATGGATTATTCGTTTAATTTACTTCACATTCATCGAACACATGTTGTCCTTGCTTTGTAATGCAAAACCTTTTTAAGTGAGGTCATTTTGTCATTCATTAGGGGTAGACTGGATGTTTATAAGAAGACCTCAACATTTTATTAGTAATTAGAAAGCAATTAATGCTCCATGTGGTGACATTGCACATCCATGTGGGTATTGTCACATCCCATGTTGGTGATGTAATTCTCCACCATAGTTTGTGAATGCTTTTGTTTCAGCGACAAGTTTTTACCTAATATTGAGATTAATTACTAACATGCAAGTTTCGATTAAGGGGATATGCTGTATGAGCAAGAGTAGCTCAATAAAGTCCATGCACTCGCCAGTGGAGTATATAGGCTTAGGAAACACTCCTTTGAGTTGTCACTTTCTACTAAGGGCATTTTAAGTTAGTAATTACGGATAAGTAAATTTTTGGCAGAAACAGAAGCATTTTGTATACTCTAGTACGTAATGATATCACCCACATGGGATGTGACGTCATCTACATGGGGTATGATGCTATTGCATTAATTGATTTTAATATACTAATAGAATGACATGCCTTCTTATAAAAATATCTATTCTTCCCCTCATTGTGGTAAAGAAAAGCCCTTGTCGAAGAAGTTTTCTGTCACAAGCAAGAGTAACGAGTGTTTAATGAATGTAGAGTAGAGGCTAAGGGAATACTCCATGAGGAGTCGCCTAATCTTACTCAATGATTTAAAAAGTGGACCGCCCAGCACCTAGGCGGTCTAGAAGGCTTGGGCGCATCGCCCAGGCCTAGGCGGCCAAATTGGGTGGTGGTCCCTAGGCGGCCGCCCATGGCCTATGCCCCGCGGCCCGCCCAGAGGTGGAAAACTTTTTTTTTTTTTTTTTTTCATTTTTTTGAAAGATAGAAAAGGTTCATTTGAACCTTAAACCCACCAAAACCCCTTTTAGAGTAACAGAAACCTGCAAAAAACTACATTTCATTGGATCGAATCATCTAATTAATTTAGAGAAAGCATATGATAGGGTATGTAAATAGTTAATTTGGTGGGTGTTGAAAAATATTATACTGATGTGGTGAGAGATGTACGAGGGAGCACTACCTAGTGTGAGAACAACTAGTGGAGAGAAGTGAATTTTTTAGTGATAATGGGCCTACCTCAAGGGTTAGCGTTGAGCCCATATCTTTTTGTTTTGATCATGGGTGAGTTAACTAGGCATCTACAGGATGATGTACCATGGTGCATGCTATTCGTGGATGACATTGACTGATGAGACTAAAGGTGGTGTTAATCCAAAGTTAGAATTTTAGAGTGATGCTCTAGAGTCTAAAAGGTTTTTAAAAATTAACCAGACTAAGTCAAAATATGTGGAATGCAAGTTTACTAATAATAGTAGCAAAAACGAGGACGTAGTTAATATTATGGCTAAGAAATACCCAAAAGAGATTATTTTCGATATCTTGTGTTGAAAATCCAGGAGAATGGAGAGATTGAGGAAGATCTCGTGCATAGAATTGATACTGGGTGAGCAAAGTGGAGATGAGCATCCAAAGTTTTCATGTGATCGCTGCATACCAATGAGACTGAAGGGGAAGTTATAGGATGGAATGATGGGCGGTGAAGAAACAACATATATACGTAGGATGTGTAGCTGAGATGAGGATGTTGAGATGAATGAGCGGTAAGACATGAAAGGATAGAATTCGGAATGAATACATACGAGGGACTTTAAGGGTGGCTCTAGTAGATAAAACGAGGGAAATTAGACTTAGGTAGGTTGATTAGGTGTAGAGTAGACCTAATACAATACTGATTAGAGGGGTGAAGGCCCAAAAGGACATGGATGGAAGTAGTGAAAAGAGATATAGTGATTTATGGTATGACTGACGGTGTGGTCCTTGATAGAGTAGAATGGCTTTCGGGATTTGTGTTGCTGAATCCAAATGGTCGGGATAAGGTTCAGATGATGATGATAATGCACAATTATTGAAATGTCAATTTTGAAATTGAATCAGTAAAAGTAAGTGGAAAATTTAAGGGTGGCTCCAATAGGTGATAAAACGAGGGAAAATGGACTTAGGTAGATTGGCCAGGTGTAAAGTAGACCTAATACAATATCAATCAGGAGGGGTGAAGGCCCAAAAGGACATGGATGGAAGTAGTGAAACGAGATATAGTAACTTATGGTATGACTGAGGGTGTGGCTCTTGATAGAGTATAATGGCTTTCGGGATTTGTGTTGCTGAATCCAGATAGTTTGGATAAGGTTCAGATGATGATGATGATGATGTATAATTATAGAAATGTCAATTTTGAAATTTAATTAGTAAAACTAAGTGGAAAATTTTCAACTATAATTTAAATTTAGTGAAATTTTCAAAAATTCCTGTTTTATTTTGAAATTAAAAAACAGTCTCGTATATTTTAAATTTTACACTTCTAGTCCCGCTTTCATCTATTCTTCTCCCATAGATATGGAATATCAAAAAAATTGCCTTATAATCACTAAATGAACATTTTTTTTTTTATGGAACATGAATATGATTTCTCTAAGACCTAGATCTGACAGTCCAAGATATAGTATATGTTCAATATTGGGAAGGTTTTGTTTAGATCCTCTGTTATCGCCTGAATTGAGCGTCCATGGTGTGCTCCTTGCTAAGGGGCCTTTGAGGTAGGATATGCACTGTAGCAGTTCACCCTTGGAAGGACTAAATCCTTTTTTTTTTTGTGTGTTTGTGTGTGAAGTTTCTGTTAGCCTTTCTATTGGTATCCTTTTTTCCAGTTAACAATAAGTCAACTTCGATGTATTGAATCTGATTGTTTATGCATCTTCTTTTTTTGTTGGCTAAAGTTTAAAAGGTGCATACCTAATGAATCTGCCACCATTGCATTAAGAATTTCATTAGACCCAATTATGTTCATGATTACTTCATATCTTAGGGTTCTATAAAATTTCCCTCGAAAACAACCATTGTTCGACAATTCGGTCAAAACGCCTAGATGGGGCCTAGGCAGGTGCCCTGGCCCCCGCCACCCTTCCCAAAAGGGGAAAGGGATTTGGGGGAGAAATATAGTCCCCCAAACCCCTATGCACCTAGTGCCACCCAAAAAAGCATAAGGCCTATTAAAATGGCCAAGGCCTGAAGGCCCTTCTCTCTTGCTCACAGGCTGATGTGCGCCCTCTCTCTCTCTCTCTCTTTGTATAAGAAGTAGAGAATAAAGAAGATGCCCTCCAATTGTTTGATGCGAGGCCTCTCTCTCACACACTCACATACACATGGACCCATAGGCTCTCACTCTAGACCTCCAAGTGTTTGATGTGAGCAACCCCTCCTCCCCCCCCCCCTCCCCCCAAAAAAAAAAAAAAAGAAAAAGAAAAAACCCAAACACTCATATTCTCTCTCTACATATAAAAAGAAGAAAAAGAACATGTCCATGTGGGCAGTGTAAGACCTCTTTCTCACACACACACAGATGCCCCCCAACCCCCCAAAAAAAGAAAACCCCAAGTTGTTTCTGGGTGCCTGCCAACGGCCTAGGCGGCGGCCTCCGTGTTTTGGAAATTTGAACATTGTGTACGGTTGTATTATGGTTAGGTCTCCTTGACCTATGCAATCTTTAATCTTTGAGACATATAAATTTCCCTCATTTTACAACTATGGCTGTATTTTGTTCTTCTTAAGCTGTGCATTTTGATACAAGGTATTTTCTTCATGCAGTTTCTCCCATTTATATCCATGCAGGAATAACACCGTTGTATTTATAATTTTCATTATTACTTCCATTTTGGGATTCTACAAAGCACTCATTTTGCAACTATATTTGTATCTTATTTTCCATGGGCTAATACCTGTTCTGTGGTTTTCTGTATGTAGTTCTTCCATCGACATCTGTGCAAGAGCATGCAGGAAATGACAAATCCTGTGTTTGGCATGCTACTGATTTTTCTGATGGAGAATTGAAGGAGGAGCTGTTTTGCATCCGATTTGGATCTGTTGAAAGTGAGTAGAGCTTAATGTCTCTGATTCATTGGTTTCTTCTTTGAACATTCGTTGTGTTGCTTTTAACAATAAAAAGTGTATGGGCATATTGTTTCTTACTGGCTTGCTGGTGGAGTTTTGGTTGTCTTGACATTTACCAGATTGGTTCCAAATTTTACTATAGTGTCTGTCGATAAAAATATATGACATCATATGGCTTGTGATTATAATAAAAAATATAACATGTCTCCTACTATTCTAGTTTGTTGTTTATTCATTGCAAAATGCTGAAAATCTTGACATTTACCAGATTGGTTCCAAATTTTACTATAGTGTATGTCCATAAACATATATGACATCATATGGCTTGTGATTATAATAAAACATATGACATGTCTCCTACTATTCTAGTTTGTTGTTTATTCATTGCAAAATGCTGAAAATGATTATACACAATGTTAGGGCTTGTTAGTAAAGGATAGTTTCTTCTTTTAAGTAATATAAATCAGATCTTCCTTGGCAGTATTAATCAATGACTGTACTGAATCACCAAATCCTCCTCACTGCTATGAACTGGTTCCTGATGAGTGCCCAAGAGCTAAAATGAAAATTTTGATGTCTAACTGCATGCACCTTTCTCTATTCAAATGTAAATAATGTGCCTCCCTTTCACCCTCCTTGGGATTTAATTTTCATTCAGAATGTCTCCTTCTCACCTGTTCTCAAAGTGGCTCGTTGTAACTAGTCATACCCATCCGAGCCCACTACCTCATTCTTTCAGCCGCACATGTTCCTACTTGATCAATTGTAAGTGTTATATGCCACTTACATGCCAACATAACAGTATGACATTTTAGCATAAATAGGACTACAAAGTGTGAGGTTTGGCTTGCGTATTGGGCTAAGGAGAATGTACCGATTTTGGCTTTAGGGACTGTACCCATATTGCAGGTGGTTATAGCAGATTTTATGGTAGAAGAATGTGTTTGAAAAGAGGTGATGCCAGATAGATATGGATTCCATTAGTTTGGGTGATGTGTAATGAGGATGTTGATGATGTGGAATTGTAAAGTCCCTACAGGGTGGCAGGGTTTTGCTGGTGTGTGTGTGTGCATGCTTGCCTATGTGCATGTGGTTCTTAGTGAGATTTAGTGGAGAAATAGTTTCTTAGGTGTCCCTTTGGGAGTTTTTCTTCTCCAGCTTTAGGCAGTTTGGTAGGTTGGACGAGGCATTTTGGAAGGACCTCAGAGATGGCAAGGTTATTGATATGGGAGTGTTTTTTTTTTTGGCGCGTGTGCATGTACGCATGCGTGTGTGTGTTGAAGTTTTTTGTGAGGTATGTAATGGATGGGCAGATCTAAGCTTAAGATTTGTATGGGACGTATACTCATGCAGCTTTTTCAGCTAGGCCCTGGCATTTTGCAGCTAGTCTTTCCATTACACTCTTCATCAAGTTATCTCTTGTCTGAAGTTGTTTTCAATTGGTGAGTATTGCTGCATATGATCCTCAGTTTAGATCATCCCAATGTTTTGTTTGGGCATGGTACTTGGTACATGCCTGAGCCAATTGACTTTTGCGAGTCGACTTGGGCTTGCTGGAGTCATGAATGAGCCATGGAAAGGGTGAAAAAAAATCCCTACAGAGGAAGATCCAAAAAAACACAAAATAAAACAAATCAGTAGAAATGGTAAAAAATAATCAACAAAAAAACAATGACTAATGAACAAAAAAACGACGACAAAAAAATAAACAATGACTAATTGATGTTATTTTCATGTATCAGATAATTTGATGAAGAGTTGAAAAAAGTATGTGTGTAAGAAAATAAGACAAAAAAAGGTAATCTCATTCTTTGTTTGATAAAATGTAACAAAAAGACAACAATAACATAAGTATTACTAGATTGAATGATAATAGCAAAAAATAAATCAAATATATTAATTTAAATGGATAAAAATGAAATCTAATCCTTGTCAAACAAAGATGCCTCTAATCCTTGTCAAGTCCTCAGACGCCCCAAATCACGACGTCAAACCTGTTTTCGGTTTCGAGTTCAGATTAGGAGATCTGAGCTCATGAAATATGGATGAATGGTAAATCTGAAATTCAAATTTCTCATAACCCTTTTTTCTTTTTCTTTTTTTTTACTTTGTTTTTATTGTAAAAAACAAATCTATGGTTGGATAAAGAACGCAAAAATAGTTCAGATTAGAGATCATCCTAAACTTTCAAAGAAATCGTAGATTTTGAAATCAGGCAAGGCCTTCACTGAAATTTTCGATGTAAAAAACATTTCAAATCTCGAGGTCTCTTTCTCAAATCTGCCATTCTAGTAGATGGATCAGGGCAAATTATGCTAAAGACAAAATTAGCAAGTCATGCCCTTGGAGGCAAGTACTCTACAACGTGCACTGGGGTACCCCTATTCTGGCCTTTGCAGCCTGCCAAGGCAGAGGTACTCACATGAGTCAGTCGAATCTGGTGAGGTGTTGTACATTATATCATCCACATATGCGGGGATCTCAAATGCTCATGTTGTGCAGGAAAGGCACCACCTGTCACAGCGGTTTCATCCTTAAGTCCACAAAGCAATCCACTGCTTCTTCCTATTTGCTTCATTTAGAGTATACTGGATCATGCTAGTGTCTGTTATGATTTGATCCTTTTGGCCCTTGCTGTACCATTAGGAAATTTTCTAATGCTCTCTGCATTTGAAGGATCTGAAAGTGCAATAATCTTCAGAGGCACCGAGTCCCTTGCATGGCCCTCAAGGATTTTATATAGATATTGTCACTCAAAACATTAGTTAGGAGTGAACTTTGGGGCCAACATATGCACCCTTGTCATTTCTTATTCCTACCTTGTTTTATATTCTTTATCGTAATTCTATTATTCTTCCCCTGAATCACTGAATATCAGCATACAATAATAAAAGTAGAAGATGCAAAAAGAACAAAGAAGTGTCATTGTAATATAATGAAACACAAATATATAGAGACCATTTACTTTTGATACAATGAGGTCACAATCACTTCTGTCCATCAGATTTCAAATCAGGTGGTTGTGTAAGTTCAATGATTAGATTCAAAGTTCAAAAAAAAAAATTCTCGAACTTTGTAACACATTTCAAGCTATTCAATATGACATCTAACAGCTAGAAATAATTATGACCTTCACCTTCTTGTACCAAGGATAAGTAGTCTCATAGTATACAATCACTGTATATGTGAGTTTTATTATATGGTTAACACTTCATTGGTGCTGTAGGTTATATTTAGAAAGAGGTGCGAACTGTCAAAATCAATGTACATACACTTATACTCACATTTATATTTGGGATTGTTAACACACTTCAATCCATAAGTTTTGTGGGCTCGTGTTTCTTAGACTTCATCTGTTTTCCTACTATTCGTAGATTGCAAGAAATTCATGGAGATGGTTGAAGAGATCGCTGAGTCTCAATCCAAGAAAGGCGAAGAAGCCACTGAGGAGGTGACATCAGCAGCTGAACAGCTGGAGAGTCTTAGTGTTGGAAACAAAAAAGAGGAGGCAAAAGATGCTGAGAAGTCGGAGGAAAAAGGAGAGAAGACTGAACCCACTAAATTGGAAACTGAGAAGAAAGAAGAGAAACCTACTGATGGTGCGTGAAGGGAGCCAAAACCTCTTTTTCATTAAATGGTTTTTAGATCCATGTTGGCTATTGCATCTGAGAGTTTTTCCCGCATTGTGTGGTGATTTGGTGAAAAGTATTCTTTTTTTCATGTTGAGGCCGCATAGTTTGGGTCTGTCAATTTATAATATTGAAGTCGGTTTGAGTTTCATGTTGGTATGAGGTGGAGTGAGGTTTGGGTAATGTGTGCATCTTGTTTAAAGTCATGGGATATTCGTCCTCGGCTTGGTTGAGAGTCTCATATGGTTAATGTAAAACTTTGTTCAAATTTTGCTCTTTGTTATATTTACTTCAACAGAAACCGTTCCCTCGCCCCCTGCCCCCTGCCCCCCTCTCTTCCCCCTCCCCTTCCCCGCCCACACACGCCGTTTTTCCCTTGGGTGATGCAGCTGATGAAGAGGCGCATGGCTGTATGCCGCAGCTGATTGAGATAACTTCTCGCTTAACACGAATTATTTCTATTTCCCCTTGTATACTGCAGCTGAAGAGGAGAACCTCTCACTCTCTCTCTCTCTCTCTCTTTCTCTCTCTCTCTCTACACACACTCAAAAGCTATCGTGGAAAGCAGTGAAAGCACCATGGTTCATGAAAATATGCCTCCAGTTTTTTAGTAGAATTGCTTTTCTTCGATGTGTGCAGTTGATTGTCTCATGGCTGCCTCAAAAAACCTCTCTAGGAGTTGTCCCTACTTAGTGAGAGAGAGGGTTTACAAACTTTGGGGGTTGTGGCTAATATGACCAATTTCAGTTGGTGTTGTATATTGTAAGACTATTTACCTTTGGTACAAGAAGGTCACCATTATTCAACTATCCGATGTGAATTCTGATTGTTTGGGTGTGTCGAAGTTCGAAAAAATTTATTTTGAGCTTTGAGTTTGGTCAATGATATAAATGCAGCCACCTCAATTTCACATCCAATGGTCAAAGATTATTTGTGACTACTGTAAAAAAAGATAAATGTTTCCCATTTCAGTTAAGTTTGGTATTATATTTTAATTTTCCCATTGGTCGATGGGAGCTTTGGTTTGGTCAAAGTTATATAAGGGGTTAATTGGGTGACATGGGCCTGAAATTGGTTATGGCTTAGTAATCAGTATTGCGGCAGATAGAGAAGTTTTTAGGTGTGGTTTTAAACTAATTTGGCAATCCTTTATAGGGGACAAGCGTGTTTAGGAAGGTTCAAGGACTCTTGAATGAGGCTTAATTAAGTGAACTTGCGTTAATTAATCGAGGCTTAGGTTATTGATCGAGCCTAATGGGGTGTATGGAGTATGGACCGTTTATATTGCACCAGGGAGTACTATACTAGTAGGGTCTCTAATATAGTTTAAGCTAGGAAAAGATGCATTTGTAGGGGGCGAAAATCTAGTTTGTTTGAAATGGGTCTAGGAAGGCTCTAGGTTAGGGCCTATGGTTTGGGGATTACGGTTATCAGAGGAAATCCCTTAGGTATGGTAGGGTGTCTGCAAGGACATAAATCAAATCAAACGAATACAAAAAAAGGGGCAGCACAGAGACATCTTTAGAGCCTTAAAACTGCCATTTTGGCCTGGCTCTGAACTCTGCAGAAGTGACCACCTTACTCCTCAACCCATATAAACCTTAGACAACCTGGACCCTGACCCCACACCTCTCAGGACAACCTGCAATTTCAAGGACTTTGAACCCTACTGTTACAAACCCGATGCAACTCAAAAAGCCTATATCTTTGCTTGTGGTGTACCACTCAATGAGACGAAGTGCTAGAGGCATCTCTAACCTGTAAAGCTAACAACTCTTCGAGCATCCCTGGCCCAGAACTCTGAAAGGAAAGGAGAAAGTCCTGTCGCACTGATTACTCTAATTCAGTCTCTAACTCCCGGTGTCGGGCTTTAGGGCCTGGTCTACTAAGTAGGTTCACTTTCTTTCTTCTCCCTTTTTTTCTTATATTGTATTCCATTTACTTGTTTGGTTTGGTCTCTCTCTTTTCTTTTCTTTTTTTAACGTTAACACGAACTTTTTATTAACTCAAAATAGCGTTACAAGATACCAGAAATGCATGAAGCAAAACAAGAGGAATCATTAGGAAAAATTGACAAGCAAAGAAGGGGAGTTAGCTTATCCTTTGGCTAAGGCATCTGCCTCCTCTTTCACTTCACGAAAGCAATGTTGTAAGATAGCATTGAATGAAGAAATAATGTTATTCTCATGAAACAAAACTCAAAGACTCCGTGGAACATTGAACTCTTCACTACTCCAAGCTATGACATTTGCCGAGTCTCATTCAATAATTTTTTGCCCTTCCTAATGTGAAAGGGGTTTCAATCCCTCCAAGATACTTCTAACCTCCGCTTCATTTGTAGCAATACCACAAGGACCTGAATATGAGCATATGACATGGCCCAAATGATTTCTAATCAGCCCACCGTGGCCTGCTACTCTTAGATTCCCGAAGCTACTGACATCAAAATTCAATTTAATTAAGCATAAATGAGGAGGAGACCAAACAGTAACTCTTCGACTAGATCTCATGTTACCCAAGATTGCCACTGCTAAGGGGTTGTTAATGACAAGACTCTTTGGTGTAGAGCCACTATCTTTGTGAGAGGGGAACCAATTTGATTTTAGCATAGGAAAATATGTAATACCTCCTTCAAACAATCTTCGATTTCTATCCTTCCACACACCCCGAATGACACCTTTATCCACAAAGAATGCATAATATAATGCCCACCTTTGGGATACTAAGGGATAACCATTTAGTGATGAGCAACCTGCAATATTCTAGAATTGAAATGGATAAATTAAAGCATTGGTGAGCCCAATTCCAAATATAAAAAATGAAGGGCAGAAGATGAATAAATGTTGGGCCGTCTCATCGCTACCTTTGCACATAATGCAGACATTGGTTAAAATGAGACATCGCTTTATTAAGTTATCCACAATAGCTAGCTTATCTTGACGTAAGATCCAAAGAAACAATTGCACTTTAAATGGGACATGAAGTTTCTTTATTTGGGAAAGTCCTGAATCCAGTTGTCTATATCGATCACATAAGATAAGGGCATAAGCTGACTTAACCGAAAAAGCTCCCGTTGTAGTAAGTTCTCAAATCGCATCATCATGTACATTAAGGAAAAGCTTGACATTATTTAACATGTCCAACAATGTTTGATACTCAAGAATAAAAGTATCGGTCAATCTTCTACACCTGCAATGAATAAACCAAACAATGTTACTATGAGTATCTCCACTAGCCTCCCTCACTGTAGTTAGTGGGTTTGTTTAGTTTGGTCTCTCTATTTTAAAAGTGTTCTAAAATCATCTCCCTATTTTCTATAAGTTATAAGCGTTCTTTTGGTTTTGGGCAAACTTTAGCTAGCGCAGCGAGTAGACAGCTTAAATTTATAATCTAATAAAAAATTACATGAAAAGATAAAAATAATTCATAATTTAAAAAAATAAAATAAAAAATACACAGAAGAGGAAAATAATTCATCCATAAAGTTCATGATCGCTATCAAAGCCTTTTATTCCATTTCAATATCAAACATGGAGTACATACGTAGATATATTTATACTCATGCGACCGTATCTACGTGCTTATAAACTCAAAACTCAAATATTTTCTTGAAAACACTCATCTCGATGATTATAAAATAGATTTCAAAAATTCAAATTGCAAAGTTCTCCTAATTAGGTTGCAAGGAAAGAGAAAGGTTTCTATGCTTTCCCTACAACATAGAAGTTCTATCCTCTCCCGACCATCCAGCCATCCAATTTTGATAAAGGGAACCACCCACTGTTTGATCTTAGATCCGATGTTTCAAAGTATTATTTTTTTAGTTTTTTATAAAAAATGTCTGAATATGAAATTTGGTACTTTTTCATCTTCTCATTGGGGCGCACCTATAAAAACTATTAAAAATAATTTTTTGATAAAATAATTTTTTTATATTTTTTACTAGTGCGAGTTTAATAGAAGAATGGACGTCCAAAATTTGGTGTCAAAATAGTTCATAGAAAAAAATAAATAAATAAAATAGTGTAGAGATGTGACATTATGATCGGGGCAATCTTAGCCCTCCATTTAAAATAGATGGTTGGATAAAGGGGAGGATAGAACTTCTATGCTGCAGGGGAAGCATAGAAAGTTTGCCCGCAAGTAAATGCATTGGGTGATTCCACGGGAGTATGCATGTTTTCAACCATCCCTTTGTTGCTTTCCACTTTACTGGGTACTGGTATGTTGCATCTGCTTTGTAGGTCTCATTAAAATGTTATATAAATAGCATGATTTGTTCGAAATACTATGAGAGATAATATAAGAAAGAAAAATATACAATTTAAACATTTATATTTTGCATAAGGTGGTCACAATTAATCTTACTTGGGTCTTTGTGGTATCACAACAGCAAATGAAGCGGAAACACGAGGTTTATTAGAAGGTTTGAAATTGCTATACACCTTAGAACGGGGCATGATTATCGAAGGAGACTAGGTAAATGTCATTGCCTAGTAAGAGAAATGCCCATATTCCTTGGAGATTAAAGACTATTTTTCATCTAATTTGGGATATTTTGTCAACTTCTATGGCAACGGTCCAACATTGTTATAGAGAGGAGAATGAAGATGCCGATGTTCTTGCCAAATGAGTCCGTTGGTTACTTCATTTATGTAAGCTTGTATTTTTTCTTGAACATTTTGAATTTTACATATGAATAAATGATAAGTCGTACGTTACCGTTCAAAAAATAATAATTAATCTTGACCTTTGGATGTGAAATTGGGTCGTTGCATTTATTCCATTGACCAAGAACAAAGTTCAATTGAAATTTTTTTGAACTTTGACACATTCAAGCTATCAAATTTCACATCGAATAGTTATAAGCAATTGCGATTTTCATGTACAATAGGTAAATAGTTAGGTTGTATACAATCCCATAATATAATACATGAAAAGATATAACTATATACATCTCTTTGTGTTATTAGATTATTTAGCAAATGACTAATTTGTTTATGTGACATTTTATAATAGTGTATGTAAAGTTATAATAAAATTACATTTGTTTATGTAAAGAGGATACTATTTTTAATATAACTAATAAAATTATAATTATCCAAAAAATAATTAATATAATTATAATTATACTTAGTAAGCATAAGTTAAATAAATTAATATTACAAAATTTATATTATTACTACAATTGTGTATGTAAAATAAATAATCTAAACAAAAATATTTTATTATAAGATAATAGAATTTACAAACTCAAAGTCAGGCTGTAGTACAGTCGGAGTCTAAAATGACAAGGATGCAAGATGGAACAGTCCAAATAAGTTTTCAGTCTTCTTCAAATAATGAAACCAGAGAAATATTCCCCACCTAATTTCAAGGACTTCTTGAAAAAGTCCCAGTGGTTGCATTTGATAAAAACGGGAATCCTATTTATGAACAGAAAACTGCAGATGGACATAATTGGTTTGATTGTTGCGATTGTTCTACTTGCATTCAAGAAAATGATGATTTTGATGAGAAGAAAAAAAAGAAAAAGAAAAAACAAACGTCTCAGCAAAACCTTCATCAAAGATTTGTTAATGGTGATCCAACAGTTGGATTACTTGGTGAATCTTCAGGAAAATGGGATTATTATGTTACCTATGGCAGTCAGAAACCTAAAGACACTGTGTTTGAAGATTCAAATATCATCCCTACTGGTTGGGATGACGAGAATGATGCTTCTGATAAAAAAGTTCAAATTGCTGAATGCATGGCGTTTGACCCTCACAGTTCTAGTTATGCTAATAATTTTCCACCATTACATGATTATGAAAAGATTCAAGAAAATGAAAGACATGTGTGGAAGATTAAAAACCCTAGCACCAGAGATTCTTCTGGCGCTTTAAAGACAATTTATCCTGCTGAAGCAAGCCTTAATTGGCAAGCTGAAAATGCAAAGTCTCACAACTTAGCATTGCTTTAGATTGAAGAAAAACAGAATAATATGTCTTCACAGTTACAGGGTTTAACTAGCATAATTATGCAATTGAAAGAAAAAATACAACTGTTGCATGAAGAGTTGATACAGATTGTATTCAGTTAAAGATATTCATGAGCAATCTTATTTGCTGAATCAGAAAGGGAAAGAAAAAGCACTTCTAGAAAAACAGCTGCAATGTCTTGAGAAAGACCTTTGGATGAAAGCTCAATACTCCCAGCCACCATACCAATCCCAATTCCAACCATTACTTGGAAACCCTTATGCCCCAAATTATCCAACCTTAAGGAACCCTGACCCTTTTCCTCCTACAAGACCCTTTATCCTCTTACTGGTCTCATTCCTCCTAGAAATTTTGGTTTCAAATCTTTCAATTCTTTGGAAGATGAAAGACGATTCCCTGAAGAACTGTTTTTCCCCCAGCTAAGAAAAAAACAAAATATTTCAGTGCCAAGTTCTTCTCAAACACCAGTACCTAAACCACCTGCTATCACACAGCCAATTCCTGTTTAACCTCCACCAAATATTCCTCCAAAAAATGAAACCCAAATGTTTCAGTCATCTGATACTGATTCAGATGTCATAGCATCTTCAGTACCTACACAAAACCTAACTTCCCCAGAACCTCTGCAAGACATGAGTACATTCTTGAAGAACCTAACCAAACAACCGGAGTTAAACCTTCAAACATAAACCCAATCCTCTGACTCTATTTCAGACTCTTCTGAAACTTCTAGTGACCAAACCTCTTCTTCTTCTCTAAACCCATATCCATTGCTAATGATGACCCAGAACAACCTATAGACCCAGATCTTATAATTGATGAAGAATTTAGACCACCAGACTCTCAACCTCATCCTACTTATGGATATTCATCTAAAGGATTTACTATTGATGACATTCCACCTTCAAAATGGAACGACAGATTCCGAAAAATTCAAGGTTGGATGCATGTAGAAATGCTTAACCCTGCAAACACTTTGGCTAGTACTATTGCAAAAGTCATTGTAAGACTTAGAGGACGCCTGTTTAATTAGTATATAAGCCTTGGAGAATACCGTCAAACACAATTGAGGAATTGTCTGTCTATTGTTGAATTTCTTAATTATTTGGTATCTGAATTTACAAGTCCTGTTAAGCATGAACAAATTACTGCTCGTGAAGAATTTTTTCAGCTTAAATGTTGCTCGTTCAAAAGATAAGACCTTGAAAAGCATTTTTCTGAAATGAACAAGAGATACCATAAAATTGGAGGTATTGATGATATTAATTTGAAACAATATTATCTTGAGTCTATTCCTCTTACCCTCGGAAAGGAAGCAACAAAGACAATGGAAAATCAAGGATTGACAATCCAAAATATCAGTTTTGGTGAGATATATCAATTTGTCCTCATGCTTTAGAAAGGTTATGTAACCAAGTTGAATTTGTAAAACATATGGAAAAGAATAAGCATCTTCTTAGAAAATCTTGTGATAAGCCATATCTCAAGATCAAGTGCGAAACATAAAATAGTGTGCATGTCCCCCTTTTGGAAAAAAGAAGAAGGTTGACCAAAAAAGGAAAAAGAAGAAATTTAAGAGATTTAAATATCTTTGTAGATCAAGATTTCGAAGAAACAGGAAAAAAGGAGATCGTTGCTATGTCTGTGGAAAAAAATGGCATTTTGCCAAAGATTGCCCTAATCAGAAGAAAAAAAGGAAGATTTTAAACCTTGTGTCACAAGTCTTAGAAGAAGACATTGAAGATGATTTGGAATCAATATTTTCTCTGGATGATGAGCAAAACGAAGAAACACTGACATCCATTTCCTATTCTGATGATTTTGAGCTAAATGAGATAAGCAACACAGTGATTCTTGAGATACTGTCCCCACAGGATGAAATCCCTGATATAAATAGTCTTCCTACCCAGCCTACCCCAATTGCCCTTGTTCAAATCCTCCATGAGCACTATTCTAAACCTTTGACAGTTCCTGCCTTTTTTGATACTGGTGCATCTGCTAGCATTCTAAAACCTGATTTACTACCAAAAAAATTTTGAGAAAACTGTAACCAAACTTTTCGGGCTGCTAACGGTGAAAAATTCTCTATAAACCAAATTAGCAAACCCATTCTCATTAAGTTATTTCCTAAAGTGGTTATCCAGCACAAACTCTTAGGATCCTATTTACCCAACAAAGACCTTTTATTAGGATTTGATGTATTACACCAAGTGAAACTTCAGTGGACCTCCAAAGGACTCCATTTTAGAAACTTAACCTTACCCTGGATTGCTAGTATAGACCAAACCCAGACCTTAGAAATTGTTAGACAAAAGATTATTTCTGAGTGTTGTGCCAATTCTTATTCTGAATATTTGAAAAAGTGCACCAATCCATTCTGGAGAAACCAAAACTTCTATGTCAAGCTCCCATTCAAGAAAAATGAAAACATCAACCCCACAAAAGCCTCCCACAGAGGACTAAATTCTGATTTGTTAGAACACGCTAAGCAAGAAATTCATGATTTGATAAAGAAAGATTAATTGAACCAACCAGTTCTCGTCGGGCATGTGAAGCCTTTTATGTCAATAAAAGAGCTTAGCAAATTCGAGGAAAACTCAGATTGGTGATCAACTATCAACCTTGAATACCTTTCTTGCAGATGATAAATTCCTTTTACCCAACCAGATTGCACTATTTTCCAAGATTTCTCATGCTCATATATTTTCAAAATTTGATTTAAAATTTGGATTTTGGCAAATTGGAATACATCCTGATGATAGACCAAAAATAGCTTTTTGCATCCCAAAATAACATTTTCAATGGACAGTTATGCCCTTTGGTTTGAAAAATGCACCTACTTATTTTCAAAAGGTTTTGACCACAATTTTCGAACCAATCTCAACACAGGCTTTGATATATATAGATGATATCCTCTTATTTTTCCCTGATTTAGAGAGTCATGTTCTCCTATTAGATAAATTTCACTCCCTTTGTTGTAAATACGGTATTATGCTCTCTGAGAAAAAATATGTATTTGCCACCTCTGAAATAGATTTTCTTGGTATGCACTTTCATAATGGTATGTACAGGTTACAACCCCATATAGCCAAACATCTACTAGAATTCCCTAACACTCTTTCTTCTGTAAAACAAATACAGCAGTTCTTAAGTATTGTAAATTACATGTCCCCTTTTATCCCTAAGCTTTCCTTGTTTACCAGCCCACTTTATCTTTTGTTAAAGAAAAAAGCACCACCACGGACAAAGAAACAGACTGAGTGTGTTCAGGAGCTCAAAAAGATTATCTCAGAATCTCCCTTCTTTAAAAATCCCTTCTACAGGAAAAAGAGTTTTGCAAACTGACGCATCTGATGAATTTTGGGCTTGTATTATGCTTGAAGAAATTGAAAAAGAAAGAAAGATTTGTGGATAGAAGAGTGAAAGATTTAATGATTCTGAACTCCATTACCATTCTACTTTCAAAGAAATTCTTGCTGTCAAAAGAGGAATAGAGAAATTTCAGTTTCATCTTATAGGACACAAATTTATTGTAGAAATGGATTTGTCTGCCTTCTCTAATATGCTGAAATTCAAAAACAAAATACTTCCAAACCCCCAGTTACTTAGATGGTCAAACTAGTTTTCCCAATGGAATTTCGAATATAAGCACATTTTTGGGAAAAATAATGTTTTAGCAGACATGTTCTCAAGAAGAAAGTTTTAAGAAGAAACCCTACTCCCAGTTATTCCTTTCTTAGGTGCAATCATCAGTATTGATGATAATGAACAAGAACTCCCTGATGAAATTTATGATGTTATCATCAGGAAAGCTATGAATTCCATAAATGAACTAATGCAGCAAGAAATGCATGAAATAGTGATAAAAAAACATGGAGATTGCTTTCAAAAAATTCGATGCCATCCATCGTACCCATTCTTATCCCTTTTTCAGACCAGGCACTACTATAATATGCCAAAAGAAGCTATTTGTTTTTTCTGGTATCTTACTCAAAACCACCATATATGTTTCAACTTCCATGTACGAAAACTCCTATCTTACCTTAGACATTGTCATTTTCTACAATGGAACAATTACCAACACCCTAATCCCAGAGCCTTAAATTTTTATAAATTCCTTATCAAACATTACCATTATAACCAATGAATTGAATCTTTTGGTTATCCTCCTAAGCCTTATATCATTATCAGCTTCCACCAAGACCTTACCCCTCAAATTTATCCCGATCACACCTACATTACCCAACACCCTCTTATAGAAACCATTGGATGGTATGATTCCAATCTTCTGAATTTCTGGCTTTTTCAGACAGATTTATGGAAAGAATTAAGGATCATTATGTGTTATATTAACAAAATCCAGCCATAATGGATTCATGTGGATGTTTATATAGGGAACACGGTATGGAATGATGAAACACCCAGAGGAGCAGCTTTACTACATTAGCTTCATCTATGGCTTGGTGATCACCCTCCTCCTGAAGAACCTCCCGATAACAGCTCAAGTGATGACACATACATTGAACCATCCCATAACCCATCCAATCCCTCATCACCCAGTTATGATTCTGATGAATACTCTCTTGATCTTTACCCTGACACAGACTGAAGCCGCATAAAATTGAAGCCGCACTGTAAAACACTGTTTTGGCGGCAGCACAGTTTTGTCGGTAGCACTGTGGAGCACTGTTTTGTCGGCAACATTGTGGAGCACTGTTTGTCGGCGACCTGTCACGTTTGTCGGCCACCTGTCACTGTAGATAACCTTTTTACTGTACAAAGGCCACCTGTCCTAGCCACTTGTCCCGTTTTAATTTCTTTTGAAGTCTGGATTTCACGTCTGGAGTCTATAAATAGCCCTTCGAGGCATTGTAACTAGCAGAGCACTTCTAGAGCCTTTCAGCCTGCTTAGTCTTTGATGTGCTTTCATGGTGTGCTTTCTTGTTTCCTTACACTCGTCTTCTGGTTAAGCCACTCTTTCTTTTATGCCTGGAAGATCTTTTCTTCCCTCTGTATGATCTTTCCATCTTTTCTTGTATCCTGTTTATTAAGTTATTAGACTTACGATAATTTTGTTACTTCTAATATATAATACTTAATTACTTATATGAGTATAGCACATACATGATTCCAATTATTTTGTAATTATTATAATATTCATCAGCATTTCACAACTTTATTACGAATTTTTTTACTAATATTGATATATACAGTTTTGATATTATTAATATTATCATATTACAAAAATTTTGAATTGAAAACTTCTAATAATAGTAAACTAATTAACATCATATTAGGCATTAGTGGTGATATAAAAATATAATGGTGGCACTAATTTCATTACTTGGTAAATAACTTATAAAGTTTTCAATTAAATAATTACATTTGATTAAACAGTTACATTTGATTAAATGATATTTAGTATAATTCCCACAATTACTTAAAATACTACATAATTATCATAATTCAAATTAATAAAATTAACACTATTTGTGGGTCATTCTTGGTTGTTTAATAATTACAAATTATACTATTCATTAAAATAAAAATAAGAAACTATTCTTTAGTTTTCTTTATTTCATTCTTAATAAAAATGTTTTTTAACATATATTTTATGTATTTCAAAATCTTGATATTCTAATTATGCGGTTAATGTATTTAAAATATTTTCTCCATTAAATTGCTATAAACTGGGTGGCTTATACCTATAAGGGTGGGTTTTGGTTATGCTTCTACTACTTGTGGATTCTTTTGAAACAAACTTTCTATTAAGTTAAATTTTAAAGGGAATTATCTTGAAGTAATTTCAGCATTTCCTTTTTGTAATTCCTTGG
The DNA here is from genome assembly GCF_054954075.1 of Amborella trichopoda. Lineage (NCBI taxonomy): Eukaryota > Viridiplantae > Streptophyta > Magnoliopsida > Amborellales > Amborellaceae > Amborella > Amborella trichopoda. The sequence goes on along the minus strand of NC_142337.1, from coordinate 64,559,893 downwards.
TAGACTCTATTTCATAGCTTTTTTTAGCTATTTTTCTTTGCTATGTATAGTAAGTACAACCTTTAGCATCTATTTATTTATTTGTAAGATTTAGAGTATTTAATACTCTATAATATATCCGATATATTAAACAATTCATATTATTACTATAATTGCAAATAAATAGTCCTAAAATTCATATTATTACTATAATTACAAATAAATAGTCTTAAAATTCATATTATTATTATAATTACTAAGAAATAGTCTTAATAAAAATTCTATTATAAAATTATAATAATGATAATTTTTTACTTACTATAAAATTATAATAATATGCATTATTCTAATTATTTTGTAATTATTATAATATTCATTAGAATATCACAATTATTTTACTAATACTTATATAAATGATAAGTATTAAATATTATCGTCATCTTAACTTTTTTCTAACTATTTAGGGTTGGCTACACAAATCCTGGTCCATCATTATGCTCTTTCAAGGGCCATATCCTCAACGATGTCTTTAGTCCCTATATTTTTCTCACTACTATAGACATATTATTAATATTCTAACAATTTTGAATTTAAGAAATCTAATAATGTAAAATTAGTTATAATTGTATAGTAATGAATAATACTATAGATTAATATAAAAATATAGTGGTTATACTAATTTCATTACATGATAATTATATTATAATTTTTTAATTAAATAGTTAAAATAGACTAAGATGCACCTACAAACTCCATCAAAAAAGGCTGCTTTGATATCGGAAAACTATCTAATTTGGTCATCTCGACATTGAGATATATGGATATGAAAAATAAATAAATATTAAGTCTTTAAAAGAGTATATCTTGCAACACATTTTCTATACATCCATTTTCAAAATTTTAATTCATTTATGGATCTCCTTCATTTGAATCATTTTTAGAGTTCAAAATTTTATAATTATCGATAAAGTAGATTCTTATGCCATCCTAGAAATTATTGGCATCAAAAGTGCATCTTATGACAAAGTTTGGATATGCACCTTACTTTAAATGTTTAATGTTCAAACCTTATGCAAATACTACATAATTATTATAATTCAAATTGATGAAATTAAAATTAGTTGTGAGTAAATATTCGTTGCCTAATAATTACAAATTATAGTATTTATTAAAATAAATATAATACGCTATAACATGTTATTAGTGCTGAAAAATATTATATAGCTGTTATAATTTTATAACAATAATAATTTTTTATGATCCAATAAAACATGAATATTTATTTATGATTATAATATTTTATTCAGAATACAATATATTTATTATATTTTGTACTTAAACTATTTATTATATTTTGTAATTTTATTCTAATAGGCGACAAGATAAGGGAAAATAGACTTAAGTGGATTGGCCATGTGTAACATACTCCTTATACAACCTTGGTTATGATGTGTGATCTGGTTCAAGTGGAAAAGTAATTGGGGAAGAAATAGAAGGAAAGAATGACCCAAAATAAACCAAAAACCAATCTATTAAATTTTTGGCTTTGATTTGAAAAAAATTGTCAGGGCCATGTAGATCAGTGTGTTAAGAACATTCTAGGACAAATTTGAATCATTTTGGTGAAAAAACAAAAATGAAATCTAAGATTTTCAAATTTGGCCTAAAAAATCTCGAAATGATAATCTCAATTTATTCTTCTTAACAAATTGCTATAGGTTTCTATTAGAGGGTTCCATTACCAACATTTTGAATCAAAGTATAGATGATTTAGTAGAGAGAGAGATTGGGTTTTAGGCTCAAAAGTGATGAGATTTTCATGGGGAAAAACAAGCCCAAAGTCCAAATTTTGATCGAAGAAATGATTTTCAGGAGGTAATTATGATTGATTTTTTCCAAATTGATCAAAATGGGTATACGAGTTAAGACTATTGGTTGAAAACTACAATTTTTTTGTAAAAAACTTTGTTCTTTTACCTATTTTCGAGTTAAAATTGGGTGCCCATAACCTCACCCAAGTGGGGCCCAAAGATCGGCTAAGGCTTGCCTGGCCGAAGTCAACTCAGTCAAATTTTTTTTTTTAAAAAAAATCTTTAAAATGTTATCTTGTTAAATTCATAAGTTTCCCAAGTCATAATAAGGTTTCTCTTTTTATAAATGTTGGAACATGTCTCCATCTTCTTAGTATTATAATGCAAGATGTTTACTTCATCATTGAAAAAGGTAAGGGGTAGGGCTAAAAGAATATGTTTGAAAAGATATGGAGACTTATAGTTTCATTGAGGATATGACATTTAATAGAACATAATGGAGAACCAAGATTTATATAGCCGACTACAATTAATTGAAAAAAAACTAAAATAATGATATCTTCACTTCACCATTTTTGGAATGGATGTCTCTCCACAACAAAGTGCAAAATGTAATGAATTATGGATGTGATTGTTTCAGTAGTGGGAGATCCAACTTCCACCAAATAGACTCCCATGTTTATGTGAAAGCCGAAGAGTAGCTTCCACAAACGTACAAAAATACTGCCTTTTGACGTTGTTTTGTGGAAGCCATCCATTCTAAGAATGGAATGGGTGGCGTCCATACCTTGTGGCCACAACAAACAAACATGCCAAGGATATCTTAGATATAAGTATGCCATATTAGAGTGAAGCTCCATTACGAAACTTTTTGAAAATCATCGATCTGATTTGTAGTTGCCTGGGTATTGGGTCCAATCCAAATTGAAACTTGGTGAATCAAAGCTTGATTTTGATTTTGAGTAATTTATGTACGGACAAAAAAAAGAAACTCCAAAATGAGTTAATTTTGGGGGAAAATTATGTGGAAGGTTGGTAAATATGTGTTTTTTATTTTTTTCAAAATTACCCCTTGGTCCATCTTGGAACCACTTTTAATTTATTTAGTTTAATTATTTCACTAGTAGGCTAGTGCCCCAATCTAGAAGGTAGTATGAGGTTGGCATCCTTGGACCACTTTATTTCTTAGCAAATAAATGAGCTAATATAGTTCGAGGATGCCAACCTTGGACCGCCTCGAAGAGCACTAGAGAAGGCGGTCCGAGAATGGGCAGCTCATACCACTTCTTAATGCTTACCAAAGTCAGCCTTTGTGGTCCGATGATGCTAACCTTGGACCGTTTGGAAGAGCACCATGAAAGGCGGTCTGATGATCCTAACATTGAACCGATTAGGCACTGCCCTACAAAATGCCTATAGGCGAAAATGAACAATGATTTCGCCTACCCTCGTCACCATCCAAAGTTCCTCGTACAGTCACGATTGTTTGGTAGTTTTTCATTTTTAATTTTTTTCTACAAATCGAAATGACCTGAAATTTCGCCTAACCTCATCACCGTCCAAAGTTCCTTGTACGGTCACGATTGTCCGATAGTTTTTCATTTTTCATTTTTCATTTTTTTCTATAAATCGGAATGACCTGAAATTTGGAGCATGTGTACATCTTAGTGAGGCGCACCTAATAAAAATATAAAATAAATAATTTGTGAAAAATGAGCAAAATACCCCTGAAATTTTTTAGGGGTATTTTAGTCAATTTATTTCATGTAAAATATATTTATATATACATTTTTTGTAGATTTGCTTATTTTTTACAAACACATGCTCCAAATTTCAGATCATTTCGATTTGTAGAAAAAAATGGAAAATGAAATACTACTGGACAATCGTGATCGTGCAATGAACTTTGGACGGTGATGAGGGTAGGCGAAATCACTGTTCATTTTCGCCTATAGGGGTTTTGTAATATCTTATATATATATATATATATATATATATATATATATATATATATATATATATATATATATATATATATATATCAAAATGCGGTGTGAGGATGATATCCTGAGAATTTCAACCTTTCGTGTAATTTCAACCCAAAATTGACTCATTTCGAATTTTTTTTTTTTTGTGCCTGTATGTAATTCGCTCTTTGATTTTTGAAACACTTGCAAACATTTCTCTCTTTTGCAGAAAGCAAATGTTGTGATATAAGGTATTTTTGCTAAGTGCTAAGTGTTAAAACCTAGATTGACCAGGTGAACTGGCCATCTAAGAAATCAGTCCCCATTGGTGAATCGCTAATCTGAATTAGTGATCCAAGTGATTCTCTTAGATGAGAATCACTCACTAAAAAGAAAAAGAAAAAAAGAATACAAAATTGTAACTAGGCGATCTAGGCCCAATTTCTTGGCAGAACATGCCGGTGTCCTCGAGGAACTAGTCATTTCTATGGAACCGGCCCTATTCTTAGTTCCAACTAGGAACCAAGTCAGTTCCCATTGATCCCCCGATTTGGATCAGGTAGTCTACCTATACTAGTCTTTGTGGATTCAAGATTCAAAAAAAAAAAAAAAAAAAAAAAAAAGAAAGGAAAAAGGAAACTTCTCTTCTCTTCGTAGACTCTGGCGAGAATAGTGTCCGCACCATAACGACTATGATTAGCAAAAAAAATCATACCACGAATTTGATTTTGAGCCTTAAAGCGCCAATATGAACATTTTCTCTCTCTACAACTTACTAAAATTTGTATAACATTAACCATTGCATTAATAATGACACCATTGCTAACTTAGAAAGAAGAGGTGGCGTCTTAATCCCAAATTTTACAAGCTTTGTGTAATTAAAACTTAATTTAGACATTTCCCTCTCTAAAAATCAAGCCTACGTTGTTAAGACATAAGAGTATTTTTTTTTCTCTAGAGCCCCCAAAGCCAAGCAAAACATAGGGCACGTGCCCCCTATATATTAATGAAGAATTAACCAACACACATTTTCATAATAAAGGGGGAACATGGAGTCTATGTATTTTAAGCACTTCAACAAGAAAGATTAAGTGTCATTAGATTTGTAAAACCCACTTAATGAATTTTCTGTCTCTAAAAATTATATTGAGCGTCAGGACCGGCGATGGGCTGGTCAATATGGCCCGGCCCTATGTCACGAAGCGTGGCCCAAGGGTCGGGATAGGTTTCAGTTAGGTTAGATCCTGCCAATTTTTTTTTGTAGCCCGGCTCGGCCCTGTGAGACAAGGCCAGCTTGGGGCCAAATCTTGGCGGTTTGCCTCGACCGGGCCGGCCCGATTCTGCCCTTATCGAGCGCTTCGATATGTAAGGGTATTAAGTATTTAATTGTGAAAGGTTAGTGTTTGTTAAGTGCATTTTTTCTCTCTAGGTCCTTGAAAGGAGGAACTAAATATTACAAGGTGTCATAGCTCATGTCTTAATTTGGTGATACAAAAAAAGGCCTTTCCATTAAAACCCGACGCCATTGAAAAAAAATCCCTGCACAGTGGGCGCGATTGCTCTTCTATTTCCCGCGATATCTTCGTTTTTGTGGTTTTACTCCATGAGCTGTGATCAAATTCTAGGGTTTTTTCTGGAGTGATGCGATATTCATTGCAGGTGATTACTAATAATGCTGAAATTTGTCATCTTTTTATGTCTTCCTCTCTCTAAATTTGTGATCTTGTCTTCCTCTCTCTAAATTCTCTCTACTTTATAGTTCCATATTTAAGACTATGTGTGCATGCGTTATCTGATTCCTAGGGTTTTATTTCTGTGTTACTTGATTTCTTTGTTTTTGCTTGTTACGCCGTTAATTTTATCTGTGATCTCTTCCTCACGCTTATCTCTGTGTTAAGTTTGATCTTGGAATTGGTTTTGTAATATGGAATAGGGTTAACATTTTGAAGATGATGCAACCTGAGTTCTGTTAAATTTTAGCATGGTCTTAAATGTGAACTCAAAACTCGGGTTTGAGTTCATGCGGATGAATTTTTATCTGGAAACGCAGGAAAAAAACGATTTTTAAGTTAGATGGATTTGGGGAATATTGGAATACCTTGAATTACTCTGTTTTACTTAAGGGGTCTTTGGATTTAGTTTGAACTTGAAGAGTTTTCTGGAGGGAATTTTGTACAGATATGGATATATTTTTAAAGTAATTGTTTTCTGATAAATCCTATTTCAGTTCAATGGATTCCATTTGTGCTTTAACTTAATACAAATTTCTGTATTTTTATTGGTCCTTGGATAATAAAACATGTTTGTAGTTTTTTCCCGTGATAAAAAGCAACCATATCTGAGTTAGATGTTGTGTTGTATATTATGCATGCATGTGCATGAATTAAGTCTTTATCTTTGATGATCATCTATGGACTTTGTATAACTTACAGCTATATGCATTTTCTTGTAGTCTGTATTAGATTCAAGATTTGTCAAGTTGCTGGAGCCACTTTCCTGGTGCATCATAGAATCAAAATTAGAATAGGGTCAGAATTCCTAAATCTATAGATTAGAATGGAAAAAGTAAATTGAGGCCCGGAGAATGAAGATTTTATGGTGTATTGTTATTATTATTATTATTAGTTATTTATTTTTTATTTTTTATTTTTTATTTGTTATTGCAGGGTGGGGGTTTGGTTGGATTTTGAAGTAATCTTTGTAATAAAATGGTAATTCTTGAAAACTGGGTGTGTTCGAAAGGTGGGTTCATGATGTTTGTCTCATTTGAAGTTGGAGCACTTTTTGAAGTTGGAGCACTATTTACAGCTTCATCAATTTTCAGCAATTCTATTTCCCTTTTTTCAAAACAAGAAAACTAGAATCACCAAAAATAGATGAAGACATCTTATTCCCACTTAGAAGGGAATATGTTGCTAAAAGAATATAGGTTATTGTTGTACTCAGACGCTGTTTAAAAATTGGCTAAGGTATGTATGTTCGGAAACAATGTGACTTTTGTTTAGGACACAACAACTTTTTGGATTATACAATGTTGTTTTAAAATCTTTTCTGTTGCTAATGTTGGGACACACCTTTTCTGATACACGAAACCTTTTCTTTGATGGAATTGTTATTCTATTTATAGATAAGATTTGTAGAAACAAGATGGCTTTCACTGTGGGAGTTTTTTGTAGGTGATGTTTGATTCATTACTTAAGAAGTGCTTGCGCCGTAACTTCCATAATAATTTACCGTTTTGTTTTTTTGGCAGTGTTTTTTCTTATATGTCATACCAATGTTTTAAATGCTAGATTTTGTTTAAGTTTCCACAAATTTTGAGGATGGTATTCTAATTGACTGGGTTGGTTGTTTAGCACCTTAATACATGTGTGATAGTCATTTTCTTGTTTTTTAACTTTCTCTAGATTAATTTTTATTAGCTGCTATATTGGTTTCTTTTCACTGGTTTTTGAATTTCCAAATGATCACTGTACTCACTTTTTTTTGTTTTGCAGTAAGTGGGGATTGTAGTTCAGTAGCTATGCATGGTACACTTTTGATGCATTTGCATCTTTTTGTACAACATTCTTCAAAGACCATACGAAGGCCATGACCATGTCAACTGGTGCACGGTTGGAGCTCTCTTCTGCAAGCCCTGATGGTCATACATATGGTTCAAGCTACCCAAGTGGCCATCGTGGGTGCTATGCAGCAGGCTCTTTGGAGAGATCGAGCAGCTTTCGTGACGGGATGGAGAATAGAACTCTCACTCCTCTTTCAAATGCATCTCGAAACCATGCATCATCGCATGGAGATGCAATGAGCTTCTCACTAGTGGACCCACTTTCAATGGGTGACCTCAAGTTTGCACGACCTGGGGAACTTCGTAAGGTGATCAGCATGGCACTTGGCGTTACTTCTGAAGACCCTTCTTTAGGGACTGTTCAAGCAAAATCTCTCCCCCCTCTAGCCCTTGATGAACTCAAACGTGTTAAAGCCGGTATCCATGAAAACTTCGTTCGGGCGAGGTACTTTCTCAGGGGAAGTGTAATATGAAAGGATGGATATAGAGAGAATTTGACCATGACATGTTCCAATGGTGGGGCCCAGTCCCTCCATCACCACTTCATCATTTCATTGGATGGTGGTGATCCACTGGACTATGTTTTTTTCATTCACTCACTTTGTTAAACTACTTCTGTTTTCATTTTTCTCTCTTGAAATGTACGTTTTGAAAATGCTTTTATGCATCATGGGTGTGCATGCATTTTTTATATGCGGGCCTAGGGCTTTTTCTCTGGCACCTGCTGCAAAGATTTGTTTCCATGTCTGCATGGGATTTCATAGCATATGTATAGCCTCATGGTTTGTCTAATGTGGCCAATATTAGCATCCCTGCTTCTGAGGCTTCAGTTAGATTCATCTCATGAGATCTATGTATCTCAATCAGGGAGCGGGTGAAAAATTTGAATGAAGCCACATCCAAATTGGAAAAGTATGGACAAGCGACTATTCCAAGAAAACGAGGGAGGATTGATGTCTCTCCAAGCGAACGTGTGAATGCCTTATCTGTAGCAGGGGGTAGCATAGTCAAAATGGCATCTCAGAGTCAGCTGACCTCAAATGCATCAGAGGATAGGAGTAAGAGTGCTGTTCCTAATAGACGCATGCGAGCATCAGCAGTGGACTTACAGGTTCATATATATTCGTTGGTTTAGGTGTTCATTTTAGTCATTATCTTTTAGTTTATTGATTTGTCCCTTTCTTTGGCAAGAACTTGTCCTTTTTCCTTCCATATAGCATTATTTGAGGTGGTTTTTTCTGCATTCTCTAACTTCTTTTATTATAATTGGAGCATTGGTGGTTTGCATCCTTATCAAATCAAATAATGAATGGTTACCACTGCTATGCATGAGTGATTTATAGGATGACCACATGAAGGGACAATACCGCCTGTTTAGGTTTTGAGTTTTCAACTAGTAGTTTAGATAAGAACAGCTTTGAACTGGTACTACATCTCAATCCTTAGCTGTCCACTTTTGCAATTCAAATGTATCTTCCTGTTGGCTGATTCTTTCCTCTTCTGCTTGGTTCACTTTTATGTCTTGCACTTTTTATCTCTTTCATGTTCTTCTTAGTAAGCAGTGAATGCATTTCTTTTCTTTCTTTTTTCTCTTTTGGCAGGTCAACGGGTGCATTTTATTAATAGAAAACGCGTAGAAGGGATCTTTTATTTGAGGAAAAATGCTGAGGCAGATCTCCATATTTAGCTAGCAAAATAACATTCATCTTCATCACTTTCTTCTTTTCTGGCAATACTGTGCACCTTAGATTTTAGTCATGGAGTTATATTCATTATTTTGGTAAAGTATGTGTTTCTAAGCTCTGGTTCATTGTAGGTGGATACACGGGATCATGGTACAGCTAGACCATCCGGGGCCTCAGAGAGGGACAGAGACCTCTTTAGGCTTGGAAATGGGGGTCTGATTCAGTCTGAAGATAATAGTAGGCCATTAGCATCTGGTGGGGATGGCTGGGAAAAAAAGAAGTTGCGTAAGAAGCGCTCTGGAATGAAGATAGATGGTTCCGGAAGTACAGGTGTGAGTGTCAACAAAGTGCTGGATGGTGATCGAGAACTCAAACGAGGGATACAGCCTAGACTTGGTGGTGATTCTCGGTCAAGATTGAGCAATGGCCATGGTTTTAGGTGTGTGGAACGGCTTGCCACATTGTTCTTTTATTCGCCTCTGTGTTTTGCCCTTCCTTAAGCCAGCATAGGCTCAGTATGTGAAAAGAAAAAAAAAAAAAACACCAAAATATCTGTATTCTTATGCACATGCACACATGCATGTGTCATGTATGGTTTTATTGCGATATGGGTGTTTTATCCTTTTATTTCACATGCTTCATTTTTATTGCTGATACATGTTCTTATATTTGATTAAACTTATTGTTGACCTTCACTTTTGTAGGTCTGGGCTTTCTGGAATTGTAGGAGCCAGCAAGTCGGATGCTAACTTACCTCAAGGTAGTTCCAGTTTTCGTGCCTTGCAAAGGAGTGAACATGACAGTGGTTCCATTTCAAATGATAGAAAGGATCATTTTATCGGGTTGGACAAAGAAAGAGTAACTCCCAAGAGCATCACCAAGTAAATACAGAGCCCCTAATGTTTTCCATTAACATCTTTTTGGCCTTAGCCTGTCAAATGTTACCATCAGGGAGAGGGAGATTTCATTTCAGAGATCCTGCTTCATTGTTTTTCCACAAAGATTTACTGTCCCATTCTTTATATGCTAAGCTCTAAGTTTTAGGATTATCCTGTTGGCTATTGTGGCTATAGTGACCGCTATTACAATTTCTTTTATCTAGGCCTACAATCCGTGAAGATAATAGCGCAGCGAGTCCTACATCAATGGCAAAAGGAAATACCACTCGAGGGCCGAGATCTAGTCCGGCTACATTGGTCAAGTCATCCTCTAGTGTTCCTCGTGCGGTTGGAAATTCTGAGGGATGGGAAAATCCCTCCACAAGTAAAGTTCAGCCAGTTAGTGGGGTTGGTAACCGCAAGCGCCCCATGTCTGGAAGTTCATCATCCCCTCCTGTGGCTAAATGGGGAGGCCAACGACCCCCAAAGATGGCTCGAGTTGCAAGGACAAATTTAGTCCCACCTGTTTCTAACCGTGAAGCTCCTACTTCTTCTGAAGGCTTTGCAAGTACAGATGCTGGTTCCAAATTGACTAGCACCGATGGTGGTTTGGGGCCGTCTAGGCGTTTGTCCAAAAATACACAGCAGGTTAAATTAATCGGAGATAGTCTATCTTCCGCTGGTTTGTCAGAAAGTGAAGAATCTGGAGCTGTTGAAACTAAGCCAAAGGAGAAGGGCAGGAGAAAGAGTGCAATAGATGAGAATGTTGGTCAAATTGTTCCCAAGGTTTCGACCGTTCTGCTGCCTTCAAGAAAGAACAAAGTGTTTGCTGAAGAAAGTCTGGGAGATGGGGTCAGGAGACAAGGTCGTTCTGGGAGAGGTTCTTATCTGAGGGCTGGCATGTCTCCAACAATGGAAAAAGATGATGCTGTTAATGCAAAGCAGCTCAGAAGTGTCCGGCAGAATAGTGATAAGATTGAGAGGTGGGATGATTTATCTTGACTGTTGCTCATTTAACCTTGCTAGTTATTGGGAAAGTAGTCTATGATCGTATGGACTTTGGTCTTAACATAGTTCAGTGGGTTATCATCATCTGCTAGAGTGATGGAGAAAGATTTGGACCTGCCAGAACAATATCTGATCCCAATGTGGTGTTCCTTTCTCTCGTCATCACCATCCACTTATGTGGATTGTGATAACCTGATGAACTATTGTTATTACATTGTCCATTGGATTGTTGTATATTTTCTTGTAGTTTAACCATAATGATCCCTTTGTATTGGTCACTCATTATTTTATTTTATTTTATTTTATTTTGTTGACGCAGTAAGGTTGGCCGTCCACCAAATAAAAGGTCATCGGACCGAAAGGCATTTACTCGGCCTAGGCATGGCATAAGCAATGGATTGTCAGAGGTTGCAGGTAATTTGGCCTCTGTGTTAATTTGTAAAAATCTTTCTTTTTGTTACCTCATATTCATTTTACCTCATTAGTGGTGTTATTTCGAGACTTGGGCTAATATACTCCTTGTTCTTCAGTTGAGTCATATGATGACCATGAAGAGTTATTGGCTGCTGCAAGTGCTGCTTTGAGTGACAGCTGTAGGCATTACACAACCTGCCTTAGTAAATATATGGTTACGAGTTCTTCATGCTCTCTCTCAAATTTTGTCTTTTCTACTATAAGTAAATCCCTCTTTGTTGTTATCACAGGTCAGGCTTGTTCTGGCTTATTTTGGAAGCATATGGAACCGATATTTGCTTTTGTTTCTGCGGAAGACATTACCTTTTTGAAGCAACAGGTAATGAGCAACATGTAACTTTATGTATATCTGGGAGTTTATTCTGGCGTACATATGATCCTATTATCTATTTCATGAGAGACTACTTTATTAACCATATATAGTTATTCAGAAACTTGGTTCGGGTATGTGACCCGTTCCAGCCTACTAGGCATACCAGCTTCAGGTATTGGTACAGTACTGTTTCAGAGATCATTGCTAAAATATTTGTACTAATACCTATAAAATGCATACCAATCTGCAGTAGTAACGTGACCCAAAATATGTAGAAGTGTCCAATCTGTACATTGGAACCCATTCTAACAAAATTAAAAAATGTACCCTGATATTATTAGGTATGTGTTATGTGCATTATCTTAAGATGGAGAGAGTTTACTTTTTCCTTTATAATGATGAAATTTGACTTTATTGTTGCATAATATGCATTTTAAATTACTTGCAAATTTATAGATCTACGGTTGTGTGTAACTATATATTGATTCATAAATGTGATTTTATACTGCGGCTGTATTGAAAATTGAACTGTAAGACAAATTGTGCCAATTTTCTATGGAATAAATGGCACCTTATTAATAAATGTTATCATTTCTAAGTAGGTGACTTTAAGTTTTTTTCTTTTTCTTTTTTAAAAATAAAAAATAAAAAAAATATAGTAACACTAAAAACACTAACTGGATAGTGATTCCTACACTCATTTCTGGAAGTTGTACCATTGCACATCCACATAGGACATACTTGAAGAACTTTTTGGACCATTGCATGTCAGAACTAATACCTACTGCCGGTATCAGTACTAGGCAATGAGATATTCGCTCATTCATTGCTGATCTTGTTTGTCCATGGAAACAGATTCAGATGGCTGATGCTTCCAATGCAAATATTTCTCCGTTCGATGCTGATCAGAATCCAAAGGTATTGTGAGCATTTTTTTACTTGTCGCCACATATGTATCCATGTTATCAAGAAGCTATTTTTCACAAGTCTTGTATCCAATGTTTCATATATTTGGCACAGGCTCTTATGATGTAGCTTTGTTTTGTAATAACATTGTTTTAACAACACACCCCTTTTTCATGTAATTTTTCTAAAAAAGAAACATTGTTTTAACAAGATTTATATCCCTATTTAGGTAAATCTAGTCCTGTATCTGTACTGGTAAGGGCACTGGTCATACTAGTACCAGTTTATCTTTTAGCCCAGTTAGTTGTGGTGGGGGGAAACAATAATGAGCGATGTAGATAGCTCGAGCAGCTTGACCTGAACTGATAAACTGGAAGTATCTGACCAGTCCACAGCAAACTGGCTACTTCTCTTCCTTTTCTTCTCCTTTTTTATTCAAAGAAGAATTGTAGCTCATATTCAGCTTAAACTGTTTCAACTATTTCTACCTGTTCATTATTTTCTGATTTGGATCTGTAAATGTGAAAGAGATACTTGCCAATATTTTCCCTTTTTCTAGAAAAAATTTATTTTATTGCTTTCAGGTGTCTACTTTGGACACCTGTTTCATCTACACAATGGCTAACTGCCCTTAATAAGTATATAACTGTATATGAATACCCCTGGCACCCACTCCTCACACTAGTGGAACCAACTGTGCACCTTCCCTATAAGGAGGGAGGGAGAGAATGTGGGCCCTTTCTTGTCTGCTGCCTTCTCCTTACACGGAGTGGGCCAGGTGAACAGTTGGGGCTCCCTTGTGTTGGTTGGTCTCTCTCTCTCTCTCTCTCACACACACACACACACACACATACACACACACACGTGCGACACACACTTGCACGGTGAGGCAGAACTGTCACTGCTGTGCCTCTGCAGGGAGACACTGCTCTTGCTTCCTTGTGTTTATCCTTGGAGTGGTGGCCAGGTTGCTCAGGCCTGTGCCCATATTTCTCTTGGTTGTTGTAGGTAAAGCCATTATATCTGCCTCTCTCTGTCGATCGTCCATGTAGGACTGTGTGGCCAGCAGGCAGGGCTTGCCCTCCTTCCAACTCTCCTTTCTCCAGTCATGGGCATGTGCACAAAGTCAGTACAAAAATTGACTCCACTGACAGAAGTGGTGGTGCTGGATTTCTTGTCCGTGTTTGAAAAATGTAGTGGCAGTTTAATTTGTGCTAGAGAGAACCCAAAAAAATAATAATTGAAAAGTAGAAAAAATTATTGTTAAATTGAAAATTATCAGGGGACTAGAAAGGAATTATCATCATCATCGACTACAGGAAACTCTAAATGTCACCCTGAATCAGAATTTCGGTCTGTTGGTTATTTTAGACAAGATTAAGCAGTTGTTCTTCCTATCCTGGGTAATGTGGTCAAGTCACTGTTAGAAAAACCGGGTGATCTAACCGCTAACCACCTGGTTAGATCTGTTGGCTAGTTCCGGTTTTGATGATCGACCGGTATTTACCAAAAACAAATTTCAAAAAAATGTATATAAATTCCCAAAAATAAGGAATTTGGTTTGTAATGTATTTTTTTAATATTCTTTACATTATGGTAAAGATTAAAATTTGTTTTGGGCATTAATACTCACTTTTATATTTTCCCATCCTTTTCAGAAAATTTTAAAAATACCCTAAGCACAAATTGATTCGTTAAAATCCATTTTTTTCATTAATTTTTAACTTCATTGGAATGTGTTTTGTTTTAATCAATCTTTATATACTTTTTATATTTTAGTATATAGTTTTTTGCGTCTTTTTTATTTTTTTCAACACTTTTTTGACCACTTGGGATTTGCCTGGTTAGAACGGTTGAATCGGCCGGTTTACCAGTTAGGCCGGTTAAACCGCTTCTTGGCCCATGTCCGGATAACCTTTCCGGTTTGATTTTGCCAACACTGAGTCAAGTAACTTGATTGGTCTGTCCATTTCGGATTGACTTCAATAGTGTGTTTTGCATTGGAGGCGCTTGATTATAGGCATATATATGCATAAGGCTCTATGTTTATAACTTAATGGTAGAGGTATTTTCTGGGTAAAAGATACCATTGGTTGTGGTCTTGACACACAGATGGCTTCTAGTGTGGACCACTCGTTATTTTTAAGTTTATTTTTTACTTACTTTTGTGTGCATTTTTTTCTTGATCATTTATTTTATTAGACCTGTGAACTGCTCCATTTCTGATTTCAGGATGCTAAGGCACTCGATGTGAAGCAGTTATCTCTGGCCCTTGTTTCTGGAGACATTTGTAGTGCTCTTCCAAATGAAAATGCGATGGTTGATGAATGTGGCCAGGATGTGCCCTCTAAGAATGAAACCATAGACACGGATGCTTATTCAGGGAATTTGGATAATGGGGAATGGCACAACACTGTCATCCCACTTTCTCAAAGGCTTCTTTCAGCTCTAATTGTAGAAGACAACATTGAAGAACACTATAGATCTAGTAGAATAGAAGACGAATCCTTAAGTTATATGAACAATTGTTTTTTATCTGATACAAGTAATAAGTATACTGAGAGTGAGTTCAAAAATATTAACGGTTTAGAGTCTGGCATACTTCCTTTGACAGAATCAAGCAACTGCAATGGTCTGAGTTTACGAAGTTCTTTAAATGGTGAAAGATCTGCTTCCAATGGTTATATAGCTCCCAATATTTGGAAATACAATGATGAACTGGTTGATCGGAATGGCCTACATTCAGATTTTGAGAATGTTGCAGATGTTGGCCAGAGTCCAAATGTATCACAGTCTACAGAAGTTGACTATCATCAGATGTCCTTGGATGGGAAGATTCTACTGGAGCTTCACAGTATTGGACTTTTCCCCGAGGTGGTGGTAGGTTTTCTTTCCTTTATATGAAATTGTCTTACTTATGATTACCTTAGTTTTGTGAAGTATCTGATGCGGATCTTTATGTATTTTTTGGATGAAAGCTATCATTGATGTTCTCATGTGTAGTTGCAAATTCCCTCTGTAAGAATATGTCTTGATGCACCTTATATGACTTACAAGACATTTACTGCTTTTTTTTTTGGTTCTTTGATAGGAGTAATTTCACTCTCAGTTTATGGTCCATCTTCTCTTGATTTTGGTTTTGCTTTCAATCTGTTTATCAAAGTGGCACTTGCTGCAGTTTTCCTCTGTATCCTTCCTTTTTTACTTTCTTGGAATACTGTGTACCATATGTGCACTTTAAGTTTTTCATTGTTTGTTAAAATGTACTTCATAAAAGAGAGAATTTCATAACACAATGAAACAAAAGACATTCATGGTGAACCATTAGAAAAGGGGAAATAAAGAAAAGAAAAGAGAGAGGTGTGTGTAGAGGGGAGGGGGCACTACTGGTGGACCAAAAATCTCAAAAAGTTAGGAAGGTGATTAAATTAGTTGGAATTTTTTGTGTTACGAGAGTGCAGATTTTACGGCCATGGCCGTGGTTCCAGGTTTTAGATTTGTTACTTTTTTATTTTTAGCAAAAGTTTTCAGTTTTATATGGTTGTATTTTTGTTTTGTTTCAGCCTGACCTAGCACATAGAGAATATGAAATCAATGAAGACATTGCTAAATGTAAGGAGGAGCTCCGTGAACAGGTATTTTTTGGTCACCTAGTCTTTTTGTAGCATATCCTTCTGGTCACTGAACATTGATAATCAAAGAGGAAGAAATTATTATATGATGGGAATCCCAGATCCAACATTTTAAAGTGTATTCCAACAATCAGTGCATTAAAATAAGAGATGGACATACTATTGCAAACTCATAGTGAGGATGAAAATCTGTGGGGATGGCTGTTCATTGTTACTAAGTAATTTGTTTTGTAGACCAGAATTTGATTATATATATATATATATATATATATATATATATATATATATAGATAGATAGGGGAATGATTTCATGCAACGGTTGTATAGTAGTATAATGCAACCATCTTCAAAAACCGTGTTAGAGACATTTTTTTGATATGAAATTTTTAAATGTGCACTCTTTTCATTCTGAAGAATAATCACAAAAAAGAAAATTTTGAAAAAATGTTCTAGAAAGTTTTCATTCTAGCCCAATTAATATAAACCGTGCATTTTATTGAGATGGTTAGATATAGGCTTCAGAAGGATTTTTTTATTCCCAAAATTTTTATATAGCGTTATCATCATTAGATTAATAATGCTAAAAAAGAAAAAGTGATTTTGAATTTGTTAAGGTCTAGATCTTGAAATTCACCAAATGGATGGTCGAGATTCATTGTTGGATGGGTACTAATTTTGACCATATCTAGGGTACAAATTGAATTTTTTTTTGTAGGATTGATTATGAGGATGAAGAGAATGTGTGTGCAAAATTTAGGGTCATACAAATATAAAAAATATGGTTTTCTAGAGGTGTGGTTGCATTAGATCATTTCCCATATATATATATATATATATATATAGGGAAATGATTGCGTAAGCCCATTAGCTTACAACTACATATGAGCCCAACGGCCCAGATTCAATCTAGGCCGATCTGACTGTCACAACTGCAGTTCGTATTTTAATTTTAATTTTTTCTACAAATCCGATTTCCATAAAATTTTAGGCGTCTATTTTGCTCAGCAAGGTGCACTTAATAAAAATATTAAAAAAATAATTCACAAAATATAAATTGACCAAAATACCCCTAAAAAGTTTTGGGGTTATTTTCGTCAATTTATTTTATATGAAATATTTTTTTGATATGTTTATTGGATTCTTCTATTTTAAAGAATACACTTCAAAAATTTCAAGTGATTTGGATTTATAGAAAAAAAATTAAAATTCATATATGAAATGCAATCGTGATCATTGGATTGGCTCAGATTCAATCTGGGTCGTTGGGCTCATATGTAGTTGTAGGTTAGTAGGCCTACGCCATCATTTTCCATATATATATATATATATGATTAGGGAAGTGCTAACCTGCTGAATGCTAATTTGAAATGAAATGATCACATGAACTGCGCAGATATCAGGATCCATATGATCCCTTACCTTTTGACGCTTCTTATTGTCTTAAATGCACTTTTTTTTTAGTTACCAATAATTTGATTGTTTAGTTGCACTTATCTTGCTAAGGATACTCTCCTTTAGACTGATTCTAATAATTTTTCTAACTCTTTATTGACATGTTACTGCTTGTATAGCTTTTGAAGAATAAAAAAGAGCTTGTGAAATTGGAAAAAGCAGTCACCGAGAAGATAGAACCTGAAAAAAGGTGAGAACCACTTTGTCTTATTCTCCTTCCTTTCATTTCATTGTTTCAAAACCATATTGATGTTCCATATTTGATTGCAACATTTGTCACTTTTGTTGGCTTCTGTAGGGAACGCCAGCATCTTGCATTAAACAAACTTGTTGGACTTGCATATGAGAAGTATATGGTAATTTCTAATAGCTGGAGATCCTCTTTTATCAGTGTTTGTATTATGGTGTCATGTACTGCATGTTCAGGGTTTTATGATAACTGGTATAACATATATTAAAGTAAGGGAAATTTTCAAAAAAATATATTTTCAAAAAAAAAAAGAAGGAAATTTTCATGAAAATCCCATCTATTTTTTAAATTTAAAATAGTCGCCTATATTTCGTAGATTGTGCTCAAGTCTTTTTGGAGAGCGTATAGTGTATTTCAGTTTTATTTTATTTTTTCTATACATTAGATTAAGCTCATATTTGGGGTGTGCATACTTCTGTCATCACACATCAGTTAAAAATACAAAAATATAATTTTGAAAGAAATAAGATACCAAAATGCCCGTGGACTTGTAGTGGCATTTTGGTCATTTTTATTATTGAATTATTGTTTTTTATATATTTTTACAGGTGCGTGATGGTGAGAAGTATAGTCCTCCCAAATTTGAGCTTAATCTGATGTACAAAAAAAATAAATTTAAAATACATTCTATGCTCTCAAAAAGTGGGACTTGGGGGTAAAATATGACATATAGGGGAATCTTTTTAAATTACAAAAGTAAAATGGGATTTTCTGTAAATTTCCTTTAAAATAAAGAAAAAGGAAACAGGAAAAACAGTTGACTTAATGTATTGTAACAGATTGTAAGTCACTTCTCAAAAAAAGGATATCAGGAAACTAATATTACATGCATTATCAATAGTTAAGAAAAACTTAATTTGCATTGAGCTATACACTGCATCAATTTATGAAGTCATCTAACAGCATATATGAGTGCATCTTGTGAGTTAAAAGAATTTTAACTTTTTTTAACTGTCTAAGGCTCTTATACCTTGCTATTATTTTTCCTTGCTTTGACCTCAATCTTCCTTTTCTTTTTTATAATGAAGTATTATTTCCAAGGAATGATGGAACAAGCATGCAAAACATAATATTGCAATTTGGGGGAAATGCTCTCACTCAAATTTGTCCTGAGAGCCCATTCATTCTCTATGACGTCCTCTTCCTTTTGCCCCCTTTTTTCATTGGATTCATTCCCATCCCTTTGTTTCTTTGGGTAGGTCAGTTGTAGGATTTGAGCCTAGGACATAGCATTATGGGTGTCAACACCATCAAGGCCAAGCCTGTGCCTGCATCCCAAACTACTCCATTCTCCCCAATAGTTTTTATTAAACACTTTCTTAAATAATTATTCCCACTTTCCAAACCTCATCATCCATAGAGTTGCATAAGGGCTTTAATATCATTCCTGTTCCATTCTGTTCAGTATATTACGAGTAAAATTGGCCGTCCATTGTCAAAAATGGATGGCTGATGTGAACAGTATGCCTCTAGTATCATGCTATACTTTTACTCCTGACTACCCGAAAACAGACCTTCGTAAGCTGAAAGTATCCATATCTACTGCACTCAACATTAATGTTGCATGGCAACTTTCATCCTCCTGATTTTTGCCCGTGTGATTTGTGGTTGTACCCTTGCTTCTTTTCCTATCTATATATTCCTCGTGTCCAGCTTTAAGACGGTTGTTGACCAATGCATTCATAGTTTTTTATTCAGTTATTCTGGTTCCTCTCATATGTAAATGTCACTCTTTTGTGCTTCCTTGGCATTTCTAACTGGCATCAGATTTTGGTGACTAGTTGCTTAGTTCTTGTTTGAGGTTGCAGGCATAAAAGAATTCTTTTTGTGTTCTGATTATTAGTATGGGTGGGGTTTTTGTATGGCCATTACTTTATAAAATGGGTAAATATAAATTACCTTACGAGATCATTAAGGGTGTCAAATCATCCTATTTATCATTACGAGTGTTGCCTTTTAAGTTTTCATTTCGCTCTGGTACCTCTTAAAAAAGTAGAGAGAAATGACCATATTGCCCTTGTGAGGATTGGGAGCCTTGAACTAGCATGAACTTTTTCATAATTTAACCCATTAAGTGGCCCATTTCAAATTACGAAAATACCCATGGTTGTTAGAGTTAGCAACATGGAACTTCTAAATAACAAAAACACCCCTGTTTTTTCAGGGTTGGCAACACGGAACTCACTTTTTTCATTGTAAACCTTTGTTCCACATTATTCTACCTGAACATGTTTTCATTTGCTAAGGCCACTCAAGGGGGGCTAAATTACTAAAATGCCCCTTAATAGGGGCAATTTGGTAATTTTTTACTATATTTTTTAGAGAGGTAACTGAGTGAAATGAACCTTAAAAAGCAACACTCTTAATGTTAAATAGTATGATTTGGAACCTTCAATTGTTATTGTTTGGTTGTATGACCCTTTAATTGATATTTTCTCTTGTGAAATTTGGTAAAGATGCATCTTGAACCCTAAAAGAGAATCCAATGTTCCAATGCCGGAAACCGTTCCTACGCTCTGCAAATCTATTTCCACCCCTAATTGTGGATTTTGAAGATCCAAATAGTGCAGATCTGGTAGATCTATGGAGACTTGAAATGGACAGTCTAGAAAGTATGTTGCAAGATGGACTATTTTTAGGGCTTGGAATTCACTTTTTTTGAGATTATTGATTTGTTTTTTCTTTGTGAGAACTACATTTTCTGGCAAGATTTGAGGTGCGGTTCTATAGAGCTGCAGCCATACTGAATACTTCCCCTATGAATATTATCTTTAAAATATGGTCAAAATGTATATGACCATAAAATGTCTTTTCTTTTTGTGAAGTATGTAAAACTTCATGCATTCTTATATTAGTGATACGACAATAATAAGTAAATAATCTGCTGCTTTTGTGGTTATGTAATATGTTAGATTTCAAACATCATAAATTTTTTGACAGGGATTCTGG
Organism: Amborella trichopoda; assembly: GCF_054954075.1. NCBI lineage: Eukaryota > Viridiplantae > Streptophyta > Magnoliopsida > Amborellales > Amborellaceae > Amborella > Amborella trichopoda. The sequence continues at coordinate 64,539,024 of NC_142337.1, read as the reverse complement.
GGTCCAAATCCTTCTAGTACCAAAAGTGCCAGCAACAAGATTGCCAAGCAATCTGTCCAAGCTTTTGTCAAGAAAACATTAGCTAGGTGTAGGAAATTTGAAGAGACAGGTCAGAGCTGCTTTGATGAGCCTGCATATAGGGACATTCTCTGTTCTGTGCCTTTACAAGGCGTGGAGACAGACTACATTGATGACACTATAGAGGAGGCTGGGCATGTTTATGCTGATTCTGCCATCTGCCCTTTGGAATCTAACACTTCAGGTATTACGAATAATTCCTCTTTGTATTTCCTGTGGTATTGTATTATTTGTGTGCTCTATGCTTTTAGTATGGGAGAGTCTGTAGTGATCCAGGGACTATGGAAAAACTGCAGTCTCTTTAGGCCATCACCTCACCCAATGAAATGATGGATAGTGAGAGTGAGAGAGCGGAAACTGTCATACTTCTATGCCTCCATTGATGTTGATGACCCCAATGATCTTTATGGTTTCCCATAGTCCATTGGATTATACTTTAGTTTCCAGTGTCGCTTCTTTCATTGTGCCTCGTTTTCTTATGGTTTGTAATCCGCAATGTGGTTGATCTGTCGAACTCCTTTTGATGATGACCATTTCTTTATAGCTAAAATGACCGTTATTTCTTTTGAGTTTTTTATGTTCTGGTACTTTTTTTTTTTCTTTTTTGGATGTTTACTTGGGACCTGATGAGAGTGGAGCACTAGAGTCTAGATGTTATGTCATGGCACCTGCCACTATTCATCTGCCTAGAGCTCATTCTGTTTGCTCTGAAGTCCTTAATATGGCTTTTTCTTTTCTAACAAATGGCAACTTTCCCAGTTTGTTTAAATGCTACTTTTTCAGGTGCAGCCTCATTGGCTTCAGATCCTATTCCTTGTTTGGTTTTGCGGAAGGGGCAGAACATAAACAACATTGACAGAGATAGCACCAATGCTTTTCAAGCTGCCAATAACTCAACAGAACCAAGTTTTGTGAAAGAAGAGACATGGTCAAGTAAAGTGAAGAGGAGGGAGGTATTACTCGATGAAGTTGTTGGTAGTACTGTTTCTAGAGCATCTTCAGCTTTCGGTGGTGCGCTCTCTGGGGGGGCAAAAGGAAAGAGGAGTGAAAGAGATAGAGAGGGAAAGGGGCACAACAAAGAGATTTCAAGTAGAAATGGTACAGCTAAATGTGGCAGGCCAGCTTTATCCAACACCAAGGGTGATAGGAAGAACAAACCAAAGCCAAAGCAAAAGACAGCTCAATTGTCTGCTTCTGTGAATGGTCTGCTTGGTCCTGCTTCTGGGATGCCCAAGGCTATTGTCCCACCAAATCAAAGCACCAAGATAAAAAATGAACGAGATTTTGGTAGCACAGGCCAGGATTCACTGAATGATACTGATGGACCTCTTGATTTTTCACAATTGCCCCTGCCTGGAATAGATGATTTAGCTGTTACTGATGGCCTTGATGCACAGAGTCAAGATATCGGTTCTTGGTTGAACGTTGATGATGAAGGCTTGCAAGATCATGATTATATGGGGCTTGAGATCCCAATGGATGACCTTTCAGAGTTGCATATGATGGTTTGAAGGCGATCTGGTTGTACCTCTGTATATTTTTGTGCATTATGGAGTAAAAGAAAATATAGTTGGTGTAGTGGTTTCTTCTCCAAGTTTACCAATTGGCAGCTGGGGCTTGTAAGCCACTAATTCTTTTATATACTTCTCTCCCCAGAGTTTGCATGGAGCATGTACGATGTGGTGGTTGTAAGGCTTGCTCCCTTTACAATGTTTATCTGATCTTGATGCCAAGTTTTGATTTCCCATGTATAGCTCATGGCTGGCTATGAAATCTGTCCTGTGCATCCTTTGTAGCCTTACAGAGTGGCAAATCAGAGTTCAATTTGTACATACATTTCTATTTCCAATAAGATTTCATATTTTCTTTGTTGCAGATATTTCTTGTAGCTATATTTTTGTGCCTAAGTGATGAAAATTGCTGCCATAAAAAAATTGGGAGCAATTAAAAATGGGAAAGTGTATTCTAATCCAATTGACCAGGAAAACCTATAGCCCATTGGAGTGATAACTTTCCAGAAAATAATGAGAAGTGATGATGTGACTCGTGTGAGAGTCATCCTGGTAGTAATTCATTCTGGTGGGTCCCACTTTTTGTGTCACTGTTCAATGGATTAATGTACTTCCCAACTGAAAATTAGCAAATTATGGGAGATAACATCTCAAACATCCTAGGAGGCATGAGAGATTGCAAAGCAGAAAAATAAGAAAAAACCAAAAGAACTAAATAGTGAAGAAAGTTCAATGTTAAGGTTCGTATTTTTAGGAGTATAAGTTATGTGGTTCTTTATATCTGGGAAAACAAGAAGAAAATTCGAAGTGTACGTTAGTCATGTGGTTCTTTGTATCTAAGAAACAGCAACAAATAAATTGTTTCATTTAAGAGAGAGTCATATTCAATAGTAACTCTGCCAAAGGTTTGTGGAGAGTTTTGTTCAATTTTTAGATGATTGGGATACTTTTAGTACTTCTAAAGGTAGGCTAGGGATGTAATGAGCAAAAGGATAAGCCTATTGAACACATCTTGAAATTGTGTGTTTACTTTTGCACTATACAAATTCGTTGGCAATCCAAAAAATAAGATATCAGGTGGGGCTAAATAATGAAAGGGGAAGTGGGAACATTTCACAGATTCAGACACTCAATACATATCTAGAAAAGAGTAATGAGGAGAAGCAAAGTTGATATATTAATGAACATCTCTAAAACATGTTAGAGAATTTAGCTGAACTAGCCATGAAGTTGACTAAAAGCCATTCCAAGTTCAAATTTCATGAAATGTCAACTCATGATGCTTTTATAAATGTAGATTTATGCATATCGTGTTGTGTCGGGCAACTCTTTTTTCTTTTTCCTTTTAAACATTCAGAAAAAAATCACCTTTGATGGTCCATTCACTTAGCGAAAAGTATTTGTGTTCTTTTGCAAATGCAATATTTCCCTGCTTCGCTTCAGTGGCTGTTTGCTTCTAGTTTCTTCCCTCTTTTGTGTTCCAGGTAATTTATTCTAGTTGCTTGCCTTATGAAAACATTAAATTGTTTTAGCATTTTGAGGATTGTTTCCATTTTTCTTTAGTTCTTTTGATTTTGTTGGCAAGGGATGTCCTTTAGTGTGTTTGAGTGATAATATTCACTTGAAATTTGCAAGTCACTAGATTTTGTTGGCAAGGGATTTCCTTTAGTGTGTTTGAGTGATAATATTCACTTGAAATTTGCAAGTCAATCGATTAATGTGGAGTGAAGTTTTATGCTGCTTTGCATCTGCATAACAGGAAAATTGACGCAAGACTTTGGAGATTCAAGCGTGGGGATCGAGTCCACTTTGAGTTGCCTGTCCCTGGAGGGTGGACAGTTCTTTTCCACTAAGAAAAGAGGAAACCGTTTTGTACCTTACACCATGACAGTTTTCATGGTTTTCTCATGATTATTGTGTGTTTTTTTTGTAGGGTGATCTTTCATCTGTTTCAGGGGTAGATTTAACATTAGCTGAACATTCTTTGGATGCTCGTGGGTGACTCCACCTACGGTTCCCTACCAAGTCCAGCTAGCATCTTTCCTCCCGTGGCCCAAATCCAGTGCTTTGTTGTCGAAGGCTTCAATAGCGGCCACCCTGTGGTGAATTTGGAAAGAGCAAAATAATAGGATCTTCAGGGGGCAGTACCGACACCCTCTCCAAGTGCTGGAATCTATCAAGTTGTCGGTCATATTTTGGGCAACAAACGGCAAACTTTTCAATTCCTTCGCTGCATCTGACTTCATCCTCAATTGTCACACTATCCTATACCACCGCCTGAGACAGGCTACTCACTCCTCCCTCTGGAGACCTCCAGAACCAGGCCAGCCCAAATTAAATTTTGACGGTTGGTCCCTTGGCAACCCGGGTCCGGCAGGTATTGAGGGTATCTACATAAACAATTTGGGCATATCCCTCCTCTCTTCTCCTCCCAAATTGGCATAGCAGATGCCACTATGGCAGAAGCCTGTGCCCTATTGGAAGGCTGAAAAACTTCAACTCCGATTGGAGCTCCATCCTTGTGGAAGGGGATTCAAAAAATGTTCTCTCTTGGGCCTCCCAAGAGGCACCCCCTCCCTGGAGACTTTGGTCCATTTTTTATGAGATTTTCAACATTTGCAGGTACACTCAAGTTTCATGGACTTATATCTGGAGGGAGGCCAATCAAGAGGCCGACACCCTAGCCAAACAAGGAGCCTCACTGCCTACGCCTTAACCATCTCAAGTGGGATTTTCTTTTTTGCCTAGTTCCTTTCTTAATGTATTGTAATAGTAGTGGTTGTAACTTGTAACTCTTTTTCTTCTTCCTTTTTGTAGTCAGCACAACACCTGTGTGTGTGTTTTTGTATAGTGTACTCTCTCTCTTAATACAATGTCAACAGTTTCAAAAAACATTGTTTGTTAAGTTTTAGGAATCTATGAGCAACAAATTGGCATGGAAATTTTAAGGTACTTCATGAGAGCTGCCATGAGGAGGCACCACCAATCAAGAATCAAGGGTCATACAAGAGTGAGTCTCCGTGCTCCTAGTAACTAAAGCCATATGAGAATTAAGATCTAGATTGAGTAAGTACTGATTCTACCCAAGATTGAAACCAAAGTTCGTGGAAATAGATGCGGATGCATATATACAAGATACAGTATCTGAAATTACATGTACATGTCAGGGAATTCTTGGGTTTTCTGCTTGACATTTTGTGTGTAACTCTCTTTATGTAAGAAGACTAGATGACTGTTGTTGGTGGTATTTGTTGTTTTTGTTCAGCAAAAATAGACTGCTATTGAAAGGAAAAAGTTTATTAAGGTTGCAACCTTATACTATTGAAATAAGGTGTACCTCAAAGATCATCTAGAAGAGAGTGTTCCGACATTGGAGAACCCTCTAATTGATCATCTTGACCTCGAGATGTGTAGATATGAAGAAAAAAAGAACTTCCAGTTCTCAAAATAGTGCATCTTGTAACAATTTATATGGACCTTTTGTTTTCAAGATTTTCAAGTTTTTATAAATCTACTTGACCTGTACTATTTTTAAATTTTAAATTTCATAACTAATGATAAAAATAGATTGTCAATCCATCATAAGGTTTCCGACACCAAAACTACATCTTCAAGCAAATTTTAGACGTGCGTCTTATTTCTACATTATACGGAGGGCGCGTCATACAAACTTCACCGTTATTAAAAATTATAAAGAAGACAGAAAAAATGTTAATAGTATGAGGATCCCTCAAATTGCATTTCACATTGGATTCTGGAACTGATTGGTAAGTCAAGGATTTCATGGTTGGTAAATTAATCAATGCCCCTCAATCCCAGTTGATGGAACTGAGGAAAACAGGAAAACCTCTTTCAAACAAAGTCTCTAGACCATCAACCTCAAACCTTTTTGCCCATGCCTCAGCAGCAGAAGAACCATAATCCTTGAGTAGGCGGCTTATTTACTTCTAACCTATTGCATCCCTAAAATCTTCCATTATGGCAAGGCTTTTCCCGGACCTTCCATAAAGAAATAACTTCATTACTTGTCACGGTATGGTTGTCAAAGTAATAAAACTGACTCGGGATACATCCGGATAGTCATTGGGCAAGGGAGCATGGGCGTGAGCAACTATACTTTCGAATTCCAATGGGATCTAATGCATTCTTTGAAGTTTTTTTTTTTTGGTTTTAAGTAGGTTGAAACATGTTCTTGTAATGAATTTGGAGCTGTTTTGTGATGAAATTTGAGTGAGTTGATCGTTTGTCAAGGGAGGACCTGTGGAAGGTTGCTAAAATATTCTAGTAGAATTTGACCTTGCCCCTCATTTCCTTCAATTTCCACAAGTGACAATCTAACAACCTATTAGTCAATCCACACACAAGCAATATTCTAGTTTTGGCAGAAAATGAATTGAATGGAAGAGGGAGATTATGAAGACTATGTGGTGAGTTTGAAGTTTTGAAGGTTTATTTGTATGACATTTCAGGAAAATGATGAAAGAATATTGAAATAGTTGACGTCAGCTTAAGTTTGATTTACAATTAACTATATAGGTAGAAGACAACTTTTTTCTCAGAGCTAATGCACAGTTAATTAGAGAGCATTCATCTCGTTTTGATTTCCCAATATGGCATATCATCAGATTTTGGTTTCACATGTGCATCTTGAAAATCGAAGTAATCACTTTGAAATGGAAGCCTTTATATTATGAAAGCTGTTGAGATGGATGATTGAAACCAAAATTTCTACTCCCAGCTTACACTACTTAATTAGGGACCAATCCATCTTGACACGCATTTGTTTCAACAATCAAACAGGACTTATGGTAGGCCCGCTATTTGGGCCACAGTTCCCCTAGTATTGCTCATGGCGGTTTAGTTCTGGAGCCATAAACCTTGTGATATCTATATTCTCATGTTAATTATTCTGAACCTATTTGAAAAATGTCTAGAAGTACCAATTCCTTGTTTGCCATACTAATAGATTCTGTTGCTCTACCATTTGATTGATTTAGGTTCTATGATTTTTCATAATCTACATTGATTTGGGTTCTATGGTTTTTCATAATCTACATTATCATGGCTTGAAATTTGTCAATTGTCTTTTTGGTCCTAGTTATGGTGTACGTACAGGTTATGACCTGAGGACAACCTTCAGAATTCATCAAGGTGTGCATCCTTACCCCCACTGAGATTTCTTCCTACATACGTTGTGGTTGTTGGGTTCATTGTTGGGGCTTTTATGGTGGATGGGTGGGCTTTTGTGATATATTCCTGACAAAGTAAAGATGCACATAAAGGAGAGGGCGCTGGATCCTTGCTTGCACTTGATTATCCAATAATACATTGGGTTTTGACGTCCTTCCACATTATATATCTCAATCACTGATTTAATTGGATGGGAAGTCAATTGGCACCTTCTGGATTCCAATTCGGCCCTTTACAATTTATTGAAGAGAGTAAATTTACAATTAAGTCAAAACCAAAGGGAAAGTACCAAAGTAACAGTGCTTTTTAAATCCCATAGACTTCGGTAATTCCCAGATAAACCCAATTAAGCCTACCTATTTTCCACTAACTTTCCTTCCAAGGAAAGGGTTTGATATCAAATGTACAGGGATTTGATCATAATTTTAATGCTTTAAGTTCATAGGAGTTTCCTGCTTCTGCTTTCACTGATATATTCTGGACATGTTGGGTCTTACTAAAAACTAATGTACCTTCTCATGAGCTTTTCTCTTCACCCCACCCCCCCTGCTCTGTTTTCCACACTTGAAAGTTTCTCTAGACTCTAGTAATATAGAACATAATGGCAAAGAGAGAGAAATGGGAAGATGGAGACTTATTATGCTATGTATCGAGCATCTGCATAATGCAGGGCTTTGTGCTTCTCTTTCCCATGTAAGCTGTCACAATTATGAATAAGAGTCGTGCTTAATGGTGGTATTGGAACTATGGCATTTTAGTTTTTACTAACCTCATGCTTCGCTTATTTAATAGTTTCTATTTGTTGCTGTTCCCTCTTCATTTCTATGACCTTTTTTTACTTTTTGGGTGTGTGGGGGGATTTGTGAGTTTGGGGGGCTGAGGGGACAGCACGGAGAGTACAATGCACTTAAGTGTATGTCTGTGTACTGGGAACGGATTTTACGGATTTTTTTGTCCATTCCAATATATGTTGTACTGTATTGGGATCCACAGATTGTTGAAGGTCCTTCAGTAGATTTCCGTGTTTGCAGGTGGGTGTTGCATTTCTGCATTTGTCCCGATGAGAAGACAGTCACTAAACTGTGTTTTGGATCATTCAAGGCCCAAAATTAATGAAAAACTAACAAGTTTTATGGCAGATTGTTATTGTCTGCTTTTTATTCTTCTCTAAATGGGACTTTAAGAGTGTTCACAGGCCAGAATTCATTGCTTCCGTTTCTGTTTGAATCTGTGATTTTTCTTAAAATAAATGCTGATAGGAACCTCTGGGCTGCATGCTGGCAGTTGTGTAACCTTGGGGCCTCTTTGGGAGCATTGAAATGCAACTCTGAGAGATGCATATCCTAAAAGATGGCGAATTTGTCTTGCTTGGATGCCCAGAATGTGGATTGAAGATGAAATGTATCTCTCAATTTTGGGGCCAATCTTGACAGATCCAACTACCACCAGAAGAGGTGGAATTTGAATCTCTCACGTTCTTGGGAGATGAATTCCTCATCATGGAGCCAAAATTGTAGTTGAAACTAGGCGTATACAACATCCCACGTCCGTCTAAAAACCCATCTCACTGCTCTCCCACGCACTTTTAACACTGTTGACAAGAGTGTGTGCCCCTAGGCTCTCTCTCTCCCACTTCTCCTTCTCAAGCAAAGCATCCACTCCATCAAACCAGGTATGCTACACTCGGATTTGCTACCATTCTTTGGGATTAGGGTTTGTGGTTTATTAAATGGGATTTATACATAGGGTTCCTGAAATGGTTTGACAATTTTTTGTTATTTTCCATTTAATTAGCAGGACAATGTATTCTTTTATGAGTTTAGAGTTTAATGACGGTTGCGATAAAAGTGGCATTCACTGAGCCTTTTTCTTTTTGCAGTTTTTTTTTTTTTGTTTGCCCATTTTTGGTTGGTTTCTGATGGAATTACTGCAGTTAGGGCTTAATTGAATTTTTTAATGGTTTTTTATTTTTTATTTTGGCCATTTTTTGTTGGTTCTTGATGGTTGGGATTCACTGTTCTTGTTATCTCTATTCTTCTGGTTTTCTACAATGGAGTTCTTCTAATTCTAATTGGTGAGAGCAATTTTGGTTGGTTTTTTATATTTTTTGGTTGGTTATACCATTCCTTAGTTTTTCTTTCACATTATTGAGATTAACATGTATTTGTTGAACAAGTTTTTCTTTTACATTATTGATATTAATATGTATTTGTTGAAAGGAGAAACAGTTGGCATTATTTCTTTCACATTATTCCATACATATATTTCTTTCACATTATTTTTTGACAACCTTCAAGCTTACCTATTACCGAATGCAGTGGATTAAGATTACGAGATTCTATCATCTTTTATTTTTTTTTTTAATACTTTTGATATTCTTATTTATATCTTAGGCTTCAATTATTGAAGGGACTAGTTGTTTGAGCACTTTTAGAAGGTCTAAAATCTATTTTTGGGACTGAGGCTATGCTTGCTTTAGTCCCTTCTTGTTGTTTCATATATTACTTTTTGTTGAGCATATTGCATTTGCTTTTCTGTTGAGCAGCAATACCCAACTCTTTGGTGTAATTTTTGGATGTCATAAATGATTGTTTCCAATTGGTTTTTTCCTGATATCTGTGCTGTATGTCTGGGTGAAGACTGACTATACTTCTCTCTTGATTAGTGTGGTCTAGTGGGTCTCATGGTTATGGGGATTTTATCCTCTTTAGAGACGGATCTAGTTTGATGGTTTCTGTTGGTTTTTTTGGTTATCTCAATATTAGAGAGATGTTATCTGTTGAATTTTAGATTTGGGTTTTCATGTTCACTGTTTGGATCTTAAACTATTGTGGCAAGAATCTTCTATTTCAGAGCATGGTATCGATGCTTGATTACCTTTTTGGTTGATGCTTCAAACAATAAACGGTTAATCTTTTAAATTCCTCTTATTTTTTTGATATATGCTATTGATTTTGTGAATTTTTTTTATTTTTTGAATGATATTTCTAATTGTTTTGTATTCATGGTAGTCTATGGAAGTGTTTATGATAGAGGGCAAAATTATAGTTCTTTTTTAGGATTTTAAGTTTTTTTTGGATTCTAGGGTTTTCTTATATATATTTTTTATTTACTATTCGTGAGTACTATTCATGATACTCTTCGCACATTACAATCTATAGGGGTATTTTTAAAATTTTAATATTGTTTTAGGGGTATTTTGGAATTTTAATTTTTACTTGGGTTTCAAGTTAATTTAGGGTTTCATAAGCTTATAAAAGGTTTGATGTTACATTTTGGGAGAAAAGTTGTTGGAATAAATTTTGTTTTATGAAAAAGAACAAAAGATTTCTTCTCTTGGCTTGATTTACAACTATGTTATTTCTCCATCATTGTTGATTTTACTTGTTTAAAGTTCAAGAAAAAGGTGGATTCATTTTTCCGCCTTTTCTTTCTACATCAAGTGGTATCGAAAATCAACAGGTCGGAGCAAAACGATGAAGCTGCCTTCAACCACCCGTTCTATGCACGCGCTCTGTGTTGGTAGATTCCTCTTCGAGAGAATAGATCATGGGATTTAGTTGATCTCCATGATTTGAAGGAGAACGAGGTTGATTTTGGCGTAGGTCGTATCGAAAATCAACAGGTTGCAGATTGGGATTTGCCACCAACTTTCGATACATACTTAGGTAATGAACAAGATCTTGTGAGAGATCCAATCTATCATGATGACCAAGATTTCGTTGTTAAACTGATTTCTGATAGAGAAAAAGATGAAAATCTTAATGATATCGAAGAGGTGGAGCATTTTAGGAGATTTAGGGCATTGGAATCAAAGTAGTGCAACGGAAGCATGGTCAACTCAAAATCTACAACTTGTGATCCTCGTTTCAAAGAGTAATGAGGCAGATGTCGAGAAAACTTCTAAAATACAGAAAATTGAGTTTGAAGTTTCCTACATAAAATTGGCTCTCACGGCCTCTCTCTTCCCAAAACGACATCGATCACTGCTCTATTCTCCTAGATACGGTTGCAGTACACAGAAGCCCCAAACAGTTCAGATTCGAATTGGCCAGGCTTCAAGAGGAATCACTCCTAATACTGATTCCCCAATGGTGGAACTCAATGTCCACACTAGTCACGGGAAGGGCAGGGTACAAGCTACAAACCAAAATTCAACTATTCAAAGTAGCCTTGAAAAACTGGAGTAAGTCCTTACCTGGGAACTATTCCCAGAATAAAATATCCCTTCTTCAGGTCATCCAATCTCTGGATTGTTTAGAGGAAACCAGACCTCTAACTGACCAAGAAGCTACCCTTAGATCCTCTACGAGATTGGAATATTTTGCAAACCTTAAGAAAGAAGAACTCTTTTGGTTCTAGAGATCTCGTGTGAAATGGTTGAAAGCAGGGGACCTGAACATGGGGTACTTTCATCGGGTAGCTCGCTACCGTAGAAGGAATAACACCATCTCCATCCTCAAAAAGGACAACATCTCTCTTACCCATCCTGGGGAAATAGAGACAGCTATATCGGATTATCCCCAGACCCTCTACGCCACGCCTTCGGTAAGTAGGCCCAGGAGGATTTCTCTTGACTTTCTCACTTTATCGGATCTGTGAAGAACATGGCTTGAGAGACCTTTCTTGGAAGAAGAAATTATTGGGGCCATAAATAATCTTGCAAAAGAAAAGGCCCCAGGCCCTGATGGGTTCCCCATTGCGTCGTTCAAGGTTTCCTGGGACACTTTCTGTCTTGACTTCATCTCTTTCTTTGAGGAGTTCCACACTAGACGCATTTTACACAAAGCTATGAATGCAACCTTTATTGCCCTTGTACCCAAAGTGGAAGGCGTTGAGGAACTTAAAGATTTCCGACCCATTAGCCTCATCAACTCTTCTTATAAATTTTTTTCCAAGGTGTTGGTAACTAGGCTTCAACAGGTACTCCCTTTGATCATTTCACCTTCTCAAACAGCCTTCATCAGAGATAAGCAAATCCTTGATGGTGCTCTCGTAGTACATGAGTGCAACCGTTCCAAACATGTCATAAAAAAGCCTGGCCTGATCTTCAAGATAGACTGGGAGAAAGCCAATGACCATGTTGATTGGCCCTTACTCGACCAAATTCTGACTAGAATGGGTTTTGGCCACACTTGGAGAAAATGGATGTTAGGATGTTACCCACATCCATACTTTTCTATTATCATAGATGGTTCCCGTAGAGGCTACTTCCCATCATCCAAGGGATTACGCCATGGGGACCCTCTCTCCCCCTTCCTATTCACGATAGGGACCGAAGTTTTCAGCAGGTCCCTATCCCATCTCTATCAAGAAGGCTTGCTATTTGGCTTTAAGAGTTTCTCTCAGGGGCTCGTTGTGTCCCACATGCAGTATGCAGATGACACACTTGTCTTCCTCGAAGCTACCCCACAAGAAGTTGATAATCTGAGGATTTTCCTTAAATGTTTCCAGGAAGCCACAGAGTTCAAGATCACAATGGATAAATCGAAAATGATGGGGGTGGCCATCACGACTAATCAGATTAGATCATTAATCCCAAATTGGGTATGCCAATTCTGCCTTCTACCTACCTTGGCCTTCCCTTGGGATTAGGAAAACCAAAAAAGTGCCAGTGGTCCAAGGTGATAGATAAGGTAGATAGACGTCTTTCAAGTTGGAAAGGAAGATTCCTGTCTATGGCAGGCCGCAAAACTCTTATCAATGCTACTTTAGCAAACATTTCGGTCTACCTTATGTCCTTATTCTACGTACTTGCTTCAGTAGCCAAACGTTTAGAGCAACTTTCCAAGAACTTTTTATGGTCCATCCAAGCTGAACAGGCAAGATTTCATCTCATTTTGTGGGATAAAGTTTGCCTACCAAAATCACAAGGAGGACTTGGGATCAAAATCCTGAGTAAACATAATTTGGCACTCTTTGGAAAGTAGTGGTGGCTCCTAGCTACACAACCAAATGCACTGTGAGCTCAAGTTATTCGTCACAAATATAAGATTCCAACTACTACTTGGGTGCCACATGTGAGGTGTCGAAGTCGTGCTTCAGGTGTGTAGAACTCGATCGCCCATTCCCTCCCTCTCTTCAATAATTTTGTTAGATTCCACGCCAGAGAAGAGTCGAGAGTAATATTCTGGTCCGACCTGTGGTTTGGTCAAACCCCTCTAAGGGAACTCTACCCCTCCCTATACTCCATTGCCTCACATAAAGAATCTACAGTGGTCGAAGATATGGCTACAGTAGGAGGGAGAAGAGTTTGGAATCCGTCCTTCAGGACTTCAGGAGGAACCTCTCTGAAGCAGAATCCTCCTCTTTTACCCAACTCTTAGCAGCCTTGCAAGCCTACTGCATTCCTAATAGTGGGAATGATGTTTTGGTGTGGACTCTTTCCCCCTTTGGGCATTTCACGGCCGCCTCTTTTTATAGGAGGCTCACTCAATGTCCCACTTTGCCCTTCAACCCCCCCTCAATCCTAGCCAAAGTTTGGTCTTCCATAGCACCCCCAAGAGTTCAGACTTTCAATTGGATAACAGGATCACTGAGAGCGTTAATTGTGGACCAACTACAAAAGAGGGGAATACATACTCCAAACAGATGTATTATGTGTCAAAAAGAGGAGGAATCAAATGCTCATCTGTTCATTCACTGTGAACAGGCGAGATACCTTTGGAGTAGACTTTTACTACTCTTTGACCTAGAATGGGTTACTCCACCAACGGTACTTTCCCTTTTATCCATAGATTTCGACAAGCCCTGGCCCGAAGCTGGAAAAATCATACGGAAGGTTGCCATTGCCATACTTGTATGGGTTATTTGGATAGAAAGGAATAATAGGATATTCCAAGGACGTTATCAACAGCTGCCTGCACTCCTCCACAAGGTTAAGACTTTGGTAACTTTTTAGGCAACCAGCCACAAAGTCTTTTGCGGGTACACCCACATACTTTTTTCTAAGCCAATGGGATAACATCCTTTTTCATCAACCAAGGAAATCTCAAAAACCCAACAACTGGCAACCACCCTCGAGAGGAACTATCAAACTCAATTTCGATGATTGCTCAAGGGGCAACCCAGGACCAGCTGGGGCTGAGCTGGGGGAGTATTATGAGATCATGAAAGGAATATTCTGCTCACGTACGTTGAATCCCTTGGCTATACTGTTAATGGCACTGCAGAGAGGGCTCAAGCTTTTTAACCACTCTTGGGGATCCTACTTGATAGTTGAAGGGGACGCATACAACATTATATCTTGGGCATCCAGAAAGTCTATACCACCCTGGTATATAGTTCGATCTTTGATGAGATTGAATTCATTTGCAAGGGTATCAGCGTCTTATGGAGGCATACATTCAGGACGTTCAACGCGCTCGCAGATCTCATGGCAAATGACGGAGCCAACCTCACAAACAGTCTTGGACTCCCTCTAAGCTAGCTGATGAGCCTTTTTCTCATTTTTGTTCACTACTCACACACATGTTGTAAATAGGGTGTTATATAAACCCTCTCACCGTTTTTGCCGAGCCAACTCCTTGTTGTCACAGTATTGGACTCTTTTTTGGCTTTTTTGTAAAGGGATTACCTTGCCCGTTAGGGTTCTGCTAGATCCCAATTTTTTTAAGGGACGCTAGACCCAACACTTGTATTTACTTATTTCTTTATTCAATGAAATAGTTAACTTTATAAAAAAAAAAAAAGTTTCCTACACGATTTTCAATGGGACCTCAAGAATAGCCAAAATTGATAAATTTGCATCGATTCCTCAATATGTATATTATGATCTATGTTTTGAGGAATTATTTTTACTACGAATAATATTTAATTCGATAAAAAGAAGAAGGTTGAAGAAAGTGGTTTTGGCCCTGAATTCATCTTTAGAACACTTCAAAACTTGAGGACAAGTTTTCTGCAACCAGGGGAGAATGATGGAGGGAAAATTACACTTGTTTTTAATTTCTATTCAATTTTAAAGGATATATATTTTCATTTTATTTTTAAGATTTTATGTATTTTTATTCTGAGGGTTTTTTTTTTTTTTTTTACTATTCATAGTATAGTTCATGCATTTTTGTTTACATGGGTATTTTTGAAATTTTAGTATTGTTTTAGGGATATTTTATAGTCTTAATTGTTTACTTGGGTTTTAAAAATGTTGGATGTTACATTTTAGGAGAAATGTTGTTGAAATAAATTTTACTTTATGAAAGAAGAAATTTTTTTCTCTTGGCTTGATTTACAGCTATGTTCTTTCTCCATTGTTGCTGATTTTACTTGTTTAAGATTTAGGAAAATGGTAGATTCAATTTCCCACATTTTTCTCCTATAGCAGTTTACTGATGAGTGTATAGCAATGCTAGTATAGAACTGCTTTTATTTATTTTTTGTTTCGATTTATGATTTTCGAAAGTGGGGAGCCATCTGTTTATCCTCTTAGAATTCACTGCTATATCTCCTTTTAATTTTGCCTATTTCATTTTGAGAACAATTTAAACTTCCTACTCTAGGTTCAATTCAATGGTATGAAAGAAACTTGACAAATTTTGACTCTTCCAGGTCCATTTGGTTGATCTTGTAATGGAGCTAAATCTGATTGCAATATAGCTATAACTTGTAACAATTTCCATGAGCCTGAGCCTAAGAAGCCTTAGGCAGATTATTATTTTTTAATTAAAAAAAAAACCATTTTATGGGAATTGAAGCCATGATGACACTTGGTTGTTTGTCCATTTTGTTGGATACCCATGACATAGGGATCGATTGTTAACTAGATATTAACTAGGTCCTTGTCTAGGGTCATACCTAAACCATGAACATCTGCCAAGTATGAAAAAGACAAGAAAACTATTGCATATTAGGTGCACAAGCTGCCTGTCCATGTGCTTATGGTGCGGTCATAGTCATTTGCAGTGTGAAAGCAACTTCATGCGGGTAGAGCTTGTGGGACATTTTTTTCATCGTACCACACATAGTTGATGCAGAAGAGGTGGACTTTTTCAGCCAGAGACGTATGAGCAAAGGAGCCTATTCTGTCCTAAGGGATATAATCATGGACAGAAGAGACATAAGTGGTATCATTGGATGAACAATTGATGACTTTCTTATATACTGAGTTATAACTTGAGGAATCATAAGATTGGTCATGACTTTGGTCGTTCAGGGGAGATTGCAAGCGGACACTTTAATCGAACGCTGAATGCAAACATACGACTGCACTGAGTTTTAATAATGGATGCAAGCCAGAAATAAGTGCCTTTGAGAAGTACAATCCCTATTTTGAGGTATGCTCGTTTTAAACTTTATAATTAAGCATGGTACATTCCTTCATTCACTTGAAATATTTTTGGAACTAATAGGATTGAATTGGAGCCGTTGACGTGACTCGCATCTCAGCCATTTTTAGCCCAAGACTACAAGCCAAATATCTTACATCCCAAATGTCAGTGTGCTCGTTTAACTTGAAACTTCAATACATTTTCACTGGATGGGAAGGTTCTACATTCTGCATTGACAAGTGATGCCTTTGTACTCCCTAGTGCTATTCTTCTACATGTTTACGTTATTAAATATATGGAAAAGCGCATGACTACATATAGAAGGTAACGTGACGAGTTATGTGCACCTTTTTGCTTGTTGAAAAATATTCCCTTGTGGGGTGCCGGCTACCCAAATATGCCAGGATTTCTTGCCCCTTACCATAAGACCCAGTACCATTTTGAGTGATTTTGCCTGTGGCAACCATAGGCCCAGACTCATAACGAGTTGTTTACCAAATGGCATTCCTCTCACTGCAAACAACCATAGAGCATGTCGTTGATGTTTTAAAGGCGTACTTCCCCATCTTTCGAATTGCTACTTTCTACCCGTTGAAGACACTGTTGAGTTTATGTTGCCTTTAAAGGCTTTATGAGTGCTTGTAAAATGAAATGATAAAGTGGAACATGAACTCTGTGGGAGTGTGGTCCCTCTGGGTCATACTAAGCAAACGATGTTTGCAGGTACCGGACTGTGCTTGACGATCTAGGCCAATAGGTTGGGACAAACCCATGTTACCTGGGCATGAAGAACAAACCGATGAGGGTTTATGGGTTAGCCCTTGATGATGTCGGAGAACATGCCCGGATGAGTGAACCGAGGGACTGTGTGATCCTTATGTGCGATGGTGGCCTACTGAAACGGGGGCCAAAACCTCATCCATGTTCCATCACATGGCATGCATATTGATAGATCGTTCGGGAAAGCCAGATATCCACCTTTTAGGGTGAAGCGTATGCATGTGTGAGAGATACCCCTATACGTTATAGAGCTGTGGTCGTATCAGGTCTAAGTGACTTTGACTTGTCTCTAGGGGAGGACCTGAAATCTACAGACTGGGATTGCGATCCCTTGGCTCATCGAACTGACTTTAATGACCCGCTAATGAACCACTGCTTGGACTGTGGGACATGGGAAACACTACAGTTCGATAAAACTAGTGTGGTCTGTAGTCCACAGTTGAAGGTGAAGTACCCCGTTATTACAGATTGGATTCCTAAAACCATATGGATCATTTTTCCATTATATTAATTTAATTGTGTTCATTTTATTATTGAAATGATTTTAGTTTTATTATTTGAATTTTTATGAATCTCTCAATATTTTCTTTGTGATTTTTGGACTTATAAAAATACAGTTATTTTCTTACAAAATTATAAAAATTCAAATATATATTTTAAATTATTTTATTCAATTTTAAAAATAATATTTGATTCCATGGGGGCCCATAGTGCACATAGGCTCACCATGTGGCATGTGGGTGGGGGCCCACATGTGCCACAAAAGGGTGGCACGCCCTACCTTCTTTGGATTCTCTTGTTTGCTTTTAAGATAAGGTTAGTTTGATTTGTGGCATGTGGTCAAATCTTGGAAGGGATATAGTCAATTTGAATTGATATGGATGTTATCTTATTTATATTTGGTAGTATTTATCTACTTGATATTATTTGACATATCCTTATGGAATATGTGACATGGATCGTGCAATTTTATAGAATGCATGATATTTTATTTTATTTAAATATATTGATGGGAAAATGGTTTAAAAAAGAGGGATAATGGTTCATGCACCTTTCATAACGTTGATGGCTCATCTATAGAATGGATAACTCAGATCTCTCACCCCACAAGTCACCCTTGATCGACGGTCTATGTTCAATCTCATAAAAAGAGGCAAGCCAAAGGAAACCGTAAGAAACCCTAATCTTATTCAAAGCTTATAAAAAGGGATTCTCTACCCAAAAATATCTAAACCTTATCTCTCGTACCTAATTCCCATTTTTTTCTCTCATATCCCGAAAAGGGGCACGCACCACTCTCTCATGTTTGATCTCTCTCTCCCACATTGTGAAAGAACCTAAGAGTTTAAGTTATGAAGTTCTTCTCTCCTATCTCTCAAATATGGATTTACGACTAAGGGCTTTAGGGTTTAGCAAAAAGAGAATCAATCTCTCTCAAACTAAGTTGCTAAGAGAATTCACCTAGGGTTTGAGTTTGTGATCAAAGGGGTTCATGTTCTATTGGTGTGACTTGGCCGAAATTTTCTTTCTCGGTTCGAGATTGAAGCTAGACCGTTGATCCCGTGCCATCAGATAGTGGTGTCTAGGTGTGGGGTGTAATAAGCCCGGTTGAGGTAATCTCCGACACTCTTGCTTTTGTTTCTTGCAATCTTATCTTTTATTCTCAAGCATAATGCATAGTTGTTTCAATGACATCAAGTTGTTAAGATCTTGGTTTTATTGTTATGTTGATTTTATTTTGAAATTTATCTTATTATAATGAAGACCACATGTAAATGATCTTTTGCCAAAAGAAAGGAGTGAAAAAAAAAAATTAGAAAAAAAATATATATGTATTCCCTGATAAAAGATCACATAGATCTTTCTTTCAAACACAAGTTAAGATAATTATAGCTAGTTGTATCCCACTTATTTTCATCAAGCATAAGGACAAATATCTACCCGAAGACATTGAAATTCCTATTGATGGGGAAGGGGATGCAGTTCATGTACCAGACTTGGATATGCTTGGGAAGAACCAAAGGGAGTGAGATGAGTTGGTATGTTTTTGAGATATTATAATGAAAACGTGGAAAGATTGCACTTCTCATCACAATATTTAGATTTTTGTATGATCAGTTATGTACTTGCGACTTAATCATGTGATATGTCGAGGGGTCAACATTCACTTTAAATTTTTCGAAATGAGCTATTTCTTTTGTGTAGTGATGTACTGATTGTAAAATATTTTGTCAAATTTGTAATATGGAATCTGTGCTTTTTTTCTCTAATTTTGTAATGTTGTGAGTTGATTGCTATCTGATTTATATCATTGTTGGCTATTTTGTTAGATATGAATAAGATGAGAGAAAAGACAGTTAGATGGACTGGCCATGTGCAGTGTAAACATAATACAACATCAGTTAGGAGGTGCTATTTAGTTCAAGTAGTTGTAAATGGTATGGGAAAGGCCCGAAATGATATAGATAGAAGTAATGAGAAGAGATATGGTGACTTGGTTTGACTAACATATGACTTTTGATAAAGTGGAATGACAAAACAAGATTCGTGTAACCGACTTCAAATAGTTAGAATAAGGCTCGGATGCTGATGATAATGGATAGTGAAGTCACAAGTCGGTCAACTGCGAGGAGGAAGAAGCTTCAATGGACACCTTCGATGTAGTCTATTCTATTGGATGTACTAGTTGAGGAAGTCAAACTAGACAAGAAACCAGTAAGTGATTTAAAAAAATACAAGAAACCATGGAGTGGTCTAAAAAATGAGCAGTGGACTACCATTTAGAGCAAATTCAATTCGCGTCTAGAAATGGACTTGAAACGGGAGAGTTTCAGGAACAAGCTGAAAGCATGGAAGACCAATTACAATATAGTAAAGGAAAGCTTTGGTTTGGATGACTCTCTATAGATGGGTGTTGTGGATGATCAAGTGTCGGATGACTATTGTGGAGTGTGTGTCTTCCTCCCCCCCCCCCCCCCCAAAAAAAAAAAATACTCTTATTTTAATTTTAATTTTTTATTTATTTTTAATATTTTTGAATCGCCAATTTAAACTGATTCAAATTGGCAATCCAATATGGATCTGTAAGGTGGTCAATTCATCCCATGATTTGGGTTTTGAAACATTGGTTAAAGTCTAAAGAGAAAATGAGGACAAATTTTGGTGATCCATGGGATGAAATTGTACATTTGGTTTGCTAGTGAGACCATCACAGCATGATTTTTGTTTGATTGAGTGATCAAATCATGTTCATTCATCTATAGAAATACATTTCAAAAGAAAGAAAAACACAAAGGAAAAGTATATAGTGAAACTCTTTATATTTGGTACGAGGTGGTCACAATTGATCTTAACAATTAGATGTGAAATTGGGTAGCTGAATTTATTCCATTGACCAAGCTCAAAGTTCGAAATAAATTTTTTCGAACTTTATGACACACCCAAGCTATCATATTTTTCATCGGATGATTATAAGTAATTGTGACATTCTTGTACCAAAGATAAATAATTTTATTGTATACAATCCCAAACACAAATCGGTTTTGACGTCATAAAATGCTCAAAATCAATTTCCACACCAATTCAACTCCTTACCGATCATTTGATGGGAGACTAAGCTTATGGTTTTCAGAGCTCAATTTTTTATCCTATGAATCATAGGGTCCTAAAAATCCGGTGCTTAGGGTATTACACCAATTGGATCAAATGGGTAATTTGGTCCAATGGGACCAGTGCAAGCAGCAAGGAGAAACATAAATGGGGCTAAGAGAAAGGGTGGGGTGAATAATGGGAAATCTTGAAAGCGAGAGCAAAAATAATTATCAAGACATGAGTGAAATGGTGGTTTGACCAGTCAAATGACCAATCAGTACCTTTGTAGATCTTCTCCAAGATAAAATATGATTTGGATAAAAAGCAATAAAAACCAAGGTTAGACTTGGTTTTATCCAGTTTGACCATTTAAATGAGGATGAATAATTTTTTTTAATACATGTTATAATTTAAATTATTACTTCTATTTTTCTTTTATTGTTTCTAAAATTCGGTCCTACCAATTTGACTAGTGGTTGGATTGATTTTGATTTGCCCTTACCGTCACTAGTTCAACATCCTGTCAATCTTGATAACCTATGAGTGAAACTTTTTCAAGGAATAGAAGGGGACCATAAAAGAAAAAAGAGAAGCAACAAGACAAAGAAGTGGGTTTTTCTTTGGCGTGTTGAGTGGGGCTTTGCACACATGCTCGATTTTGAAAATGATGAGATTCACTTTTGTAAAGGAGTAATTTACTAGTAATCAAATTTGATCTAGTAGTTGAAATGAAATGAGAGAATATCACTGGAATGGTCAAACTACTTGAAAAAATCAATGAAGTGTTTAAATCAATCCCTTTACTGATAAAATGATGGGGAAGGATATAATGAGACCATTTATTTTTTTGTGGAAAGTGGTCACAATTAATTTTGACTATTAGATGTGAAATTAGGTGACTGCATTTATTTTACTGACTAAGCTCAATATTCAAAAGAAATTTTTTCGAACTTTATGATCCACCTAAATTATCAGATTTCATATTGAATGATTATAAATAAGAGCAATGATCCTATAGAACCCTCCCCCACCTATGTGTGTAAGATCCCAAATGATCACTATTAAAATTAGCACAGACATAGGTGAGGGAGGGTCCTATAGTATTATTTCTCTATAAATAATTGTGACCTCTCTGTACCAAAGGTAAATGGTCTCATTGTATACAATCCCTAAAATGATTATTTCTTAAATGGTATTGTTTACATAAAGTGACAATTTTATTTGTGGAAATAAGATTGCAAACTTGCAATATCCTACACCATTCAACTAAAATTGATTGTGTAGATTTAAAATGTACTTTAAATAGTACAAAAAAAGCACATCTTTTAAGATAATGTCAAATTTATATTGTTCAAATACAATAGACAGTGTAGGTCAATACAATCTTGCTATATAAAAGGGGTAATTTTGAAAAGTTTTATTGATATATCCATTTTATAGGCTAGTAATTCGCCTTACTTTGGTGCAAGGCCTCAAGCCAAAGATTTGGCCAATTTAGGGGAAGCGGAGAGAATCAAATAACATTAAGAATGAGACTCGATACTTGTAAATTAGTTTTGATATAGTAATTAATGAGAGGAAAGAATATCGGTGAACAATTTAGGGAAAATTGCACAAAACCCTCCAAAATGGACTTTCTAATCAATTTACCCCCACCTAATTTTTCTTAACAACTGTCCCTTAAAAACCATGTTTCCTAGCAAATACCCCAATACAAAAAGTTCATTTTTTTGACGAAAATACCCTTCCTTTACATAACAAATCATTTTCACCGGTGAGGGTGTTTCGGCATTTGGAAGAGGCAGTCCGACGATTATTTTGTTAGAATCAGCAGTCCGGCATTTTGAAGGGGCAGTCCGACGTTTTGAAGTGGCGGTACAGCATTTTGAAGGGGCACTCTGGCATTTTAAAGTGACGGTCTAGCATTTTGAAATGAGCAGTCCGACGTTGTACAAGTGCACTCCGGCGTTTCTTTTTATTGGGATCCGAAAATGATTTATTATGTACAAGAAGGATATTTTCGTCAAAAAAAATAAACTTTTGTATTGGGGGGTATTTGTTAAGAAACATAGGTTTTCGGGGGGAAGTTGCAAGGAATAATTAGGTAGGGGTCAATTGATCACAAAGTCCATTTCAGGGGGGTTTTATGCAATTTTCCCAACAATTTACCAATAAAATTATTATTTGTTGAAGGAAACATTATCTAAATATCTATAAGAGATGAACAACTCAGCATTTTATTATATCTCTCGATTTAATTTCAAAATACCTATAAAAAACACATGATTTTGAGTTGGAATAGTTGGAAAGAAAAGTATACAAAGAGACCATTTATTGTTAATACAAGGAGGTCACAATGGATAAAATGGTCACATTTAATTTTAAATCAAGTGGTTGTGAGTGTATTATTTACTAGACCCAAAGTTCACCGATGGATAGATACAATGGTCACATTAGATTTTAAATCAAGTGGTTGTGAGTGTATTATTCATTAGATTCAAAGTTCATAAAAAAAAAAGAAAAATCTCGAATTTTGTGATATACTCCAAGCCATCCAATTTGGCATCTAGTGGCTAGTAACAATTGTGACATCCTTGTAACAAAGATAAATGGTCTCATAGTATGCAATCCCTAGTTGCATATAGGCAAAACATTATACAATTCATCTCTTATGGGCATTTTGGAAACTTTCTTTTATTAAAAGGAAAGAGTTTTTATAAGGCATCAACCTTATAAATGAGAAGTAATTGTAATGTGTACTTCAAAAACCTACTGGAAATATGCTGTTCTATCTTTGGAACCTTGTAAATTGATCATCTCAATTTCGAGATGTATGGATATGAAAAAAGAAATGATTTCATTCCAAACAAATAAGGAATCTTATAACACATTATTTAGATTGTCCACTTTTATGATTTTCGAATGTTTATAGATTTGCTTGATCTACATTGTATTTGAAATTTTAAATTGTATAGTTAGGGGTGGAAATATATTTTCAGGTCATCGTAAGATTTTTGAGACTAAAACTGCGTCTTCTGATGACGTCTGAAGGTGCTTGTGAATGTGATTGTTTAAAGTATGTCAAATAAATTGATCATCTGTGTATTTCAAAAACCTACTGGAAATATGTTGTTCTAACGTTGGAACCTTGTAAATTGATAATCTGAAATTCGAGATGTATGGATATGAAAAATAAAATAATTTTAAGTCATACAAATAAAGAATCTTATAACAGATTATTTAGATTGCCCACTTTCAAGATTTTGAAATGTTTATAGATTTGCTTGATCTACACCATATTTGGAATTCTAAATTGTATAGTTAGGGGTAGAAATATATTTCCAGGTCATCGTAAAATTTTTTGGAGTAAAACTGCATCTTCTGATGAAGTCTGAAGGTGCTTGTGATTTGATTGTTTAAAGTGGGCAAGTCAAATAAACCTCACCTTTGCTGAAATTTCTTTTTTATAGCTCAATTTAAAAATACTTAAGTTTCCCCTATTTCTTATTTGTCAGCTAGTACAATGAAGGCATTTTGGTTATTTAACCATTCAAGTCACTTGATTCAAATGACCCATATAGTTACGATGATTATCAAAACATGGAACATATTTTTCATTAAAAATCTTGTCCTATGTAAGTAGGGTTGTTTCTCATGTACTCCGACCTAAGTCACATAAAGGAAATAATGCAAATGCCCATGTCATGGGTTCCAAATAAAGAACACGATATTTTACGTAAAATACTTCATCAAAATGTGAATCTGAATAATAAAGGGTATTTAGTCCTGGTCATTTGGTACAAGTGGATTTGCACTTAAATAACTGCATAAAGCAGTTAGTTTGGAGAGTAATCACTTCATTGGTAAATTGGCTAATTTAATATTCTCATTAAATATATGAGACTATTTTATTTATATTTTTACTATTTAAAGTGCCTCATCAGATAAAATATGTTTACATGTCCAAGAAATGACTTTGGTTCCTAACAAAAAAAATCCCATAATATTATACTCCTCAGGAGCTTGTCACATGGCAAACAAATACCCTGTGATTTTCCTCGTAGTTTTGATGGGATTTCTGGAGGTCGTATTGTCCTAAAAACAAACAAAAAAGGGCCTTTTTCTTTTCTGGTAACTCTTCCAATAAAGGGCAAAAAGAAAACGGATAGGAGAGTGAGAGAGAGAGAGAGAAAATGGGGGAAGATCCATGAAAATCACTACATGGCGGGAACTCTGCAGGCCCTTTTTTTTTTGTATTGATTCATTCTCTCTCCATCTCTCTCTCTCTCTCTCTCTCTCTCTCTCTCTCTCTCTCTACAAGCAACAGGGTAGAGCTTTTGCTTCTACATTTTAACGGTAGCTTCCACGGAGGACACGGCGAGAAGCGCACAACGGAAACCCTAGATTTTGGAAATTTTTTGTTGCCTTGTAGGTAATGGAAGTCTTAATGTCTTTTGAAACACTGAATTTTTGGGAACCCTAGTTTTCTTGCATGGGAGATTTACCAGATAATAACGGATAATTTGTTCTTCTCTTTGCAGGTTTTTTGGTTTTTGCTGTTTGTACTAAAGATCTCCTTTCTCAAATTTAGAGGCAAGGATCAGAGAGCCTCTGAAATTTCTCTGCTTTATATCTATCTTAATTGCCCTAGGTGTGTTATTGTAAGTATATGCTGGAGTTGGATTTGAAATCCTGTGAAACCCAACGATTTTAAAGAAATTGAAGACCTTATATTTCTGTTTTCGGGTTAAGGGTTTTTCATGTAATTTTGTTTGGTAATTACTGGAAATATTTTTTCCAAATTTAATTGCATGCATTTGGCGATCTAGGCAGCCGTTGCTTTCTGTGCCTTGGAAACCCTAGATTTCCTTTCCTGTTTTTGAAGTTGGGGTTAATTTTTTGGGCTTGAAATTTAGGCTTGTATGTCTCATCAGAGCCTTATATTTACTTCTGTATTTAGCTATGGTTTCTCAATTCATACTGAATTTGCATATAACCTATACAGCTTGCTAACTAGAAGAAATTTGAATGTATGAACTAGCCCTAAAATCATATTCATCGTACTCTTTTGCTTTCTGCTTGTTCAATACCTCTGATTTTTTTCATCTTCCAGCTGTTTTTTTCTTTTTGGTCTTCTGTTTTTGGTTTATGTTTTGTGGTGGGTTTTATATTCCTTATTTGTATGCACATTTATTGCTCAAATGATTTTGCCTGAATATTTTTTTCCCCTGAAATTCGTTGTATTTGCATGCTTTTATTTAGGCCAAGCTTTGGGGGCATTTGCATGGTCTTTCTAAAACCCTTGGTTTGCTTTTCCTGTAGGGCTCAATCTATCCAGGAGGATTTCTTCAATGGAATAAGAATCAGTAGATGGGAATTATCTCTAGATTATGCATACATGCAATGTTGTGATGGGTGTCCTAACTAATAATCGGAAACGACCTAATGATTTATTCAGTTTAAGATCTTCTCCATGTGGAAGTAAATGTTCAAGTGGGTTTGTTTCTAACTTTGCTGATTCTGAGCATAACAGTGCATTTTGCAATAAGAGGGCAAGATTGTCATCCCTACCTCCAAATTCAGACCCGATTCCTTCACAAAACCTAGTCCAGCCAAAGCCCATTGTTAATTCTTCCACATATCCATCCCCCGCTCCTTTGCGACGATCTGTGCTTGGTCCTGTGAGACCTTCAAAGTTTTCATTGGCAGCCAACCAAGTCACCAGATCTCACAATTATATGCCAAATTTCTTTAGGTCTAGTGAGAAACCAGAGGTCCTGGGTGGTGGATTTGTGGGTAAAATGGAGAGAGGTTTGACTAGGGTGGTGCAGAATATGTATAATGGTGCTAAAAATGATGCATTTAGTTTCTTAAGGAGTTCGCGAAAGGACCAGAATATTAATGGCCATGAAGACAGTTACGTGGACTTGAATTTGGAATCTGGTATCTTGGTGAATATGGCAAATGAAGACATGCCAGTAGAAGATTACAGAAGATTGGTTAGTGCTCATGTAAGTCGCCAATGGGATTTAGATGATAAACCGTTTAAGAAAATAGTCACTGTTGATTTGCCCAAGCATCTTCCGCTGCATTTCGAAAGTTCTAACGAGCCATCTTCATCGGGGTCCGGTTTGATTGCTGCTTCTCAGAAGACTGATGAGGATATAAAAACAGATTCTTTAACTAGAAGCCATAAAGATGGCAAGGTTAGAACTAGTTGTGCGTACAAGGAGTTGCATGAATCAGCACAGAAAAGGAATTCTAACTTGAGCCGTTTGGAACTCGAGGTCAAGTTGAACACTAGGAAATTTGAAACTCTTATGTTTATTTCACAGTCTCAGAAAGAAAAAGTGGAGGTAAGAGATTACTACTTTTTCTTTGTACTTCATTTTTTTGCAGAAGTTTGTTCCAATGCGTGCATTGGGTTCTGGTTTCTTAGATGGGATAAGTTCCTTTAATTTTTGCGGATTTCTCAGATGGGATTTAAGTTCCTTTTATGTATGAGATTTCTTAGATGGGACTATAAGTTTCTTTTCATTTGTGAGATTGCTGAGCACGCACTTTGTTGTTGGATCTGAATAAACAAAAGTCTCTCTCTCTTTTTTTTTTTTGCTCCAAAAGATGACAGGCCAAATTTCTGTGGCATTTCTTGTAATGGTGTGTCTACTGCAGGTCACTGTCTTGTCCCTCCTTTAGTTGCTCTTTTTACCAATCTTCCCTCTCTCCCTCCTTTCAATTTCTTTTTCTGCCTATTGTGTTGATTTTTGAACTCTCACTGACCAGTTGTTGTATTCTTATCCCATCCTCTGTGCCTTACATGTTTCTCAAATTCTATACCTCTCATTCCTTTGATTACTCTTGTTCTATGCTTTGTCTCAGTTCTTCATGTTACAGCACACTGAACTCTATTGTGTTCTCATCTGCTATTACCACATCCCAATACACACCTATTCATCTTGCTATATCAGGTCAGAACAAAATAAGGCTTGCACGCACATCCACTTATTTTATGGCTGGCAACATGTTGACAACATCTTAGTAAATTTTTGGTAATTCATGGTACTGCTGTAATTTTATTTATTTATTTTATTTTATTTTGTTTCTTTGATAATCAAACCTCTTATTTGGCATGGTATGGAGGGACTGCTTTATTCAGTACTAGCAATAATACCCTTTTATGTTTTTTAATGCTATGCCAGAACTAAAATATTTTTGAGAAAGATTTTACTATTTTGGATAGTGTAGTTGCGCTAATGAACTATACTCACTATGCATATAATATGTATAGTATTGGCTCATCCCCACTGCGAATCTTCACCTCCACCTGAAGCCACCAGGGACCGTCAAGCAGATGAATAGTTCATCATGTAGGCTGCGTTTGATGACAACATAAATTTGGGAAAGTCTCCGACTTTCTCCTATACTGTGGTTTTCTCTAGTTTGGTAGCAGTAAAGTTAGGGAAAGTTAGAACTCTATATTTCCCAAGTTACTATTTTCTTAAGTAATGTTGCTGGCCATGGGGACCCCGCATTACAACTCTCAGGGAAAATAGACGCTACACTAACCTGATAAAACCCAAAGGAGCCCTGAGCCTCTCTCTTTTCTTCCATGGCCACTCGCCCTTCTACCTCTCATCATGGCTCAACCCTTGAGCAGCAATACATTGCAGTGCGCTGAAGCTAGGTGCTTTGTTGCCCTCATGCACCCCGACCTTCTTGCGTTCTTTTTTGAATTCCATGCTTGGGGAATAATCCACAAGGGGATGAATGCCATATTCATTGTCCTCATCCCTAAGATAGAAGGAGCAGTCGGTCTAAAAGACTTTAGACCTATAAGCCTTATCAAAAGCTATTATAAAATTCTTGCCACGGTGTTGCTTCAAGGCTTAAGTCAGTTTTAAGCTCCGTCTTCTCTCCCAATCAAAGCGCGTTTGTCAAGGTTCGCCAAATCTTGGATGGTGCTCTAGTAGCACATGAATGCCTCCACTCAAGAACCATCTAAAAAATCCCAGGGCTAATTGTCAAACTGGACTGCAAAAAGACCTATAACCATGTTGATTGGAAAGTGCTCGAAGAAACAAAAAGAAGGATGGGTTTCGGGCCAAGGTGGAGGAAATGGATCTAGAGCTGCATTCGTGGTCCATTCTTCTCCATCCTCAGCAATGGTTCTCCCCAGGGGTACTTCTCATCCTCCAGAGGTCTCAGGCTAGGCGACCCCCTCTCTCCCTTCCTCTTCGCCATTGCGGCTGAAGTTTATAGGAGAGCCACGTCAAGACTTTACCAAGGTCGCCTAGTATGTGGTTTCAATATAGGAGCACAGGGTCCGAGTGTCTCGCACTTCCAATATGCCAACGACATGCTTCTTTTCTGCGAAGCGTCCAAAAACCTAGTTGAAACCTTGCTCCTCTTCCTCCATTGATTCCACTTTACTACGGGTTCCAAGGTAAATCTTCAGAAGTCAAAATGATAGGCGTTGCAGTGGACCCTCTATCCCTAAAATCTTTTGCAGAAAGCTAGGTTTGTGGCGTCGACACGCTTCCCTCTACCTACCTCTGCTTGCCTCTCTGCTATGGAAAACCTAAAAAAGCACAATGGAGTCTCCTCATTGATAAATTCGGGAGGAAATTGTCAACATCGAAAGGGAGGTACCTCTCCCCGGCTGTTAGATTAACTCTAATAAAAGTGGCTCTCTCTGGTGTCCTCATTTTCAAATGTCTCTCTTCCACTTACCTGCTTTTGTGCCCTCCCGTCTTGGACAACTGATGTGTAACTTTATGTGGTCTGGAGATGGGACCTCCAAAAGTACCACCTTTTAGCATGGAACATCGTGTACCAACCTAGAGCTGTAGGGGGATTGGGAATCCAAAACCTGAAAAAGAATAACCTGGCCTTATTATGCAAGTGGTGGTGGAGACTTGCCACACAAGATAGTCAATTGTGGCACCTCATTTTAAGCCACAAATACCGTCTTTCATCTCCCCCTTGGTCCATTCCAGACTCCCTACCCCAATCCGCCTCTGGTTTTTGGAGTCAATCTCTCACTTCATCCGCTTTCATCGCAGGAATGGTTCCATAGTGAGATTCTGGCTTGACCTTTGGTTGGGTGGCTCGCCCTCTCCTCTCAATTTCCACAACTTTTCCGCCTTGCCAGAAATCCTTCAGTCTCCATTGAGGATCTTTTTCCGTCCTCGGGTTCTTCCAGATCGTGGAATCCTGATCTTCGTAGACCATTGTGGGTTGAGGAGCTCTCGGATTTCCTAGACCTCTCATCCTTCCTATCCTCTTGTCACTCGCCATCTCAAGGGGAGGACAAAATCATTTGGACACCGAACCCTTCGAGGGTCTTCTTGGTCTCCTCCCTATTCCACAAACTCGACCTTCCCCCCCTCGGGATAGCAACAAACCATCCCTCAATCTCCCAAGCATGGAACTCCTCCATTCCCCCTAGGATCCATGTATTCAACTAGCTTGCCCTATGGGGTAGAGTTTTAACAGTGGACCAACTCCAAAGGAGAGGAATACAAACCCCAAACAGATGCATGATGTGTCTCTCTAATGAGGAGACTAACGTTCACCTATTTTTTCTTTGCCCATTTGTGGGTAAAATCTAGAGTGATACTCGTCAACTATTTGGATGCTTGTGGGTAACCCATGAATCAGTTCCTAACCTCTTCTAGCTTTCAGCCTATCTCCCGTGGCCGTAATCTAGATCTATGCTCTGGAAAGCCACAGTAGCAGCCATTCTTAGGGCCATCTAGAAGGAACGATATAACAGTATTTTTCGAGGCCTATTTGCACCCATTCACAAAATCAAGGAAATGGTTAGAGGCTTAGTGATTTCTAGGCCACAAAGCATAAATGTTTCAAACTTTTGTGAACCTCGGACATCCACCTCAATTGGGCCAACATGCTCTTCCATAGGCCAAGAAAGGTTCCTCGCTCGACCCTTTGGAGACCTCCAGAGGTGGGCAATAATTAAGCCAAACTTTGATGGTTCCTCAGTGGGCAACCCATTGTTACCGGAATCTCTCCACCGACCTCGCGTTTCCGGTTTTGAAACCCCATTCCGCGTTCCGTTAAGGAATCTCCACGGAAACTGTTTTTCGAAACCAAGGAAACTCGATTCCTTAATTTTGGAATCTCGATTCGACACATCTTTAGAAATCTTTTTTCGGAACCAAGGAAACTTGATTCCTTAATTTCGGAAACTCGATTCAACACATCTTTAGAAACCATTTACTGGAACCAAGGAAACTCGATTCCTTAATTTCAAAATATCAATCCAACACATCTTTGAAAACTTGAACCTATTAATTGTGGGTAGACGTTCCCAAATATATCGAATCTGGATTC
The DNA here is from genome assembly GCF_054954075.1 of Amborella trichopoda. Classification (NCBI taxonomy): domain Eukaryota; kingdom Viridiplantae; phylum Streptophyta; class Magnoliopsida; order Amborellales; family Amborellaceae; genus Amborella; species Amborella trichopoda. Next base: position 64,508,255 of record NC_142337.1, on the reverse strand, counting down.
TAGCGAGGATTAAATCTTGATTCCATGTCAATTGGAGTAGAAATCGTCCTTCGAATGCTTCTAGTCGTTGCAAGCTTTCATTATTTTACTTGTGCCATCTTGGATGGCCTTTACTTAAACTTTAAAATATAATTGGTAAATACAACACATGCATTTTAAAGTAAAACCATGGCTATTCCTATTTTGTCTTTATAATAATGAAGTCAAAATCACAATAGAGGAATACTTGTCTTATGTATGTAATGACCATAAGTTCAATAGTAAACACAATCACTTTAAAATTCGGGAAACCTTCTAATAAGAGACATCCAATATAGGTTCTAAAGTTGATGAGGCTCAAGATGTTCTTGTGGCTTCCTTCTCCATAAAACTGAAATCTTGATTCCTAATAGGGGTCGTCAAATGCATTCTATAGTCCATATTATTGTAAATATCGATCTCAAACTGGCATGGATCTCTGATTTATATACTTTAAAAGCTTGATTGCAAATATGTTAATATCACGATTCGAAACAACGACATATCTATGTTCCACATATGTTAGAAACTCAATTCCATAGATGTTGGATACTTGATTCCGCATATTAAAGAATCTTGACTTCTGGAGTGTCGATTCCAGGGGGATGGGAATCCCGATTCCAAGGAGGACGGAATCTCGATTCCATAGGCGGATGAAACTTGGATTTATTTCGATCGAAACACAATTTTCAGAATCTAGGAATCTCGTTCCTAGCGATTCCTATTGTATGGACAATGATTCCTAAGACAACAATCTTCTAGCCGTCCGCAATTCCGCGATTTTGGTTCCTAAAACAGTTCTAGTTCCCAGGCATTTTCAACAACAATGGGGCAACCCTGGTCCAGCAAGAATATGAGGCATTTTTAGAAACCACAAGGGAATCTCCCTCCTCTCCTTCTCTTCTTCAATAGGGACTGCAGATTTCACGGAGGTCAAAGCACGCACCCTCCTCAAGGGCCTTAGACAGTTTAACCATTCATGGGGCTCTTCTCTTATAGTAGAAGGGGACTCAAAAAACATTCTCTCTTGGGCCTCCTGCATATATCATCTACCATGGAGACTCTAGCCTCTTTTTGACTAAATTACTGATCTTTGCAAGCATATGCAGGTCTCTTGGACTAATATCTAGAGGGGGGCCAATCAAGTAACCGATGCTCTAGCTAAGCAAGGAGCCTCCTCGGAGTAGTTCCGTACTTCCGTTGCCAGAAATGTTTTGTGCATTCCTTTATCAAATCTCTACGTAGTCAATGCTGCTCTGTTATTGTCTTTAATGTGTTCATATTTTTATTTCTTGTAGCATCCTTGGTGGTTTATTTTCTATTTGTTTGTTACCTCTCTCGGTGACTTGCTTTTGTAGCCCTTCGGGATCTTTTTGTAACTACCTCCCATTAATACAATGTTGACAATATAAAAAAAAAGAATCTCACTTCCACCTCTCGATCCTTCTTTTTTTTTTAATCCAGGTTCCACAAAATTAAATATCACAGATTTTAGGTGCACAAAATTGTGATTCAATCAACATGGAATCAAGCTTTATGATTTTTAAGAGCATTGATCTGATTTATTTGGAATCCCGGTTCGACATAATCTCATTTTCAAAAATACATATAAAAAATTAAATCTCATTTTCAAGTATATCATCATCATCAAAGCCTTATCCCTACTATTTGAGGTCGGTTGTACGAATGTTGTTCCGCCATTCTGCTCTAGTAATGGCCACACCCTTAGTAAGGCCTCATTTTCAAGTATATTAACAAGATAATATTTTGTATGTTTTGTAAACACAAACACGAATTCCCTAGCGCACTAGTGAAATATTATGTTATTTGAAGTATATTGTTACTTAATATATGATCAAAACTCTATACGTGTCTACGAACTCTACTTAACATCATTCCTATATTTTGAGAACCCATAAATATATTGCGTTTAAATTTCCTTATTAGTAAACTACGTATTTTTACTTATCTCTAGTCAATCTAGAAAATCAGTAAACCTCAAATCTAGTTTTAAGGGACGACTTTGATTCTGATATCTGCGGGTAACGATGATTAAAGCCACTCAATGCATCATTTTCAGTACTAGTGAAATCCTTGTTTAGGTCTTAAGGATCATTGAGGACCTCGATTCCAATGTTAGGGGAACCATAGCTAAGTGTACTCGATACATTAATTCTCATACTAAGGGATTGATGCTCTAGAACCTTGAACCTTTTGCCCTATAAAAACTTGTTTCTTGATGATTTCTTATGCGGTTCCAATTGGTTGAGCATGTGATTCTAGAAAGTTAAGAATCTCAATTGCAATTGGGTTGGAGTGTTATCTACAAAAAGCAGGAATCTCGATTCCGGCGATATTCATTGTACAGATGGCGCTTCGTATCATGGGAATCTTCTTGCTGCTTGTTATCCGACACTTCCAATTCCTAAAATGCTTTTTGATCTCTCGCGCTTCCAACGACTATGTTTCATCACCACCGGGATAGAGGCCCTTGATCGTACTCCATCCTGTGATATTGTATTGAATATATTGAAGTATATGAAAGCTACATGCCATATAGTAAGTCTGTGTTTACATACTTTATGGAGTTTGTAATACATTGTTTAACACGTAATTTTCCTTTTTTCTCTCTCTCAGTAATATTTCCCCGTCAAGTTTGATTTCTTATTCCAGCAATTAGCAAAAATCCTGTCTTCAAACTAACATGTATTTATGACCATCTGATATGGATATCTTTGCTTTAAGTTTCTGATTGATGCACATAATTCTAATTTTTGTGGCAGGCATATGATATCATATTTTTAGTCTAGTGCTTATTTTGCTGTACCTTTATGCATGAAACTGCAAATTTCCACGCTTGGATGCATGATAGTCATTGTATGGCGGTGATTGGCCTTCTCAACAACTGTATTGAAATATGGCTGTTCATTTTCCAGGATTCTTTGCATAAACCTTTGGAGCCTCTCTCAAATGAAGATGAAGCCAATGTCTCCCGTGCTCTGCAGGGTGGTAGTAGGTACTATAGTTTAGTTTGATGCATGGGTTGAGGGTAATGCTAGAGCAGTGTTTTAAGGCGTTGGAGCGGCTGATGCAGCTCGATGCGATCTAGATGTGGGTGCATATGCGATCAATAAATATAAAAAAAATCTAATATCTAAAAAAATGGGTTAATGCATAGAAGAAAATATGGAGGTGATTTATGTGATAGTAGGTATTTTATTTATTCATTAACTCGAAAAGTATCAGCTGTCGGAGATTCTATATCCATTATTCCCTGATCGAACATAGAAGACATTAAAAAGTAGAAACTAGAAACTTGAAATTAGCTTCATAAAACATTCAACAACCATAATCACAAATTTGCTAACCACAAACTTTAAAGTTGCAAAATACAAACTAGAAGTCTATGAAGATTAAAGAGTTCAAAAGTCAAGACAAATCATCACCATTTCTCAAGTCTTGAGATTCTAAATTTTGAAACCTAATCAGACAAGTTATCTAGAAAGTCTCCATGTGCATCATCATCATCACTGTCATCCTTAGCTTCCTCCACATATTGTTCTTCTTCCTCGATCTCCTTTGAGGCAGCCTACTCCTCCTCGACCTGTGGAGCTGATGTGCGACTGGACCCAGCTCTACTATTTTGTGCTCTAGTGTTGGGCCGTTCTTCATTAGCCCTTGTGGCTAGCATCAAGCCAAGTAAGATCCTCACCCTCAAACACGTGCTCTACTCGTGGATCCATGGTCCACTTACTTGTGTAATCACCATCAGGTTCATACAATTGAATAGGGTTGAGATCCACACGCTTTTGATACCTTTCCCTAAGCCGCTCATTGGCACATAAACCAAATCATTCAACTTTTGCTACTCCAACGTATTCCTTTTTTTGGTATGGAGCTGTGGTAGAAAACAAGGAAACAAGCAAAAGTAACAGATGTTATTTTCTTGTTTCTACTCTTAAACTTCTTAGATAAGTGAGATTTTAGAAATTTGAAATTTGAAATTTGAAATCCAAGAAATAAGGATTAAAGACTTTCATACTCAAATGCACTCCAAGTGCGTTCGTAACCATATGAGCTACATGTGAGACTCAACACTCTAATAGCAAGACGATGTGGATTCGGTGTCTCGCTTACGTATAATACCCACCAGGCAGTTGTATAACATTTTATAATTTAGATTTTAGATAAATATTTAATTATTTATATAAATGGAACTATACATTATACAAGTTCAAAACTGTAAAGCAAAACATAATTGAAATTAAAAAGGGTACTTTTGGCCTTTACCGGGATTTGTGGTGTCCATGTTTTGAGTTGCAATCTCTCTCCCAAAGTTTCCCAATGCTAACTTGAACTGAAACAATCAATTCTTGGCTTCGGATCTTATCTTGGATATCTTTGTCAGGGACAAACCTCTCAAGCACATCTAAGAACCCACCATTTATTACACGATCAAACATAATGGTTAGGTGCTTGTAGTGAAGAGATGGATTTAAAAAGTACCCGCCTGAATGGAGGTGACTATGAAGCTGGTTATCCAATCTCCTATCAATAATTTCAAGCAATGTTATCAAATTCGCTTCGCATTTGCCAAAGAGGCCTAAGCCTTCGGATCTTAAGCATAAATCAAAGCAAAGAGAAGCGTGGTGTTGCCTCTTCGGTTAGATTCGAGCCGCTTAGGCCTGCTTTGGTTTGCTTTGGGTCTGCTTCGGCTGAAGCTTCGGGCTTCTTCGGCCGAAGCTTCGGTCAGAAAATAAGTACCTATATAAAAGTATTTTTTTATTTTTTTAAAAATTTTAATTTTTAAATTTTAATTTTTTCCATTATTTTATATATTTTGTATATAAATATCTAATTTATTTATATTAAATTTAAAAAAAAGTCTAAAGTCTTCTCCCGAATTGGCTGAAGCACCGAAGCTTCATTTGTCTCACCAAACTGAAGAAGACTCCAAAGCGAATCAGACAACGTTGATTTCAAGTATAGCCTTGCATTTATTTTTATCATCCTTTAAAGCATTTTTTATCTCCTCTTGCCCTAGTCATTGCCTCATGTATGTAGCCCATGGCAGGCTTCACTTCACTTTCAACCAATTGAAGCACTCTCACTACAGGGCTAGCCACCTCCAATGCATGATATATCTGATTCCAAAAAGGTGTATTGAGAATAATTTGTTCAGCCTTCCTATTTAAAAAAAAAAATTTGTTTAGCCTCTCCCATCCCTATGCTTTGACTACTTACTTTTACTCAATTGCTCTGAAACAAACATGGTCCTCAAGGAATTCTTTTGCTTACATAAGCTTTGAAGATTCAGAAATCATGTGGCAAATCTAGTGACACCTCGTCGCATTGTATCTCTTTTCTTTGTAAAACTCCTCATTATGTTAAGGTCTATGGTGTGATTATAAAATAAATCCAACAACAAACATAACTTTTGAAATCGTCCCACTAAATATAATATTGTACTCATTTTCTTAAGCATGGGATTAACACAATGAGCTGCGTAAGGAATCCAAAACATATGCGTCCTCTTCAAAGTCAAAACATGCCCAGCTGCAGCGTGATTGGCACCATTGTCAGTGACAATTTGTACCACATGTTTCTCTACAACAAATTCTACAATCTCATCCAGCAAGTCACATAAGTATGTAGCATCATGTGACTTATCTGAGGCATCAACGAACTTAACAAAAAAAAGTATTTTTTGGACAAAACCAAAAAATTAATAAATTCCCTTGACTTCCCTTTGGCCCATCCATCACACATAATAGTTGCCCCATACTTCCCCCACCATTTCTTTGATAAATCAAAATTTTGTTAATGTCAAATACAACATCATTTAATAAGGGCTTAATTGCCCAATTGCCTGGACCATATATGCAAAACTATCAAGGGTTATAATATAAAATGAAATACCGGCCATGTAAAGCCATTTTGCAATGTATTTAAATACCTTCTTCCTCACCTCTTTCTTGTATCGATTTTCAATTGTGGTTTGGCTTACTTTTGCCTCCTGTCTTGAACCACAATTTCAAGGTTACAGGTGAAAAAAGTATCCATTGGCCCCTTAGAGAGGTGTTTTTTTTCTTACATTGCCACCAATATTTATAAACCCCTCTCTTGACCTTGGAGTTCCCCTTTGCCTCATTCCAACCTCTGACGTATCTTTATCATCTTCATCATCATCAAATGATTGAATATTATCAATTAATTCTTTTTGTTTCATTTTTTTCTTTTCTTTTTGTTTTTTCAAGCTATCCATTTATTCTCTAATTTCCTTTTTGATATCTTCGGTTGCTTGTGGGCATGCTCTTACATTCTTAGAAATACCGGCTAAGTGTTATTTTTACCGAAAAATACCCCCTATATAAGTATTTCCACAAAGCGTACAAAATTACAAATAACGCAATTGTGGTCTTTTGGATTATTATTTTTTGCTTATTTCCAAACCGGATACTTGTTACTAGAAGATTGTGAAGACATTGCCCACATTGCCCTGCCCAAAAAAAGTGCTCAAATAGTAGGGGAAAAAAACTTATTGATTACTTGAAGAAAATATTGATTTCTTTTCAGCCCTTGAAACCCTCAATCTTTTGTCAAAATCTAAACCTTCCTCAAATTAACACCCAAAATAAACAAATCAACCACCAAGATCAACCAAGACGAAAGTCTAATTTTGAAAAAACAAATTTTTGCCTCTTTTTTTTTATTTTTTTTATTTTATCGATTTGATGAAGTAAAGGCTGCCGATGTGGCTGTTTTTGGTAGTTTCGGGGGTTTAGTACCCCCCCAAACCCTTTCCCTCCTTTTTTTGGGCTTAAAAAGATGAAAATACCCCTTTATCAAGGGGCTATTTTTTACATCACATGCTGGCCGCATATGTGCCCTATGCGCTATGCAGACGCATATGCGGTGGGATGTGGTGCATATGCAAGCGCATCCCTCCAAAGTGCATATGTGGGGTCCTATGAGGTGGTTGTCAGCGCATCCCGCATTATGCGGCAATGTGGCCGCATTTTAAAACACTGTGCTAGAGACTTTGATGTTTGACTTTACGTTTACTGTTGAATCCTTATAGAAAGTAATGGATCATGGATTTCTCTGCAGGCATGAAGTTCTTGTTGTACATAAGAGTTCTAATATTGAGATTACAAGAAGCATCTTGCAGTGCTTGTTACCAGGTGCCTGGTTGAATGATGAGGTAATTCTTGTCGATGTTCTATATGGTGATAGAAGTTTAGGAGTTCCATTTTATTGAAAGCATTGTTGATGATTAATATAGTCACGTTAGCCTCATATTTGTTTTACTTCTTAGTGTCTTTTGCAAATTCTTTATATCTTAGTGTTTCCTTTAGGTGATAAACTTGTACCTGGAATTATTGAAGGAGAGGGAGAAAAGAGATCCAAAACACTTTTTAAAGTGTCATTTCTTCAACACATTCTTTTATAAGAAGGTCAGTTGCATCAACTATTGTTGTTTATTTTAAGAATAATGCTAGCCTAGAATGGTGTTGCATGCCTTCTTTTCTTCTCGAAGTATGTGCTTATAAAGGATTTGTAATGAAAATCTACTTCATTTAACATTATGACTTAAGTTGTATTAGTTGTCTTTTGACTTTTGAGCACTGTCGGCCATTGCATGTGTTCTAATACTATTGGATTGGTGGCAATTTCAATTTTTAAATTTGAAAAGAAGTTACATTTATTCAGCGTGCATTAATGACACTATCTCATAATGCTTAATAATGTACAAACATATCAGGGGCATTTGATTTTTTTTGAATAAAAGGTGACCATATATTAAAATATGGTTTATGTATTACAAAAAACCATGAGTTATAGGTTACAACACCCCACATATCAGGTGCTTACAAGCGTACAAATAAAACTAGAGCAAAAAATTCCTTGAATTACACAAAGATAAGGGAAGATAGGTTGCTGTAAGAAAGAGGTGAGGGTTGGAGAGGGAGAGTGTAGGAAATCGAGAGAAAGCAAAGTGCAGTCAAGGAGTAAAGATAATGATAAGATAAAAGATGGGAGGGAGAGGATGAGGAAGAGAAAAGGTGAGAGATAGAAGATGGGGGGGGGGGGCTAGAGAGAGAGAGAGAGGGAGATAGAGACCGTGAGGAGAGGAGAGAGAGATGTCTTCGGTAGGCATCCCACATACCGGGGCTTTGCCCAAAATTAGAGAATAAAAGAAGCCAAGAAACGGAAAGATGTGGATGCAAAAGCAGCCCCACGTTTTGCTAGCAAATCAGCTTTCAAGTTTGTCTCATGTGCTAGATGTCATGGAAGTCAACTCAAAGTGGCCTGCATAAATGAGTAATATGATAGAAAACATGGGTTTGTAAGGAGGTTGTGATTTGCACGTTGCGCAATAAATAACCTTTCTAGAGTCAGCATCCATGAGCAAGTGGTTCCCGCAAAATCAGATTGAATCTCTTGAGAACTTCAAGAAGGGCATTTGCTTCGGCACTGTTGGAATTGCTAAAGCCAATGTGGGTGGAAAAAGAGTCTAGGATGGTCCCTTTCAAGTCTCTACAAATTCTGCGAACATCGCACGGACCCATATTCCCTAAGGAACATCCATCTATGCTGACCTTAATAATCTCTTGAGATTTTTTTTATCTTTTTTTTGGAGGGGGGGGGGGAGGCTGTTTTTTAGGATTTTAGTATGTCCTGCTAGTTGGATTTGAAGTTTTTTTTGAGAAGCCATTTATAGCTTGCATTTGTTGGCCCAAAAAATTGTTAGAACTCTAGCTCTTTCTACCACGGCTCTCACGCTACTTTTGGCTACTAGGAAGATCTGCGAGTTTCATTTCCCCCAAATGGACCATATAATTGCTCAAATGGAAGCTCTCCAAAGGAAAAAGTATGTCGAGGTGGATGAGAAATAGGTTTGACGGACTTTGAAGTAGCCCGCTGGCAATCAAAGTCATTGAGATGTCCAAACTTCGGACATGAAATTCCAGTGGAGAAAAAGATTAGAATGAGATTTTTCTTCCTCCCCGCAAAGAGGGCATCTGTTTGGAAGTTTGAATCTTGCCCTCTTTAGTTGGTCTAAAGTGAGGTTTTGGTTGGAAATAGTTAGCCAAGTGAAGGCTCAGGGTGAGCCAGGCTTTGTTGTGAACAATGTTTTAAAACCCGAGGGTTCCCGATGCGGATCGCCGATCAAGATTGGGAATCTGTCGGGACCTTTCCGGGATGATGTCGGTCTCGGCCTTGGTTCCCCCAAAAAAGCCCCCTTTATATTTTTCTTTTCTTTTTTTCTTAAGCTCATGTAATGTGTTTTTAGGTCCCACCCTAAATCCCCAATCCATTATAGGGAGTGTTTGATAACTGAGAGTTTTTAAAGTGGGAGTCAAACGTCCCACTTCCATGTTTGGAACCACGATGCGGAAGCTGCAAAATGGAAGTTTGGCCACGAGACGAATTTCTAATGATAGAATCCATGCGATTTTTGGGAGCCACCTCTTCCATCAAAATAGATGGAAGAGGCGTTTTCCATACTTTGTGGGTGAGGCGTCTTCCATCAAACACTCACTTAATTTTCATTTTATTTTTTATTTTTAATATTTTTCTAGATCACCGATCTAGACCAATCACAAATCACCGATTTGTCATCGATATGTGGGGTGAAAGATGCACCCCACCAATCCGGATTTTGAAACACTGGTTTGCAAATGATTACTAAGTGGGAGGAGGCCAGATCAAGTGCTTTATAGAAGGAAGTCACTGAGAAAGCCCCAATGTTCACCTCTGAAAACCCTTGACGAAGAATGAGGCTAGAAGGAAATGGAGAGCTAATAGGTCATCAAAATCATGGTCTTGGAGTGCTCTCCTCAAGGTGGGCGTTCGGAGTAGGTTACTTTCGGTTTGTGGAAAATAATGAGCAACAATGGCATTGGGTTGCTAGCAAGAGCAAAGAGATTTGGCCAAGTTTCTTTGAGTGTGGTTGATTTCTTATCCTAGAATGGTTCCAAGAGAGAACGTTTTCTCCTGAATTAACTTTGAATCTAATGAAAGCATGGAAGCTCAAAAAAAATATTTTTATATAAGCCATAGGAGACTGCAAGCCTCAGGTTGTTCTGAGGGAACCAGGCTAGAAGATCTGTGCCATATTTTTGATGGAATACTTGGTGCCACAAAATATTCTTGTTGGTGGTGAACACCATCACCAATTGCCAATAAGAGCCCTATTCATAAGTTCGAGATAAAGAATCCCCAGGCCACCCGCTTGTTTAGGGATGCAAACTTTATCCCAAGGAATAAGTTGTGGGTTTAATTAGGGAATGATCTCATTGTATTATTATTTTGATCAGATGCTCAATGAATGAGGTTGGTCCACTGCCAGCCATGGGTGACATAATTTCATATGCATTTGAACTCCAAAAGTGTTCTAATGACAATTTGTACTTGTTTATTGTTCTGTTTATAAAGGTTGTATGGTTGTTTCTCCTTGTGACTTGCAAGCATGAGTGAGAGATAAACACTCAATTTCCCTTGCCCATGATGTATATACTCAAGGCCATGACACCCTTGAGCTTCACCTTGAGGATTGAGGACCACAATTCCATACCTATCCAGGAGTGTATAGTATTACAAGTTTGTGATTCAACTTCTTGTTGTCCTAAAGATGCCACAGCAAGAGTATGGAACACCTTCAATCTCATAAAGTAAAGTTGCCTCATATAAGACTGATACAGGCATAGCATTTGACCCACATGTATAACTGGGGTTTCTAACATTTTCTGGTGGCAGGGGGCTCATTGTCTTCACCACTATCTTGCAGGTTTCCAAGAAAAGAAAGCAAGAGAAAATGAATCCACAATGGTATGCTAAAGCTCAAGCTCATATAAATACGTCTCATGAATGACCCTCACTAAGTAAATATGTCCCAGTGTGTTGTGCCCTTTCTCTCATATTTGCGGGAGTCACTAAGTAAATATGTCCCAGTGTGTTGTGCCCTTTCTCTCATATTTGATGACTCCCACAATAGATGCCTTTTGAAGTTTCCCCAGAAAAGTACCATTAAACATGGGAATTAGGCACCGCGAACAGAGGAGAAGCCCGAACATCCGAAGCTGAAACCCATTGAGGGTTTCCACATGCAAAACATTAACAGAAACCTGCCCCATGTATTTTTTTTTTTTTTGCTAACTGCTGTTGCACTGATTTTGCTGAACTGCAAGTAATAAATATGGTGTGCCAAATGCTAACTTGAAGATGACATCACGAGCTCTTCGGAACTGACCAGAGTAGGTCAAATATAAAGAAGATAAAAAATCTTATATGAGAAGAATCGTTCGGGTTTTTGTCAAAATAGTGGGAACATGGAGACTCTTCAAAAATGGCCCTAAAAAAGCAAACAAAGATAGAGAAAAATCCCAAAAAATCAGAAAAAGGGTAAGAACAGTGAGTGAGGAGGGAGTATTTGGAAGAGTGGGGGAGAAAGAGAGAGTTCCCATAGGAAGAGATGATCTTCTACCATCTCAGAGATCGTGAAATATGAGCTTCTACGAAAAGTGTTCTTTGATATGAGTTCCTTCTTTAATCTGTCATAGTGTCATCCTCTTTTTTGTGATGGTTTGAAAAAGGCCCCTATTCTAGCAATAGAGAAGAACGATGGAGAGAGGGAAGACAATGTGATCGGTTTGTGGTGAATACTGAGGGAGGGTTTTGCAATGAAGGGGAGGGATGGTGTTCCAATTTGGATAGATGGGGAAGGGTTTGCTCTGTGTGTATGCGTGTGTGTGTGTGTGTGTGTGTGTGTGAGAGAGAGAGAGAGAGAGAGAGAGAGAGATGAGATAAAAAGGAGAGTTCATAGAGTAGAGAGATAGAGAGTGATGTAAAAAGGAGAGTTCATAGAGTACTCGTCAATAACAGGTGTCTTGAACCCGAGGCTGTACACCTGAACTTGTCTCTGCACATGCTGAGGCCAAGTAATTTGGCCCAGTCGACTAGGCCAAGTTTAAAAACACTGGTTAATAGTGAGGGGCATCTGATGGTGATGGAACCTATTAAGAGCTATGATAAACATTATGTCATGGAATCAGTTTCAGAGACCTGTGGAGAAACAAGTGTGGTAATCAGGAGTGGAGGAGCTTAGATTGCAGTGAAATGCTGCAATGAAAAAATTATGGGGATGTGCCCATGGCCGATGGGGTGCTAAAGTTGATCCTCAAGTATATTTCAATTGGTATCCTTGGTATTGTGTGTGTCGGAGGGTTATTTAGGGATGAGACTAACATGAATGCTTGTGGTTGGGGGTTGTGGACTTCATGGATGCAGAGATCAGACACTACACTCCTTCATGGTCTCAACAAGAAGGTAATTTTTTTAGAAGTGGAGGAGCTTAGATTGCAGTGAAATGCTGCAATGAAAAAATTATGGGGATGTGCCCATGGCCGATGGGGTGCTAAAGTTGATCCTCAAGTATATTTCAATTGGTATCCTTGGTATTGTGTGTGTCGGAGGGTTATTTAGGGATGAGACTAACATGAATGCTTGTGGTTGGGGGTTGTGGACTTCATGGATGCAGAGATCAGACACTACACTCCTTCATGGTCTCAACAAGAAGGTAATTTTTTAGAAGACTTTTTTTTTGGTAAGAGAGAAGCCCATGCTTTAGATCCACGTGGTCTACAGAGTACCACTTCACCGAACCATCCACGTGGTATACTGCAAGGCATTAGAGGGAGAAACATTTACTATTGAAGAAGAAGATTTTTGTTTATTTATTTATTTTGTGAGAGAAAAGCCCGTGCTTTAAATCCCGGCCATGTCACTAAACCATCTACGTGATGTACTATGAAGCTTTAAAAAGTAAGACAGATCTCTATTAGATTTGAGCCACGTGAGGCCATAGAGTCCATACTTTACCAGCTGTAGGATTGGGGAACGAAAGGTTACTTGTTGGGGAATGCACATTTACTTGTTTGGAAGGGAAACTTAACTCGTTGATGATGGAACCTGGGAGTTGATGACCACCCTTAGATTAATTCCTTTAGAGATGGATGATGAATCTCTCCTGATTTGAATGAGGGGAAGTATTTAGAATCTGAGTTTTGGCCCAAACCTCCCTCATCTCTCTTTGGACCGCCAAGGTTTCTTGGTGCCCGCATAGGTGGCCAGGACCCTTTGCTGCCAAGGGAACTGAATCTGCCTTTTATAACACTCATCTCGATATCTATTCTCTTGCTTTCTCTGGTTCTTTGATCACTTGATTAGACTTTTCTGACTTATGGTGCATAAATACTTGGAGATGGTCATGTATTTGTTTCTGATACTCCATAAGATATTTGGAATTATGGAAAGAGATGAAGCAATATCCATAGCTATATCTGGGTCTCATAGCTTGTAAATTGTAATGTGAATACCTGCCTCCTGTGGTCTGCTCAGTATTGCTGATGTGATAATGGATACTCTTGGGTTTACTTGAGCGTATCCATAGCTATGTCTAGGTCTCATAGCTTGTAACTTGTAATGTGAATACCTGCCTCCTCTGGACTGCTCAGGATTCCTGATGTGATAATGGATACTCTTGGGTTTGCTTGAGCTCTGTAGAATTCATTCCTAAATGCTCATAGGGAAGCTAACAAGGCATTTGGCATGTCATGTTGGAATGAGGTTCCGAGGATGAAAAGTGGGAGGTAAAGAGTTCCTACCTTTGTTCTAATTTTTGTATCAAGCTTGACTGTTCTACCATTTTTATCATCCAATAATAGACGCTAAACTCAGTCGCACAGTTATTCAGTTCAATAAATGGGGTCTATTTAAAAGCTATACTTATTTTGTTATTTCTCATTAGTCATCTCCAGTCATGTCCATGGAAATGCTAAGTATTTCTATCGAGATCTCTACTTGATCTTTCAGGGTCTTGGGTCTTGTTTCGTTACAATGACAGACAAATGGGTGCACATTTGTTCTCGTTTACGCATAGATTTATGCATCTTTTTGTTCTTGTTTTAGTCCATTTAGATGTTCTTTGCAGCCAGTTCGTCTTTAACCTAGTTGCTTATGGTTTCAGCTTATCAGTGGGAGAAGTGGTTATGACTATAAAGCAGTCAGAAGATGGACAACCCAAAGGAAGATAGGGTACGACCTTATTGAGTGTGACAAAGTAAAGTTGTTATGCCCTTTCTATTTCTTGCTCTTTTTAATCTTATGTTTATTTTTTATTGCGTGCAATATATTGTTTTTCAAGAATATCTGTAATGAATATTTTTTCATTTTTTGCTTGTCCAGATATTTGTTCCGATTCATAAGGAGATACACTGGTGTTTGGCAGTAATAAACATAAAGGATAAAAAGTTACAGTACCTTGATTCCCTCAGAGGCTTGGATTCTGAGGTCCTAAAAGTGTTGGTATGTGTTAAAATCGTTGATCTTATCCAATATTTTGATTCACCGGTTTATATAGTGACATGTTTTTTAGTGGACAATTTCACATGCATTTTTGGATCAAAACAGCGTTTGTTGTCTGGGTAATGTGTTCTTTTTATCTGTAATTACTCTTTGTTGATCCATACTTAAGTTGTATCCATGGATGATGAAAACGATGTTGAATTGCTACTGTCTGTTGAAATACAAAGACAATTTCATTGCTGTTATAGACCAGTTGTTGAAATTTAGAGTTGTGTCTAGCCTGGATGTAACACGTATTTAAATAAAGATATATGCCATGGCTAAGTTACACTACAATGTAATTGATAAGGATGAACTATTGGAAAAGGAAAATTGTTGTATGCAGGCTGGACCGCATTTCTACAATATGCGGTCCCAAGGTATAAAGCATCCATCTTAAAGATGCAAATAGGGTCCATCTGAAAACAATTGAAATTAACGGTCCAAATGTTTTTTTAATAGAATTATTATTTCTAATTTTCAAAATCTATTTATTTTTTCATATTCATGATCTCCATGTTAGAGATTACATGTCCTTAAAAATTAAGTCCAAAAATCCATCTCAAAAATAGATTTTTAGGAGGGGACTCGTTTCTACATGGAATTATAGAAACTGTATCCATCAAAAAAATATGAAGGATTAGAGGGTTAATCTTGTAAAGGAGGACTATGTATGGATGTTCCACTTAGTTCTCTGACCTTAATGAGAGTCGGCATAGGAATTTACCTGGAAGAACTGAGAATTCTGTCTTTTTTTTTGGGATTAAGTGTTTAAGTGCAGACAAATGCAATTGACATGTAGAAACGAAAAAGTGGGATTTTAGAACAAGTATAAATGGTTTGGGAAAAACAGGCATTACACCTCACAGAACTGCCATCTTCTGGCTTGTTAGCCTAGGATCCTTCTATGATGCCTTTATAGATACAGAGTGACCAAGTTACCCTGCTCTCTGATTGTTTTTCCCTTTACAATGACCCCATTTGAGGATGCCCTTCACGCCCTCTACTTGCTTGTGGAGAGACCTTTAAGCTCTTCCCTCAAGCTGCCCATCTAAATAAATACCAAGCGGCTCTTTACATGCCTAGAAATAGTATATTCAAATTATGTTAATGTATAAAATTTAAGAGTGGAAAATTTTCCTCCTCAAATTTTCCCTCGAAGAAAGTCACTTTGCATTCGTTCAGTCCTATATGCAATTGGATACAGCATTTATGAACAAGGACATAGAACTAGATCAGTATGCTGCTAAGTGTGGATTTTTGTTAAGGTGGCTCAGCGAGGAATTGGACCTTCTCAGCAGCCAATCTGCACTCATGCCTCTCTGCTTTTGCATAGCATGCACACCCCGACCCCCCCCCCACACACACACACACCCACCCCAAAAAACACTCCACCCCACCCAAAAAAAAAAGCCACCTCCCACCCCACCCCTTCCCCTCCCAAAAAGACATAAGTATATTGTGAGGACTCTAGCTTACAGCCAAGACCTCCCAACTCAGGCAGATGCCTATCTAGGAGCCCATCCTCATAACAGAGCTCTTAAGAATGTTGCCTCTTCGATTATATATTAATTAAAGCCACTAGATGGTCATTTGCAAATTGTCTGCTGAGGATGGGGTATCATAAAGGCAGGAAGATTTCATCAACTTACTGGATGTGAAATTGAAGGACTCGTAGGAGAGGTTGCAAAAGCCTACTAAGGCCCCACACGATCACCATATCGAGGACCTGACTCAAGGATTCCTAACAATGAGTAAATGAAAGGGAAGATGATGGATCTCCTTGTTTCTGTCATCTCATGCCTCTGAAGAACCCTTTTTGTGTACCATTAATCAGAATGGTGGCATGGAGATACCACCCTTCCATCTATTACCAAACTCTATCTGGGTTATCAAGTAATCATTAGAGTACCAATCAGCCTGATTTTAAGCCTTTTATATAGGTGTGTCTTTTATATATCGAATATATGCATTCATGAGCAACCAGTGCTTGGTCTAGTCTCACAAAGCCTTACTGTGTGGCTTATATGATAATAATCCACTTGGCTTGTGCATCTCTGTAATTTTGTTGTAGAATCCAAAGTCAGCACGATTATTATTATTTTTCAATGAAAATTTGTCGTTATTTTCTAGAGATTTCCAAATTGCACCTCTGTTGAAGGTCAAAATCACTTTGACAACTGACCTGCTTTTGTTGCATTTTTTAGTTATGTAAATATTTTTCCAGGACAAAATTATATTTGGATCTAACTCACCAAAAGTGAAACGGGAAATTTATTGGGTATTTAATTTGTTCCAGGCTTGCAGCACCATGAGAAAAAAAAGTGCTTCTGGAATCGACAACAAACCCTTATTGTTTGCGTACCTTATGTTAATCTTCTTATTTTGTAATTTAATAGTATACACTTTATTTCGTATATCAGGCTAGATATATCAAAGACGAAGCAAAGGATAAGAGTGAAACAGAAGTAGACTTAAGTTCTTGGATTCAAGGATGCATTGAGGATCTCCCCGAGCAACAAAATGGGTATGTATAGTGACTTCTGAAGATTTATCATAGGTCATGTTATCTTTGCATGGTTTTGAGCTCTACCATTAGTCGTGCGCACCAGTAACTTGGATATGTATTCATGCTTCTATGTCTGTTGTGAACCAACGTTTTTGATTTACAAGCTTGTGCTAGCTGCTGATTTTTGTTAGTGATTGCATCAGACATTTGGGTAGTTCTTAAATTTTTGGGAAACTTATGTATGGACTCAAAACTCAAAATAAGATGCGGTATTAAGAAATGGTCTATTTTTTGGGCAATGCTACATTGAGGCCCAAGATTTTCAAATTTTGTGCTTACCATTTACTCCATGTTCGAAAGTTCGACTTTTTTACTGTTCTAAGCACAAAAAACAGGGAGGTTTGAGAGATGGACTTTCGAACCGCCCAAACGCAGTTCTTTTGTGTTTCGCCTGCTCAAACGCAGTTTTCTTGTGTTTTGGGTGGTTCAAAAGTGGGATTTTCGAATTGGGGGTAAAATGGGATTAAAAGAAAAACTTCAAAATTTTGGGACCTCAACCTAGAATGTCCCAAAATATGTACAATATTCAAATACGAGAACTTATTTTGGGTCCATACATAAATTTCCCTAATTGTTTGTCTTATGGGTTCTTTTGTATGTACTTCCCCTATTCCAAGAAAAGAAATTCCTAGGAATTTCAACATTTTATGAAGACGTGCAACTGGTTGCAGAGAGTAGCACTTTAGCTAAAAAAAGACTGGTTCTTCATCTTCAAGAAAGGTTTGGGTACCTTCACCCTTCTTTGGAAAGTTTTTCATTAAGTTAAAACCTCTCTGGCTTTGGGTACCTGCTTGCTTTCTCAGAGTGGTCTCGTCATTATTAGCATCAGTTCTTTTGCCTATTTATAGACCGGTGGCGTGTTAGTATTTTCCTCTTATTCATCTTGACGCCCCATGCGTGTCCTCGGTCTCATTTATGAATACAGAACTGCTGCTACGCATGCATTCTGGTCTTCCTCATGACTGAGGCTCTTAATACTCATTTCTTGCTTCGGGTGAAGTTACTTTAATGGATTTCTCATCCACTGATGCTCTATCTTTTGTAAAATGAACATCCGGCATAAAATGGTGAATGCAAGTGATTATAGAATGGGCACCCATTTAGGCTAATTAGAGAAGAACACCTGATTGCTCCATTAACCAGTTCAAAAACAACATGTCGTTATTACAATCACCAAGTTTCTCATATACAGAAGTATAGTTTTTTGTTGCTGTTCTGATGTGAGGTTCCTTTATTTTTGTTGTCAACAGTTCGGATTGCGGCATGTTCATGATAAAATATGCTGATTTTTACAGCAGAGGCTTGAAACTGTCATTCAGCCAGGTGATTATATTTGTTATGTTTATTGCTTACTGGATAGTAATTTGTAACGGAAAGTAAACTAAAAATTTAATTGATTGGGAGGACATTGCATGAAGTCCATTGAATAAAACTTCAATCAGGACTCTTCTCTAAATAATGACTGAAGATTATACCTGGTATATCTTCTGTGTCTTATCTTTGGTTCTGTTTGGATGCACATCTCGTAGGACAATATGCCCTACTTCAGGAGGAGAACAGTCAAAGAGATTTTAAATCTAAGAGCAGACGCGTGACAATCAAATTTGTGATGGTAATGACCTGCCATCCTGCTTATGAGATGATGCATTGATCATGAGATGCATGGATGATGGATCTGTTCTTTTATGCATGGTTGCAGCAAACCTGTGTGGTGAACATTGACTTGAATCAGGAGAATTTCAAGGCCTAGTTTTGATTGACATGGGCATGCATCGACTCCATGTATAAGTGACATGGTCATGCATGAACCCCCATGCATGGTGTCTGGTGTAAAGTATGTGCAAGTGAGTGTTCATTTTGGTTGGCAAGTGTTTTCGAGTTTTCGAGGTCGCCATTGTGGGCATTCCATCGACTCGGGTTTTGTTTTGTTTGTTAGGACTGATCGATGGAGGCCTTTTTTTTTTTTCTTTTTTTGTTTTCCCCATGTTTGGGGCTTCTTGCTATTGAATCGAATTATATTAAGTTGCAATATTGTTTTATTTTTAACGCCTTGTATTAATGGAGACGAACTTCGGGGGTTTGTACCACGCATTAAGTTTGTGGACTCTCTCTCTCTCTCTCTCTCTCTCTCTATATATATATATATATATATATATAAGGTAGTGCACCCTGGAACTTACGGGTGGCAATGGGCCGGCCACCCCTGCACTTAGGGCCGGTGATGGTCCGAGTGGCCCTAATAAAGTAGGGCCCAGCCAAAAAAAAAGGCATGAGAGCAAGTCTTCCACGGCCTGAGTTTTTTTTATTTTCTTTTTATGTTTTTTCATTTGTGTTTGGCAGGGCCCTGCCCTAACAACTCTAGAACCAGGACTAGGCTGGCCCTGAGGGAGGAAGGGCCAGGCAAGGGCAGGCCCCGCCCATTGCTGAGCCTACCTGCATTTTGTTCATACATATCCAGTTCCATTATGCAGCTAAGGTTCAAATTAACGGTTCCATTATGCAGCCAAGGTTCAAAATAACGGTATTGTGGGAATTTTTCTCATTAGAAATAGGGTGTGGAGCGAGGCTTTAAACAATCAAAGTGGAGCCCGTCTTTAAATAGTGTTAAGAAATGTGGTTTCAACATTAAAAATCTTTGTTATATAGCTTTAAAATATATTTTCATCTCTAACTATAAAACTTAAAACTTCAAAAATAGATCAAGCAAATTTGTGAAAGCTTGAAATCTTAATAATTGACGATCAAAAATGCATTACAAGATGCATTATTTTCAAAACTTGAAATCAAATTTTTTTTTTATGTCCATACATCTTGATTTTGAGATATTTGAGGATAATTTGAGCATCCAAACAACTTGATTTTGAGATGATCGATTCAAGGATAATTTGAGCATCCAAACAACTTGATTTTGAGATGATCGATTCAAGGATAATTTGAGCATCAAAAACTTCTAGTGAAATTTTTTAGGGAGGCTCTAATTTGATTGTTTAGAGTCTAGGATTTATATAAGCTTTTCCTTTAAAAATATTCATTCATTATTTTCATCACACGTGCTTTCATCAGATGTGCACACCTCATAATTCATTGCGATTGCACACATCTCATAATTCATTGCAAAATGATTTATAAAAATAAAAAATAAAACCATAACTGAGCTGGTGGTCCAAGATTGACATTGTAATAGAAGCAATTGCAGCTGTCTATATAGATCAGACAGCTGAGAAGTGGGGTTCTATATACTTTTACATGTGGTTGGTGCCACGCCAACAACTAAACAGACCTTAAAATGGGTGATTCAAAAGCTGACCCAACTCAGAATGGGCTTTGTAGGATTGATCTGGGGTTGATGGTTTTAATTTTGGACGGAAATTCCCCGGAATTGCTTGCTTTGTGGGATTGATCCAGAGTTGATGGTTTTAAATTTGGACTGAAATTCCCTGGAATTGCTCGACAGTCTCTGTTTTTAAATTTTTTTTCTTTGAAGTGATCTTATTAACAAGGAATCTTCTTATTTTGACAATAAGTATCGGAATACGAACTTGCCAATCCGGGCCTGATTCCAGTCTTTTGACACTAATTGAGATATGTACTGGAATGGTGATATGGCCTGCGGCCTTTGAATGGTTGGTCTATTATTGAGTTCATCTGATCTATATCAGCTTAATCTCTGCTGTGAAAGAGAGAATGCTATGTTTTTTTTTTTTTTTTAACATTAATTGAGTTCTACTATTGATCTATTGCATGAGCTTAATCTCTTTTAGGAAAAGAGGGAATGCTATGGGAAAAGCTAGTGTACATTCATGATACGTGATTTGATCAGTTTGTAATATACCAAATATTCAGGTGTACAGGATTAATAGGTTTATTACGAAGGTATCAATGGGAATGAAAACTACAACGTGCAATTGACATACGAGGGTTGCTTTTCAATATACGATATCGGGGTTGCTTTTTAGTATACTGTATTTTTAACTGTGGTTAAGGGATGGACACATGATAAAAGATGGGGTGAGGAGTAGGGATATTGGTTCCTAAGACCTTGTATTTTTTTTTGTTGGCTTTCAAGATCTTAATAAATATCTCTACATTATTCAGTTTATGTCTCTTTCTAATTATGTGGTTATTGTAAAAGATGTTTAGAGAGCGCATGTATAGAAATGAAGGGGAAATCCCTATTTGATGGGATACGAAGAGGGTGAGATAGAAGTCGAAATAGAGAACACATGAAAATAAACGTTTGAAATTTGGGTAGATCAATATGAAGTTTTATGATGCTGGAACTGCTATTTTTAGTGAGATATGATGCATGATTTACTTCTTTTCATGAGGCTTAGCCCTTATGCTAATCTTTTTAGTTAAAGCTACAACTAGTAGGACTATCATTCAGACCCTGTGTTTTCAAAACTCAAGACTAACTGCTATTTTTAGTGAGATATGATGCATGATTTACTTATTTTCATGAGGCTTAGCCCTTGTGCTAATCTTTTTAGTTAAAGCTACAACTGGTAGGACAATCATTCAGACCCTGTGTTTTCAAAACTCAAAACTAATGGGTGGATCGTCCACTCTACAATATTAGATTGACATGTCCATCAAAATAAATAAATAAATAAAAATGTACAACTAAAAAAGTGAAAAAAAAATTAATATAGGAGGTTTTTCTTTTAGGGGAAATTTAGGGCGGCCTAAATAAATGTTAGATAAGTTAAAAAAAATAAAAATAAAAATATGAAAGTTGAATCGGCTATGACAAAAAAATATATATTAAAAATTGAAAAAATTAATTTTTATCTATTTAAAAAAAAAACTTTTAACTTTCATAAACCTCGCCCACACTTTTTTTTTTCAATTTTGAGGTTGGTAGTCATACTATCGTGAAGCACAATTACTTTACTTAAAGTACCGTAAAAACTAAAATGTTATACGACAAGTACTGTAAAAACATTTTCTACTATTTATATTTAGAGAAATGATTCTATAGGACCCTCTCACACCCATTTATGTAAGACCCCAAAGGATCACCATTAAATTTGGCACGGATCTTTACAAAAAAAAATTGCTAGAGATCCGTATCAAATTTAATGGTGATCCTTTAAAGTCCTATACATATGGGTGTTAATGTGATCCTTTAGGATTCTATACACATGGGTGGGAAGGGTCCTATAAGATCATTACTCTTATATTTATACACATGGGCGGGAAGGGTCCTATAGGATCATTATTCTTATATTTATCTCTTACATCATGTTTATATTTGTCGTTTTCATCTCTTTAATTTTTTTTATGTTTATCTCTTTTTTCTCTCTAATTCTTTTTAATATTTATTTTTTCTTTCTCTCGAATTATTTCTAATATTTATTTTTTCTTTCTCTCTTTAATTCTTTTTAATATTTATCTATTCTTTCTCTCTCTAAATATTTTCTCTCTTTAACTCTCTTTCTCGAGATTTGTATAACAACATGTGCGTACCTTATCGTCATTTATAAAAACTCCAACCCTTTTCCCCTGTGAAAATTACACGGAGTCAGATTTGTATCGGATTCGAATCATGTTTGTTGAGTTTATAAAGTAAGTAGAGAGAGGCAAAGAGTTAATGAGAGAAAGAATAAATAAATATTAAAAAAAAATAGAGAGATAGAAAGAGATAAGTATTAATAGAAGAAAAGGGTTTATGGCATTTTGAGTGCCGTCTAACTTGGGTTAGTTTTTACGGTACTTAAAACATGAGCTATTAGTTTTTTACTATAATTAAAATACTGTATAATATGAATTAGTTTTGACGGTAATTAAAGTGTCGTATTTAGCTTCACGGTAATACAACTACCGTGAAGGTTATTTTGGTAAAAAATGATCATACTTGAACAAAAATGGTGTGGACGATGCTTGTGAAAGTTGAATTCTAAATAGACAAAAATTAAATTGTGATAATTTTTCTTTTCTATTTGAGGGAAGATTTTAGGGGTCTAAAAAAATATTAGATAAGTTAAAAAAAAAAAGAAAGAATAAAATTATGAAAGTCACACATTTGGGGACGGACTAAATCTAGTACTCAGACCTCCGGAAAACAACTTTGACGATAATAATGCTGACTTCAATTAATTGAAAAAAAACTTTGACAAAAATAATTTTGCCCAAATCTAAAACACTTATTTACCCAGCCTACTACTCTTTTGAGTAGATTTCTGTAGCCGGAAAAGAGTACATGTTTCAAATCGGCCGGCCAATTGGCAAAATTGGCTGGCGAACAATAAAACTACTGCTGTCCATATAGACCGTCCAATGTTTGCAATCGACGGTCAGCATCTCAAGGACTTTCACAGTCCTTAGGGTTCATAGCAGAAGGCCATAAAAACAGCGGACTCCGTTGAGACGTAGATTCTCTCTCTCGATCGAGAGAGAGAGGGAGAGAAGACTTGGAAGTGAACTAACAAGGTAATTGCATCCAGAGAGAGAAAGAGAGAGAGGGGAAGAAGAGGCATGGCTGGATCCAGGAGAAGTTACAGGAAATCGAGGCCAAAGGTTAGGGTTGGTCTTCCCAAGAGGCATCCTAATGTCTTCAAGCCCTCCTTCTCCATCCCCCCAAAGCTCCGTACCTTCTCCAGGTCCCTCTCTTCTCTCTCTCTCTCTCTCTCTAAACTTGTCCTGCTTTAATTTCTACTTTCATGGGTTTTATGGTTTTTCTCCCCCTTTTGGTACGTGTTTTTCAAATTTGATTAGGTTCCATCCCTTGCTGTGGTTTTCTTGCCTTTTTTATCTTTCACGTATTTTTTTTGTGGGTTTTCGATATACCCCATCATTCGTCCAATCCAAGATCTTTAGTTTTTATTGTAAATTATCTGAAATGGGTTCCTTGTTTCTTTTCTTTTTTTTATAAAATGTGTACATGAATTTTGTAACTCTTGATCATCACTCTTTAAGTAACCTTTTACTGAGCGGAATTTGTTGGGTTTGTGTTTTTCTCTTTTCCTGAATTTTACAGGGGAGATTGGGATGAAAAAGGAACGGTTTTGGAGAATTACCGGTCTTTTGGGGTTGTATCGAACCCTAATTTGCTTGGAGCTCAAGCAAGGACTACTCATATTATCGAGAGTGATGCATTGCAAGTCCCACCACCAAAAAAGGAATATTATCAGAACAATGATGGTATTTCACCTCCAAATGATCCAGAGTTTGAGCCAATTGATAGTGGCAGTGATCTCGAAGAAGACGGTAATTTTAATGAATAATTCCTCTCTCTATCTCTCTCTAACACTTCTCTAACACTTACACACTGCGAACTCACACACACACACATTTTTGTATAATTTTGGGATAATTGCATTTTCATTTAGTAATTGGTTGGGATGGTGTGCTCTGTTGTTAATTAGCTTATGCTGGTGTTGCTATAAGAGGATTCATTAGGTATTACTCATGCTTGATACTTTTGTACATTTAGGCATTGTTGGTATGGCAGTTATAGAACCCATCAAAGTTCTAGTACATGAGGACATACCATTCCTTTGTTCATCTATTCCATTGTAAGCTTGTACAGGTCTTCGTTTGAAATCTCATGTTTATTGGTTTAACTAATTTGATAGACAAAGTTGGGTTTAATCATTTATGCAAACTTTGAAGTTCTAAGAAATATGGGCATTGCTTTACTGCTCATGGAAAGGACCTAGAGCACTCAATAATATAGTGATAAAGTCCTCAATAATATAGTGATAAAGTCCTCATCATAAAAAAAAAAAAATGGTGATCAATTAAATTTAACATGTGAAAATGAGACATTGAGGAAATTTATAGCAGATCTCAAACATCGTAAGTCGCAATTTAAGATTTTTGTATTTTTCTTGGTACTTCTCTTACATGCCAAGAATATGATGAAATGTGGCCACTGGCCAAATGATGATTCATTTATTTCAGTTTCCGAGTAATATGTGCAACATGAAAGCCTATAATCATGGGAGGACAGATTGGTTGTGTTACTGCATGAAGGGGAATGCCACCAACCCCAGAGTAGTTGTGATTTATTGGAAAGGGGTGAAACTTTCCTTTGCTATGTAGGTGCTGCATTTTGAGATCTGTAAAACCAAGAGCCTTTGAAATATCAAACATTTCATTGCCTTCTCATCACCATTTGCAGCTTTAGGCTCTGATTCATTGCATAGAAAATATCAAACATTTCACCACTTGGTAGAAAACTCTCCTAAAGGTTTTATGAGAACAAGGAAAAAGCAATTTATTAGGAACTGGTGAAAAACCTGTAACTATTGAAAACTTGCAGAAACTGCTTTCTTTTGCTACTTCTGAAAAGTTCATCTTGGACTTACCGTTGTGTTCATGAAGATTGAAGAATCCTCCAGCAAGTCATTACCGCATCAGCTGCATTTAAAAACTCGCTAATTGTCAATCTCCTCCCTGACTTCTGTGAATTTTGAACCATGATACGAATACATGTTCTGTTTATAAACTACATACAATTGTAGTTTATGTATTTATAGTATCTCTATGTGTTGGTAGAAGTGGGTGTTAGAATTTAGCTATTAAAAAATACCAACTGAAAATGTACTATTATGAAAGATACAATGCTAGATTATGTATTACAGACTCAGTAATAGGCTGCAACAGGTATAGTATTTTGCAGTTGTTCTAGATAAATCTTAGTTTTTCTCTTTACTAAATGATATCAAGTTGACATCAATATAATTATGTAGTTTTACAGTTTGTCTATTCTACATATGTCAAGCCACATCAAGGGTAGAGGCACATGACATTCAACCAAAGTAGGACTTTATAGGGAGAAAGACTTTAGAGTAGGTATCTATTAACACGGATCATACAAGGGGGAGTTTTGGGTTACCCACCACCTAATCCTATTCAATCTCTATATATTCCCTGAATAAATACCTTCACAAAATTACTTATTCCAAATCTCTAATAGGAAATCTAAATGGAAATGGGAGCTTTCAATAAATGCCTTATCTTTTATCTAAGCTTAAAGAGTAATTATTTTAGATGTACATACACATAAAGAAACATTATCGTCTTTCGGAGTTTATCTTCATTGGAAACAAATTGTAGTTTTTGACGTGTTGTAATCACAATAATGGAAACATGCATCACCGTATGTCATGCAATTGTATTAATATTTGATCGTACTGGAATGTGTATGACCATTAGGAATAGTGATATTCCCTGGCATCTTGCGCCATCAATGCTTCCTTAATGTTTGACAGCACAAGCATTAAAGCATCCAACCTCCTGACAAAAAAGAGTACAAATGTTATAGCTTACGATACTCTGAGGGCTCCTGGAAATGGCTAAGGAATATCTTTGGGTGCTAGAGGGAGTGAGAACTTGAGTTAGTTACGAAGTGTGCAGGGTTCACTGCAGCAGCGTTTATTTTGTGAGCAGGAATGTTCTCTTTTTGCAATAAACGACTTTCATTGTTGTATATATCGAGTATACATAGCATTATATGTATGCTATGTCAGGAGACGAAAAGTATGCATAGAGTTTTATCCTTTAAGGAATACAAGAAATATGTTGGGGGGGGGCCGGGGGGAGAGGAGGTAAATTGCCTCTTTAGTAAGAGTATTAGCTGTATCATTAAATAAGAGTGCTAGACAGCAGTAGACATGTTTTGAAATTTGAGCAATTCCTTGGAGACGTGTGAGCCTTTGGGGAGGCTGAGTGACTTGGGTACCCCACTAATAATGTTGATGGATTCACCCTCTACCTTAAAGGGTATCGTTAAGTAGATGAATCCCCTCAAAGAGGGCTCTGGTATACTCCTAGCTGATATTGCAAACACAATTGGAACCTAAGAAGGCTCTTATCATCCAGCCCAAGTGTAAGGTTCTTGTAAGTCAGGGTGTCATTTGCAGTTCTGTTATAAGGTAGCTTACTAATTGTTATAAATTTGATTTATAATGTACATCATATGTCTCGTTTGCAGTTTGCAATTAGTAAATCCCACTCAATGGATCCTTCTCATGTTCCCTCATTTTTTTTTCTTCCCCTGTCCTTTTGGACAATTATGAATGTCCCGATCCTCTTGACCACTGCTTTTCGTCTATAAAGTTCTCTCGATTTGGTTTCATTTTGCCTAGATTTTTTTTTGGTGTTTCATTTTGCCTAGATTGGATAGCGAAGTTTTTAAACTAAAATCTAGAATGTTTTCTAGGACTTATGAATCTCCCCTTCCCCACCCATCTCTCTCTCTCTCTCTCTCTCTCTCTCTCTCTCTCTCTCTCTCTCTCTCTCTCTCTCTCTCTCTCTCTCTCTCGCGTTGTGGACTGGCAAATGGGACTCATGCATGGCTTCTCCCGGTAAGGAGTCTCAGAGAGTACTAGGAGAAGACACCAATGGGGTAAACAGAGAAATGGAATAGGATGATGCCTGTTTTATACACTTTTGCGTTTTCGGTATTTCTATCAGAAAACTTGATGGAGAGGTTCCGATAGTGCAACTAGAAATTCAGCATTAGCCCCCCAAGAAGTGGCTATTAGCATGTTCTTGTTTCACATAAGCAGCTGCATTGAGCAATTTATTGCCATTACATGCAGAGGGAATTATGAATGAAGAATTGGAGGCACCACTGTCCAAATTTTGAAAATCTTGTGTATGAATCCTGAAGATCTCCATGGATGTGTTGTAGTTTTCAAGCTCTTATGTCATCCAGCTATCCTGGTAGAGTGCTTTAGTTGTCTATTCTATGTTGTTTGTTTGTTGTACTGCATTTCTACTTTTTTATTTTGCCTCTTCATCCCTGATTTTCAACATGAAGACTTTGAGTCGGAGTTTAGGTTTAGTTTTTGGCAGACATGTGAGTAATGGTAATACCCACACAAATGTGTGAAGTGCCTTTGGGATTTCACGGCTTCAAGAGCTCGGTTAATTTTCAAAACCAGGGTAGGGGCATGAGTGCTTTTCCTTATGTTGGATGCATTGTAATAGGATTTGAATAAAATCTCTCTCTCTCTCTCTCTCTCTCTCTCTCTCTCTCAAGTGCAGCCGCTCACTTGTTTATACCTTAAACCATTTCATGATTGCTCTTTGAAGCTTCCACCATCTTATGCTTTATGCTTTCTCTTGATTCTTGATGTGATTGGAGTTAGTTTGAACCATATAGATTTGAAAGAAGCACTTCGGAAGAAACGAAGAGATGGGAAAGTTGCACCACCTCAACCATTGACAAGGATTCAGCGTGTTTATATCAGTCGATTGATCGCCAAGTATGGTGATGACTATGAGGTATGAGATTATATTTTGTTAGTAGAATTCAATTCTTGCACTCTTGTAAGCAGTTGGTATCTGATATTTTATTTGCTTGGTTTACTCTGTTCCCTTTCCTTACTATAGGGTTTTTTGTAATTTCTACATTTTCTGCAGAAAATGTTCATGGACATCAAGCTAAATGCGATGCAACACACAGTTGCAGAGTTGAAGAAACTATGCAAAAGGTACTACATACCGAATATGAAAGCGAAAGAAAATTGCAGTATTGTTGCTCATTCCGAGGGCGCTTGAGAGAAGGAACCAGCAATTACTAGGGCCTTTACCCGTAATCTGTAGTTTGTAGTCTGTACTATATGCGGCTAAGCTTAGAAAGTGGATATCCATGTTTCCATGTCACTAGACATAAATCAGACTTTTGAGAGAAATGCAAAGAAAATGCTTAATTGAGTATAAGTGCAGAATTTTGAAGTGTAGAATTTCATTAGACATCTGAAGGAAAATTTGCGAATATGCTCTTAATTATGCTCGACACGTCTTTCTTTTGTTCTCAAGTGATTTAATTAAACTTTTAAGAGAATGCTTCTTTTCTTTGAATTGTGGATTCATAAATAAATAGTGGGAACCCGTCTGGTCTTTTAATATTCTGATCTCAAATAATGTTTAGTCGTGCAAATTGTTTCACCAGAATTAGTACTTAAAAAGGCAATGTTTGCTCAGGAAACTCAGGTATAAATTATCATTGTGAATAGTGTGCATTGTACATTTATTCCCTTGACCAAAAGAGATACGAGATTTTTCTGGCTCGGAAATTTGGGATATACTTAAGAATCACTATATATTTTGTAGTTTCACCTAGTATTCTTCCCAAGAAAAAAAAAGAGATACTAGAGTTCTTATACCTAGATTTGATGTCTGAAACTGGGTGACGTATCATCCATCATAATGTTCCTATGTATTATATTTTATTTTTATTATTTTTATCTTCTTTATTTATTTTATGGACTGATTCTCACATTAGAGAATCAGATTAATTCATCGATTCCTGGATTTCTAGAAGGCCGGTTCGATCAGGGTTTTCAAACACTAAATGGAACTATTGGAGTTATTGCAACAAGACCCAAATGGTGTCCACAAACCTCTTTCGCGTGATTGTGATTGTGATCGTGATCAAACGACGCTCATCAAAGGAATGTCGGTCTTTTGTTGTTGGTGCCGCCCTTTGGAGGCGGGGGACTCAGCTGCAGTGATCAGTTTGAGTGTTGCAATGGATCAATCGATCATCCACTAGACTGAATTCAAGCACGAATGTGTTCGAGCCCTCCTTTTTGTGAACCTTTTTAAGGGAAATTACATTCAGCGATTTTAGATACATTTTTTTTGGAAGATCAACACTCGAGAACACGAAGACACCCAACCCAAGGACACGCGATATTTCCAAATAAATATTGTACTCTCTATTTAGGGACGTCATTTAGGTGCCAATAAAAAAATCTCAAAAATAAGTACTTTTTGAAAAGATTTAAGGATTAATTAAAACTTTTTCTAATCCTTCGCTTCTCTTTGATATTTGGTTAAACGGCCCCACTTTCTTTAAAACCCAAACTACGATGCAATCTACAGGTCCACAGTAGGGATGGCAAGTCGACATGGCACCCAGACCCAGGTCCTCTCAGAATGACATGGACCTAACCAGATCCGGGTTAACCAGCCCATTTACAACCCCATTCCACACAAGCCATTCCCAAGAAGATGGGGATTTCTAAGAGATTGAAGATGCGTTCACAACATGTTCTCACCCTAAATTCACGGAACACGGGGGCCAGACGTCGTAAATACGATAACAAGTTACTGTGTGTTTTCACCAAATCTCCAACAATACTTTCACACCCCAAACCATTACGCACAGGGAAGTATGCTATAGATAGCATGTCAGCTTGTGTCATATTGTAGACAGACCATGACTCTGTACCACAAGGCATATACCAAGCGCAGGCTCCGAGCTAAAGTTCAACTCCCTCGCCGAGTATGGAGGGTAAATATCTCCAGTGCACGATACACCGATATGGTATGTTATCTTATCTCTCTTTTTAACTCTCAAACTCCAGGCTCTTTAAGATCTAGGAAAATCAAAGCATAAACAATGAGATCACGATAGTGTCAGCCAAACACTGGAGAGTATTAACCAGAGTTGAGAACAAAACAAAAAAATGAAAAAGCACCCTTTCCTTAAATGAGGGTATATTCGACATCAGAACTCGCCAACATCCAATTCCAAATGGACCTGTAGAAACCCAGTCAAATCCCACTAAACACCACATACTGGAACAGATCCCCAACATACTTGTCGATGCCCAACAATACAATAGTGACGGAAGAATTACAGGAATGAGATAAAAAATAAAGATAAAAAGAGAGTTTTTGATGTATAGTGTATATAATAGTGATGAGGTGCATTATTTAGAAAAACACAAGAAACAGACTCACTGTCTCTCTTCTTAACGGGGGACCTTCTTTCGACTGAGAATCTCTTGCTCCTTGAGACGGTGTTGGAACCTTGCGAGACGAGCTTGGAGGCTGACAAGGCCAGCAGCTTTGCGAGACAAGACAAAGCTGAGTTGCGTCACATAGTTATCTATGAGGCTTCCAGGCTGGTCCACCTCTGCCAAAAGCTTCATTTCCTGATGTTCAAAAATCAAACAATAACTCAAATCTGAAAAAAAAAAGAACTCAAACATCACGAGATGAAATAGAAATACTTGAGATCCTATGCTGGTTCAATAATAATAGAAATACTAGTAATAAGCTGTGTGTGACAGTGGTGAGGTTGTGATTGAAACCCAGCAAACCTATCCTAATATATATATATATATAGCATTTATCTTTGGTACAAGGTGGTCACAATTAATCTTGACCATAGGATGTGAAATTAGATAGCTGCATTTATTCTAATGACCAAGCTCAAACTTCAAAAGAAATTTTCTCCAACTTTGTGATACACCTAGGCTATCAGATTTCACATCGGATGGTTGTAAGTAATTGTGACATCCTTTTGCATCAAAGGTAAATAGCCTCATTGTATACAATCCCATATATATATATATATATATATATATATATATAGCGATAATCTACAATTCACAATCCTTCAAAATACAAAAATTAATTTAGAATGAGAAGCCATGAGGTAAATTTAACTGTGGTTTCTTTTTTAAAGTAGTTGCTTTTTGTGATATATTTTGCATATCAAATAACGGTGTTTATGCAGAGTGCACGTATACTATGCTTGATACATTTACTACCACAAGCAAGACACTAACTTAGGAGATATCTTTTCTTCTTTTTCTTAAGTTTCAGGATCCATCTAACTATAACTAGATGATTAGTGTCAAAGAAAAAAATCTAGATTTTGAGTTCATAAACATCTAGATCATTCCCTCAAAAATTGAATCCTTGCAATATAATCTTGGGATAATATTTTTCTTTAGGCACATAGCAATTGAGACTTAAATTTTTTTTTTTTTTTAACTTTGAGATCGTTTCCTAGATACTAGAGATCACATCCGCATAATTTGAGATAAAAAGGATATGCCTAAGTTTTGCCTATAAGAGTAAATGGATAGTATACTCCTGCAAGAGTAGAAAATCTTCACTTACGTAAATATCACTAAAAGACAATAGGTACTGAGTATTGGGTACTTTTATCGTCGTCATAAAAGATAAAGTTGAAACTTTTACTAAAAGACGAGCGTATTCTACAAAAAAAAGAGTTTTAAGACACTAACTTCGAAGGTCAAGCTTTCTATGCTTCCCCTACAGCATAAAACTTATACACTTCCCCTTACTGTCCATTCTGAAAGGAGGACTAAGATTGCCCCAATCACAATGTCACGTCTCTACACTATCTTATTTTTAATTTTTTTTCTATAAACTATTTTGACACCAAATTTTGGACGTCCAATCCTCTATTAAACTTGCACTAGCGAAAAATACACAAAAAACTATTTCCAATAAAATAAAATGACCAAAATGCCCCTGAAAGTTTCAAGGGGTATTTCGGTCATTATATTTTATCAATAAATTATTTTTAATATTTTTTATAGGTGCGCCTCAATGAGAAAATGGCACGTACCAACTTTCATATTCATACAATTTGTATAAGAAAAACTAAAAATAAAATACTTTGAGACATCAGATCTAAGATCAAACGGTGAGTGACTCTCTTGATCAAAATTGGACGGCTGGATAGCAGGGAAAGCATAGATCTTTTATGTTGTAGGGGAAGTAAAGAAACCTTTCCCAACTTCGAAAATACCATTTTACTTAGACCAAAAAGTAATGATGCTTTTATAAATGCACTCATCAGAACCTATTTGAACATTAACCTTTATCGTTTGAAGGGTTAGACAAATTCATATATATATATCAAAATAAAAATAAGACAACAATTTTATGATAGCATTAAAAATTTTGGGGAAAAGGAGTTCGCAATTTTAGGCGAATATAGGTCGTCCATTTGGTGAATTGTGCCATTGTGGATCCTTCAAGAAGTTAAAACCTTTTTCCTTTTTGAGATTATTATTTGTTCAAATTAAAGATGATATGAAAAATTTCAGCCCAAAACAATCCCTATATATATTAATTATTTAGGGTGCTCAAACTATGGATTAATTTATCATTATATTCAAAAAAATTTCGACACTTCTACACCCTTATTTTGTACATGAAGCATTTTTTTTAATAAGGGTATTTTTTGTCATTAGCAAGAGTGTGACGTCATCCACATGGAGTGAATCACCCACATGGAGGACACTAGTGGCATTTAATGCTCCATGTGGGTGATGTCACACACCATGTGGACAACGTTACACCCGTCCTAATGACCAAAAATACCTACTAAAAAACGCTCTATGTATAAAACAAGGCTATATAAATGTCTAAAATTTGTTGAGTACAATGATAAATTACTTCATAGTGTGAGCACCCTAAAATAACCCTATATATATAATGTTAAGGTCAATCATATATATAATGTTAGGGTCCATTATGTAAAAACTGCAAGCTTATCCTACAAGAGAATTTGACTATCCAATATAGGCTCGTGGTTATGGATGTCTGCATAAAGACATGGAAGAGAAGGGGTAAAAGTAATGGGCGTCCAAGAACTAGGTGGTGGAATTTAAAAAATGAGAAAATAGACATATTTAGGGATAAATTAGTTGAAGATGGAAAATAGAACTCTGAACATGATGTCAATGTAATATGGAATAAAATAGCTCACTGTATCAAGAAAGTGGTAAAAGAAGTTTTAAAAGAATCTAAGGGGAAAAGAAATTCCGATAAAGAAACTTGGTGGTAGAATGATGACGTTCAGAAAGCCATTAGCGAAAAACAATCATGCTATAAAACTTGGCAGTATAATAGAAACGATCAAAACTTAATTGAATATAATAATGTTAAACAAATAGTAAATAAAGCTAAACTTAAAGCATACGATAATCTATACAATAAACTGGGAACAAGAGATGAAAAAGATGTCTTTAAATTAGCAAAAATATGAGAAAAAATATTGGGCCATATTAAATGCATTAAGAGTGAGGAACGAAGGGTGCTGGTGAAGGATGATGAGGTAAACGAAAGGTAATTTATTTTCAAAAATTACTAACTAACAAATAGCTATTTGATTTTCTTTTTTGGCTCCTAAAGCTACAATGCAAAAAAAGCTTGTAAGTGTGATGGTTCAGTTGTGAATATGCTTGTAAACGAGAGCCTCGAGCAGCTTCGCCGATTGAGAATACACCATGCTTTTCAGATTGGTCTTTCTTTCAAGTGGATTCTTCCCTTCACGATATCGTTAGGAGGCTCAATTCCTTGAAGAAGGAGCATATCGAAGCGGAAACATAGGAACATAGCAGTAGAAGAAACTGTTAGTATAGATGAGGGCGGAGGTCATAAATACAGTTGTAGGATTAGGATGTCAGAAGTGAAAGAAGCTTTGAAAAGGATCAAGATATAAAAAGCTTTAGGACCAGATGGTATCCCAATAGAGGTTTGAAAGTGCATGGGGGAGATTGGTACTGACTGACTAATGAAGTTGTTCAACAAGGTGTAGAGAACAAAGAAAATGTCAGATGAATGGAGAAAAAGTATTGTGGTATCGATTTACAAAAACAAATGAGACATATAGAATTGTGCGAACCATAGAGGGATCAAGTTTATGAGCCATACTATGAAACTCAGGGAGGAGTGATTGAGCAACGACTAAGGCATGAAACAAGTGTATCTAAAAACCATTTTGATTTTATACCAGAAAGGTCAACAACAGAAGCTACTTTCCTACTGAGGTAACTGATTGAGACGTTTAGGGAGAAGGGAAAAGACCTCCACATGGTCTTTATTGATCTAGAGAAAGCGAATGGTAGAGTGCCTCGAGATTTGATTTGGTGGATGTTGGAAAAGAACGGAGTCTCCAGATACTACATCAACTTGGTGAGAGATATGTAAGAGGCGCGAGTTAGTACAGGTGGAATGAGTGAAAAGGGCAAAGGATAAGCCCAAAAAGACGTGTTGAAAGTAGTCTGAAAGATATGGGTACTTATAGCCTTATTGAGGGTATGATCTTTAATAGAGCAAAATGATAGACCAGGATTTTTGTATAGCCAACCCCAATTAATTAGAAAAAGGTCATGATGATGACGATGACGATGATATATATAATGTTGGGGTACGATGATGATAATATATATAATGTTAGGGTACACATACACTAAAGGGTATGGATTGTATAAGGCTGAGGCTCTAAATAATCAAAGTAAAGTGTACCTTCAAATAGTGTCGAGGAATGTTGTTTCAATACATGAAATCTTTGTGATAGCCTTAAAATATATTTTCATCTCTAATTATAAAATTTAAAACTTCAAAAATAGTGTAGATCGAGCAGATCTATGAAACTTGAAAATTGGCGGTCCAAAAATGCATTACAAGATGCACTATCTCCAAAATCTTAAAATCCATTTTTTCCTCATGTCCATGCATCTTCAGGTCAAGATGATCAATTTGAGAATATTTAGGCATCAAAACAACCTCTTCTAGTGAAATTTTTGAGGTGCACCCTTATTTGATTGTTTAGAGCCTCACACTTATATAAATTTTTTCCTTTACTACATGTACTCAATATTTTTGGACATTTACTACCCTTACCCTATAAAGTAGTAACTTTTTGTATAGGGGTATTTTAGTTCATTATTCAAGGGAAAAATAGAAATTCATGATAAAAACAATAGTATTTACTACCCTTACCCTATAAAGTAGTAACTTTTCGTCGAGGGGTATTTTAGTTAATTATTCAGGGGAAAGATAGAAATTCATGATAAAAAAAATAGTATTTATTAATTATAACGGAGAATGACATCATCCGCATGGGGTGTGATATCACCCACATGGAGCATTAAATGCCACTAAATTCTTATAGAAATATCTAACTTATCCCTACTAATGACAAAATACTCATGCTCAAAAAAAAAATTGTACTACAAAGTA